>NC_139514.1:83391071-83991071 GCF_947247035.1 Vipera ursinii | reverse complement strand
TGGGAAGCAATTAGAGTTAATCCTATTAGGCATGCTACATGAAACATTTGGGCAGACTCAAGGATTTTGTCTAACCAATCTGTTTCACTTGCAGTGATTACTATATTTCTTACCTGCTTTTAAACTTTAATAGAGTTCATTTGTCTGCTGAGACTGTTCTTAAAAGTAGCAATGCAAGTTTTACTGATATCAATATCTATTTTCCCTTCAAATAGGAACAGTGAAATTATTTATAGAAGCAATCATGACTCAGTGATCCACTCACAAGATATACAACAGTCCTTTTTAGAAGGACTTTATTTATAATGCCTGATTTAGTTGAACAGGCTCCTGACACTGCCTAGACCACGGGTGTCAAATTTGCCGCATTACGTGATGTGTTGCGATGCGTTGCGACGTGTCACAACATTTTTTGCATTGCTACAGCTGCGGTGGGTGTGTCCTCCGTATGATGCAACCGGCCAGCGGGCTGGCAGTTTGACACCCCTGGCCTAGATTAATCCCTATAGTTTTCTTGGCAAGGTTTTTTTTTACAACTGGTTTGCCATTGCTTCTTTCCCTCAGCTGAGAGAGAGTGACTGGCACAAGATCACACACCTGGCTTCATGCCAAAGGCAGGATTAGAACTCACAGTCTTCCTGTTTCTAGTCTGATGCCTTAACCACTACACTAAATTGTCTCACTTAAGATCTTGGCAAACTCATACTAGACAAAATTGCACCCATGAAAAAGTAAATTGATCACCAATAAGTCATATATTTCAGTTTCAGCCATTATTAGTTCTAGAGAGGTTTGAAGATTTAAATGTATAAGTTGACAGCTTCTTTTTCTTATTGTTATTTTAAAAAAAATAGTTTGGAGCAAAGTACTGGCAACAAAGTTTGGAAACAAACTCATATATGCTTGAACTCATTTTTATAGAAACAGCATAATAGAATAGAATAGAATAGAATAGAATAGAATAGAATAGAATAGAATAGAATAGAATAGAATAGAATAGAATAGAATAGAATAGAATAGAATAGAATAGAATAGAATAGAATAGAATACTGTAGAATAGAATAGAATAGAATAGAATAGAATAGAATAGAAGCTAGAAGGGACCTTGGAGGTCTTCTAATCTAGCCCCTTGCTTAAGCAGGAGAACTTATACTGTCTCAGACAGTCTTCTCTTGAAAATCTCCAGTGATGGAGCACCCACAATCTCTGGGGGTGAGCTGTTCGACTGGTTGATTGTCCTCACTGTCAGGAAGTTTTTCTTTAATTCCAGGTTGCTTCTCTCTTTGATCAGTTTACAACCATTGTTTCTTGTCCATCCCTCTGGTGCTTTGGTGAACAACCTGGCCCCCTCTGCCTTGTGGCAGCCCCTCAGATACTGGAACACTGCTATGTCCTTTAAATTATCATTCCAGTCACTAGTACTACAAAACAGGTTTTTCATACGTACTGGGTTGCACAGTTAATTCATCAATTGTGGGTCAATCATAGTTGGTGCAATAAACAACAAACTCATAGCTCCATCTTCAATGTTTTATAGGTAGGAGAAATCCAATAGACAGGGTCTAGGAAATAGTTATAATTACTATTTTGGTTAAACATAGTAGTAAAGCATTGTACCTAAAAATCCTAGGCAGTTGTCAACAATCTCACAGTGTTATTGGTGTAATACAAAACGAACAAAGAAGGGAAAAATATAGAGCATGGCTTTTAGAATTTTCCCAATCCCTTCAAGACTACCAGCTACAAGACACATGTGCATCTTCTTTTGTGTTGAAATAATGTGTGTTGCATCTATGTACTTTATTTGCAGGGACTAATCAGTGGGAGTGCATATGTGTTGACTCTGTCAGGTATGTGTGTTTCTGCTTGTTTCTTGTTTTGCACCTGTGAATATGTGATAGTGTGTATCTGTGACTGGAAAACACAAGGTGGGTATGCCCTGTTGTTGATCTTGTGATCAGGACAGAGGAGGGAAGAGGGTTTGGAATGGAGCAGTTGGCAACATTCTAATAGCAAGTTTTGTCTTCCAAGCCTTGGGACTTGTGCTGGAGCCCATCTTCTAGACACACTCCGCTAGAGAGAAGCTCCCTGTGGATGGCTCAGAAGACAAAACGTTTGGTCCTGATGACCGACCCAGATTGGATCCTGCAACGTTATCCCGGGACACTTCATTCCTGAATATTCTAATTCCTGGCCCAACTAGTTTCCCCCTCTGATTTAGTTTCCTGCAGTCCCTGGCTGGTTCTGGTGAATTTGTGCACTTCATATTTTGTTGACTTCCTCAGCCACACCAAACTTGATATCATTTTTACTGAGTTTGTAAAGTGATCCTGCTAAAGGGTGGAAGGATAGGCAGAGTCCTAACCACTTTTACATAATTTCCTACCAACATTTTGGAATTGGATTGGAAAATCAAAAGATATGAGGGAGGGAGAAAAAATAACTTTTGAGCACTAGTTCTTTGATCAAAATATTACACTTATCTGGATTCTTCCTTGCAGTTCTGTATTCTCTTGACTTCCTGCAATTTGAGAAATGCATCTGTGTAATTAAATAACTAGGCAATACACACAGACAAAACAGATCAGAATTTTCAACTATGTTCACATTTTTCCTTATACCCTAAAGCCAGTTGCATGAAGGAAAGCCCATGTAAAAAGGAAGCCTTCTTATTTTTTCTGTTTCTCATGAGAGGTTGCTGACTCTAAACAGAACAGTGAGAAGGAACAAAATGAAACAATTATTTTAGTGATAGAGGTGGTTTTTTTTAAAAAAAATATCATTCACTTGCATAAAAAAAATGCTGAAGTAGAAGGGAATATTTTTTGAAATACATTGACAATGTTAAATGTATCCAAATTTGGCCCAGAAAGTTGAATTCATTTCAAATAGCCATTATTTGTAATCTGCACAGCTATTCATCACCACGTTTTAGCAAGCCCGAAAGGAAGGAATAAATGTAGGCAAGCTCTCTGGTTGATATAAACATTTCTTCAATTATGTATGGGAGTTGCATCAACATCTATCAGCCTGTCTCTTGCACACCTCCATCAAGGTTTTCACCTAGTCAAGTATGTTCTAAATTTACAAACTTCTGCAGATGTTGTCAGCAAAACATGGAGGAAATCTGTGCTTTCCAGCTCTGCTTCTGATCTTGGTATGGAAAAATGTACCGACTGAAAACCTTCAGAGAAATTTCTCAAGAGCTAGAGAATCCTACAAGTTCACCCTTTTCTCCCTCCTAAAAATAACATAAACATGCCCAATATGATTTTATGGCATGTCCTAATGAAGTTGCCTTCACTTTCATCCTCCACCCATAGATAAAAAGCATAAAGTAAACTTTAGCTATTGTATTTTTATAGTTGTATAGGCATCATGCTAGAAAGCAAGACTGTGATTTAAGTCCCACCTTAGCCATGATAAGATAAGATAATCTTTATTGTCATTTTTTTACTGAGGGCACAATGGCACACATCAAAAATGAAATTTAGTTGCCCGCTCTCAAAGTGAAACACACACCTAAAACCAGGGCTTTTTTTCTCATAGAACACTCAGAACGGCGTTCCGGAACCTTTTTTTTTGCAAAAAAACCCAAAAAACAAAAAACCACCAACCCAGCTCCCTTATTGGCTTTCCTAAGCCTATTGCAGGGCTAGCAATCTTGGCTCTTTTTTATGACTCGTGGACTTCAACTCCCAGAAATCCTGAGCCAGCCATGCTGAGGGGAAAGGGAGAGGTTTCCAAGCTGAGCCATGCTGGCTCAGGAATTCTGGGAATTGAAGTCCTTGAGTCATAAAAGAGCCTGCACTAGAGGAGCACATTAAAATTATTTACAGGATTACTTCTTTAGGAACTAAACTTTTAGAATCTAAAACAGCTAATTCAGAAAAGCCAACAGGAAAGAACCTCACATTTTTCATCTGCTTCTGTCTTTTGGAAGGTAAAATTAGATAACAAAATAATCTATTTCTTATGTTAACATCTCTGCAATGAAATCAAAGGTAACAGGAAAGAAATGAGAAACATTTTTCTCAATGTAATATGTCTAATTTAGCTGATTCTAGAAAAAATAGTATCTTTTGTACACTCTTGAAAACTATTTTGAATCTAAACAATTCTTAAGAATGAAATATTCTTAATTTGGACTTTACTTTTACTGTTTGGACTGTTGTGTGTTTTGAAAAATAGATTATTTAGAATCTAGTTATGTTGCACTTCAGTCTTTAAATAATTAACCTAGTATATACATAACAATATATGATGTTTTCCCTGGTGAGCTTAACATCAATAACAACATTTATTAAAAAGGCTAAAATAATTTGTGGGGGTATTATCTGTATAGTAAAATTTTGGACAAGCAGTGATCATGTTACATATGTGCATAAGCGTAGTCAGTAGCATATGCCTTTTTAAAAATATCAAACATGCAAAGAAACAAAAATAAGTCCAAAATATCTGTATTACATCCAGAAATGCCAACTTTGCAACCAATATTTCTCATCCATAACTATGGCACCATACATGCAAATGTTTCTCTGGGATCAGTAACGCAACAGGGATTGCTTTTTCCTTCCAGTAACATATACCTAAAACCAGTTTATTGCATTTGGCAATTGTACTAAAAAAACCCTCATTCATTTAATTTGAAATCAAGTGAAAAATTGATTTAAATTATTTTATTAAAACAAATTAATGGCAATTATTTTACAAAAAGTTGCCTCAAACAAAATGAGTTTGACATGCCTGCTCTAGATAGTTGAATGCTCCAAAATAAATTCTAGACCAGGCCTGTACATGCAGCCTACCAAGCACCCTTGGACAGAGCACTTTTTTTTAAAGTAATAAAATCACCACCACTGCCCTGAAAGTCATGTTGCCTAGTGCTTCCATGGCTTACCATGACCACAAGCTCCAACACTGTAGATGCTCCTCTAGTCACCAAATCATTGATTAGCTCACCAGCATTCCTTTGCAGACCACAAAGATTTTTAATTTATCAGTGTGGGCCTTTGCTTTCTACAATATAATAATAATAATAATAATAATAATAATAATAATAATAATAATAATAATAATAATAATAATAATAATAACAACAACTATTATTATTATTATTATTATTATTATTATTATTATTATTATTATTATTATTATTATTAATAATAATTATTATGGACCTTGGAGGTCATCTAGTCCAACCCCCTGCTCAGGCAGGAAACCCTATACCATTTCAGACAAATGGCTGGCCAGTCTCTTCTTAAAAACTTCCAGTGTTGGAGCATTCACCATTTCTGGAGGCAGGTTGTTCCACTGGTTAGTTGTTTTAACTGTCAGGAAATTTCTCCTTAGTTCTAGGTTGCTTCTCTCCTTGACTAGTTTCCATCCATTGCTTCTTGTCTGCTTTCAGGTGCTTTGGAGAATAGCTTGACTCCCTCTTCTTTGTGGCAGCCCCTGAGATATTGGAACACTGCTATCATGTCACCTCTCACCCTTCTCTTCATTAAACTACACATACCCAATTCCAGCAACCATTCCCTATGTGTTTTAGCCTCCAGTCCCCCAATCATCTTTGTTGCTCTTCTGTGTACTCTTTCTAGAGTCTCGACATCTTTTTTACATCGTGGTGACCAAAACTGGATGCAGTATTCCAAGTATGGCCTTACCAAGGCCTTGTAAAGTGGTATTAATACTTTATTTATTTATTTATTTTATTAGATTTATATACCGCCCTTTCCTGAAGGACTCAGGGAGGTTTACAGGGTATTTAAAATCAGCAATACAAAATATAAAAGTTAAAAAACAATTTAAAAAGATTAAGTTATAAAAACCCCAGTTAAAAATTCTCAGCCTGGGCCGGAGAGCTCAAAGAGCCAGGTCTTCAGGTCCCGGCGGAATGAACGAAGGTCAGGGGCAGTCCTAAGCTCCACAGGCAGCTGGTTCCAGAGGGCAGGCGCACCCACAGAGAAGGCCCTCCCCCTGGGTGTTATCCGCAGACAGTCTTTTACTGGCGGCACCCTGAGGAGACCCTCCCTGTGTGAGCACACTGGACGAACGGAACTTGATGCTGGCAGCAGGTGTTCCCTCAAATATCCCGGACCCAAGCCATTTAGGGCTTTATAGGTCATCACCAGCACCTTGAATCTTACCTGGAGGGCAACCGGAAGCCAATGCAGCTCACGGAGTAGAGGTGTTACATGGGAGTATCGGGAAGCTCCCATCACAACTCGCGTGGCCGCATTCTGCACCAGTTGAAGCCTCTGAGTGGTCCTCAAGGGCAGCCCCATGTAGAGAGCATTGCAGTAGTCTAAATGGGAGGTCACAAGCGCATGAGTGACTGTGTGTAGGGCATCTCGGTCCAGGTAGGGTTGCAACTGGTGCACCAAGCGAACCTGGGCAAAAGCCCCTCTGGTCACGGCACCTATATGGTCTTCAAAATTAAGCCGTGAGTCCAGGAGGATGCCCAAGTTGCGAGCCCTATTGACGGGGGGTAACACCTCACCCCCATCATTAAAGGTGGGATGGACTGGTTAGTCCGAGATGCCAATATGCACAGCCACTCAGTCTTGGTGGGATTGAGACGAAGCCTGTTTCTCCCCATCCAGACCACCTCCAGGCAACGGGACATCACGGCGAGGGCATCGCTGGGTTGGTTCGGGGTAGAAAGAAAAAGTTGGGTATCATCACCCCACCCCAAACCCATGAATGACCTCACCCAGCGGCTTCATGTAGATGTTGAACAGGAGGGGCGAGAGGACCGACCCCTGAAGAACTCCACAAACAAGAGGCCTCGGGGTGAATCTCTGCCCTCCCATCAACACCGACTGCGAGCGGCCCAGGAGATAGGAGGAGAACCACCGTGAAACAGTGCCTCCCACTCCCACCCCCCTGAGACGCCGCAGCAGGATACCATGGTCGATGGTATTGAAAGCCGCTGAGAGATCTAATAGGACTAGGACAGAGGAGCAACCCCTGTCCCGAGCCCGCCAGAAATCATTCACCAGCGCGACCAATACCATCTCCGTGCTGTGCCCGGGCCTGAAACCCGATTGGTACGGGTCCAGATAATCAGTTTCCTCCAGGAACAGAGGAAGCTGATGCGCCACCACGCTCTCAACAACCTTCGCCAGAAAGCGAAGGTTGGAGACTGGACGATAGTTATTTAAAATAGCTGGGTCCAGGGCAGGCTTTTTGAGGAGGGGTCTCACCACCACCTCCTTCAAGGAGGCAGGGAAGACACCCTCCTTCAAAGAAGCAGTTATTACTGCCTTGAATCAGCCTCGTGTCCCCTCCCGGGCCGCATAAACCAGCCAGGAGGGGCACGGATCCAACAAACAGGTGGTGGAGCTCAGCCTCCCCATGATCCTGTCCACATCATCAGGGGAAACAGGATTGAACTCAGTCCAGATAACATGCTCAAGACCGTCCGATTCCTCCACGTCAGACTCCGCCCAGTCAGAGTCCAAGCCAGCCCGATTTTGTCCATCAGATGATGACTAAACTCCTCGGCCCGTCCCTGTAAGGGATCCTCTCTCCCCTCCTGTTGAAAAAGGGATCTAGTCACCCTAAACAGGGCGGCCTGGCTATTATCTGCGGACGCGATGAGGGCAGCGAAGTAATTAGCCCTCGCCGTCCTCATCGCAGCAAGATAAGACCTTATAAAGGTTCTTAGCTGCAATCGGTCAGATTTGGAACGGCTGGACATCCAACCGCTCTCTAGACCCCGTCTCCGATGCTTCATCTCCCGGAGCTCCACAGAAAACCATGGAGCCCAACGGGATCTGCGCCGGGTCAGAGGTCGCAAGGGTACAACACAGTTGAGTGCCTCAGTGGCCGCCTTTTCCCAGGCATCCACCAAGTTATCAACTGGGCTGTGAGTGAGGGCAATGGGTATAGATCCAAGCACCATCTGGAACCGTTCAGGGTCCATTAGGCGCCTGGGGTGGAACCATCTAGTTGGTTCTGCTGCCCAGCAGCGGGGGGTGGCATAACGGAAGACCAGCTGCAGGAGATGTTGGTCGGACCATGACAGGGGGGTAACCAACTGGTAAACCCCCTTCTCATGATCTTGATTCTATCCCTCTGTTAATGCAGCCTAGCACTGTGTTGGTTTTTTTGGCAGCTGCAGCACACTGCTGGCTCATATTTAAGTGATTGTCCACTAGGACTCTGAGATCTCTCTCACAGTTACTACTACTAAGCAAGGTACCACCTATACTATTCCTGTGCATATGATTTTTCCTGCCTAAATGTAGAACCTTACTTTTTCCACCATTGAATTTCATTTTGTTAGATAGTGCCCAGTATTCGAGTCTGTCCAGATCCTCCTGTATCTTAAGCCTATCTTCTGGAGTATTGGCTATTCCTGCCAGCTTGGTGTTGTCTGCAAATTTGATGAGTTCCCCATCTATCCCCTCATCCAAATCGTTGATGAAGATGTTGAAGAGCTGCACAGACCTCTTCTAGATTTTCCTCTTGCCTTTCCGAGTTAACTCCTTGGTCTTTCATTGAGCAAGAATTGACTTTGTAGGGGAGCATATTATCATTTGATGTATATTTAACATATGTTCTACCTTTATTTACCAATTATATAATATTTGTATGCAATCCACATGGCGAGGTTTGGGGAAACTTACAATAGAAAAAATATATTTTTAAAATCATAAGATTAAAACATCGCCTGGCCCACACCGCCTCCGCTGCCCGCATTGCGCAGCCCCACCATATAGAGTGGGCTCTGCTGCTCCCACAGCACCAGCCGTGCCGGCTCCAGCCCCAGGGAGGGGAGCCCGCCGCCAACACCCTTCGTACCTGTGACTGCAGCAGCACCGCCCCCCCACGCCTTCTGCGCCTGCCAAGATGAGAGTTCCGGCACCTTTTTTTTTTTTTTGGAAAAAAAGCACTGCCTAAAACATACTATAAACAACATATGTATAGACCCACACTAAGTTTGGTGACCTTGGGCCAGTCATTCTCTCTCTCAGCTTAATTCAACTCACAGGATTGTAGTTGTGGGGAAAATAGAAGGAGGAAGATATGTTGGATATGTTCGCCACCTTGAGGTATTTTTAAAAATAACAAAGGTGGAAATAAATAAACAAACAGGCGTAGCATTAGTAATGGATATTATCTATCATGCTTCACTGATTAAATGGTTGCTTACTTGAAGGCTGCTGCCATTACATTCCATCTTCTCCAGTTGCTGAAATTGCCCTCAGTCATCATTTGGCATCTAGCTTCCAGAGGGGTTTCACCTGACAAATAGTTCCAAAGCATTTTTCAGGCAGGTCTTATGCAGATTTCTTACAAAGACAGGTTTAGTAGTTCTGTTCTACTTAAGAAAGGGACCCAGAGTTCAGGCAGCGTTCTGCTGCACAGAAACAAGACCGTTGAGAAAAAAAGTTGGATTCTGCTAGCTATGTGTTTGTTTCTGTCAGAACTGAGTGCATTAGGTTTTTCAGTCCTTCTGCAAGAGGTCCTTTGCATGGAGGTACTTTTGCTTGGGGTGCCAGTATCATTTTGCCTGCTCTTGTTTCATCTCTATCCATGGGCTGTATCTGTTGGTCACATTGAGAGAATGGACTCACTGTCAGCACTGCCATTTCTTTGCAGCACTGAGGGTGGAGCTTGTTTATTATCAGTTATTTCATCCTATTACACCCTGCAGCTTGTAGCTTGTGAGATGGGTTCTTCTTGCATATGTGTGTAGTGCTCTTCTTGAAGAATGCTAGACTATCATGAGAAATAGTTTGATTGAGAGGTCACAAGTGTGGTGCATCACTGTGCCTGATACCATTCAGTTAGGCAACCTGACAGGCTGATACTTCATCCCAAGCATCATCCCACCTCATATTAGGGAGAATGATTGGCAGTTATTTTCCTACCAATAGGCAAAATATGCGGGACGGAAAACAAAGCTGAGGGATTTCACCAAATGATCTCCTTAACTTGTCCTGCATTTGCATAACAATAGCATTTAGACTTGTATACCACCCCATAGTGCTTTGGGGGTGTAAGCATTATTTGCATATTGTTCCCAATAATCTGGTCCTCATTTTATGACCTCGGCAGGACTGAAGGCTGCATCAACCTTGAACTCCATCAAAGACTGTGGGCAGAGTTTGTCTACAATACTGCACTTTAACCATTGTGCCACCATGGCTCTTAAAACAGTAAGAACAGCATTGGTTGACAAGCTCCTTATTATGGCAGAATATGGCTGTCAAAATATATTTTTCTACTTCTATAGCCATATATGAGCTGCTGCGTAACATTTTAAGAAAGTTGTTAATGAAGTCTACATGAAGTCTAACTTGTTAAGAAATACAGTTCATGCATTAAATCTGATTATAACAACTGTTGTTTACTCTGATCCTAAATTAACATCTTAAATTGATTTATTGCCTTTGAAATTGATTTAGAAAATCTTCCAGCAGGTAATATTTCTTCCATTCAGATGTCTAAGAAAAACTTGAGTGGGAAAAAAATCACACAGAGAATTTCAATCTGCTAAACCAGGGGTGTCAAACTTGCAACGTCATGTGACGTGTCACGAAGTATTGTGACTTTTTTTGCCATTGCCAGCAATGGGGTGGGCATGGTTTTACTATGATGCATCCGGCCCATGGGATAGCAGTTTGACACCCCTGTTCTAAGCAAATGTGAGAAGGATTGCTTAATAACTACATCATGTGCAAGTGGCTTTTTGGCATTTTTTCATCCAGCTTGGGTGTGATGGCTCAGCAGTTGAAGACACTGAGCTTGTCACCTTGGAAAGCTGACAGCCCAGGTTTGAGACCAAGGACCACACAACAGTGTGAGCTCCTGTTACTCGTTCCAGCTCCTGCCCAGCTAGTAGTTCAAAAGCATGTAAATGCAAGTAGATAAATAGGTGCCACTTTGGTAGGAAGTAACAATATTCTCTGCACCTTAGCATATAGTCATGCTGGCCACATGGTCATGGAAATGTTTTTGGACAACCCTGGCTCCCTCGGCTAAGAAACCAAGACAAGCACCACCCTCGAGAGACAGACACCTTGGACAGGGAAACCTTTACATTTATTCAACTTGTCCTCAGAGGAAGGAAAAAGAGAAGTGGGACATTCCCAACACTTTTTTTGAAGTGGCAATAGTATCATTGTTTTTTTTAAGGGTTTTGTGTGTCTCTGTGTGTTTACTATCAATGCAGCATCAACTGAGTCAGTTATCTGTCAATCATTCTGCTTTCTCTTCCATGTTATAACCTGCCATTTAAGGACAACATAATAGAAAAATATTGTTCTGCTACCAAAATAAAAAAGTTGGAGAATATCTGATGAGAATTGTACAAAGTGGCTAAATTTTCTAAATGGGAAATGTCATGAATAAGAAAAGATAAAATGATCAAAAAAGAATGATTAGAGCTTTATGTTTCAGCAAAGTTCTCAAAAGGAATGTTTTAAAAAGGTATGTGACTCTTCTCATATATGCCTAACGATTTACACTTTGCTGTCTTTGTAAAAAGGACTAACAAAGGGAAAGTTATGCTGTTCAATCTTTTATTGCTCTTCCACAGGTGTCCCATGCTTTTTGGTTGCTTTTTATGAAATCAGCAGAAACTTATGGCCCATTAACAACTTACAGGAGCGATTCACCTGTGCCAGGTACCTGTGAATCCTAAAGATGACTAGATCATAGTTCACAAGAATGACTACAGGAGATTAAGTGTGTGTGGACGGCGGCTCCCAGTTTGACAAGCTGTGGGAGCCTGGCAAAGAGATACTGGAAAGAAGCACTGCATTCGGAATAGAAAACAGAGGACACCAATGGCCTCTCCCAAGGGGAAGAAAAGAAAGACAGCACACTGTTCACCAAACAGTAAGGAAGATAGAACCAATACACAAAAACAACAGAAAATTTATGGTTTCTGTCAGCCTATACCATCTGCAGTGGGTCGTGCATCCTCCCCCTTTCTCCTGCCAGATAGCTGCAAGGCTTTGGCATTGTTTGGGGATTCTTCCCTGGAGTGGGATCTGTGGGCGCAGGCTGAGGCAAGCCAGTTGAGAAGCCAGTTGAGAGGCTCGCTAATCCCTCCGCGTAATTGGATGAGAAATGACTCAGCAGTTTTAAGTGAGTCAGCTTCAAGCCAGGATAAGGGACTAGAGTTGGAGTTTGACAATCATAGTGGATCAGCTTTAGGGCTTGAAAACCAGCTAAGTGACAGCATAAAGGATTTCATCAGCCGGCACAGCATGATCACTTCTCAGACAGTCTGGGCCATTTTTGACCAGTTTGCAGAGGTGTGTTTAAAGTTGGACTCTGTGATCAATCTTGTTGCTGTGGTACAGATGGAAAAGCCACAGGTAATTTCGACTGGTTGACAAACAGAATGACCTGGTCAGATATCATCAATGGTGCGAACGAGGGAAGGAGTAAGCAGACAGCATATTGGCTGTAATGGCGGAAAAAAAGATGGTGAGCTGGATGGGCCTGAAATCCCACGGCACAGGTGTGTGGGGGGAAGCAGGTGATTGTTGAAGGAGCAGATTGTATTGAACATATATAATTCTGAGACAAATGCGGGTAGATGGACTTCAAAAAGACAGATAGTGACCTCTTTGTCACAGCTTACTCGGAGTGACAAGGGGGCAATAGATCTGGTAGCATATGAATATCTTCCATAATGTGATAATTATTCCAGAATTCTTCTTAAGTTCAAACAACAGCTCTTTCCAAGTCTGCTCACGTGAATGAGAGGATTCTTGGCTTTTTACCAAATTTTACCAACCCAAATTTTTTCTAGTAGCGAAGTCAGCCTGTTGATCCAGAGAGCCCCTAGGGAGAGTGGTGCAGCGCATGGGACAGCTGACTTGAAAAGTAAACGAAATAGGCAAAGTAAGTTAATTGAAACAGGGAGGAGATCTAGCATTATAAAGGAAATGTTGGCTGAGGTTTTGGTTCCAGCTACTGTGAAATTTCCTTCAATTGGCTTAATGCAAGATGAGATATTTGACTCTGCCTGCTTAGAAACTTTTTCTTTACTTTCATTAACGGAGCAGCAAGAAGTACTTAAAAAACTTAAAGAGATGAGGAAGCTGCTGAAGCAGACCATTTTCTCTGCCACTCCTTTGGTGCCGATAGTTCTGTCCCCATTAAGTTATGATGCAGTTCCAGAGAGTCAGCAGTTTACAAGCTCAGGAAACCGGACATCTGCGTCTATACAGCATAAAGTGCCAGAGACAGCTGACCTGACAGTGCAAAGTGCTGTGGGACAAACACCGGAGATGGGAGGTACCCAGGAAGGAATCTCCCAGTCCTCCTCAGTGGCAAAAATGATACCAAGAAATGATGTAAGCATGGAGCCTCAAGTAAAATCATTTATTGTGGAGGCAGAGATTAACAGAACTTATGGATCTGCAAGTCTAAAAGCAACAGGCAAAGAAATGATGCCTAAACAGTCTTCTATGGAGCGCAGGTAATTAAATGGGCGTGTGAGCGTAAACGGGAGAGAACGGGTGGAAGAGATTATTCAAGAAGCCTGACTAGGAAATAGCGAGCAATCACTTTCTTTAAGAGTCCACTTCTTCTCATGGAATGTGACAGGATGGAGAGGGAGTTGGTGCACAGATGATTGTATTAAATTTTTAAACAGGTATCATGTAATTGCCTCGCAGGAGACCTGGGTTAGTGGTGATGAGGCCCCAATTGAGCTCCGTGGGTTTAATATTTGGCAGCTGCCAGCAAAGAGGGTAGCTATAAAGGGAAGAGCTTCAGGAGGGTTGTGCATTTTGGTAAAAGCCAAATTAGGTTAGAAGGGAAATTAGATATGCTCGTGTGCCGGCCCTTTTATTTTTTCAAGCAATCCATTTGGCATATGGAGGGAAGTCAATGGTATTTATAAATGTGTATGTCAATCCAGCAATGGGTGATCTGTGGGAGGCACTAGAAGTAAAGATATTAGATATATGTAAAAAATTCATAAAAACACCTTTAATTTTGGCAGGAGACTTTAATGCCTGTGTGGGTCCTTCGTTGGAGCCTTTTGTTGAAAATGGTACAATTCCAGATGGTTATTTACATAACCAACAATTATGGGACTCCCAAGATAGGAAAAAGAATAAAAATGGGGGAAAATTTCTAACAATGGTATACAACTGTAACCTTCAAATAGTAGGCCAGTACACAGAGGTTAGAAGGTAACCATAACCTTTTTTAGTCTCAAGGCATGTAGTTCTATTGATTACTTCTGTGTTTATCACAGTTTAGTATCAGGGGTCACTTCGGTCTTGATGTTACCAAGGCCAGAAAGTGACCATCTTCCGACTGAGATGTCCCTGGCACTCCCTTCTGACTTAAGGAAAAGGAACCAAATAATTCAACAAATAGGCTTCAACTTGGAAATAGCTCAGGAGAGAAGGCTAACATGGAAGAGGGTTGATGGGAAAGCAGTGACAGAATTTATGAATTCACCACATATGGAAGCCCTAGCGCATATATATTCAAATAGTACGGGTGAACAAGAGCTTATAGTATATTTTGTGGAAATATGTCAGAAATTGAAGCATTTTTTCATGACTACTAAGTCAATGGGCCAGTTTGATTCTAGTTACTCAACATGGTTTGATAATGACTGCAAGGAAGGGAAAAAACAGCTTAGGAAATCACTTAGGAGATACTTAATGAGCCCGAATATGGAATTACAGAAGAAGTATATTACCATGAGGCAGAAATATAAGCAGCTACTGAAGAGGAAAAAGGCTTATTATATTGATGACTTATGGCTGGCTTAGAACAGGCAGCAAAGCTGGCCTCACCCACACTCTTCTGGTTGGGGGGGGGTCTCAAAAATTATTAAAGATAGAAAACCAGTAAATGACCCAAATATTACTGCAGAAAGTTGGGAGAGGCATTTGGCCACTCCAGCAGTTGTGAAAAGCTCTGATCCTCTCTGAGCTTGATACAGGGATATGAAGCCTTACCCCAGTGGGCAGAAGTGTCAATCACAGAGGTGAGGCATTTAATTTCTTCCCTGAAGACAGACAAAGCTCCAGGACAGGATGCGCTCCCAGCATCGCTATTTAAAGAAAACATAGCCTGATGGGCGCCTGTCCTGGCAGGTGTCTTTACTTTTATTAATAGAACAGGGCAAATTCCTGCCAGTTGGCGTACATCAATAATTGTTCCATTACATAAAAAAGGCTCTAGAGACAATCTGGATAATTTCCAGTTAATTAGTCTAATTGATACTTCAGCAAAAAATTATGCTAAGTATTTGCTTCATAAATTAGAAGACTGTATAAAGAGGAACAACATTCTAGCTGAAGAACAGTCTGGCTTCAGGAGTGGAAGATCTACAATGGACAACTGTTTTGTGTTGGACCATCTAATAACAAAGTTTAAGTTTTGGAAAAAACCATTGTACGTGGCATTTATAGACCTGAAGCCAGCCTTTGATACAATTGATAGATCAATTCTATGGGATAAATTAGAGGCCATGGGAATAGAAAATAAACTGCTATATTTAATTAGTTTAGTTTAGTTTAGTTTTATTTGATTTCTATACCGCCCCTCTCCCTAGGGACTCAGGGCGGTTCACAGGGCATATATAAATAACAATACAAAAATTAAAAGGGAATTAAACCAGTGCCCAGATTAAAAACAACAATAATAAAATACTAAAAATCCATTTAAAAACCCATATTCCCCCATCAAGCCAGACCAGCTAATTCAAATAAGTGGGTCTTCAACCCGCGACGGAAGGATCGGAGGTCAGGTGCCATCCGGAGCTCAACCGGCAGTTGGTTCCATAATGCCAGAGCGCCCACAGAGAAGGCCCTCCCCCTGGGGGCCGCCAGTCGACATTCCCTGACCGGAGGCACCCTGAGGAGGCCCTCTCTGTGGGCACGTACTGGGCGGAGGGCAGTTGACGCCGGCAGCAGGTGCTCCCCGAGGTAACCTGGACCCAAGCCATGTAAGGACTTAAAGATCAATTAGACTGTTATACATGGAAACCCAGGTAAGAGTTTGAGTGAACAAAACCGGATCGGTAACAAATGCAATTCCAATTAAGAAGGGCGTAAGACAAGGTTGCATTTTAGCCCCAACACTTTTCAATTTATATTTAAACAATTTTCCAAAATGTCTGGAAGACTTATCACTTCATGGACCTAGTATAGGAACAAGACAGGTAAATTGCTTGTTATATGCCGGTGATATAATTTTGCTGTCAGCCTCACAGGTGGGGCTACGAAGGTCACTAGGAAGGTTGGCAGCATATTGTATAAAAATCGTTTGACAATTAACGTAGAGAAATCAAAGGTAATGATATTTAGCAGGCAACAAAAGATGAGGAGATGGGTTTTAAATGGCAGAAGAATAGAACAAGTTCAGTCATTTACCTATTTAGGGCTAGTATTCCAGACAAATGGTAAATGGAATAAGCATGTAAAAGCCGGAGCTCAGAAGGCCGTGGCTCGGATGGCCCAATTAAACAAACTTATTTTAGAGAAAACTCCATTTTCATTAACCCCAGTGCTAAAGGTCTTTCAAGCGAAAATTGAACCTATGGGGCAGAATTTGGGGGATCAGTTAATTACCTATGGGGCAGAAAATTACCTATAGGGCAGAAATATGGGGATCAGTTAAGCTGCCTGGGCAGGAAATTCCTCAAAATAAGTTCCTGAGGAGAATTTTGGCAGTGTCCCCTGGAACCCCAGCATGCGTAGTAAGGGCAGAAACGGGAGTCCATGCAATCAGCACTAGGGCCATGCTGAAGACCGTTTATTATTGGCTAAGAATATCCGAGATGGAAGAAGGGAGGTTACCTAAGCTAGCGTTAATGGATCAGATTGTTTCAAGTAACAAAAATAATTGGTTATCAAGAGTTTTGAAGTGGGTATCTAGCTTTGGTATTCCGTTAAACTGGCAGCAGTATGATCATAGGCAGATTCGATCTTGGATTGCACAGAGATTTAAAGACATAAGTGCACAATTGGACATCGCACAGGTGACAGTAGCAAAAGTTTGCCCCTGGTTATCGGCTAATAAACAAATTTTTAAAGTAGAAAAATATTTAACCTTGCCTTTATCTCCCATCATAAGAAGATTTTTTACCAAATTGAGATTGGACCAACTTCAAACAAACATGCTTTGGGGCAGATATAGGGGGATTCCTGTAAGTGAAAGAGTCTGTTTATGTGGGACGGGGGAAGTTGAAACAATGTCCCATGTAATTTTTGAAGAAGCACCTTTGGGACAACAGGTGGTTGGGTTTTTGTTGTTTGTTTGCTATCTCAAGACTATAAAGTTGTGTGGAGTGTATGCAGAATGATCATTTTGTGTCTTCTTTGTTGATCAACTGGAGGAAATACTGATTAGATCCTCATGATCTCTCAGCTTTCAGTGGTATGTAGGATTATGCCAGGACTGTTTTTTTTAAATGGGTAGGAAGGATTGGAAGGGGGAATTAGTATTTATGAATTTGTCTTTACTTGTGCTGCTCAGGAGATTGTGATGAATTTAATCACCTTGGAAGAGATGCTGTGGCAACTGCTGCTTACAGTTGTTTCAGAAGCAATTGTTAATTCCTGAAGATAAAGGAAACTTTCTCAGGTAGAGTGTTATGTTAGGTTTGTTGTAATGGATGTAAATGTATACACAAAATTTCAAGAGATTGACATCTATGACCAGCAGGAAAAACAGAGGTTATTGAACTTCTATGTATCATCATCAATTTATCTGTATGCCTCTTCTTCACAGTAAATCAAAACTTGGTAGCCCTTACCATAACTATAAAGTGCACATTATAGAAATCCTGTATAGCAATATTTCCAGATGATTAATGATTTCAAATGTATCCACAACCATCATTACATTATCTTTATAATATTACCAAGACATGGGGTTTCATAGTCCCACATTTTTGTTATAGTAATTCAGAAATTAATGCTGCATACATATATAGGGTCTTGTGCATTGGATGGTTGCATATGCTATTTTTTTTAGCTCTTCATCCAAAGTATTCTCAGTGGCCCATTTTAACTTTACAACAAACTTGTGCAGTAATTAAGGCAAAGATATAACAACTGACCCAATCCAGTGACCTTCATGGTGAAATGTAGATTTGAACAGAGAGTTCCCCAGTCCAACTCAGACATTATCAGTATCATAAAGTACATAACATAATACATTTCTAAGTAAACAGATTAATTATCAAATTAATACTGAACATTTATGTACTTCATTTCATATCAAGCAGAAACATTTGATTGGATTGATCAATCTCAGGCCTGCTTTCGAAAAATATATAGAGGCATCTGATCTGAGTAAACAATTTAAGCTGATTGATAGATTTATTTGCTTGTTTGTTTATTTTTTTTTATTCAGCAAGTCAAGTTGATTTCAAGATTACATTAAACTTCCTCCAAATGTCCACAGGTTATCCCCCTCTACCCAACTTCAGTTTGGCATTCTGGAAAATATACGTTTTATTGATTATAAACTGAATTCAGTAGCAAATTACAGATACAGTGCTGCCTCTTTTTTTCATACATTCTTCAAAAGGACTAGAATACTTTTTTACACAGAGTACTAATTTCCAGATATATCTATAAAGACCCTTAAATTATATTTCCCTGGAAACAAAAACAAAACAAAACAGTGTTGTCAAGGCAGACATATGGTATTTTTTTCTATAAGCAAGCCTCTTTTCCACCACAATTTCAGATTTTTGTCATAAGAAATGTATTGCATTGTTGTAGCTTTCAGCAAAAAGGACAACAATCTGTTTTTCCCTTCATTTTTTGCTGAGTGCTATGAAAAAGGCTTTATCCTTCATCAGAGGTTAGAAAAATACTGTTTTTAGAATATGCAGGTCAGACAAGGCATGCCATACATTTGCTCTTCTTATTTATACCAACAGCCACGATACAGAGAAGATGCTTGAGGCACAGGAAAAGACTTGATGCAAAAGAAAATAAAAATCCCAACAAAGTACTGTACTTCAGGATAACTTAATAATAGTGTAACAAGAAAAAGAAAGGTACTAATACAAGTGAAATATTACCCATATTACTCATTCTTATTAGGACCCATGCTAAATTACTGTATTATGATTATGTAAAAGTTTTAGGTTTGTGCACATTCTTTTCATCTCCCTCCATTTCCACAATCAGACTTTTAATGAATATAAACATGGACCATGAACGGCTTCCGGTGGTGACGCGACGCCGAAGACAGCCGTTTTCGGGCTGCCCGCTCCGCAGCTGTGTTTTTCCATCGTAAACAGTGCCGATCAGCTGTTTAGATGGATTTGAAGCCCCCTCCTCGGGAGAAGAGGAGGGGGTGAGGCCCCAGGTAGGGGTTGAGCTCTCTGGGGCCGCCTGAGCTGAGAGCTTGGGCGGCTGAAGGATGAGCCCCCCCGAAGCCTGGGTTGCTCCGAGCTGCGCAGCGCCTCTGCTCTGGGATTATTGGAGCAGAGCCAGGTGTTAGCAACCACCCCTGCCAAATGGAAATACTTTTGATTATCAAGAAGCAGGCAGAGCGGTACAGGAGGTCAAGGTGAAGTGGACTCTTTATTTTTACTCTCTAGCTCAATGGATTTTATAACTTCAAAGTGAAAGTGAGTAATAAGTGAAAGTGGGGGAAGATGGCGGCTAAAACTTCTAAAGCTCTTCGGAATGTGGGGTCTTCCCTGGTGCAAGAGACCTCATTGCAAGCTTTGTTTCCTCCTGCATCTCCCCCGGCATTGACGCTTAAGGATTTACAAGACGCTCTTGGAAAGCATGTACATTTGATGTCTGATATGATGGATGAAAAGTTGAAAAAGCTGGAGGAGAAAATGGAGGAGAAAATGGAGAAATTGGAGAAGAAGATAGAAGAGAAGCTGAGAGCAATGAGGCGGGACATTTTGTCTAAGGTTGAATCCGTAGCTGAATGTGTGCTACAGCTGGATATAAAAGTGGAGGATCTCAGTCAAAAGAACTCTATATTAGAAGCAAAGGTATTAGAAAATGAAAATATAAGGGATAAAATGGACGAAGAATTGAGCCTTGTTCAGTATAATCAGATGCAGTATGCTATTAGAATTAGGGGTTTAAAGGAGAATGGTAAAGAAGATTTAAAGCAGCTGATTTCTGAGGCTCTGGAAGGGGTACTGGGCCAGTCAGCATCTGAAATTAAGGGAAATATGGACAAAGTTTTTCGTGTAAATTCATGGATTGCAAGACAGAAGAAGTTACCCAGAGATGTGGTGGTCTATTTTACAAAGAGAGTAACGAGAGATGAAGTTATTCAAGCTGCTTATGATACTAATTTGGTAGTGGATGAGCAAGAAGTTTTGGTTTTAAAAGAGATGCCTCCGAAGATCCTAAGGAGAAGGAAAGATTTTGCATTTTTGGTACAGGAACTTAAGAAACGTGATATTAAGTTTAGATGGGAGATTCCAGTTGGATTGGTGGCGATGTATGAAGGTAAAAGACATCGTTTGGTTACTGTGGCTCGGGCACGTGATTTTTATAGTAATGTGTTAAAAGCAACCCCCCTATCATTTTTGGAAGCTGCAAAAGGATACGGTGGGGGAAAGCCTCAAGACGTTACAGATAGACAGACAGAGGACAATGGTGTTGGAAGGGATCAAGTCACAGTTTCATCGGTTGCTGCAGGAGGCCAGAAGATGACGCGTGCCGCCCTAAGAAGAGCGAGACGAGAGCAAGAGCAAGATCAGCAGAAAGTTATGGAATCTCCAAAGCGTGCTTACAGTGAAGATGTGGGAGAGGAGCGGTCTAAAGAAGTTTTGGGGGTCATGACTGAGGTGCTCCAAAAGTTTTGGGGCGTTAAGATTGCTGATTAATTTTTAGATTAGAATGTCAATGGAGTAAAATTATTATAGAGGAGAAAGAAGGTTTTTTTTCTTTTCTTTTTTTCCCCCTTTTTGTTAATATTTTACACAATTTAAGATTGCTTGCTAGAAAAGTATATTAGGGTAATGGATTTAAAGTATGTGTTGAACTAAGAATGGGTATGTAAGCTCCTAATTAATAACAAGTTGTCTTAGAGATTGCCTAAATCTTTTTTTATATATATTCTTTGTATTTGAACTTTTATTTGAATTTAAGGATGATTTGGAACTGTGAGACATATGGTGTGATACATGCAAGAACTATTTTTGATCGTAGTTTAGTTTGGTTGGAGATTATTAAGACTAACAGAGATAGGCGCTTTTGGCGTGTAACTGAGAAATTGTTTGGAAATTAGAGAAAGGTGGGAGAATGTAAATAGCAGGTGAAAGTTTTTTTGTTTTGTTTTCTTTTTTCTTTTTCTTTTTCTTTTTTTTTGAAATTAATATGAATAAGGACTGGGATTAAGAAAATTTATTTTGAGCAAAGCTTTTTTTCTGTTTTCCTCTTTTTTTTCTCTACTTTATTTGTAATGTTAATATTGTTTGTATTCATTTTATATGAGCTAGAGAGAAATAGAATTTATAGTTTATTGTTGATAACATAAGGGTGTCTATGTTTGTTTTTTGATTTTATGCCCTGTATTTAGCTCTGGGAAGTCGGGGGGGGGGAGGGAGTGGGGGGGAGGGATAGGGAGGGTTGGATAGGGGTGGGGGAGGGGGGATTAAAGTTAAAATGTATTGTAAAACTTTTTAAATAAAAAAAACATGGACCATGAACAAGGCTCCTAAGAAAATAGCTACATGGGTTGCTACTTATTTTTTAAATTACTTAGATTTATATCCCACTGTTCTTACAGCAGCTCAAGAAAATATACATTCCCTTCTCCACAACATCCTGTGAGGAAGGTTGAGCTGTGAGATTATGACTAACTCAACTCCCTACTGGACTTCCATAGCTGAGGGTTAATTTGAACCTAGGTTCTAGCCTAAGACTTAAATCATCTATACCCCAAGAAGTGAATATGAAATAAATCCATGAGTAGAGTGGACCAATAGCGCCATGAAGAATTGTATTAACTTTGTCCAATAGAAAAAAACCCTGAACCTCATGTGACAGATGTCTCAGCCAAGAGGTCCAAAAATGGAGCTGTTATTTCACTTGATAGGCAACTAAAGCTTTATAAGCTATATACAACAATGACTTATAAATGTCCACAAACCTTGAGAATAAGTTATGCTCAAGCAGAATCTTGTCATCCTGCCATTAAAAACAATGCTCAAGAAGTCTCTCAGTAAAGTACATATACAATGAGAGTTATATTTAGAACAATGATACACTCCATATGAAAGTATGTGGGGTTCTCATTGTAAAAAAACATCCCATTACTCTTTCCCACTCAGACCATTTGGCCCCAGGAAACTTTTATAAATCAATAAAGGAACAGACAAGTACTCCAGTAGTACGTTTCATCACTCCAGAGAACCCTCTCTAGTCAAAGGGTTGAATGTAGTCTAGTTCATCAAGCACGCCAGTCAAAGTTTCAGTAGCTGAGGGTGCAGTACGTCCAGCATGGCATTCATGCTGCAACAGATATAAGCAGTTTTACTGAACTTTGTTTACAATGGGCTTTAAATACTTTACATTTTTCTTTCCTAGAACATATTCTATTGACTAGTAAAAAAAGTCTATTAGACAACTCTGACAAGATTCAACAGTAATGGCAAATGTCTATGGAGATTCTCAGTTAAAAACTGGACTTTGTTTTTTCCTTAAAGACTTTTTGCTTCACATCCAAGAAGCTTCTTCATTATTCACATCTTCAAAGTTGTGAAAAAACAAAGTCCAGTTGCCTTTTGAAAAGGGACAACAGTGATGGCAAAGAATAATTTCTTTGCAATTAAACCTATTTCACTGAACTTGTGTGTGAACACCTGTGTGTCCACATGCATGTCCTATTGTTGCTTTAGCTATCTTCCTATTTTTGGCATTCCACTTCATCTTTGAAAACTGCTCAGTCTACATTCAAAGGGAGAAAGAGGGTATTTATGCATTCTAGAAAGTCAAGAAGATTTTTTGATAGTGACCTGTAAAGGTGACAGAAATATCTGCCCAAAGTGCCATAGAACTATTTGGATCCACCAAATTCTTGGGGTTAGTCAACCTGCCACCAGACATTATGAGTCTTAGTTAATCTAAACTTTAGTAACGTATTTCCCCAAAAATAAGACCCAGTCTTATATATTTTGGGCCTCCAAAAGAGGCACTAGGTCTTATTTTTTGGGATATCTCATTTTGTTCATGTACAGGAGGTAGAGAGCATGGGAGCTGACAGGAGTGGGAATGCTGCTGCCACCAGCCCCACCCTCTCCGTCCCACTATCGCTTACTTGTGGTGGCAATGACCCAGGCTCTTGGTGCACTTTTGCTTCCACCTGCCCTGCCTGCTGGCCCTGCTGCTGCTGGGACATTTTTAAGCTGCAGAGGGTGCTGTGTGGCCACCGAGTGGCTGCCCATGCTGCTGTTGGCCTTGTGGGGGTTCTTTGCCCTCCTGGCCGTGTTGCTCTTGGCCATCCTGCTGGATGGCTTCTGCCTTATGTGGGGTGAGTTGGCCCAGATCTACGACCTCCAGAGCACCACCCCCGCCACTGGCCTGCCAGGACCCCTTTGCCAGCAGCTGCTGGTGGAACTGCAACACCCATACCTCCACCTTTGCGCTGATGAGTGCCAGCATGCATACCTACTAGGTGCTTCAGGTCCTGGTGGGCAATGTAGCTCTCATGACACTCTTGTTGTGGCTGGGGACTTCAATCAAGCTTGTCTGAAGACAGTTGTCCCCAAGTCCATACAGTATGTGCAAGTTTCCACCAGAGGGAAGAATACTTTAGACCACATGTATTCTAATCTGAAACAAGCATACAGAGCTTTCCCTCTCCCCCACCTGGGTACATCTGACCATCTTTCACTGTTGTGCCCAAAGTATGTCCCTCTCAGGAAAAGAACTCAGGCAGTCACAAAAAGGGTCAAAACCTGGCCAGTGGGTGCTCTCAGCCAGTTGCAGGACTGCTTTGAAACCACTGACTGGAGTGTATTCGAAGATCAAGACCTGAATGCATATACAGATGCCGTACTCTCTTATATTAGAACATGCACTGACAGTGTAACAACAGAAAAGTGCATTAGAGTTTACGGGAACTGTAAACCCTGGATGACTGCAGAGATATGAACACTCCTGAGAGCCCGGGATTCTGCCTTTAAGGCAGGGGACAGGGACACATACAGAGAGGCCAGGGCAAATCTTAGAAGAGGCATTAGGATGGCGAAGCAACAATATAAACACAAGGTGGAGAACCACTTAGCAGACAACAATCCGAGGCAAGTGTGGCAGGGACTGCAGCACTTAACCAACTACAAGGGCAGTACGAGGAGCATGGTTAACACCAATGCCTCATTGGCTGAGGAGCTGAATATCTTCTTCACTCGCTATGAGGTAAAAAGACCAGATCCCGTAGCCTCTGCTGGCCGGCCTTCTGATTTTCAGCAACTCACCCTATCTGAAGACCAAGTGAGAACTGTATTGAAGGCTATGAATCCCAGCAAAGCCGCAGGCCCAGATGGGGTGCTGGGGATAGTGGTTAAGAATTGTGCCGACCAATTAGCAGGGGTCCTGACAAGGATTTTTAATATCTCCTTGCAAATGGCATGTGTACCATCATGCTTGAAGGCAACTACCATTGTCCCAGTCCCCAAGAAAACTGCAGTTGAGTGCCTGAATGACTACAGACCTGTTGCATTAATGTCTGTAGTCATGAAATGCTTCGAAAGACTGGTTCTCCAACATCTCAGGACATGCCTCCCACTGGATTTTGATAAACATCAATTTGCCTACAGGGGGAACAGGTTGACAGACGATGCCATAGCTACTGCTTTACACTCTGTGGCAAGTCATCTTGAGAAACCTGGAAGCTATGTCAGGATGCTTTTTGTTGATTATAACTCAGCTTTCAACACCATTTTGCCAAGCACTCTCATCGAGAAGCTGACTGACTTGAAATTTTCCCCCTCCATCTGCGATTGGATTCAAGACTTTCTTAGGGACCGATTACAAACAGTGAGGGTCAGGTCTGCTTTGTCCACCCCCCCTGAAGCTTTGCACTGGCTCGCCACAGGGCTGTGTGCTTAGCCCCTACCTGTACTCTTTGTACACAAATGACTGTGTATCATCCGACCCATCTACTGCGATAATTAAGTTCGCAGATGATACTACTGTGGTGGGTCTTATTACAGGTGGAGATGAGACAGCATACAGGGCAGAGATGAAAAACCTATCCATATGGTGTTGTAACAACAACTTGCACCTGAAAATCGGTAAGATGAAAGAGATGGTGCTAGACTTCTGGAGGAAAAAGGAGGAACCTGCTCCACTTTACATTGGGGAGGACTGTGTGGAGAGAGTTTCCTCTTTTAAATTTCTGGGAGTCTACCTCTGCGAAGATCTTACCTGGAAAGAAAGTTATTTATTTATTTATTTATTTATTTATTTATTTATTTATTTATTTATTTATTTATTTATTTATTTATTTATTTATTTATGGGACTTATATGCCGCCCTATCTCCCGAAGGACTCAGGGCAGCTAAAAACAATAAAAACAACAATACAAAAGTTAAAAGAAATTAAATAAACAGCCCCAATGAATAAATTAAACTAAACAATTAAAAATTAAAAAACATTTTAAAAATCCTGTCATCAGTGCAGGTCAGCCTGATGAAAAAGGAATGTTTTAAGGCCACAGCGAAAGGATCGGTGATCCGGGGCCATCCGGAGCTCAAGGGGGAGTTGGTTCCACAGGGCTGGCGCTCCCACAGAGAAGGCCCTCCCCCTGGGGGTCACCAGCTGACATTGTCTAGCTGACAGCACCCTGAGGAGGCCCTCTCTGTGTGAGTGCACTGGGCAATGGGAAGTCATTCCCGGCAGCAGATGGTCCTGCAAATATCCCAGGCCTAGGCCATGTAGGGTTTTAAAGGTAAGTACCAGCACCTTAAATCTCACCCAGAAGACAACCGGTAACCAATGCAGCTCACGCAGGAGGGGTGTAATATGGAAGTATTGGGATGCTCCCATCACTACCAGCGCGGCTGCATTCTGCACCAGCTGGAGCCTCTGGGTGGTCTTCAAGGGCAGCCCCATGTAGAGAGCATTGCAGTAATCTATACAGGAGGTAACGAGTGCATGAGTGACCGTACATAGGGCATCTCGGTCCAGATAGGGGCGCAACCTGCACACCAGGCAAACCTGAGCAAATGCCCCCCTGGCCACAACTCCAATATGATCTTCAAAACTGAGTTGTGAGTCCAGGAGGATGCCTAAATTGTGTGCCCTATCAACGGGAGGTAACACCTCACCTCCCATAACCAAAGATGGAACCTCTTAGACAAGTCGAGATGCCGGTACGTAAAGTCACTCAGTCTTGGCCGGGTTGCGCTGGAGCCTGTTCTTCCCCATCCAAATCTGTACCACTTCCAGGCAACAGAACATCACATCGAGGGCATCACTGGGTTGGTTCGGGGTGGAGATGAAAAGCTGGGTATCATCAGCATATTGATGATACCTCACCCCGAAACCACGGATGATCTCACCCAGTGGCTTCATATAGATGTTGAACAGGAGGGGCGAGAGTACCGACCCCTGAGGCACCCCACAACTAAGGGGTTGACCTCTGCCGTCCAGCCAACACCGTCTGCGAACGGCCCGAGAGGTAGGAGGAGAACCACCATAGAACGGTGCCTCCCACTCCCAACCCCTCAAGACGTCGCAGCAAGATACCATGGTCGATGGTATCAAAAGCCGCTGAGAGGTCTAATAGGACCAGGATAGAGGAATAACTCCTGTCTCGGGCCCGCCAGAGATCATCCACCAGCGCGACCAATGCCGTCTCCGTGCTGTACCCGGGCCTGAAACTCGATTGGTACGGATCCAGATACTCAGTTTTCTCCAGGACCAAAGGGAGCTGCCATGCCACCACGCTCTCAACAACCTTCACAAGGAAGCGAAGGTTGGAGACAGGACGAAAGTTATTTAAAATAGCTGGATCCAAGGTAGGTTTCTTGAGGAGGGGCCTTACCACTGCCTCTTTCAAGGCGGCAGGGAAGCACCCCTCACTCAAGGAAGCATTAATAACTGCCAGGAGCCAGCCTCGTGTAACCTCCCGAGCCGCATAAACCAGCCAGGAGGGACACAGGTCCAACAAACACGTGGCGGCACTTAATTTCCCCATGATCCTGTCCACTTCATCCGGAGTCACAGGATCAAACTCTTCCCAAATATTATCAGCCAAACCCATCGCTTCTCCCTCATCAGATACTGCCCAGTCAGAGTCCAAGCCAGCCTGAATCTGAGCAATTTTATCCACCAGATACTCACTAAACTCCTTGGCCCATCCCCGCAAGGGGTCCTCTCCCATACCCTGATTTAAAAGGGAGCGGGTCACCCTAAACAGGGCAGCCGGGCGGTTATCTGCAGATGCAATGAGGGTGGCGAAGCGAGCATGCTTCGCCACCTCCACTGCCACAAGATAAGATCTAGAAAAGGATCTTAACTGTGTTCGGTCAGACTCGGACCAACTGGAGCATTATTTTTCTAAAGTCAATACAACCCAGGTGGCCAGAAAGGCCCAACAGAGACTTCACTTTCTCAGGGTCTTCTGGAAGAACAGGGTAGAACAACAGCTTATGACCCTCTTTTACTGGTCTATTATAGAGAGCATCCTCTCGTATGGTATTGTGGTTTGGTATGCTGGTCTGACAGCTGTGGATAGGAAAGTATTATAGAGGGTGGTGAGCACAGCACAAGACATTGTGGGCTGTCCCCTGACACCACTGGATGACATTGCCAGGGCTTGCTGCCTTGGAAGAGTGAGGAAGATTCTCAGGGATGACTCACACCCTGGACGGTATCTCTTTACTCTCCTACCATCGGGTAGGAGATATAGGAGTATAGCCAGCCGTACCAACAGGCTGAAGAACAGCTTTTATCCATGGGCTGTTAGGCTTTTGAATGGGAAATAATTTTATAAACTTTATGCATAATTGACTTGCGAGGCCAGTGTGTTGTGCAATTAGCTCATATGGTGTAATAAGATGGAGGGTTTGTATCACTATAAGTTGGGGGTGGGGCATGAAGGGAGACTCAGCCAATCTCAATGTATACATGGTTGTACTTTGACAATAAAGGTACATTCATTCATTCATTGTGCAGCCACCTGACTGGAAGCCCCTCACTGTGTGGCTCTTCAGACTCAAGATGAAAGGAGGCAGACACTTGGAACTTCTTTTCTGATGCCAGTCACACACATGACGTCTGCACACATGGTTGGGTCTATTGTGTAGTGGGTTCAGGACCGCATGGAAGACACCAGGCAGATGAGTACAGCAACAGCTCTTTATTGTGGGTAGGAACTGTACTGAACAAAGGTGGTTACCTGTACCCCTTATATACCTTGCCAGGTATGCTCTCGGCCAATACGTTCATCTAAATCTTCCACCGAAAGCTAACCAGCCAATCCGGTTATGGTACAGCGCCACCTGGTGGTCTTTACTGAGCTGCTGCTTAGACCCCATACATAACACCCCTTCCCCCTTAAAAGAACAAACAATATATTTAATACAAAATATCATGCATAATATTTTCCTGCAGTTACAATGGTTAATGGCAACACATGACTTGACTCTAGGCCCTGTTCCCCCCTCAAGATTGTACATAGTCTGCAAGATAGGCTGGTGGCCTGTGAGTCCTGGATGACCATCTCAGAGTTTGCCATTCATCCGGGACAGCCGAGTCAGTGGTTGAGTCCTGGCTCAGTGTTCCTGGTGGACCCATTCCAGGGTCCGCCCTTGCAAACATTCTGTCATGATGGTCCTGGGCCTGTTGTTGTCTGGACTGGCTCTCCTCCAGTCCTGTTGTTGTCGGTTGTTGGGGTTGATCAATCTGTGACCTTTCAGGAACCCACTTCCTGATTTGGTCTATGTGTCGTCTGATCTGACGGTCCCCCTCCACCCCTACAATGTAGGACAAGGGCCCAGTTCTGTCAACCACCACCCCCGGAATCCATGCATATCCCGGCCCATAGTTCCTTGCCCAAACCAGGTCATTGGTGTGAAGTTCTCTAGAGGGCTTGGGTTGCTCAGCCTCCGCAGCCACTCTGTCGGGTTGTAGCCTGTCCAATTTGGTGATGAGGCGCCTGGCCCAACAAAGTTCCGCAGGGCTCTTTCCTGTGGCTGTGCAAGGTGTGGTGTGTTGTCCTAAGAGGAATTTTGCCAACCTTTGATGTCAGTTGCCACTGATGATGTGCATCAATGCGTCCTTGGTCGTTCGTACCATGTGTTCTGATAATCCGTTGGTCGACGGATGGAAAGGTGTGGTTGTGACATGCCTAATCAAGTTGGCCCTGGTGAATGCCTGGAATTCAGCAGAAGTGAATTGAGGCCTGTTGTCTGAGACCAAATACGTCAGGGAGGCCATGTGTGGCAAAGAGCCCTCTGAGCACTTGGATAGTTTTGGCCATGGTCATGCTATTGACTGGTATCACCTCTAGCCATTTGGTATGGCTGTCTACCACCACTAGGAACAGCTGTCCTTGGAAAGGACCAGAGTAATCAATGTGGACTCTGGACCAGGGTATGTGTGTTGTCTCCCATTTGTGGACAGGTGCATGGGGCATCTCTGGTCTGGACCTTTGGCAGTCATAGCAACTATTTACCTGTTCCTCTATGGCCTTGTCTAGGCCTGGCCACCACAGGTAACTCCTAGCTAGTGCCTTCATCCGGACTATTTCCGGGTGTCCTTCATGTAGTGACTTAATGACTCTGTCCCTCAGTGTCTCAGTGTCCCCCACAAGAGGCATCCCTTGTGAGCAGACAGTTTGTATCTTCTATTGAAGTAAGCCTGGAATTCTGGGCCTGGACTCTTTTCTTGCCACCCCATGACTACCCAAGACTGAACCCTGCTTAGGATTCTGTCTGCTGTTGTTCCAGCAGCTATGTCTTTTTCTTGAAGGGGGCACTAGGGTAGGTCCTGGATGGCCAATATTTGGGCTGCAGGCACCGGATCAGGTTCTGAGTTTGCTAGGGGTAATCTACTTAACCCGTCTGCATGGCCCATTTCTTTACCTGGTTTGTGAACCAGCTTGTAGGTGTATGCAGATAGGAATATGGACCACCTGAGCATCCTAGGGACAGAATTTGGGGGGTTTGTTTGTCTGTTGTGAACAACCCCAACAATGGCTTATGATCTGTGAATATGGTGAATTCCCTGCCATAGAGGTAGTCATGGAATTTTTTGACCCCAGCCACTATTGCCAGGGCTTCCTTGTCAATCTGGGCGTAATTCCTTTCTGCCCCTGACAACGTGCGGGAGTAGTATGTGATAGGCACCAGGTCCCCGTTTCCTTCTATGTGGCTCAGAACTGCGCCCACTCCATAGGGGGATGCATCGCAAGAGATGCAAATGGACTTTGATTCTATGAAATGGGTGACAGTGGCATTACTAGACAGTAATTCCTTTAAGTTTTTAAAACTTTTCTCATGGACCTTGGTCCAGCTCCATGCAGCCTGCTTGTCTAAGAGCCTGTGCAGAGGCTCAGCTATGGCTGCTTTGTTTGGGAGGAATGAGTGGTAAAAATTCAGGAGACCCAGGAATGCCTGCAGTTCCGCCTTGTTTTTGGGGGTGGGAACCATTTTTATTGCCCTCACCTTGGATTCTGCAGGATGAATTCCTTTGGCATCAATCCTGAACACTAGGAATTCTGTGGATGCCACTCCAATACTGCACTTGTCTTTTTTGAGTTTGAGCCCTGCAGTGCGAAACCTGCTTAAAACAGCCTGCAGTCTCTCAGCCAGTACCTCTTCAGAGTCCCCAGCTATGAGGACATCGTCAAAGTAAGGGCATACTCCCGGAATGCCCTTCAGTGTCTTCTCTATCACCTCCTGAAAAATCCCTGGAGCTACAGAGACACCGAACTGCAAATGGTTACTGTAACTCTGAAAGCTCCTCTGTGCATTACTATGGTTTGAGCATCTGCCATCTCCCTGGGAGCTGCTGGTATGCTTGCGTGAGATCCAGCTTTGCAAAGATGGTGCCGCCCTGGAGAGAGGCAAGAACGTGGCTGACCGTCGGAACCGGGTAAGCGTGCAGGTTAACGGCCCGATTCACCGAACATTTATAGTCAGCACAAATTCTCACCTTCCCATTAGCTTTTAGTGGGGTAACTATGGGGGTCTCCCACTCTCCCCCTTCTAATGGCTCTAACACCCCTTGTTCCACTAGCTTATCTAGTTCGCTCTCAATCTTGTGTTTGAGAGCGAAGGGAACTCTCTGGGGAACTAATGGGCAGGATGTTGGGTTTTAGTTTGAAGTTAACAGGGGGCCCGGTGTACCTTCCTAACTTTCCGTCAAATACATCTGCAAACATTTTGCAGATGGATTTGAGGCTTTTGGCCTGGGTGGTATGGATCCCTGAGATCCCTATGCCCAGGGCCTCAAACCAGTCCAGCCCCACTAAGCTTGTCCTCCGGCCCTCGACCACAAGGACATCCAAGTGCCCCCGGAACTCCCTGAACCCCACCGCCAGGGTGGCCGCCCCCTTAATTTTGACGGGGGCATGTTGAAAATCAGTTAGTCTCAGACTTGTAGGCCTTAATTGGGCCCACCTCTTGCTCTGGCCGCACACTAGTTTAAACGTCTCATAAGAAATGATAGAGACGGCAGACCCGGAGTCAAGCTCCATCTTGCATGCCTTGCAAGTGCACCTCTAATTTAATTTTGGGGGTGAGCAGCCGATGGACCCCAGTGTGGGATACAGCTCTCAGACTCACAAAGGAATTGGAGGTGGTGACTTGGGGTTTTCCAGTACCTTTTGGTGACGCATCCTTGTCCCAGGAATGACTCCAACAGACCACTGCGATGTGGCCTGTTTTTCCACAGACCCGGCACTTTGCTGAGTGGAAACTGTAGGCCGCCCTCGCATGGTTTCCTCCACAGCCAGCACACTTGGGAATGGTCGCTTTGCTTCCGGAGGTAGTTTCGGCGCAGGCCCCTCTGGTGTATTTTCGTGATGCTGTTGGCCGCCGATGGGCCACCTGGTCTGCACGCTGTTGTATTTGTCAACGATCCGGCCTCTGGTGTACCGTGTCAATTTCAGCTGCTTTGTCTTCGTCTGCTCCACCGTATGCAGCGCTCTCATGGTAGACTAATCCTGCTGGGTCGGTGAGTGATCTGGCCTGAGCCACTGGCCACCTTGTAGGCCAAAACCTCATCCAGAACCTCTGGCAGGCTCATGGTAGGCTTCACGAGCAATTTCTGTCACAGCCGCTGATTGCTTAGACCAAAAACGATCCGGTCGTGCAACCTGTCTTCTAAGTTGGGAAACTTTTCAGAGACAGGCGGCCTGTCACACGGCCACAATAAAGTCGGCCGTTGACTTGCCTGGTAGCTGGATCCGCTGGACAAACTGGAACCACCAGGACATTTCAGACCTCTGTTGCATGAAATGCCTGTTTAGATTGTCCATGAGGTCACCGTAGGAAATGGTTCTGATAGCTGTCAGTGAGCACAACCCGACAGCTACATCGTAAATGGCAGGCCCGCTGATGCACAGCAGAGCCGCCGCTTTCAAGCGGTCTTCGGTGATCCAATTGACCAGCATGTATCCTTCGACCTGGCCCAAATGCGACTACCAACATTCGGGATAGCTGACATTGAATTTGCAGATCTGACCGAGCTTTGCCATGCTGTGTCCAGTCCTGTGGATACTGCTTCGATGGAAGGGATTTTTTGGGAAAGATACCTCTTTCCACCATCCCAAGTGACTTCAGCTAGTGATTCAGCTAGTGATTTCAGCTCTGAGTGAAGCAGCATCCCACCTTCGTCGCCACTATTGTGTAGTTGGTTCAGGACTGCATGGAAGACACAAGGCAGATGAGTACAGCAACAGCTCTTTATTGTGGGTAGGAACTGTACTGAACAAAGGGGGTTACCTGTACCCTTTATATACCTTGCCAGGTACGCTCTCGGCCAATCCGTTCATCTAAATCTCCCACCGAAAGCTAACCAGCCAATCCGGTTATGGTACAGCTCCACCTTGTGGTCTTTACTGAGCTGCTGCTTAGACCCCATACATAACAAGGTCTGTCTCATCTCTGCTGCGGTTCCTGCTGCCACTCCGAACTGAGGCCAGGGGACATGTCCACATCCCCCTGTGGTCTGATCCGGGCTCCAGAGGCCTGGAAAAGACCTCTGCCACCTGGATCCATGGCCATGGAATGATTTGGCAGCCCCCCAGCTGCCTGATCCAGGCTCCAGACCCCAGATCTATGGCTATGGAATGATTTTGTGGCCCCCCAGTGGCCCGATTCAGGCTCTGGAGGCTATGGATCTGGGCTCTGGAGACTTAGAAAAGGCCTCCAGAGCCCAGATGGGGCCACTTGGGGGCCACAAAATCACGCCGCAGCCATAGATCCAGGTGGCAGAGGTGTTTTCCAGGCCTCTGGAGCGCAGATTGGGCCATGGGGGGCTGTGGACGCATCCCCTGCCCTCAGATTGGAATGGCAGTAGGAACCACGACAGAGAGGAGACAGACCTTTTCCAGGTAAGTCCCGTGCAGCAGGAAGGTAGGGGGAAGCATGAGAGCATTAAGTGAATGCTCGTAGCTCACTCATGCTGGCAGCTTAGGTTCTTCCGTTCAAAAAAAGGTGCCAGAACGCCATTCCATGCGTTCTATGATAAAAAAAGCACTGGTCTAAAAAATTTAGAGCCAGAAACATTAATTTGAGCAAGCATTTTACATTAAATATTCAGATCTGCTAAGCTTTTCTGTAGCCAGTAGATGGCAGAAACTCCTTCTAATATCTACCACATCAACTACTTCATTATCTCTAAAGCAACAGTGAAGGGTTCTTTTCAGCTGTCATCTTAATATCACGTGTGCCAGAGAGGTGTCATTCTGTAAAAGAAAATCAAGGTGAACCAGAACAGCAAATATTGACTGATCTGCATACTGGTTTTATTTTCAGATGATATTCTTCTGTTTATTTCTAAACCTCACACTACTATTCCTATGTTGATGCAAGTGATAGATGCCTTTTGTTAAACAGCAGGATATCTTGTTAACTGGTACAAATCAGAGTTGATTTCAATAGGTGAAAATTTGTTAACCCATCTATATAAGAAATATCCATTTTGTGTTTGTACCAAATTCATTAAATATTTAGATATGTGTCTACAAAAAGATATAAACTCAGCTAGTAACATGTATAATGAATAAAATATATAAAGGGATATCTTCAGATATAGATAGATGGAAGTAATTAAACCTCACCTTTTGGGAAAAGTTAAATGTTCTCAAAATGAATATTATTTCCAGATTATTTTATATTCTGAGAAGAATTCCTGTTGAAATATCTGGAAAACATTTTCAGAAAATAGACTGTGTGGAAAATTTTTATGATGTTCTTTGATTCTGAGAATATCATTACAGAAAGTGCAATTACCAATTAATGAGCAAGGGTTCAATTTTCCAGATCTGGAGCTGTATTACCAAGCTTACTTATAGTCAAATATTAAATATTGAAAGCTAACTATTAGTATTAATTTTCTGATTTGGGCAATATACAAGTGGTCCTCAAATTAAGACCACAATTAAGCTCAAAAATTTCTGTTGTTAAGTGAGTTTTGCCCCATTTTACCAGCTTTCTTGCCACAGTTGTTAAATTAGTAAACTAGTTGTTAAGTAAATCTGGCTTCCCCACTGACTTTGCTTGTCAGAAGATTGCAAAAAGTAAACACATGACCCTGGTACACTGCAATGGTCATAAGTATGAACTAGCTGCCAACCATCTGAATTTTGATCACATGATCATGGGGATGCTTCAAAGGTCATAACTGTGAAAAATGGTCATATGTCACTTTTTTCATTGCCGTAACTTTGAACGGTCACTAAATGAACAGTTGTAAGTTGAGGACTACCTGTGTAGTACCTTTATTTGGAGGGAGAGTATTAGGATATAAATACATTTAAACCGTCATATTTCTGAAAACAATTATTTTATTTTGGAAGCTATGGAATGTAATGTATAATAAAAACAGATTTGATCCTTTTTCCCAGGCTAAACTGACTTTATTTTATTTTTATTTTATTTTTATTTTTAATTCAATTTATATCCCGCCCTTCTCCGAAGACTCAGGGCGGCTTACAACCTTAGCAGTAGCCTTCATTCTATGTATATGCCTGCTTATTAGGGCTTTCACACACCCCCAAGCGGCATTATTACAAAGTCAGCTTAATTGCCCCCAACAATCTGGGTCCTCATTTTACCTACCTCGGAAGGATGGAAGGCTGAGTCAACCTTGAGCCTGGTGGGATGCGAACCTGCACTAATTGCAGGCAGCTGGTGTTACTTAAGGAGGCATTAGCCCACTGCTCCACCAAGGCTCATTAAGGAAATTTATAGGAAATTGTAACATGAACAATTGGGAAAAAGATGGTAATATGGAAAAATTGGATGAAAGTGGGGATATTGATTTTCAAACAATTGATAGATGATGAAGATGGATTGTATAATGAAGAGAAAGACTAGGGGTGACATGATAGCAGTCTATCAATATATGAGGTCTGTCACAGAGAAGTAGGAATCCATCTATTCTCCAAAGCACCTGAGGGCAGGACAAGGAAGATTAAAGAGAGATCCAACTTAGAACTGAGAAATTTCCTGAAGTGAGAACAATTAATAAGTGGAATGGCTTGCCTCTTGAAGTTCTGGTTGCTCCATCAAAGAAGGTTTTCAAGAAGAGATTGGAAAACAATTTCTCCAAAACGGTATAGGATCTCTTACTCAAGGAGAGAGTTAGATTAGAAGACCTCCAAGATCTCTTCCAACCCTGTTATTCTATGTTAAGATAATTTTAATGTATGTTGTCCTAAGAGATATTTACAATCTATCAGATATACTTCAGTGGCAATATTTACTTCAGTGGCAATATATATATTTACTTCAGTGGCAATATATACTTCAGTGGCAATATTTACAGTGATAACATTTGTTAACAACATTGTTTAAACAGCAGCATTTTCATCTTCTGAGATACCTGAGATACTAGAATAACTGGTTAAATCTTTTAAAACTAAAAAGCCTGCTATTAGTTTTTATGGTTAATTTGTTATCAATAACAAATTAACCATAAAAACTATGTGAGGTTGAGCTCTGCAGGTCCGTGAAGATAGGCGTCCGAGGAGCCCCTCAGGGCTTTTTCTTCTATGCCCTGGGTTGGGGGAAGTGTGGCAGCGATGAACTCTGCAGTTGGTTAGGTTTTTTGTTATCAGCTTGACCGGCGTTTTGCTGGGTTGCCGGTTTGCTACCTGCTCAGCTGGTTGTCGGGGAGTCTCCGGCTATGTCGGGCGGTCTTGGCTTCTTCGGCGGCGTTTTGGAGTTCCCGGCGGCTGGCGGCGGCGGTGTTGCGGCGGCGGTGATGGAGCTGTTTGCGAGCTGCTTTGGCCTGCCTTCTCTGTCGCTTCTTTTTCGATCTGCCTGCCTCTGCTTTTTGCCTGCTTCTTGCCCAACGCTTGTGGTTATCCTGATGGCGACGACGACGACGGCGGCGGCGGCGTTGTTCCCAGGCCGTTTTCGGGCTACTTTAACATCGATTGTTGTGGTCTGGCCTGCTTCTACCGGACCGTTTGTCCTGCTGCCGCCTGGGCCTGGGCCTTTTTGGCCCGTTTTTCATCGGCGGTGGCGGTGGCTCTCCCCGGATTGTCTGCGGCTTTGGTGGCGTTCCGGTGGCTACGGTGATGGCGGTGGCGGTGGCGGTGTCCACAGCGGCCCAGCGGCAGCGGTTTCGAGGACTCAGCGATGGCGTTATGGCCGGTTCGCCGGTCCCCCGGTTGGTTCTGCATGTTCCAGATGGGTTGGCACCCCCATTGTTCCTGATAGCCCTGAAGGTTCCTGGGCTAGCTGGTGGATCCCGGTGGAGCCCAGTGAAGCCTTGTGGACCTGGGTCATTTCGAAGGACTCTGGAAGACCGGCGCCCCCCAACACACTTGTTGTGATCTGGCTGGTGTCTCGGGATTTTGAGGGGGCTCCGGGGAATTTAATGGACCTGGGGGAGTCAATCTTTGTTGACCACAGCCTGGAAGGCCCTAATAATTATGGAACTGAGGGCCCATGGAGTGGTGGTCAGTTACAACCTCTGGAAATAACGGGACAATGGGGGACTTGGCCGTTAGCAGAATTGACTATGATGGCTTGTTACTTCTGCTCTTACAATCGACTGCGTACTGCCCTTTATACCCCAAAGGATAGAGAACTCTGGGTATTAGCCATTGTGAGAGGATGGCCGAATTTACATCTCCTGCCCCTAGAGGTGAGAGCTCTATGGGGCAGGCCATGCCCAGTGGGGTTCCTCCAGACTTCCATCCCCCCCCCGAGAATTGGCTCTGTAACCGTAGTGAGAGGACGGTGGTGGGCCTGCCCGGGGGACTTATCCAGCTGAGTGGCAGCGGCTGGACGGAGGCCTGGGACTCCCTCTCCGAATAGATCCTCCTCATGGACTATCATCTATGGACTGCCTACGATTCGGACTGCTATTTATGCCTTCCTTTAAATATTCGTCCACGGACTTATGCGCCCTCAGGGGTGCTCCCCCCTCCTGGGTGCGACCCGCCTTGCCAGCCGATTATAACCTCGAGGAAGGGCCCATTTATTGGGACCCTGAGAGTTGGCTGGGCACGGGTAGGGGCCTTCGTCGTAGACCTAATAAGAGGCCCCTGATCATTTTTCTTTCAAAATTTTTTAGGGGGTTAGGGAAGCGGGAGGGTTCTTTTGGTTGTTTGGATAAGGGGGGCTATCCAACTACCGCTGTTTTGGCTAGGGCCGATGGAGATCGCTGGGGGGAGGAGCGGGGGTCGGTCACCTCCGGGGCTCCAGGGCTGGTCGTGGGGCTACCTATTCCCACGACATCAGGGAATGGCAGCAGATGGAGGAGCAGAGGGCCGTATCGATTTCAGGGAAGGCCCCTCCGCTACTTACAAGCGGTGAGGCACTCCGACCCTCTGGCTCTACCCCAAGGTCCCGGGAGTGAGGGTGTGCAGCCCCCTGAGCTCCGGCTGGTGTATTTGAACGCCAGGTCCGTCGCTAATAAGGCTCCTCTCGTTCGTGATCTGGTCGAGGGTGAGCAGGCGGACCTGGCTTGCATCACGGAGACCTGGTTGGGCCCAGAGGGCGGGATTCCTCTGGTTGATCTTTGCCCACCAGGTTTCCGGGTGCTGCACCGGCCTCGGGCTCAGGGTAGGGGTGGGGGTGTGGCTGTTGTTATGAGGGAGACCTTGTGTCCGCGGGAGGCCACTGTTCCTCAGATAGTCGGGTGTGAGTCTCTCTTTTTGAGATGCGGCCCTGGTGCGCAGTTGGGCTTGCTGCTGGTGTACCTTTCGCCTAGTCATGCAGCAGCAGCCCTGCCTGAGCTGCTCGATGTCCTCTCTGCGCTGGTGGTTGAGTTCCCGAAACTTATAGTTTTGGGGGATTTCAACCTACCATCGCTGGGAGGATCATCTGAGTTGGCCCGGGAGTTCATGGCTTCCATGACGGCCATGGACCTGACGCAGGTAATTTCGGGACCGACTCATGAGGGAGGCCACACCCTTGACCTAGTTTTTTTATCTGGACAGTGGTTAGATGATCTTGGTGGGGGCTCTCCAATTATTATGCCCCTGTCATGGACCGATCATCATCTCCTGCGGCTGGTCTTCCGTTTTGCCACCCCCCGCCGTGGGTGTTTGGAACCAATTAAATGGTACCGCCCCAGACGCTTAATGGATCCCCAGAGGTTCCAGACAGCTCTGGGGTCCCCACCTGCCTCCCTTGCTCACAGCTCGGCAGATGCCTTAGTGGAAGCCTGGGAAAGGACGGCCACTGAGGCTCTTGATCGAGTTGTACCCCTGCGGCCCCTGACCCGGTGCAGATCCCGTCGAGCTCCATGGTTCTCTGCGGAGCTTCGGGAGATGAAGCGTCGGAGACGGGGCCTAGAGAGCGGTTGGAGGTCCAGCCGATCCGAATCCGACCGATTGCGACTAAGAGCCTACATTAGGTCTTATCTCGCTGCGATAAGGGAGGCGAGGTCTAACCACTTCGCCACCCTTATCGCGTCCGCAGATAATCGCCCGGCCGCCCTGTTTAGGGTGACTCGCTCCCTCCTAAATCAGGAGGTGAGGGAGGATCCCTTGCAGGGCCGTGCCGAGGAGTTTAACCAACATCTGTCGGACAAAATCGCTCGGATTCGGACCGGTTTGGACTCTGACTGGGCAGAGTCTGACGATCAGGACACGGGTGGTCTTGTCGATATCATCTGGGAGGAGTTTGATTCTGTGACTCCGGAGGAAGTGGACAGGATCATGGGGAGGCTGAGCACCACCACATGTTTATTGGACCCGTGCCCTTCCTGGCTGGTTTATGCAGCCCGGGAGAGGACACGCAGCTGGTTCCAGGCAGTTATATCGGCTTCTTTGAGTGAGGGTATCTTCCCCGCCGTCTTGAAGGAGGCGGTGGTGAGGCCTCTCCTCAAGAAGCCTGCCCTGGACCCTGCTGTATTGAATAACTTTCGTCCTGTCTCCAACCTTCGCTTTCTTGCGAAGGTTGTTGAGAGTGTGGTGGCGCATCAGCTCCCTTTGGTCCTGGATGAAGCGGATTATCTAGACCCGTACCAATCGGGTTTCAGGCCCGGGCACAGCACGGAGACGGCATTGGTCGCGCTGGTGAATGATCTCTGGAGGGCTCGGGACAGGGGGCATTCCTCTGTCCTAGTCCTATTAGACCTCTCGGCGGCTTTCGATACCATCGACCATGGTATCTTGCTGCGGCGTCTCAGGGGATTGGGAGTGGGAGGCACGGTTTTACGGTGGTTCTCCTCCTATCTCTTGGGACGTTCGCAGTCGGTGTTGGCAGGGGGACAGAGGTCGACCGCGAGGTCTCTCATTTGTGGAGTTCCTCAGGGGTCGGTCCTCTCGCCTCTCCTGTTCAACATCTATATGAAGCCGCTGGGTGAGATCATTCGTGGCTTTGGAGTTGGGTATCATCAGTACGCTGATGATACCCAACTTTTCTTTTCGACCCCAAACCACCCCAGTGATGCCCTCGACGTGATGTCCCGTTGCCTGGAGGCGGTTCGGGTCTGGATGGGGAGGAACAGACTCCAGCTCAACCCCGACAAGACTGAGTGGCTTTGCATATCTTCATCCCGGGTTTATTCGGATATTCCATCTCTAACTATGGGGGGTGAACTATTACCCCCCGTAGATAGGGCTCGCAACTTGGGGGTCCTCCTAGATTCACGGCTCACCTTGGAAGATCATATAGGAGCCGTGACTAGGGGGGCCTTTGCACAGGTTCGCCTGGTGCGTCAGTTGCGGCCCTATCTTAGCCGGGATGATCTGTGCACGGTCACTCATGCGCTCGTGTCCTCTCGTCTGGACTACTGCAACGCTCTCTACATGGGGCTGCCCTTGAGGACCACTCGGAAGCTCCAACTGGTACAGAATGCAGCCGCGAGAGTGGTGTTGGGAGTCTCCCGATACTCCCACGTTACACCTCTGCTCCGTGAGCTGCATTGGTTGCCAGTTGTCTTCCGGGTGAGATTCAAGGTACTGGTAACGGTATTCAAAGCACTCCATGGCATGGGGCCGGAGTACCTTAGGGAACATCTGCTGCCGGCATCAAGCTCCCTGCGCCCTGTGCGTTCCCACAGAGAGGGCCTCCTCAGGGTGCCACCGATCAGAGAGTGTCGATTGGTGGCCCCCAGGGGGAGATCCTTCTCTGTGGGCGCTCCGGAGCTGTGGAATCAGCTACCGGTAGAGCTCCGGATGGCGCCCGATCTTCGCTCCTTTCGCCGCGATCTCAAGACATTTTTGTTTGTACAAGCCGGCCTAGCCTGAGGGGGAGTGTTGGGGTTGTTTTATTTTTTGTTTTTTAATTGTTCTGGGGGTTTTTAGCGTTGTATTATATTGTTTTTAACTAGGGCAATTGTTTAATCTGTTTTTAATGTTTGTATTGGTTATTTTATTCTGCCCTGTGAACCGCCCTGAGTCCTCAGGGAGAAGGGCGGTATATAAATGTTATTAAATTAAATTAAATTAAATTAAATTAATAAATCAATGCAGAAGAGTGGAATAAAGAATTAGAGAATTCCTCCTGTATTGCCTAGAAAATGGGAAGGGTGTCTTAACTACTATAGCAACAATGTCAATAGACCTTAAACAACCACTTATATAACAAAAGAATATTTAGAATTTATTGGATTCTATTACATTTGTATAGAAAAGGATTGTCTAGGGCAGCATTTTATTGGATATGTAGTAAGGACAATGCTTCTTTAAAATGCATGTTTTCACAATGTCCTACACTTATTAAGTTTGGAGAGAAAGTAGTGGACTCTACACATATGACTGCAACAAATGCTAACATTTTCAAAGGATAATATTCTACAGGACCCAATCTGGGTCGGTCACCGGGACCAGAGGTTTAGTCTTCCAAGCTTTCAGACTCGTGCTGGACCCCCATCCTCAGGGAACTTTTTCTGGTGTGTATGTGAGGAAGAAAGTTCCCTGAGGGTGGGGGCTCCAGCATGAGTCCAAAAGCTCGGAAGACAAAACCCCTGGGCCTGGTGACCGACCCAGATTGGATCCTGCAACATCACCCTGGGACACATATATTTGCTTTCATTCGTGGATTATATTTTCTTGAATTGCATTCCTAGTACATGGAATTTGACAATTGGACAACTTAAATGAATTCTCCACACCCTTCTTAAAACTAAAAGACTGGTTTGCAAGATTGGAAACATATCCAATGGGAGTGGGAGTGGGAGGCACGGTTTTGCAGTGGTTCTCCTCCTATCTCCTGGGACGTTCGCAGTCGGTGTTGACAGGGGGGCAGAGGTCGACCTTGAGGTCTCTTGTTTGTGGAGTTCCTCAGGGATTGGTCCTCTCGCATCTCCTGTTCAACATCTATATGAAACCGCTGGGTGAGATCATTCGTGGCTTTGGAGTTGGGTATCATCAGTACGCTGATGATACCCAGCTTTTTATTTCGACCCCAAACCACCCCAGTGATGCCCTCAACGTGATGTCCCGTTGCCTGGAGGCAGTTCGGGTCTGGATGGGGAGGAACAGACTTCAACTCAACCCCGACAAGACTGAGTGACTTTGCATACCTTCATCCCGGGTCAATTCGGATATTCCATCTCTCTCTATGGGGGGTGAACTATTACCCCCCCCGTAGATAGTGCTCGCAACTTGGGAGTCATCCTAGATTCACGGCTCACTCTGGAAGATCACATAGTGGCTGTGACTAGGGGGGCTTTCGCCCAGGTTTGCCTGGTGCGCCAGTTACGGCCCTATCTAGGCCGGGATGACTTATGCACGGTCACTCACGCGCTCGTGACCTCTCGTCTGGACTACTGCAATGCTCTCTACATGGGGCTGCCCTTGAGGACCACCCAGAGGCTCCAACTGGTACAGAATGCAGCCGCGAGAGTTGTGTTGGGAGTCTCCCGATACTCCCATGTTACACCTCTGCTCCGTGAGCTGCATTGGTTGCCAGTTGTCTTCCAGGTGAGATTCAAGGTACTAGTAATGGTGTTTAAAGCCCTACATGGCAGGGGTCCTGAGTACCTTAGGGAACACCTGCTGCCGGCATCAACTTCCCTTCGCCCTGTGCGCTCCCACAGAGAGGGCCTCCTCAGGGTGCCACTGATCAGAGAATGTCGACTGGTGGCCCCCAGGGGAAGATCCTTCTCTGTGGGCGCCCCGGAGCTATGGAATCAGTTACCGGTTGAGCTCCGGATGGCGCCCGATCTTCGCTCCTTTCGCCACGACCTAAAAACATTCCTATGCGAACAAGCCGGCTTGGCCTGATAGGGGATTGGTGGGGTTTTTTATTGTGGTTTTATTGGGGTTTTAATATTGTACTGACTGTTTTTAGTGGGCATATATTTAATTCTTTTTTAATTTTTGTAACTTTGTATTTTTATTCTTGCCCTGTTCACCGCCCTGAGTCCTTCTGGAGAAGGGCGGTATATAAATATTATTAAATAAATGTATGATTAAATGGGCCCAAAACATCCAAGAAGTTATTACAATGGACACGTGGGAAAGGATTTGGGTGAGGAACGTAAAATTCACACAAGCTCAAAATCTAAGAGAGAATTTTTATAAAATGTTTTACAGATGGCATTTAGATCCTAAAAAGCTTGCAAGTATGTATCCGAATTATCAGCCTAAATGCTGGAGGTGCGGTGACGAAGATGCAACATATTTTCACATATGGTGGACTTGTAAAAAGGTTAAGGCTTTTTGGATAAAAATCTGGTGGAATATGCAGAAGATTTTTAAGCAAAGGATAAAGTTTTGTCCGCAACTTTTTTTGTTGGGAATAATTACAGATGCTACAGTTGTGGACACTAAGTTGACGCTGAATTTAATTACGGCAGCAAGACTCTTAATAGGTCAGTATTGGAAGAAGGAGGAATTGCCGACTATACAAGAATGGACTTTAAAGGTTTCTGACCTGGCAGAGATGGCAAAGATATCGGCTTATTTGAAAGATCACTCGCAAAAACGCTATATTATGGAGTGGAGAAAATGGATTGAGTATATCCAGAACAAATATGGGACTAAGAAGTTTCATGTAGCATTTGAATAAGTCTTCCTTTCTTTCTTCTTTTTTTTCTGTTTTTTATATATTTTATATTAATAGTGTTTGTAGTTATCCTATATGAGCTAGAGAGTGATAGATTTTAGAGTTTATGGTTGTTAGCATATGGATGTTTATGATTGTTTTTTTTTTGTTTTTTATACCTTGTACTTAGCTCTGGGAAGTCGGGGGGGAGGGGAGGGGGGGAGGGGAAGGGAGGGAGGGAGAGGGGAGGGGTAGGGGGGACTGTTAAAGATAAAATGTATGACAAAACTTTTCAATAAAAAATATTATTAAATAAATAAATAAATAAAATAAATGTATGGCCCCATTTAGTCAATGGATTGAAGACCTAATTACACTTGCTACTTATGAACAGATTGCCTATAGATGTAGACTTTGAAATAATAGAAAATACTTGCAGCTCAGGTTTTAGAATTTGGCCATGGTTTGCTCTCCAAGCTTGTTTCAATATAGTTTCTGAACATTTTGTTACCAAACTAGGTAACATCTTAAGCAGGATTTTCTTGTCTTATTCTCCTTAGCTTATATGTATCTTGTGTGCCAGTGTGGTCAGTTGGTTGTGCAATTGGTTGTTTGTTTGGAGCTATATTTAAATTCTGAGCATCTGATTGGTTCTCTTGTTGATTGGAAGTTTGAATTGTCTGGTTTCGTACATATTCATATGCTGGATCTAGATCAATATGCTTGTTAATTGCTTCTTTGGTAGAATACCAGGCCTCAATAAAATTCACATATGTGGCGGGTGTTGGCATGCCCAATGATTTTTGCTCCTTCACAATTGAATTGGTGTTGCTTATTATCAATGTGATTTGAGATCAGGGATTTTTGGTTATGCCGCTTAACTGCTACTTGATGTTCATGAACCCTTGTTTTCAATTGCCTTCCTCTTTGCCCCAAATGGAACTGGTTACAATTGTTGCAATTGATTTTGTATGCTATGTTGCTATTGTCTTCCTTCTGTATTTTTGTTTTTGACTTTAGATAGCTCTTTTCTGAGTGTAAATGTGGGTTTGTGAGCTAACATTATTCCCAGGGGTTGCTGTATTCTGTTAGTCATTTTGGGTGTTCCTTTGATGTATGGCTGGACTTGTTTTTGTGTTGTGATTGGCTGTGTATTTTGTCAGGGTTTAGATGATAAGCATCGTACTATGAAATAGCCATTGTGGAGGAAAACATCTCTTCTGCTTTTCTTAATAATTTGGTGCTGCAATGTGTTTTGGCTCTTTTGAAAAGGGTCTGAATGCAGCTCCTCTTGTGTGCAGCAGGATGGTTGCTTATGAAATTTAGAATTTGGTCTGTGTGTGTGGATTTTCATTATACGCAGGTTGTTAGTTCACCATTATCTTGTCTCCTTATGTCAATATCTAGGGAGGGGAGTCATTGCTCTTTTTCTTCTCGCATGTAAAACTGATCCCAGTGAATGCGTAGTTGAGTAGATGGTGTGTCTCTTCTACTCTGGTGTGTTTGATGATGGTAAAAGTGTTGTCCATGTAACGTACCCAAATTTTTGGCTGGATGGTTGGCAAGACTGTTCAATCAGGTTTCTGCATTACTGCTTCTGCTATTAGGCCAGATATACAGTAGGTGATCCCACAGGTGTGCCTTGTACTTGTTGATAGATTTTCCATTGAATTTAAAATGTGTTATGACGCATAACTCCAGAAGTTTCATGGTAGTATCAGTGGACACGGAGTGTTCTTTTCGTTATGACTTTGATTTTCTGTGAGTAGATCATAGCTATTTTGTCTGGCCAGGTCAATGTTGATGGATGTGAATAATGTGGTGATGTCAAATGAGACCATTATTTCTTCTTCATTTATTTTGATGTTGTTATTTAATTGGAGGAATTGTTCTGGTGACTTTATAGAATAAGACCAATTGTTGACGAGATGGTGAAGTCTTTTTGTTAAAGATTTCTCCAGTTCGTAGGTTGGTGCTCCGGGTAGCACTACTATAGGGTGGAGAGGAATTTCATTTTTGTCTATTTTGGGAAGTCCATAGAACTCATTGATAACCTCTAACCCACCCAGCAACATTTAATAGATTGATAACCATGTGATTCATAATGTAATTATAAGGAAAGATAAAGATGTGAACAGTGGAAACAAATGGCAAGTCAATGCATTTTCCCTTTTTTTAAAAAAAATATTTTATTAATTTTTTTACAACAATCATCTTTAATGCTTTGTGAACAGTGTGTTGTCTGGTTCATATATTTAAAACAATCAATGATAATTAATTTCTACAATTAATCAGTATGTTGGTAATATATTTCTTGATCCTCTCTTCTTCCAGTAATATTCTCCTCTTGTCTACATTAAACAAATATAATTCTTAATATTTTCAATATATATGAAGTTGTATATAAACATTTTAGTATCTATGCATATAATAATAACATCAACATATAACATGTTTTTAATCAACTTGTATTTCCATTGTATTTTTAAAAGTCATCTTATTAAGTCATTATATGTCCTGTTTTCAAGATTCTTATTGAAGCTTAGTTTCCCCTCAGTATTCAGACCACTCTTATCAGTAGTAATTTTCTCAAAATTCATTACCTTTAAATATACAAACTTTTCATTTAAGTAGATCCTCTCAATGTTTTAACATTTCATATATTCTAAAAGTATTATTGTCAGAATCCATTTATATCACATTTCATAATTGTATAGGTAGAACAACGTGCTATTACTGGGGATTCTGCCATCTCTCCGAGGGGGGGGGGAGAGGATGGTTACTAAAGCGATTTTCAAACAACAGGGGATGTTTTAACGGGGGAAGGGAGGGGGACAGACAGATATGGTTTGTGTCTTCATTTACAACTGAAAAAAGGGAAGCAATAACCATAAAACCAAGGAGAGTTCCCTTTCCCATGGAAGAACCTGACACCTAGCAACTGACGACAGCCTGACCAAATGGATGAGGGGAGGGGCTGGAATGGGAATGGTTTATATAGGATTGAAATGTAACTTTTCTCAGATTCCGTCTTGTATTCCCACAATCAATTCCTTCCTAGTAAACATTTTCCTTTTGGACTAAACTTGCATCCAAGAGTTCTTATTTCCTAAGATGTGGATTGAGGTGGGTCCTGACAGTAGACGGAATCTGCTTTAAGAGTCAACCTGGAAGGGAAAACCTTACCGGGGGACTTTGCAACAAATACAAATGTCTGGCGACGAAGCAAGAGAGGAGGGAAGCCCCATGGAGGGGGAGTCTTCCCCCCAAATGGAATCCCAGAGACAATGGGAAACTGAAGCAGCATATTCCCCCGGGGAAGAAGCGGTGGAGCAGTACGACCGAAAACCCCGGTGGTCGATGGGAGTTGGAAGGAAAAGTGAGTGGGAAAAGGCTTCGGGAGAAAAGACCCTGAGGCGTAGTAACCACCAACCGGAATGGAGGCAAGAGATGGAGAGTTCCCTGCACGCCAGCGAGGAGGAGCGGATCCTGGAAAAGGCCATTGATCTGATGAAAGCAACCCTGAGTTCACTGAGGGAGGAGAGAGCTGAAAATCGCAACCGAGGCAGCGCCTGGGGACGCAACTGGAAAGGTAACGGAGGGGATCCAACACCTGAAACCCCGAGGCCATCCAATGGAACAGGAATTGCTGCCTCAGCAGTACCCACCCACCCCCCCAGAACCACAGATGGGGACCAGGATGAGGAGCGATACCGGCCACGGCGCAGACAACGCTCCAGCCAAAGACTCCCGCCCCTGGAAGTCAAATTCAAGGGGGAGCCATCACGACTGGGATTTTTCCTAACCCAAGTCCTCAGCTACATGGAAGAGTATGGACGGGACATCCCCAGTGACAAAACACGCATCCGAATTGTGCAATCTGCCCTGGACGGGATGGCTGCAGACTGGGTGGTGAACTTGCATGACTCCAACGCCCCAGAACTCAACGACTTCAACCGATTCATGTCATCTTTGAGGCGACGGTTCGAGGATCCTTTGGCTGACCGTAAGGCCCGGGAGAGAATCAAAACGGTGAGGCAGGGCAGGAGAACAGTGGCCGAATATACCCAAGAATTCCGAGCCATCGCCAGCAAGCTGAACTGGCCAGAAGACATCCTCCTTAGCCATTTCAAAGACGGTCTGAACTACGACCTGTATGATGCTTGCCTGCCTCGAGGAGACCCACCCCACCTCGACGACTGGTACATCCTGGCGGAGGAAGTGGAAATAGACCTACTGAAGAGACACCGCAGAGGAAAACCATGGGGCCGCCTGCCACCCGAGCAAACACGCGAGGGGGAAAAACCACCAGCCACAGCCAAAAAATCAACAAGTTGTTTCAACTGCGGGAGAGAGGGCCACCGTGCTGCAGAATGTCGTTCAAAAGCCCCCCCCCGAAAACCAGAGGCATCATCCTCCAAGAAGCCGGGGAAGCCCCAAGGCAACACAAAAGAATCTTCCATGAAGGGGACAGAGGCTGTAGAGTCCACAATTCCTGCCAGGAACTGGGACTGGACTCCGGCCTGCACCGCAGGGACGGTGGACAACTCGGAAGACAGCTCAGAGGGAGAACCATTGGTAAGTGGACCCCTTCCACCCATGCTTAAGACAGTGACTATATTAGCTTCCCCTATGCCTGAAGCAGCCAAAATAAAAGCTCTGATAGACTCTGGGTGCATCCGCTGCCTTATCAGCCCAACGCTGGTGGAGAGATTGAGCATCCCAGTGAGGAGGCTAAAACATCCAATCTCTTTTAGTCAATTAGATGGGACAATAGCAGGGGGAGGACCAGCCACCCTAGCCACTTTACCAATCCACCTATCACTGGGGCCCCATGAGGAGGACATAACGTTTATAGTGGCCCCAGGCATGGAATGCCCAATGATCCTAGGACTGGAATGGCTGAAGAAATGGAACCCCGGGATAAACTGGAGGACTGCAGAACTCAACTTCCCAAAGGGGGGGCAGAAGAACGTAGACTCCAAAAGCACCCCCCCAACCCAGAGGGAGGAGACAGCAGCAGTGGGGAAAGAGAAGGGATTACCAGAGATACCAGAGGAATACAGGGACCTGGCTGAGGTTTTCAGTGAGGAAAGAGCAGATGAGCTTCCCCCCCACCGCCCCACAGACTGCACCATAGAATTCAAACCTGGGGCAAAACTCCCAAAACCCAGGATGTATGCCATGAGCCCAAGGGAAATGGCAGAAATGGAGAGATTCATAAAGAAAAACTTAGAAAGAGGATTTATTGAGCCTGCCAAACCCAAAGTGGCCGCCCCGGTTCTGTTCAGGGAGAAGAAGGATGGATCCTTTCGTTTGGTTGTGGACTATAGAAATTTGAACACAATTAGTGAATGTAATCTGTACCCCCTTCCCCTAATGAAGGATATGTTATCCCACCTATCGAAAGGAAAGATTTTTACCAAACTAGACCTGAGGGAAGCATACTACCGAATTAGGATTAAGGAAGGAGACGAATGGAAGACTGCATTCAACTGCCCAATGGGGTGCTATCAATTCAAAGTATTGCCATTCGGACTGCAAGGGGCCCCCGCAGTCTTTATGCAATTAATTAATGACGTGCTGAGAGAGCACCTATATAAGGGGGTCCTGGTTTACCTCGATGACATCCTTATCTTCACAGAAACTAAAGAGGAACATATCAAACTAGTCAGAGCAGTCCTGAAGAAGTTGCGAGCTGCCCACTTATATGCTAAATTATCGAAGTGTGAATTCCATCAGGAAAAAATCGACTACCTGGGATATCGCATATCTCCAGAGGGCATCGAAATGGACCCTGAGAAGGTCAGAGCAGTACTAGAGTGGGCACCCCCCCGCACACGGAAGCAATTGCAAAGTTTCCTGGGGTTTGCAAACTTCTACCGCCAATTCATCCCCGCATTTGGCCAAATAGCCATGCCCCTCACAAATTTGTTGAAAACGAAGGGGGGGTCACCCGTGAAACCCAGCCAGCCTCTGAAATGGTCAATGGAATGTCAAGCAGCATTTGAGAGGCTAAAGAGACTTTTTTCTGCTGAACCTGTCCTAAAACACCCAGATCCCGACAAACCTTTTGTAATACAGGCAGATGCGAGTGATGTAGCGGTAGGAGCCGTACTATTACAAGAAAATGATGGGGGGACATTGCAACCATGCGCATACACATCCAGAAAACTCACAGAAACAGAACAACGCTGGCCAATATGGGAAAAAGAGGCATTCTCGCTGAGGTGGGCATTACTAACATGGCGCCAATTTTTAGAAGGAAATAAAATACCTTTCCAGGTCTGGACAGACCACAAAAATTTGGAAGCACTAAAAACGCCCAGGAAGCTCACTCCTAAGCAAGCCCGCTGGTCCCAACATTTTCACCGATTCAATTTCACTCTCAAACACTTACCGGGGGGAAAGAACTTCCTTGCAGATGCATTATCCCGCATGCCCCAATATAACAGCACAAGAGTTACTGACTTTAAACCACTTGTACCGGAACAACAACTGGCAGCACCAGTCACCACCAGGGCACAAGAAAAAATGAAGCCGAAGGTAGATAGCCAAACTGGAATAGAATTCAGGAAATCTTTGGAAAGTGATGAATGGTTCCAGAAAAATAAACATGTGTGCACAATTAAAGATGGACTACCGTGGGTGGGGGAGAAGCTATATATACCTGCCACACAGAGAATCAATTTCATGCAACTGTGCCATGATACAAAATCAGCAGGACACTTTGGTTTTGTAAAAACCTTACACTTAACTAAAAGGCAATTTTGGTGGCCATCTATGAAAAAGGACATAGAAAGCTATGTGGGTAGCTGTCAAATTTGCGCGATGGCCAAAAGACTGCAAGGGAAACCGCCAGGTCTGTTACAACCGGTGGCAAACCCCTCAGCCCCATGGAAAGAAATAGCCATGGATTTTATCGTAGAACTGCCTGAAAGTAATGGAAACACCGTAGTCTGGACTGTCACAGATCTGTTCTCTAAGCAAGTACACTTCATACCTTGCCAAAAAATCCCGACTGCAAAAGCATTAGCAAAACTTTTTGTACAGCATATTTACAGATTGCACGGGGTACCACAACGCATCATATCTGACAGAGGGGTGCAATTTACATCGGCATTTTGGAAAGAATTTTTATCCCTCTTAGGAACCACCCAAGGACTGTCATCTAGTCACCATCCTCAGACAGACGGAGCTTCTGAAAGACTTAATAATATACTTGAACAATATCTGAGATGCTATATTAATTTTCAGCAGTCCGACTGGGCGGACCTACTGCCTTTTGCAGAAGTAGCATATAATAATGCAGTCCACTCAAGCACAGGTTACACTCCTTTTCAAGTAGCTACAGGCCAGAGTTTCAACCCAATACCAGAACTAACCCCAAAAGAACCAGTTATCCCTGATCTGAAGGAATGGATTGCTCAATTACAAAATACATGGCCAATCGTTAGGAAAGCGTTGGAAGATGCCAGAAAAGCATACAAGACACAGGCAGACAAAAAAAGAACCGATCCCACACCATTTAGGGTAGGAGAGATGGTATATTTATCCACAAAATACCTGAAATCACTCCAACCCTGTAAAAAACTAGGACCAAAATATATTGGACCCTTTCCAATTAAAAGAATCATAAACCCAGTAACAGTTGAATTAGAACTACCCAAAAATCTTAGACGAATACACCCAACCTTCCACTGCAGTCTATTAAAGAGAGAACAACAATCTCCACTACGAGAAAAAATCCCACCACCACCACCCCCCATCATGGTGGAAGGAGAACAACATTTTGAAGTGAAAGAAATCTTAGATTCCAGAAAACACCATGGAACGATACAATATTTAGTGGCATGGAAACACCTCCCCTCCTCAGAAAACGAATGGGTTAACAAACTCCATGTTAAAGCACCTAAGTTGCTTAAGAGGTTTCATACAGAATATCCAAACAAACCAGGCTAACAGTTATATGTTTTCTTTCCCCACAGATGGACTCATCTTTTTTCTGAAAGGAGAGCCGAATGTCAGAATCCATTTATATCACATTTCATAATTGTATAGGTAGAACAACGTGCTATTACTGGGGATTCTGCCATCTCTCCGAGGGGGGGGGGAGAGGATGGTTACTAAAGCGATTTTCAAACAACAGGGGATGTTTTAACGGGGGAAGGGAGGGGGACAGACAGATATGGTTTGTGTCTTCATTTACAACTGAAAAAAGGGAAGCAATAACCATAAAACCAAGGAGAGTTCCCTTTCCCATGGAAGAACCTGACACCTAGCAACTGACGACAGCCTGACCAAATGGATGAGGGGAGGGGCTGGAATGGGAATGGTTTATATAGGATTGAAATGTAACTTTTCTCAGATTCCGTCTTGTATTCCCACAATCAATTCCTTCCTAGTAAACATTTTCCTTTTGGACTAAACTTGCATCCAAGAGTTCTTATTTCCTAAGATGTGGATTGAGGTGGGTCCTGACAATTATACTACTTATATATCTTATTTCTTTTACTATAGGGCCCCTTTACAAGCTTTATCTATTATTTTGGCCATATTCCAACAATATTTAATCCTATAATACACCATCTAATAATCTTTCTCTAGGGCCTCTTTATATCCAAACTTTATATATTATATTTATTAACCGTATTCAAACAAGTGTTTAGTCATATAATATTCCATCTGATGTTGAATCACATCTCTTGACTCCAACTTTAATCTTCTTCTTTTGCCAGGTTGCTTTCCAAATCAATAACTTTGGCTTGCCATGTTGTATTTTTGTAAGTGTTGTTGGGGACAAAAAAGACAGATCAAGTAAAGTATCAGTTTTTGGTCTCCCACGTTTTAATGATTCTTCTGACAGTCCTTTAATCCATTTTATTAGTTCTTCTTCTTTTATCCTCAAATTTGTTTTGAAGTCCTGGAGGATAAAGCATCTTTTTTGTCTTTTTTATTATAGTGAGGTTTTGCAGATTTTTTTGGTATTAAATTGTAGTTTTCTTCATTTGTAGCTTTTCTATTTAAGTCACTTTCATTTAATTTATTTTCTGTTGTCTGATTTGTTTGTTCATTCTTTGTTATCATTTTTGAGTGTTATTTAGTTGTAGGTTTAGGTTAGAGATATGTTCATTTATATTGTCAAACCTATTTCTTATGTCATCATGGTTTGAAACAATTATCATTTGAATCTGTTGCAGCATTGTGCATATTTTCTCCTGGAATGTATTTGTTTTGTCTTGAGTAATTGTTCCTGCAGATCTTTGAAGCTCCAAACTGGAGTCTTCAGGAGAAAGTGTTGGGTATGGTTTGTGTCACTTTAGGATAGGTATATAATATCCATTTTTTTTCTTTCCCCTCTAAGTAGTTTTTCATTGGTGTCATAATCTTTTTAATTAGCTTTGTCAAGCCAGCCCATCTTAAAATCCAAACAGCCAAATATTATGTAATTCTTATCTTTATATAATGGTTTTATAATCCAATACATTTCCAATTGTCAAGGCACCACAGAAAACAATATTTTGTGACAGTTCTTCTTTTCAGGGGTCTGGTAATTATCAACCAGTCAGAATTCAGTCCAAAGTATTTGACCACCTAAAAGTTTTCCAGAAATTTCTCCTTTAGAAGATTAGGCAAAGGCCAAGATTTTTCTTTCTCTGCAAACAGTTCTTAGGTTTAAGAATGCAGCTCAGTGTCAGCAGTTTCTAAACATATGTAGTTTCACTCAATAGTAGATAGCTTAATGCTTTGTTCCCAGATGGTTTTTGCTATTTCTACACATCTTGCCAAATTCTGGGTCAATGCTGCTATAGTTTTCTCTTATCCTCCACTAGATGTCACTGTTCATTTTTCAACTGTTTAAAACATAAGAGTTATTTTTCTTTTTCTTTTTAAATATCTATAATTTCATCAATGCTTTTTCAGGTATAGAGTTTTAACAATTTTCTTAGTTTTCAAATTATCCAAACTGTAGTATTTTATATTTTTATTCCCCATAAGGGTTTAATTCGCTGCTTCTATCTATAGAAGGGTGGGGTGTAATCCCCTCCCTTCTCACTTTGGGAGGCTTTTTGCTTCTTGGGGAACTTTTCCAAGAAATCAGATATAAAACAGGAGAGAGAAGATCAAATTTCTCACCCAGTTTCAAGCACGCTGTTCACTGTTGTGCTGGTTAGTGCTGTTGGACTTCGGCTGCAAGTAGCTTGGGCTGGTCAACAAAATGTGACCAGCCTTTCTCCTGTCAGAGAAGGCTTCCCCTGAATTGAGCGAAATGACCGCCATCATTCCAGAATCGTCAGGGCACTGTTCTTTTCTTCACCGCCTCTTCAGGGTGACTTAGACCCATTGGCAGGGTGAAACTAGCTGTGGGGTGCAGAGGTCTGTGATCCCACAAATGGGCGCTATGGTGCAAAACCAGAAGTCCCATTGTATCTTTCCTTGCTCTATAACTGTAAGACATAATTAGTTGCTGCACTGGGTTTCTAGAGCTTCAAGCAAGAAGTCTTATAGAAACTATCTTATTAACTTGCCATGCTACTTCTCCTCTAGCTGGCTCCATATTTACTGTTCTGTTTGTTCCTTTATCAGCTACTAGTCAACATGCCCACTTTGTTCTTTCAGCATTTTTAAAAGCATTGTGTGTTTTCGCTGTTCTACCTGTCCTGTGACAATCTTGGTAAATGACTCAGAAAATTAAAACAAAAATAATTGCTTGCTCTCTTTCCTTGTATCTGGTCAGTATCTGGTTCCCCTTCTTGACCAGTTGAATATTGAACTTTGGAAAACAGAATACTCTCTTCTCACAAAAGATGGGGAAAAATCTGAGTGTGGTATTTTACTTCTGGAATATCTGAGAAAACTGTCATGCTATTACATCCTCCCACAAACATTCCCAGAAAAGTGGGAGGATGAAAAGCACTTGGGACCTCTGTGTGTGTATGTGTGTGAGAATAATTGAGAGTTACAAGAAGAACAACTTTTGGCTGCCTTGAAATGTTTTTAAAGAATTATTGAGGGATAGATTTACCTAGATTTAATAAATACTTCCAAAGTAAAGGTCTAATTGAATTAGACCTTTACTAAAATGAAAATTTAACAAATATTCTCTTGGGCAGTTCTTTTTTTAAACATTTTATTAGATTATAGAGTAAAATACAAAATACAAAGCAAATTGTAGGACACAGTGGGGAGGGAAAAGGGAAAGAAAAGTGAGGGGGGAAAGGGGAAAAAAAGAAAAGGCATTGACTTCTGACTTCCTGTATTGCAGTAGAATGAAGCATTAACATTGAACTATTGGGCAGTTCTGTACAGTATCAATTATATAGAGTATGCCAATTTCTTCACTAATGTGAACTGGATTGTAAAATAAATCTAAATAATTCTGCATCTTTGGGCAACAGTGATTGTTTAACACCCCAAATTTAAAAACAGCTAACAAATCATAGAGTAAAAGACATGTAGTTATCAATGGACATTCTGTGGTTTCAATAGAAATGTATGTTACTATGTCAAGAAAGGAGTTACAGTTTACGTTTATCTGCCTTATGGGACAGAAAAATCATATATTATCAGTAAACAATGGCTACCATTTACAAAATATTGCATTTTTCTACCAACTAAATAAAACAGATTTGCATGCAAGTGAGGGTAGTTGAAGGTAGCTTAAAAATTTGCCATGGAAGCAAGGAGAAAGACATGCTACTTTAATGACTGTCTCTCTCTCCCTCTCTCCCTCCTTACCCTCCACATCTGGATTTTATTTGTCAAATTTTGATTGTTTAAAAGATTTTATAATAATAATAACAGACACCTTTATTCCAGCACAGCCTATGTATAACTATTACTACCACTTCAGTCATTAAAAGCAACTCTCTAAAAATGTCTGTGATAGATTAGGATGAAATGTGTGGAACCTGAAAGCTACTGAAATCAAAATTGTGGTACTTTAGGAAGAAATAGGTATGCCTCCCACTTCATGGATTACTGCCTTGTCGTGGCGAAGGGGCTTGCGTAATTCAATGAAGCTATGAGCTATGCCGTGCAGGGCCACCCAAGACAGACAGGTCATAGCTGAGAGTTCTGACAAAACGTGATCCACTGGAGAAGGAAATGGCAACCCACTCCAGTATCTTTGCCATGAAAACCCTATGGACAGTACCAAAAGGCAAAACGATAGGACGCTGGAAGATGAGCCCCTCAGGTCGGAAGGCGTCCAATATGCTACTGGGGAAGAGCAGAGAGCTAGTACTAGTAGCGCCAGAAAGAATGAAGCGGCTGGGCCAAAGCTGAAAGGACGCTCAGCTGTGGATATGTCTGGTGGTGTCCTTCATAGTCAATCAAAGAGTAGGAAAAGCAATACTGAGATACAATCCTCAAAATGACAGAATGATCTCAGTTCAAACCCAAGGCAAACCATTCAATATCACAGTAGTCCAACTCTATGCCCCAACCACCAGTGCTGAAGAGGATGAAATTGACTGGTTCTATGAAGCCCTACAGCACTTTATAGAACTAACACCCAAAAATGATGTCCTTATCATCATGGGGGATTAGAATGCTAAAGTAGGAAGCCAAAAGATAACCGGAATAACAGGCAAGTTTGGCCTTGGAGTACAAAATGAAGCAGGGCCTAGGCTGATAGAATTTTGTCAAGAGAATATGATGGTCATAGCAAACACTCTTTTCCAACAACCCAAGAGACGGCTCTACACATGGACATCACCAGACGGTCAACACAGAAATCAGATTGACTATGTGCTCTGCAGCCAAAGATGGAGAAGCTCTATACAGTCAGTAAAAACAAGACCAGGAGCTGACTGTGGCTCAGACCATGAGCTTCTCATTGCAAAGTTTAGGCTTAAACTGAAGAAAGTAGAGAAAAGCACTAGGCCACTCAGGTATGAATTAAATCATATCCCTGTTGAATATACAGTAGAGGTGACAAATAGATTTAAGGAATTAGATCTGATAGACAGAGTTCCTGAAGAACAGAGGTTCGCAACATTGTACAAGAGGTAGCAACCAAAACCATCCCAAAGAATAAGAAATGGAAGAAAACAAAATGGCTGTCTGAGGAAGCTTTGCAAATAGCTGAGGAAAGGAGGGAAGCGAAAGGCAAGGGAGAAAAAGAAAGATACGCCCAATTGAATGCAGAATTCCAGAGAATAGCTAGAAGAGATAAGAATGCCTTCTTAAATGAACAGTGCAAAGAAATAGAAGAAAACAATAGAATAGAGAGGACCAGAGATCTTTTCAAGAAAATTGGAGAGATGAAGGGAACATTCCATGCAAAAATGGGCATGATAAAGGACCAAAATGGCAGGGACCTAACAGAGGCAGAAGAGATTAAGAAGAGGTGGCAAAATTACATAGAAGAACTATACAAGAATGAGCTTAACGTCCCTGATAACCATGATGAGGTGGTCACTGACCTCGAGCCAGACATCCTAGAATGTGAAGTGAAGTGGGCTTTAGAAAAGCTGAGCAACAACAAAGCTAGTGGAGGTGACAGTATTCCAGCTGAGCTATTCAAAATCTTAAAAGACGATGCAGTAAAAGTGCTACACTCAATTTGCCAGCATATTTGGAAAACTCAACAGTGGCCACAGGATTGGAAAAGGTCAGTTTACATTCCAATTCCAAAGAAAGGCAGTGCCAAAAATTGTTCAAACTATCGCACCATTACACTTATTTCTCATGCTAGTAAAGTTATGCTTAAAATCCTACAAGCTAGACTCCAGCAGTATGTGGATCGAGAACTACCAGAAGTACAGGCAGGATTTTGAAGAGGCAGAGAAACTAGAGATCAAATTGCCAACGTACGTTGGATCATGGAGAAAGCTAGAGAGTTCCAGAAAAACATCTACTTCTGCTTCATTGACTATGCTAAAGCCTTTGATTGTGTGGATCATAACAAACTGTGGCAAGTCCTTAAATAGATGGGCATACCAGACCATCTTATTTGTCTCTTGAGAAACCTATATGCGGGCCAAGAAGCAACAGTGAGAACTGGACACGGAACCACTGATTGGTTCAAAATTGGGAAAGGAGTCCGGCAAGGCTGTATACTGTCGCCCTGCCTATTTAACTTATATGCAGATCACATTGTGAGAAAAGCAGGGCTAAATGAATCAAAAGTTGAAATTAAGACTGCCGGAAAAAATATCAACAACCTAAGATATGCAGATGATACCACTCTAATGGCAGAAAGTGAAGAAGAACTAAAGAGCCTCTTGTTGCGGGTGAAGAAGGACAGTGCAAAAGTTGGCTTGAAACTTAACATTAAGAAAACCAAGATCATGGCATCCGGCCCTCTCAATTCCTGGCAAATAGATGAGGAAGAAATGGAGGTAGTGACAGATTTTATTTTCCTGGGCTCCAAGATCACTGCAGATGGGAACTGTAGCCAAGAAATTAAAAGACGCTTGCTCCTCGGGAGGAAAGCCATGACAAATCTAGACAGCACACTAAAAAGCAGAGACATCACCCTGTCAACAAAAGTGCGTATAGTCAAGGCTATGGTCTTCCCAGTTGCAATGTATGGCAATGAAAGTTGGACCATAAGAAAGGCACCATGCAGTAGGACCTTACAATTTTATTTATGACTCTAACCAGCAATTTTATTTCCTGACCTTTATAACAATCTCATTTATTCCCTTCCCTACCTCCTTCCCCTATCCCTCTATAACAGGGATGTCAAACTGCTGGCCCACGGGCTGGACACGTCATCTGGAAGCCACGCCCACCCCATTGCCAGCAATGGCAAAACCATCCCAATATGTTGAGCGACGTCACGTGACATCGCGAGTTTGACATGTCAATTCTACATGTCTATGTACTTATAAAAATCTCATTCAGATGTCATTGCTCCATCCATTAGATAAAGAAGTGGACAAGATCTGCACAAACTTACACTTGAGCAACATTAAATTGGCTAGCGTTAAATGTCCATGAAATTATTTTTAAGGGCATCCGCATGTTCTTGGCCTTTGGCTCCACGTCAGTGAAGTCTGGAACACTGTCTTGATACTCATTGAAGATTCAAGAGTTCTTATGCAACTGGTAAGTTGAGATGTAAGAATAACCAACAGTAACAAAGGTTTTTCCTTGGTGTTTACTCAATGGAATAAACTTGATCCCATCTTGTTTTTGATATCACCTAAGGCTTAGCTTATGTGCTGACAGAGAAATATCTTGCTAATGCAAGAAGCTTTTGACTTTGGAAACAAGCTGCAGGACAGTGCTTAAGCACTATAGTTATATAAACTGTTCAATGACCCAAGGCTTTTCAGTATTTTTGAGGTTATAATTGAAAACTGCATAATGCAGCTGTTTGGGCTGCTTGTTTCTGAAGCTTTCATTTATTTTTGCTGTTATCAGCTGCATGTGTGTCCTGGGGAGGAGAGGGTTGAAAGAAGACAAACCTTTCCCCACCATTATTATTTTGCTTATAGAGACAGTTTTATAGACAATTTATGATATTGTCCAAGAAACAAATCCAGTAACCTTGTTCTATTAATGCAGTTAAGGGATAACAAATATGCAGTGATAGGAGCAAGCAGCAGGATTCATTTTTCAAGACAAACATTCTGAATGTGCATATCACAGCTTCTAGCTGAGGCTGATCCATCCTTGGAAACAAAGAGCTGGTTATAAATATTGGCTCAACATTTTATGTAAGTCTACCTCTCCCAGGTTTGGGGTGTTCTGTTTGTCTTTTTTCTGTTTATATATCGTTACTACTACTACTAATTCCAGTCATTAGATACTGCTGGAATATTGGACTGGACTCAAGTGGAACGAAAAGCCCTGGTTAGGAAAACCAGAAAAATAATGGCAACGAGTCATGTGTTTTGTCCATGCAGCAGTGTTGACAGACTATTTATCAAGGAAAATAGAGGAATGTGCAAGTACAATACAGTTGAAGGGGGAAAAAGGCATTGGAAGAATATCTGAAAGACAAAGAAGAAGATGCACTGAAGCTAGTATCTCATGAAGACTTACTGAATTCTGGAGTGATCAAATTGGCCTACAAGAAAGACTAAATAAAGAACAGAATGGAGGCATGGGAAGACAAAGCATTATTACATGATCAGTACATTAAAAGTAATAGCAGAGGAAAGAGGTGATAACAAGACCTGGCAATGGCTAATAATAGGGAAACTGAAGAAAGAGACAGGAGGGCTAATTCTGCACAAGACCAAGCCTTAAGAACATAAAAAGCCAGAATTAAGAAGACAGCAACAGATAGCAAATGCTGCCTCTGAGAAGAAACTGAAGAAACAGTGGATCACCAGATTAGCTGGTGCAAGAAGATCACATAGACTGACTAAAAACAATGGCATGATAAAGTAGCAACAATGGTGAATTGAAAGAGTTGCAAGAAATAATATTTGCCTGTAAGCAAGAACTGGTGGAATTATAAAATAGGTAAAGTAATGAAAATGAAACAACATATACCCATCCCTATCCTTATAGGAGCTGTGATGGTGCAGTTGTTAGAATGCAGTATTCCAGGCTAAGTTTTCCTATAGTATGGAGCTTGATCCTAACCAGGTCAAGGTAGAAGGCTTTCCATTCTTCTGAGGTTGGTAAAATGAGGACCCAGATTTCTGGGGCAATATGCTAACTCTGTAAATCACTTAGTGCTGTAAAGCACTATGAAGCTGTATATGTCTAAGTGCTATTGTAAGACCAGTATAAACATCTATTTCTGTGGTATGATATAATGATAATAATAATGATGATGATACTACTACTACTACTACTACTACTACTACTACTACTACTACTACTAATAATAATAATAATAATAATAATAATAATAATAATAATAATAATAATAATAATAAAAACCCCAGTGAGGCACTACCTTGATGTGGTTGTGGGGCTTGTGTACTCTGCGGAAGATGAGAGCTATGCCAGAGGTTCAACCATACCAGACAGGTCTCATCAGACGAGTCAGACAAAGAGTGTCTCTCCCATAAAAAATATGGTGAGACATAAATTTGAGAATGCCATACCGGCTCGGATGTCACCTGGGTTAACAAGGTCCATGCTAGATATTGGAGTTGCTGGATATCTGGTGAAAAATGGGTTACAGGACTCAGGACTGTTGGCTGAGCAACCAGGGCCAGCAGCTGCAGAACTACTGGAAGAAAAGGTGTTTACCTGTCACAAATACTCAGTGATTGAAAACAAAGAAATAATGATCTGTTATTACAGATCAAGTCCAACAAGAAGAGGATATCTAAAATGAATGCATCAGTTCTGGAAAGAACAACATCCAGAATCAGAAATAACAGAACAGAGACTAGCAGATCAACACCGATTTATAATACGAAATAAAGTATTCACAGAAACAGAATTGGATAAACTGCAAAGGTTCACCCAGGGCAAAGAAATCAAAGCCTTACCAAAGAATGTAGAGGCAAGCCAGGGGGAGTTGGCAGTGAAGGAATCCAGCAGAGGTATACAACTGTTCTCATTTGGAAACCAGGCAGCTCTTCCCTAGGAAGAACAAAGCCCTAACTAAAGAAATAAAAGAATTGAAACAAAGAATAACTGAGCATCTAGAACAACACAAAAACAACAGAATAAGGCTGCCTCCATTGAAGCTTGTTCCAGAGAAACAGCTAGCACAAGCATTAAAAGATGCAAATACTGCAATATCAAGTATAAGCACCAATTCACTGCAAGAAACAAACCAACTAATGTACAGCACAGCTGCAGTTATAACTGAACACCTGGGATGCAAAATCAACAAAGCCCCAATAGCAGAGGAACAAAAGATCTACTCCTAATAGACAAAATGATCTTGGAAAACTGCAAGAAAAGGAAGACCAACCTGAATGTGGCATGGATTGACTACAAAAAGGCATTTGACTGTCTGCCACATGACTGAATACTCAAGTGCCTAGAAATAACAGGAGTCAGTAGAAACAGCAGAAAATTTGTGCAAAGATCGATGGCACAATGGAAGACACAGTTGCAGGTCAATGGTGAAAGACTGGGAGAGGTTAATATCAAGAGAGGAATATTTCAAGGAGATTCATTATCACCACTACTATTTGTTATTGCACTGTTTCCTCTGTCAACAATACTGAATAACTCAGGACATGGCTATCAAACATCAAAAATATCTGCCAGATTATCTTACCTCCTTTAAATGGATGACCTGAAGCTGTATGGAAAAACATCATCTGAAATAGAATCGTTGCTGAACACTGTCTGTATATATAGCCAAGATATTGCAATGGAGTTTGGCTTGGACAAATGTGCCACACTTACTCTCAAACAAGGAAAAATAGTGAAAACTGAAGGAATAAAGATGCCCCACGAAAATAACATTAAGAGTCTGGATGAGGAAAATTACTACAAATACTTGGGTATCCTTCAAGCTGACAGCATCAAGCACACTGAAGTCAAGAAAAAGATTAGAGGTGAATACATCAAGAGAGTGAAGAAGATCTTAAAGTCCAAACTCAATGGAGGAAACACTGTGAAGGCAATCAACATCTGGGCAATTCCAGTCATTAGATACACAGCTGGAATAGTGGACTGGACTCAAGCAGAACTAAAAGCAATGGATAGGAAGACCAGAAAAATAATGACAATGAATCATGCCCTTCATCCATGGAGTGACAGTGACAGACTCTATCTACCAAGGCAAATAGGTGGACATGGAATGCTGCAAGTACATCAAATGGTTGAAGAAAACAAATGGCTTTGGAAGAATATCTGAAGGACAATGATGAAGATGCACTGAAATTAGCATATCAGGAAGGCTTACTGACTACTGGAGAGACCAAACTGGCCTACAAAAAAGACCAAATGAAGAACAGAATAGAGGCAAGGGAAAACAAAGCACTACATGGCCAGTACATTTAAAAAAATAGCTAGGAAAGTAGATAATAACAAGACCTGGCAATGGCTAAGAGCAGGAAAGTTGAAGAAAGAGACCGAGGGACTAATTCTGGCTGCGCAAGACCAAGCCTTAAGGACAAATGCATACAAAGTCAAAATTGAGAAGACAGCAACAGACAGTAAGTGCCGCCTATGCAAAGAAGCTGAAGAAACAGTGGACCACCTGGTAAGCTGCTTCAAGAAGATAAAATAGAGAAAGTCATAGAAAATGATAAAGTTAAACTGCTCTGGGACTTCAGAATTCAAACAGACAAGCACCTGCAACATAACACCCCGAACTTAACAATTGTCAATAAGAAAGACAAAAAAGTCTGGATAGTGGACGTGGCAGTCCCTGGAGACTGCAGAATAGACAAGAAAGTACTGGAGAAGATAACAAAATACAAATACCTACAAATAGAAATAGAAAGACTGTGGCAAAGGCAAGCAAGGGTAGTACCAATAGTAATAGGCACCTTGGGTGCAATCCCAAAACAACTGGAGCAACATTTGAACAGCATTGGCATTGAACACCATTGGCATTGACAAATTCGCCATTAGTCAATTGCAAACGGCGGCCTTACTAGGAACTGCTTCCATCCTGCAATGATATCTGTAATACCATCAAACATCCACATGTGCCTATCCCAGATCCTTGGTATGGACTCCATAGGTAGACAAAAATGCCAAATGCAGTCTGAACATCTGGCTGACTGTGCGATGAATAACAGCAGCAGCAGCAGCAGCAGCAACAACAACAACAACAACAACAACAACAACAACAATAATAATAATAATAATAATAATAATAATAATAATAATAATAATAATAATAATAAAGTTGGAAGGGACCTTGGAGATTTTCACAGCACTTTGGGCGAGGACAAAAGTGAAGCTTGTGATCAGGAGATATATCAGTTAGCAATAGGAAGCCTGTTATATCTATCACAGTGGTCCAGACCAGACATAGCTTGTGCAGTAAGCATCTTAAGTAGCTTTGCTGCTGCACCAACGCAGTTGCATTGGATGGGTATGAAGAGAATTCTCAGGTATTTGAAGAGAACTGTGAATTTGGGTCTTCAAATAGAGATCTCTGAAGAGTTAAAGTTAAAATGATATGTTGACAGTGATTATGCCAATGATATACAAACCAGAAAGTCCAATTCTGGGTTTGCGGTTTTATTTGGAGGAACTTTAATTGGGTGGAAGTCCAGAAAACAAACAACTGTAGCTATTTCTACTGTGGAAGTAGAATTTATTGCTCTGTCTGAACTTTGTTCAGAGGTAACCTGGTATGTATAGCTGTTAAAGGATTTAAGTATAGAAATTAAATAAGCTGTAACAGTATTTGAAGATAATGCTGCTTGCATTAAAATGGCAACAGGTGACAGAGTGAAAAGTAGAAGCAAGCATGTGGACATTAAGTATTGTAATGTCAGAGAAGCCATCAAAACTAAACTAATTTGCTTGCTTCATTATTTTTCAGATGACAATCTGGCAGATGTAATGACCAAGCCATTGGGTGGAGTACACCATGGGAAAAGTATTAAATTATTTGGTTTTATGTCTATTCCAGTCATAAAGGGAGGAGTGTCACTATGTAAGAAATTTTATGAACTGGCATAACCATAGCAACAAATCAGCCAATGAAAACTGTTTTGATTAAGAAACAGTATTGGCTGTGTGAGGCATGTGATCCAACCTGGGTGTATCTTAGTCTTCTCTGTGTTGTTTTTTCTGATCTCCAAGTTAAGAGTTGTTGATGTTCCCCAGAGCTGAATGAAACTGTATGTATCGTGTTTATATACTATATATATTATAGATCAAGTTTTTCTGAACTATGCCTCCTGCTCATTTTGAATGTGTGCTTATTTTTTGGGTTTATTTTTGCGCTGGAAAGCTGTAAACTCTAACAAAAAAGTGTTGGAATTGGTATATAGAGGTGGTAGAGTAGAAACAAGAATGGTTTACAAGATAGAAAGATACAGTATATCAAGAATTTAGCTATATTTCTTTTTCTTATCTCCTGCCTTTATTTTGCTTGTTATTTTTTATTTTCTTCAGTGTCTGCATAATGTTGCTTATTCTGACAGGGACATGACGGATAAGTATGCAAGGGCTACATGAGACAAAATGAAGGGAATGAAGAAATGTATGCTGCTAATTCCCCTGATGCAAGATGTTCATTTCAAGATGTAATCAAATTTAGGAGAATTCCCCAAAGAGTTTTCATACTAATGCTCAAATTAAAAAGAAAATGTGATCCTGGTGGCAGTTTTTAATGTAGCTGGCAGGCAGGCAATCAATCTCCAAAATGTGCTATATCCTCAAGAGGCTGACAGCCTTTACATCATGGATTTTCTTTGCCAATACCCATAGCAGATAAACGGTTTGAACAGCTGGCACCATAAGAAAGTTGGCAATAGGAAAGGCTGAGAATTAAAAGGAAACTAGCATACTATGAAGAACATTTTTTATTTTTATTTTTAAAAAAACATATTCAATGACACCAGGTTAGGATTTCAGACCAGAATCTTCCTTAGCACTCTGAATAAATCTGGTCTAACAGCCTTTCTTTTCTTGCATCTAACTGTGGGGGGCCAACACACCACAGCCCCCTCTATGTTCTACTGGGTCCTCATAGAATAGCCTTCATCCCTATTCTCAGCCCATAACTGATGCAGACTCTTAAAATTCTTAATTGTACTGGCAATTTATCTTGAGACTGGTTTTGCAGCGATACAAACTCATTTGCTTCACCAACCACTCTCTTGTTATTAAGTCAGGTAAGTCTTAGAAGATGGAATCGGCTGGTGCCAATGTCCAGTTTAGACTGGTATGGACATGCTCCTTCCCAGGGCTTTTTTTCTTATAGAATGCTCGGAACGGAGTTCTGGCACCTTTTTTGGATGAAACCTTGTAGGGTAGGCAAGGCAGGTTGTGTGATATGTGTGAGATCTGGCACCTTTTTCTTTTACAAGAAAAGCACTGCTTCTTCCCCTTTACTTTCCAGGTACTCTTCTCCAAGGCCATTCTGCTTGGGAGGGGAAGAGTCCAATTCTTTCAGACTGATCTCTCTCCTTTGTACCTGCCAGGTGTCCAAGCTGACTCCAGTTCAGAGACTTGGATCATCCTAAATGGCAACTAAATAGCAATGGTAGAGGCTGAGGGCCCATGGTGAAGCAGAGAGAAGAAGATAATCTAACTATCTCTGTGGGAAATATTTTGGTCACTTTAAAAAAGTTTGGTATCCTTCTCAAAAAATACTAAACCTCTGTTCAAAGAAAAGTCCAACATCATCTGCTACCTCAAGAATACAGGTTTTGTGCTTTCTGAAATTGAGCTAAACTTTTGGAACATAGGTTCTAAGGAAATTGTTCTTCTGCAGGTGGACAACTGGACTCCTTTTGAACATATTTGTGCACAACACTTGTGCAAAACTATTTCTTCCAATGTCAGGTACATCTATCCAACTTTATTAAGAGGTCAGGAGACAGAATTCAGTATTTTCCTTTTATTTACAGGACTTTTGTGGGCAACTGTTTCATACAATGACTCTAAGTGGCTCATCTCACAACAATCCATTAAACAGAGTTGAATTTTTGAATTTGAATTTTCCCCCCTCCTTCTGTGATTGGATTAAAGACTTTCTGAGGGATTGGTTACAAACATTGAGGGTCGGATCTGTTTCATCCACTCCCCTGAAGCTTTGCACGGGTTCACCACAGGGTGCGTGCTTAGCCCCTACCTGTACTCACTGTACACATATGATTGTGTATCATCCGACCCATCTACTGCGATAATTAAGTTCACAGATGATACCACCATAGTGGGCCTTATTACAGGTGGAGATGAAACAGCATACAGGGGGGAGAACTTGCACCTGAACGTTGACAAGACAAAGGAGATGGTGCTAGACTTCAGGAGGAACAGAGAGGAACCTGCCTCACATTACATTGGGCGGGGCTGTATGGAGAGAGTCTCCTCCTTTAAATTCCTGGGAGTCTACCTCTGTGAAGATCTTACCTAGAAAGTCAGTACAACCCAGGTGTCCAGAAAGGCCCAACAAAGACTCCACTTCCTCAGGATCTTGCAGAAGAACATGGTAGAACAATGACTAATGACCTTCTTTTACTGGTCTACTATAGAGACAGTCCTCTTGCACTGTATTGTGGTTTGATATGCTGGCCTGACAGCTGTGGATAGGAAGATATTACAGAGGGTGGTGAGCACAGCACAAAACATAGTGGGCTGTCTCCTGACACCACTGGATGACATCGCCAGGACTTGCTGCCTTGGAAGAGTGAGGAAAATTCTCAGGGACGACTCACACCCTGGTCGGTACCTCTTTACTCTACTACCATTGGGTAGAAAATACAGAAGTATAGCCAGCCATACCAACAGGCTGAAGAACCGCTTCTATCCATGGGCTGTCAGGCTCCTGAACCGGAAATAACTCTATGTATGATTGACTTGCGAGGCCGGTGTGTTGTGCAATTAGCTCACATGGTGTAACAAGATTGTGGGTTTGTTGTTACTGTGAGTTGGGGGGGCACAAAGGGAGGCTCAGCCAATCTAACTGTACACATGTTGTACTTTGATAATAAAGGTTCATTCATTCATTCAGAGTTAAGAACAAAGATATCCTGTTCTCGCCAAGCACCAGACCAAACAACCTCTTAGCAAAACCTTCATTCAAACCCAATTCCTGAGGAAGAGTCAGGTTTTCATAGCCCTCCAGAAGACTAAAAGGATAGGGAGAGAGGTTCTCGTAGTAGGAGAACATATTCTTGGTAATGTCACCTTGCAAATATCATTGTGTATAGATAAACTTGGCATAAGAACTTTACATTTTATCCTGTCCTCATTCCTGATTTAGTAAACAAGTTGCCACTGAGGAGCCTGTCTGAAGAATTATTTTCAACAGATGTGGTGTGAATTCCACCAGTAATTCATTCCAAGTAGCATACTTTATATTGCCCAGGAGAATGTTCACTCTTGTTATCATAGTTCTCTCATCTTCTAAATTATAACCAACTTTCTCACCAATCATTTTTAATCCAGAGATGTCAGATTTGCACTACCACTTCTTTGCACTTCAAGTAATTCAAGTGCATAATCCACAATATTGTAGCAGGAATTTCATAGAATAATAATCCTTCTTCACTGCATTTCATAGGATAATCACTTCTTAATTGTAGAGACTGTTTTTTTCTGTGCTTAATGTGATTTCCAGAAGTCTTTGAAGTATTCATTAAAAGTTTTTTTTATTTTCCCTCTCTGTTTTTATATGACCCATATGTCATATAAATATAATTACAGGTTGTATTAAAAAAAACTTTCCAAAATCTCTCAAACAAGAAGATTCAAAGCCAAGTATTTGGAAGATCAAAGGGTCCATTTTTTTGCACAACCTGCTTCAATGCATTGTAACAATACACATCCACTGAAAGGTAGTACAATCTCTACATTCCTTTTGAACTGAGAGGAAAGCTTTTAGCTCTCATACTTTCTTTTAATTATTAGCACTGCTTTTCAAGCTGAAGTTCAGGATTTTTTTGTGTGTAATTAAAGAAGATGCTTCCCACCCCCCCAAAAAAAGAGCAGGATGCAGAGCACATGTTTAATATAGTGCTTAAGGTACCAGCCTAGAAACTGAGATGTATTTTTTTGTCCTGCTTTAGACATATAGCGAATTGGGTGACTTTGGGCCAGTCACTTTCTCTCAGCCACATAAAGAAGGCAGTGGCAAACCACTCCTGAAAAAAAAAGGTCAGGAAAATTGCTGAGGCTTATCAAGAGTGACTCAAAGGCAGAGAAAGAGGAAAATGCATTAAATAGAGAAAAACACGCACTGAATATTTCTCCAAAATACTGATATTACCAAAGATCTGAAGCAACTGTTTAATCATTTGGTGTTACAAGCCAAAGCTTTTTTTTTATTAAAAAGTTTTACAATACATTTTTTCTTTAACCAACCAAAAAAGAAAAAAAAAGAAAAAAACCCTCCCAACCCCCTCCCCCCACCCTCTTCCCCCTCCCCAACCCTCCCCAACCCCTCCCTCCCTTTCCCCTCCCCCCCTCCCCGCTTCCCAGAGCAAAATACAGGGTATAAAAATACAAACAATCATAATCTAACTTACGCAATCAATCCTAAACTATTTAAACTACCGAACTTTAACTCATATAAGAAAACTCCAAACATATATATATATATATCATATCAATAATTATACAAATACAAAATAATACTTTCCAATCTAATACCAAAACACAGGGTATAAAAATACAAACAATCATGATCTAACTTACGCAAACAATCCTAAACTATTCAAACTATCAAACTTTAACTCATATAGGTAAATTCCAAACATACATATATATATATCATATCAATGATTATTCAAATACAAAATAATACCTTCCAATCTGGTATCCAATAAAAACAATCTCAAATAAACCAATTTATATCAATTGTCTAAAACTATTCCTCATTCCAACTAAGCTTTAAATTCATATTATCCTAATGTGTTATACAACTTAAAATACCATAGATTACTTTCCAAACTTAAGAAATTTTTATATAATCACATCATTCTTATATTCTTGTATTCTATTACCTATGCTAATATTACCCATAAAAATATTACAAATTAACTTCAATCACAAAAAAACCAATTTATATCAATTTTATAAAACTATTCTTCTATCCAACTAAAAGCTTAAAATTTTTCATCCAAATAACAAATCATAACCTACAGAATATCAATAAACACTACTACAAATCTTCCCAATTAACTTTCCATAATCATCTTAGAACTAAAGCAACACGAAATATTACATAATTATTTTATAAGGGTAAAAAATATATCCCCAAATATTTAGTCCTTCTAGCAATTCCAATTCCCATAATCCTTATTACATTATTGTCTCTTACAGTTATGTGACTAAATCTTCAGGCTTGATTCATTCGTCCAGAAGTAACACGCCTCTTCCAATTTCTGGCCTTCTCCAGTGGTAATGAAATTTGACCCACTCCTGTATCTTTCACATCTGCCTGCGTTAACCCTTCAGCAACATGCAGGTTCTCTCTGGAACGTTGAGACTCTCTCTCACCTTTTTTCTTTGTAGATTCCAAAGATGGTATGGGGACTGCTTTTAAAACATTACTGTAGAAATCACGTGCCTGAATCTCCTTGGTAAAACAGTACCTCGTACCTTCATAGGTCACCACCATCCCCACTGGTATTTGCCATCTAAACTTAATATCACGTCGTCTCAATTCTTGTGTCAAAAAAGCAAATTCCTTCCTTTTCCTTAAAATCTTTGCAGGGATCTCTTTTAAAATCAGAACTTTTTGCTCAGCAATTACAAAATCAGTGTTGTAGGAGGCCTGGATAACTTCATTTCTAATCATTCTCTTTGTAAAATAAACCACCACATCTCTAGGTAGTTTCCTTTGTCTTGCGATCCACGAATTAACATGGAAGATTTTATCTATATCTTGCATTATTTCATCTGCTGGTCGCTTCAACTCCCCTTCCAAAGCCTCGGAAACCATTTTCTCCAAATTTTCCTTAGGATTTTCTATTAGGCCTCTGATTCTTAAAGCAAATTCCATCTGAGAATATTGTGTCGAAATCAAATCATAATTCATTTTCTCTATTACATTTTCAGTTTCTGTCATTTTGGCTTCCAATCTAATATCATTTTGAGCAAGATCTTCCACTCTGTCATCCAAAATCTCAATACTTTTAACCATGCCCTCTATTGCAGATGTGATGTCTGCTCTCATTTCTTTTAATTTCTCTGTAAACTTCTCCTCCAACTTGTTCTCCATTATCTCAACAAATTGCTGCATTTGCTTTTCCATAGTCTCTTGCAACAGATTCTGCAAATCTTTTACTGTAAAAGCTGATACAGATTCAGATGCAGAGGACAATGAAGTTTTCACCGAAGACTGCTGCCTCAGGGCAGGAACTTTAGAAGATATAGCCGCCATTTTCACCCTCTATTGTTAACTACGCACTTTCACATGCAGATTCAGCAAAGTCCATTGAGTTAAAGATCAAAGCATCATCTTCACCAAAATCTCCTGCTTCGCTCTGCCTGCGTCCTCGTTCTCAAAAGCTCTTCCTTGCTAGCAGGGATGGTTGCGAACGCCCTGTTCTGCTCTAGAAAACCCGGAGCAGAGGCGCCTCGCAGTCCGGAGCATGCCCAGGCTTTGGGGGGGCTCAATCCTTCCACCGCCAAAACTATAGGTTCTGGCAGCCCCAGAGAGCTCTACCCCTACCTGGACGCTTACCCCCTCCTCTTCTCCCGAGGTGGGGGCTTCTGAGCCGCTGAACAGCTGATCAGCGCTGTTTTCGGCGGCTCTACGGAGCTGCGAGGCTGACAGCCAGGAAATGGCTGCCTCCAGCGTCGCCTTGCCATCTGGAAGCCAAGCCAAAGCTTTAGTCTGTATGAAATCTGCCACTTGGATAAATCTCAGACTTCACTGAGCAGATATTATTCTTCCCAGCTGTAATGAAACGAGTAAAGATTTTGGACAAATTCTTTATGTTCACCTTTTAATATAATCTTATTTAACTTAACCAATACACCAATAACAAATTCACAATATGAAACTTAAATGCCACAATTCTTCAATTTTGCACTGCAGTTTGCCAACAATGAAAAATATCCCATATATTAAGAAGACATTCATACAAAAATATAAATATTCATAGAAAAAGCAAAAAATCTATTAGGAAAAGCAACAAATTCATCCACCCACAAACACATGTAAATATACATAGTATACAAATTGCAACCAAAACAAAACAAAATAGAATTGATTTAAAAAATGTACATCAAATACTTATACATTTTAGTATAAACTTAAAAATAAACTTCAGTTCATTAAAATACACATAGCCTATGCCTTTTGATAAAATGTGTTAGGGAGAATCTAATTGAATATCTGAAGAAGGCTGTGCACAGGAGATGCACTTGCAATCTGATATTTGGAGTGTTTTTGCAAGAAAGAGAGGGCAAAGATTCCCAAGGCAAGATGTGACATGCTGATAGGCTCCTACACTGCCCGCCCCCCCACACGCCAAAAGAATTAAAGTTTGAGCATGGAGCTTCATTCTCTGAGCTTGTGGGTTGGTTTCCAAACATTTCATTACCAGGCTAGGTAACATCTTCAGCGGAATTTAGGGGATGTCAGTGTTGGTGTTCTGCTTATAAGGGTTTCATGGGGTCAGTAGGTCTTGTGATGGAGAAGTCATGTCAGGTTATGATTCAGGTGATGGGTCAGGTGTTGGTCACATTTTGGTCTGATTATTTTTTTTACATCTCAAAAACATGGCATTTTAACAGAGATATAGAGGTATAGAATTTTGTAACCACTGTAAGTCTGGGCTATTATGCAGCAGATGCCTGTCTGTTAATCCCAGAGCAATTTAGCATCTTCATCTTCTATTACTTTGTCTATTTTGTGGTGCCACCAATTCTTGCTTGCAGGCACATGGAATTACTTGCAGATATTATTACAGTTCTTGCTTGCAGGCAAATGGAATTACTTGCAGATATTTATTATTATTATTGATCATTGCACAGTCAGCCAGATGTTCAGACTGGATTTGGCATTTTTGTCTACCTATCGAGTCCACACCAAGAACCTGGATAGGCAGATGTGGATGTTTGATGGTATTATAGATATCGTCGCAGGATGGAAGTAGTTCCTAGTAAGGCCATGGACACTGCTCCCCGGGGTCTCTTGGGCATCAGCAAGGGCTGAAGTAGACCTGGTGGGGCCCCCGTGCTTACACCATACACAAGACGTGACATAGGCCTGGACATTGTGTCATACTCGATGCCACCAGAATGTATGGGAGACTAGATTCAATGTCTTGAAAAAGCCAAAATGCTCCGCTGCTGGATTATCATGACATTGCGTGAGAATGAGCCGTCTGAGTGGCCCTCCTGGAACATAGAGCCGATCATGATATTTCAGGAGTCCATCCATGATGGTCCATGGGGAGTCTGGCCCCAACTCCTCCCTTCATTGAGCCACCCATGCATTGTGCCATTATGCCTCCTGAATCCGAGCCTGTAATTCTATTGGGTCCCAAACTGCAGAGAAAGAGTCTATGGGTAGAACTGTCCTGGGCAGAAGCTTGACTTCCATATGGGAATATTCTGGATTTCTTGACAGAGCATCCGGTCTTTGGTTGCGTCACTTGGTATATAGGTAACCCCAAAATTAAACCTAGTGAAAAAGAGAGACCACCGAATCTGTCATTGGTTCAATTTCTGGGCAGTCTGCAAACTTTCGAGATTCTTATGGTCTGTCCAGACTTCAATTTGGTGCCAAGCCCCTTCCAAATGATGTCTCCAGGCCTCAAACACCACCCTAATGGCCAATAGCTCCTTTTCCCAGATAGTGTAGTTGCGCTCAACTGGATTAACTTTCCACAAATAGTATGTGCAAGGGAAGAGGGCACCACTGGGTGCATGAGCCTGGAGTAACACCGTTCCAATGGTGATATCAGATGCATCTGCTTCCACGACAAATGGCCATTGTGGGTCAGGGTGTTTGAAGATGGGTTCATTCATAAAGGCTTCCTTTGAAGCCTGGAAAGTTTGTTGCTCCTAATGAAACAGGGTCTTTTTCTGTAGGAGCTGAGTGAAGGGTGCAGTCATGGAAGCAAAACTGGGGATGAAGGTTGCATACTAGTTGGTGAACCCAAGGAGTCACTGGACATCTTTAACATGATGTGGGGTTTGCCAACTATGCAGGGACTCGACCTTGCTCGGCTCCATGGCATTGCCTTCAGGAGAAAAGTGATGATCTAGGAAATCAAAGGTTGTTTGATAGAATTGGCATTTCTCCAGTTTGACATACAAACAATGATCTCACAGCCATTGTAGGACCTGAGAGAGATGCTGGTGATATGACTCCCATGAAGGGGAGTAGTTCAGAATGTCATCTAAATAAATCAAATTGATCTAACAGGTCCCAGAATATGTTGTTCATGAAGAGTTGGAAGACTGCAGGGGCGTTGGTCAGCCCGAACAGCATCACTGTATATTCAAAGTGCCTGTACTGGGTGCCAAACACTGTCTTCCATTCATCACCAGGCCAGATACTAATGAGATTGTAGGCTCCTCTCAAGTCCAATTTCATGAAGATTTTGGCCTCCCAGAGCCATTCCAGAAGTTTGGGGATGAGGGGCAGCAGGTATCAATTATGTACTGTAATGGCATTTAATATGCTATAGTCACAAAGCCTTAATTCCCCAGACTTCTTTTTTACAAAGAGGACTGGTGCAGACACTGGTGAAGACGAGGGCCAGATAAAACCCCAAGCCAGATTTTTGTCCAGAACTTCCCACAACACAGCCAATTTGGGGTCCGACATGGAATACAAATGTCCCACTGAGAGAGACGCATCAGGGACTAAAGCAATGAGGCAGTTGTATGTCATTTGCGAGACCAATTGATCCGCCTCAGTCTTATTGAACACATCAGCGTAAGTCACCAGTTCAGAGGGAAGGGAGACCCCTGGGGGACTCACCACCTGGCCGGCACAGATTTGGCAGGTGTGGACCACACACTGTAAACTAAGAAAGATGACCAAGTTCTGAGACTAATAAATCTGCAAGTCATGTGTCCGGAACCATGCTAATACCAAGACCATGGGGAAATGCAGGTCAGAGGTTATGTAAAACTAAATGGCCTCATGCAAGCTGATGGCCATACCCAAAGGTTGCATAGTGGCCTTAATTGGCCCAGACAGGAACACTTGACCATCAATAGCCTCTACTAACAGAGGCGGTTCCACTAGTCACTGGGAAACAGCCCATTTGGATACAAATGCAGCATCCATAAAGTTTGTGGTGGCCCCAGATTTGACCAAGGCATGTACCAGAATCCCCTGTGGCTTCCCAGGGAAGATCAAGTGTGCCACTAGCATCAAGTGCCATGGGGGTCCGAGTGCAGTATCCAATGGATGAAGCTTGGTGTTGGGGGAAGCCCAACCCAAAATGCCTTTTAGGTTGGGCTCAGGGTGTTTCCCGACAGATGAGGTTGCTTTCACAGTACAGGCTTGGTAGCTGACACCCCTCATCACTTCTTGGGGCAGAATGCAGCCAACTGCCCAGGTTCCCCACAGTAGAAACATACACACACACCCAAATTTCATCTATTCATTTCTGCCACTGATAGGTGAGGTCTGGCAGCACCTAACTCCTTAGGCTCCTCCTGCAGAACTGGGGTCTCATGCACAACCAGGGCTGCCCGGGTCTCTGGGGTGGCACAACGACTCCTACGCTACTGCAGCCAAGTGTCCATCCGCAAACAGAGATGGATCAACCCATTGAGGTCCAGGGTAACATCAACACAGGCCAGCTCATTCAACAGCTCCTCCAACAAGCCATCCTGGAAAGCATTCATGAATGCAACTTCATTCCAGGCCGAATCCTGGTTAAGCAGCCGAAACTCACTGATATATCCCTGTAAAGGGCATCGGCCCTACCTCAGAGCGGTCTGCGTCTTAATGGGGTCCTCTTACATAAGGCACATGTAGTCACAAACCCCCCAAAATTATCCAACAACAGACAAGGCTGGACTAGCAGGGGTGTGGCCCAACAAGCTGCAGCACCAGAGAGGAGGCTGATCATAAACCCCACTTAATCAGTGGGGAAGTCAGTGGCTCTCAGGCTGATAAAGAGCTGGAATTGACCCCCCCCAAAGCTGGAAACATATCCAGGGTGCCATCGAATTTATCAGGCACTGCGACTGGACACTTCTGCCAGGGTTGTGGAGCAGCAGGAGCTTGAAGCTGAGCAACCTTAGCTGCCAGTAAATCCAGCTGTTGGGAGAGCTAGGCATTCTCCAAACATAATTGCTCCAGGGTAGTAAGGGGTAAAAGGCCAAAGGAAAACTGTTCTGTCCCAGCCTACACAAGTACTTGCTCAACTGCTTTACTCATGAGGAAAAACCCCTCTTCATGGAACCAGACAGGACCCACTAGAAAAACAAAACCCTTTTATTTTTACACACCTGACTCATTGTCCAAGACTTCAGAGGCAAACAACCCAATCCACAAAACACAAAGCCGCAGCGTGAAGGGTTGCCTTCAGCAACCAGCACCTCCCACACCTCCCCCTTTTATAGTCCAGCCAGGGCGTGGCTTCTTAATGAGTTTTCTTTTGCCTCTGAAGCCGGCCCACTGCCTTCCTCTGTCTTGCTTGCCTCTCCTCTCTGTGAATCTGTGCATTTGGGATTGCCCCCAGTTGTTCTTCATCATCACCCAACTCAGGCTCCCAAAACTGCTGTGTCTCTGCCTGAGCATGAGTAGAGAGGCCGGGCTCCTTGTCTGACTGTGAGTTTTGGTGCTCCTCAGGGCCTTTCTCAGACTCCAATGTCACTCCAGGCCCTTCTTCCTCATCTGAATTCTCAGACTTGGCTGCCAGATCCACAGGCTGATGAGGAATGACAACACCTCCTATGCATTGACACTGCCCTCGCTGGCCCACTTCTTCTGTGGCTGAAGGAGCAGCTTCATTCTGCAGCTGAGAATGGAGCTTGGGCCTGCATTTTGCAGTCAGAGGCCTTTCTGTACGGCCTGTGCAGCTGGGAACTGAGCTATGAATTCAACCCATAGCTCGGTTCTCTGCTGCACAGGCCTGAAAGGCCCCTGATGGTGCAATACAGGCCTGCAGGCAGGGCTGTCTGTGCCACTGCTGCGAGATGAGTGGAAAAGACCCCACCCCTGAAAATAAGACCGAGTGCCTCTTTTGGAGGCAAAAAAAAAAGACTGGGTCTTATTTTAGGGAAAATATGGTAGCAATTTGAAAGCATGCAAATGGAGGAGTAGACAAATAGATACCACTTCAGTGGGAAGGTAACTGTTCCATGCACCTCAGCATATAGTCATGCTGGCCACATGACTACAGAAACAACTTCGAACAACACTGGTTCCCTCAGCTAAGAAATGGAGGTGAGCACCACCTCCTTCAGTCAGACAAGACTGGACAGGAAAAACCTTTACCTTTTATTCTTATCACATTCAACAATCAACATTCAATTTCATACTTGTGCAAAACATTCCATCAATCAATTATAATTTTGCTTTCCACATTCACACACTTCTCAATGACTTGCTAATAATTAAAATTAATTTATACACACACCCTGTTTGGCTCCTCACTTTTTGCTCATTCCCACTTCTTTTATTCCTGGGCATCCACAGGGGGGTGGGGCAAGAGAGATCAAGTGATGACACAAACATGATGATATCATCACACAAATACAATAACTTATATATTTTTGCTAGGTGTTGGAACCTAGGTATATGAGGGTGGCATTGGTATTTATATATAGCCACGATGTGACAACTTCACCCTTTGCCACAAATGCATTCCTTGTTTTCTATTGATCAGAATTCTGCAAAAGACCAGACATTTTATAAAATGACAAACTAAAATCAAATAAAATAGTTTTGCCTGAATTTTAATGGATAGATGCCTGCCTGCCATAAGACAATCCTGACATTGCTAAATATGTCCTGCAAAGACAATAAATGAATTATAAGGTTCATGTCTTTGTGTGCATATGTACAATAAGACTAAGTATTACTGAATTATATTAAACATTGACATGGTGCACTTTTGAATATTAGGGGTATTGGTTGCTGACTAAGTTTAAGAAGCTAACATTTTTCTTTCTGGATTATTTGTGTTGTCCATTGTGTCAGAAAGATACCTGTTTGTTGAGCTTCTGTTTTTGCAAATCTTTTTTCTGGGTTCAGACTCAGTGCTGATGCAACAGTTCACTGTCTGCTTATCTTAAGTTCAGCACTTGTAAGATTAACTCATGGGTGCTTAAGAAGCCCTGTTGAGGAGGATGGATTTGCATATGAACTCCATCTTTGAAACCTAGCAGCAACAAAACTGCACGTACAGCAAGAAGTGGTGGTGTACAAAACAACAACAACAACTTTCAGGTCGATTTTCTTTTTTTCTTCCCTTTTCCCACATTTATTTTTAATACAAAAATGGAATATGCATATTCAATGGTATCCAAGGGAGGCCTTTGTGTGGCCTAAGGATTGCCTTTCTGCTCTGTTTTCAGATTCAATTTCAGGTATTTGAAAACTCCAAAACAGTCTGTCCCCAGTTTAACTCTGTCTTCCTGTTTTTTTTAAAAAAAGTTCCTGTATTATTCCTACAAACAGAACAAGTTACAAATGATGCTCCTGCTGAGGTTTTAAATGAAAGCTTTCTTGTTGCTAGAGGCAATAATCTCTCCTCTACTTTGCAGGACACTTTTTGAGCTCTGACTCATTAGTTGATCCTCAGAGAAGTTGTTTACCAATTGCTAGTAGGTTGACAACAAGGAAGTCTGACTCTTCTGAAGAAATTTCAGACTGCAGCTGGTGGACTTACATATTTCCAGGGCTTTTTTTGTCATAGAACAATAAAATGGAATTCTGGCACCTTTTTTGGATGGAACCTTGTAGGGTAGGCAAGGTGGGTTGTATGACGTGTGTGAGTTCCTGCACTTTTTTTTATTTACAAAAAAAGCACTTCATATTTCTATCTTTATTCTTCTCTTTCTCTTCACATGGGATCCCTTAATTAAAACAGAAACAAGCAATCCACCTGTAGTGGCTAGATTTTGGTATAAAGCATTTTGGTGGAGAACAAAGGTATGTGTGTTATCCTACAAATCAAACAGTTCAAATGGCTTGTTTTAAGTGAAATGAACAAGTGTGCATTTTCAGAATTATTACACCATTTGGAATGTATGATTACCTTCCATTAGATATTTTTCCAAATTTGCCAGAGCATTTCTCAACTCAAAAAATGTGAATATGAGTATTTTAAGAGAGTGTGTCAAAAATGCATTCCTTAGGGAAATACATATATAAGCACATTTTAGATTAAATGGAGCACAATTCCAATGTGTTATGTAAGCATTGTGTATATGTTTTCATTTGTCAGTCTAAATTTGGGATTAAACATATGTGAAACTGACATGGACTGGAAATAGACAGTTGCTTTCTCTGTACAAGAGCATTGCTGTCCAGTTTAGTTTGTTTAATTTCTTCTTAATGAAAAATTATCAACAACTGTGTAAAAGGTATCTACTTATAATTATGTAAGAACAGTCTCCTATTGGAAGGAAGGGGATTTTTAAAATCAGGATCTCAATTACTAAGGAGCAATATCTTCAGTCTGGCATACAATACATTACAGTTTTATCACAGTTACTAAAAACTCTTAACTCATTCCCTCTTCTTCAGATAGTCCCATATATATGTACAGTGAACATATATACTGGGGAAACAGGGAAGAAATGACAAACTCCATCCACATCTCTTATATTGTTTGCCCTTTAATAAAGTCTCAATTTTATGGACCCCCAATCAGTGATGTTGGATCCATGAAATGACATTCTTCAGACAATACAAGACTTCCTGCCTGGCAGTGGCATTCACAGAGGGTAAATGAAAAGGGAGTCCAGATCAAAGAAAGCTGGACTGGTGCATTATCATGCAAGCCCCATCCCCTTTTATGGGCATCACATCATTGAACACATATCCCCCCCAAAGGTGGAGATTTTGCTGGGAAGCCATCACTTCACTTTCTGCTCACTCGCATCCACAAGTGGCGGGGGCAAAGAGATCAATTGATGACACAGACATGATGATATCATTACACAAATGCAATGACTTACATATTTGTGCTAGGTGTAGAACCAGGAAAAGGAGTAGCGTTCAAAACAGTAAAAGTTTATTTCAGGGTACCTATGCACAAGAATCTGTTCTACTAACAGTCAAGCCAAATTGGCACTAGATGAGGGACATTGGAATTCATGGACGGCTGAATTTAGGTCTCTTGTGGGAACATAAGGACTCTCAACTGATGACACATTTAACCCTGCCTTTGGGTTCCGCCTGTTCATCTCCTACAGAAGCCACTTTCATTAAAGTAACCAAAGTAGCAAAAGCCTGTAATTGTTGCTGTTTAGGAAATGCCTTAGAGAAGCAGATAGAATCAATGAAATAAATTAAAGTTGAAGAAAGAAGAAAAAAATCCAGGGAAAGAGGAGGCAGGAAAAGTGTGCGGTGGAAAGGCAATAATCTTAAAGAATTACTACAAAGCCAAGGAAAGTGAAGCAATCTCAATGTTTTATATTGGTTTTAAATAATCAGCCAGTTGTTGAATTGAAAGTCAAGAAGCAGAGTTGAGCATTTATAAGGGAGCAACACTGAACAACTGGCAAATTTCTAATCTTCACATTGTGGGCTTTTTTACCCATAACATCAGGTGCTTCTGTCATTTAATTGGTTTATCCTTGTGCAGGAGGCTATTAGTAGCCATGGTTTTAGCAGGAGGGGAAACTGACAGCCAATGAAAAGGGATGGCATTAATTTGGTATTGGTTCCCTTTCCCATCCTAAGAGCCAGAAAGGAGGAAATAAATTTCTCTCCTGTCACTATTTCTTTCTTCTCCAGACTAATGTGAACTACTGCTTTGATGTGGCAGATTGTAGAATCTCCTTGGTTGTCACATTGAGAATTCACAATTGGAAATGAGAAGAATGGTAGTAAAAATGATTGTTGTAAGGTCACTGTTTGTGTAGGAGTTGGGAAAATACAATGCAACGTACAGGCTCATGAAATTCACTAACAGTTTATACCACATGTATTTCAATTAACATGAGGATGAGAAGAAACCACTTTTATTTATTTATTTATTTTATTTATTTTGGGACTTATATAGCTGGCTTTCATTTAAAGAAATTGGGAGATGTGAAATTCTAACAGTTGCTTATTTCACCTCTTCTTAAAAGGTTAATACTTCTAGAAAGATAGACCCTCATTCATTTAAAGTAATTTTTCTGCAACAAAAACAAAGCAAAGCAAAACAAAACATTAATTACTTTATGTGAACATAAAGCTGTAAATGTTGTGTAAATGTTTGAAGCTGTAAATGTTGTGTTCTACTTCTACTGAAATCAGTCTGGGTATTTTTGAGTCCCTACAAATTGTTACCTTGTTTTGATGAGGATTCCCATTTACACAGCAGCAAGAATATATCATGTTATTCTTTTTTTTTACTTCAAAGAAGTCCAGACACCACCATAGTAATAATGGGGGAGGGGAAGTGAAATCTGAAGGAATCAAGATACCCTTTAGAAATAACATAAAGCAGGGGTGTCAAACTCGCAATGTCACATGATGTGTCATAATGTATCATGACTTCTTTTTCCATTGCCGGCAGTGGGGTGGGCGCAGTTTTGGCATGATGCCCCTGACATAAAGGGTCAATGAAAACAATCACTGCAAACACCTGGGTAACTTCAAGCTGACATCAAGTACACTGAAGTCAAAAGAAAGTTAGAAGTGAATGTATCATGAGAGTGAAGAAGGTCTTAAATTCAAACGCAGTGAAGGAAATACGATCAAGGCAATTAACACCAAGCTAGTTCTGGTCATTAGATACATAACTGGAATAGTGGATAAGCATGCTCTTCATCCATGCAGCAATGTTGACAGCCCTACTTATCAAGGAAAATAGGTGGGCTTGGAATGTTGCAAGTACAGTAGATAGTTGAAGAAGAAACAAAAGGCATTGGAAGAATATTTGAAGGACAAAGAGGAAGATGCATTGAAGTATGCCATGAAGTATGCCATGAGGGCTTATTGAGTACGGAAGAAATAAAACTGTCCTATAAGAAAAGCCAAATGAATAGAAAACAACATGGCAAGGAAAAGTGTTACACGGTCAGTACATAAAACATAGCAGTAAAGAGCAAAAAGATATTTTTCCTCATATCTCTTACTTTTATTATTTATTCATTTATAACTAACTAATTCTGAGAGTTCAATGCATAGGAGCCTTTCCACATTTTATTTCCACTATGGCAAAGAGAACAGCCATATGAAAGTAATAAACAAACTTTCAACTTCCTTTATTGTACCTCCAGTAATGTGCTTCTAATTTTTAAAGAGGTGCAGAGGTAAAACATCACAGGAATCTAAATATATCTTTATTTGTAAGCACATGAATTTTAGAATGCTTACTTCCTGATTTAATTATCACAGAGCAGTACCTAACTGACTATTGCAGGAAATATGATAAAATAAGCTATGGGAGGCTATATTACCTACAATTCCTCTTTATTGGCCATGCTATTTCTGCCTGTCAGAAATTCAAGAAAACTAAAAAGTTACTTACTTCTGTGAAAGGACATTGTTCTAATAGAATAGGAGACTTATTTTGTTCTTTGATCAGTTCCCGAGTACACTAGCACATGTAAGGCTTGTTTTTACATATTTCTCTTGGAAAAATGTAGCCTGTGAAGTTAAATGTATGAATTATCTGATGGGAGAAGAACATTTCTGTTTTTTTCCAATTAATGACCTCAATGTGATGAATGTTATAACCTTGAATGTTATAACACCAAATCAAATCAAATTGTATTTGATTAGTTGATATCAATAATTATTGGTAGCAAGCTTATATCAATTCATTGAAAGAAATAGGATTTCAGTTTTGATTGGATAGTATGTAAATGTGTAATGTGAAAGAATATGAGTTAGACTTCAAAGTATAATGGATGGATGGAGTAATTTGGTCTTGTATCCTTTGAAGGCAGCAGAATTTTCCCAAAATGCATATCAATGGAGAAAAGAGAGCAATGAAGGGAGCTAACTATGAAGCCATTGCTATGCAATTGAATTGTTCTGTTGAGAACTGTTCTGAGTTCTGCTGAATTTAACTGCTATGCTACAGAATTATTTGTCTGGCCATGTTTCCCTCTTTAGCAGAGCCAGACCTGAAGTTTATGTTTCTAGGACAGGATGTGTAGAAGAGTGTTAAAAAGCCACTAATTTTCTCAGTATAGTGGTACCTCGGTATTCATCCTTGATTGGTTCAGGGAGGCATGATGAGTACTAAAAAGGATGAGTACCAAACAAACCACGTGACTCATCACATGACCTTTTCCTATGACATTGGCTTTTCCAGCATGGCCTACTTCCTGTCTGCCCTATGCAGTTGTCCCCCACTTCCTTTTGCAATTTAATAGATGCCATTACAGAAACATGGTGGGACGAAGCCAATAAATGGAACACACAGCTAAAGGGATTTAAATTATTTAAAAGAAATAGACTAAACAAAAGAGGAGGTGGAGTTGCTCTCTATATAAGAAATAACATTATCTCTACAGAAATAGAGCACAACAATGATGAAAACTGTAAACTTGAATGTATTTGGGTCAATGTAAAAGGGGGGAAATGACATTGCCATAGGTGTATACTATAGGCCGCCCAACCAAGCAGAGGAAATAGATGAACTTTTTGCTAGTCAGTTAACTAAGGTATCTAGGAAGCACATCACAATAGTAATGGGGGACTTTAATTAAAGCCTTGGTGGAGCAGTGGGCTAATGCCACCTTAAGTAACACCAGCTGCCTGCAATTAGTGCAGGTTCGCATCCCACCAGGCTCAAGGTTGACTCAGCCTTCCATCCTTCCGAGGTAGGTAAAATGAGGACCCAGATTGTTGGGGGCAATTAAGCTGACTTTGTAATAATGCCGCTTGGGGTGTGTGTGAAAGCCCTAATAAGCAGGCATATACATAGAATGAAGGCTACTGCTAAGCTTGTAAGCCGCCCTGAGTCTTCGGAGAAGGGTGGGATATAAATGGAATTAAAATAAATAAAATAAATAAATAATTACCCTGATATCAACTGGGAGACAAATTCTGCACCAAGTGGAAGATCTAACAGATTCCTGACAAACCTAGCAGACAACTTTCTCTCCCAAAAAGTAGAGAAGGGAACTAGGGGATTAGCCATATTGGATTTAATTCTCACTAACAGAGATGAAATGATAGAAAGTGTCAAAGCCTCAGGAAACTTGGGGGGAAGTGATCATGCAATATTGGAATTCAACATTATGGAAGCACAAGCAATAGAATACAGCCAAACTAGACTCTTGGACTTTAAAAGAGCTAATTTCAATAAACTTAGAGAGACCTTGGGAAGAATTCCATGGATGAGAATCCTAAAGGGGAAAACAATTCAAGAAGCTTGGGAAATTTTGAAAAGTGAGATAATAAAGGCCCAGTCTAGCACAATACCAACAAAGAAGAAAAATAACAGCTTTCAAAAGAAACCAGCATGGCTGCATAAAGAACTCTCTGATAAACTGAAAGATAAAAAGGAGAAGTATAAGAAGTGGAAAGAGGGGCACATAACTAAGGCAGAATATCAGCAAACAGCCCGTGCCTGCAAAGATGAAGTGAGGGAAGCTAAGGCTCAAAATGAACTAAGGCTTGCGACCAAAGTCAAAAATAACATAAAAAGCTTCTTTCAACATATAAGAAACAAGAAAAAAGTTAAGGAAATGATTGGTCCATTAGTGGGGGAAAGTGGCAAGAAGGTGACAAGCAACAGGGAGAAGGCAAAACTATTTAACTCATTTTTTGCATCTGTCTTTACACAAAGGGAAAAAACAGTCCAACCTACCAAAACCAGTGCAATAAAAAACAGAATAGAAACGCAAGTTAAGATAGGCAAGAAAATGGTAAGTGAGCACCTGTCCAGCCTAGACGAGTTCAAATCACCAGGACCAGATGGATTACACCCCAAGGTTCTCAAGGAACTGGCAGACATGATCTCAGAACCACTGAACTATATTTTTCAAAGATCCTGGAGCACTGGGGAACTACCAGAGGACTGGAAGAGAGCTGATGTAGTTCCCATATTCAAAAAAGGGAAAAAAACAGATCCAGGAAACTACAGACCTATCAGCCTGACCTCAATACCTGGGAAGATTCTAGAAAAGATAATCAAACAACAAATCAGCGAACACCTTGATGCGAACAAAGTTATCACTAAAAACCAACATGGGTTTGTCAAAAACAGATCATGCCAGACAAACCTTATTGCATTATTTGACCAAGTGACAAAACTAGTGGACCAGAGGAATGCTGTAGATATAATTTACTTGAATTTCAGTAAGGCATTTGATAAAGTAGCTCACAACCTACTACTTGATAAGATAGAAAAATGTGGGTTAGATAGCATCACCACCAGTTGGATTTGTAGCTAGCTGACAGGCCGTACTCAACGTGTGGTCCTCAATGGAACTGCATCTACATGGAAGGAAGTGTTTAGTGGGGTGCCCCAGGGCTCTGTTCTGGGCCCAGTACTCTTCAACATCTTCATCAAAGATTTGGATGAGGAGATAGATGGGAAACTCATCAAATTTGCAGATGATACCAAGCTGGCAGGAATAGCCAATACTCCAGAAGATAGGCTTAAGATACAGAAGGATCTGGACAGACTCGAACACTGGGCACTATCTAACAAAATGAAATTCAATGGTGAAAAAAGTAAGGTTCTACATTTAGGCAGGAAAAATCAAATGCACAGGTATAGTATAGGTGGTACCTTGCTTGACAGTAGTAACTGTGAGAGAGATCTCGGAGTCCTAGTGGACAATCACTTAAATATGAGCCAGCAGTGTGCTGCAGCTGCCAAAAAAGCCAACACTGTGCTAGGCTGCATTAACAGAGGGATAGAATCAAGATCACGTGAAGTACTAATACCACTTTACAATGCCTTGGTAAGGCCACACCTGGAATACTGCATCCAGTTTTGGTCACCACGATGTAAAAAAGATGTCGAGACTCTAGAAAGAGTACAGAGAAGAGCAACAAAGATGATTGGGGGACTGGAGGCTAAGACATATAGGGAACGGTTGCTGGAATTGGGTATGTCTAGTTTAATGAAGAGAAGGGTGAGGGGTGACATGATAGCAGTGTTCCAATATCTCAGGGGCTGCCACAAAGAAGAGGGAGTCAAGCTATTCTCCAAAGCACCTGAAAGCAGGACAAGAAGCAACGGATGGAAACTAGTCAAGGAGAGAAGCAACCTAGAACTAAGGAGAAACTTCCTGACAGTTAGAACAACTAACCAGTGGAACAACCTGCCTCCAGAAGTGGTGAATGCTCCAACACTGGAAGTTTTTAAGAAGAGACTGGACAGCCATTTGTCTGAAATGTTATAGGGTTTCCTGCCTTAGCAGGGGGTTGGACTAGATGACCTCCAAGGTCCCTTCCAACTTCTTCTTCTTCTTCTTCTTCTTCTTCTTCTTCTTCTTCTTCTTCTTCTTCTTCTTCTTCTTCTTCTTCTTCTTGTTATTATTATTATTATTATTATTATTATTATTATTATTATTATTATTATTATTATTATTATTATTATTATTATTATTATTATTATTATTATTGCCTGTCCCCAGGTCTTTATCTTAAGGGGATTATTAACAGATTATAATACTGTCTTTCTTGGATATTCACATGATGTATATTGGCAAAATGACAGATTAATTCTCTTCACGAGAGGTCTCCAGGACATTTCTTCATTATGTTTGCCAGGGTTCTGGAAATGGCAAGCTAGCAGGGCACAACCTAATTCACAGTTTTTCAAACTGGGCAACTTTAATGTGAATGGACTCTCAGAATTCTCCAGTCAGAAGTTCCATTGAACATCAGAAAAGAGCAGTCCCAGTGGCCAGGTCTCAACTCCATTCTGCATGACTTTCCTTGACTAAAGTCAAGCTTAGGAAAAAGTCAACCTTCAGCTACTAGGGCCCAATCCCATACTTGCTCTGATTGCCTTTAGCTCACCTCAATAGATAACACAGTCAAAGATGAGAGTAAAATGTTGCCACTTGCTTTTTTCCTGGATTTTTTTTTAAGGATTGGGAACAAAACATGAGACTTATGGCACCCACTGAAATATTTAGAAACCACTTCGAGTTTCCATAAATTAGCCCAAATATTTCCTTTTAAAATTATTTTAAAGGGCACAATTAGACTTTTGCAAAGTTTAAGGTATGTTTTACCCATTAAAACTGCAGTCCTGTGTCCCCAAAAAATGTCAAAAGAAAAAAAGAGGGAGGGGAAAGAACGATGATCTTACTTTATTTGGAAATCTCTTCTTCTTCCATTGAAAAGAGGAGAGTTAGCCCTTGGTGTTTTCTCTTGATCAGTAGAGGGAGATATAACATTAAATAAAAATTTCACTGCTGTGCATCCGGTTTAGAGATGGTAATCAATGCAAGAAGGAGAAAAGATAATTTCTCTAATCTGTGCTTTTTTATTACAAAATTTATATCAGAACAAAGCAGGTAATATACACCTGAATTTCCAGTCTCTTTTGTTCAATTAAGAGTTCTACCCTATTTTCATCTTATTTATACTATGTTTTATATATTTTAAAGATTCTACTTTCTACTTTCTACTCTATTTTACTTCCTATATTATCCCAGATGTTATTTTATATATTATTCACACTGAAGACTTCTTAGTGTAGATGGCTACAAAATAAGGATAAAAGCGCATAATAGGAAAATCAGGAAATGCACAAAATAGACACCCTTCTTCAAATTAGCTAGGAGCTGGAGGCTTACTGGAACATTACAACTTCGACTTGCTTGCAGACTATTGACAGGATAGAGCTGCATATGTCTTCATGGAGTTCTACAAAATGGGTATTACCACAGAAAAGGCCAATTGTGTAACCCAACTATGCAACTTATCTCTACCTTGTTTTAGCCTTGCCCAACCAACCCAGCCAGCACCAGCCCAAGATAATGTGTGTGCACAGCTGGGGTTTTGTTTTAAGCCTGGATTCTATGGTGGAACTGCTGAGGTCTTTAAGTCTTGTCAGCATTTGGAGCTATCTTGCATATTTGCCAGCAGCCTTGACTTTCTCACGTAACTGACAACATATGGTTCTTTGTTATAGTTACCCAGCACTCAGAATCTCAGTGTTGCTTTTCCAGGATAGACATACCAGTGCTTTGTACCTTTTTGTGGCCTGTTCCCTGTTGTTTGCCCTACTGCCAGGGTAATAATCAGCAGCATTCTGGAAATCTTTTAGACTTTTCTGCTTCTGCTATTGTTCTCTTTTGCTGCAGCATGGTTGAGATTTTCCTCTGACATCTTCAGAAGAAAGTCCTCCAAGCTACCATCAAGCATCTTATAGCTTTTACTCTTCTTTTCTCTCTCTCTTCCTATTTCTTCTTCTGCTCCTCTATGATTAATTTTCAATTTCTCTCAGAGAGTTGCATTTTTCTACAGTACAATGGGCTCCTTGGGCAGGAACCTACAAAAGCTGACAAGGAAGGATAGTGTAATATTTTTCACCACTGTGTAATATTTTTTCCCCAAAGACTAATGATGAAAAAAAGTTCCAGCTTATCTTCAGGTGGAATTTGTTATTATCAAAGTTGTTGTAAACATAATTTAGTTTAAATAATGAATAAAACTAATACATTATAAATTAAGGAAAAAAGTGACCCCCACCCACTTTTGGAGGATGGCCTTCAACAAGTCAATCAAAGTGGAAGTGTCCTCTTGAGCCAAAAGAAACCCCAAACATTTCACCTTTACAGCATTCAACCCTTGTCTTAAAAGAAGAAAATGAATTATGAACTGAAGGAGCAACCAAACTGTAGGAAGAAGAAAGTAAACTCCTTATCCTCATTGGACAAGGAAGCAACAAACACTGAATCAAAACATTGGTTACTTTATGGTTGGTCTCACTAGTTTTCTGGGTTTTGGACAGGAATATTCTAATTAGATGGTCACTTATGATTCATAAAGAGTTCTGGGTTCACATTTTAAGAAGGACATTGATTTGGTGCATGCACTGAGGAACAACCAGACTGGGAAGGGGAAAAAATAGGATTGGTTGAATGCACTATTGAATGCACTATTAGACAGCTAGGAGATATGTCAAATGTCTTCAAATACTGTATATGAAGAGCTGTCATGTAAAACATGGTATAGAATTATTTAAAATTACTTAATAGCACAGGAAAAGAAATGATGGATTTAAATTACAATGAAGTAGGTTTTACTTGGATATCATATTAAATGTCTTAGTGGTAAGAGCTGTTCAAAGCAGAACAGACTGCCTCAGAAGATAGTGGCATGGAAGTGTTCCTCAGAAACTGTTAAGATGATTTGCTGGCAATGTTAGTGAATTTCTGCACTTAGTAGAGATTGGATCTCTAATGTCCATTCCCATCCTTACATTTTACAATACTATGAAATAAAATGTGATAAATAAAAAGATAAACATGCAGCATGAAGATGGAAAATGATGCCAAAGGTTTGCATAAAATTTGCATGTGCTCATTTAGAAGGAATTTCTTTTAACAGAATAACAGAGTTGGAAGACACCTTGGAGGTCTTCTAGTTCATCTTTCTGCTCAAGCAGGAAACCCTGTTCTATTTCAGACAGATGCTTGTCCAATCTCTTCTTTAAAACCTCCAATGTTGGAGCACTCACAACTTTTGGAGCCAAGTCATTCTACTGATTAATTGTTCTAACTGCCAGGACATTTCTCCTTAATTCTAGGTTACTTCTTTCCTTGATTAGTTTCCATCCATTGCTTCTTGTCCTGCCTTCAGGTGCTTTGGAGAATAGGTTGACTGCCTCTTCTTTGTGACATCCCTTTATTTATTTTATTTATTTTATTAAATTTATATAGTGCCCTATTCCCGTAGAACTCAGGGCGGTTTACAGGGAAAATTAATAGCATAACATACAAAAATTAAAATCAGTTAAAACAATTAATTAATTCAAGTCCCTGAAATTTAAAACTAAAACACAATTAAAATTAAAAGCCCTCAGTCTGGGCAAGACAGCTCGAAGAGCCAAGTTTTCAGGTCCCAGCAAAATGAACGAAGGTCAAGGGCAGTCCTAGGTTCCGTGGGAAGTTGGTTCCATAGGGCTGGCGCGCCCACAGAGAACGCCCTCTCTCTGGGAGTCACCCGCCGGCAATCCTTCACCAACGGTGCCCTAAGAAGGCCCTCCCTGTGGGAGCGCACAGGACGATGGGAAGTTGATGCCAGCAGCAGGTGTTCCCTCAGATAATCCAGACCCAAGCCATTTAGGGCTTTATAGGTCATCACCAGCACCTTGAATCTCACTCGGAAGGCAACTGGAAGCCAATGCAGCTCGCGGAGAAGAGGTGTTACACGGGAGTATCGGGAAACTCCTATCACAACTCACGCGGCTGCATTCTGCACCAGTTGAAGCCTCCAAGTGGTCCTCAAGGGCAGCCCCATGTAGAGAGCGTTGCAGTAGTCTAACCGGGAGGTCACGAGCGCATGGGTGACTGTGCGTAGGGCATCTCGGTCCAGATAGGGCTGCAACTGGTGCACCAGGTGAACCTGGGCAAAAGCCTCCCTGGTCACGGGTCCTATATGATCTTCAAAGCTGAGCCTTGAATCCAAGAGGACGCCCAAGTTATGAGCCCTATCGACGGGGGTGTGTGTAACACCTCACCCCCCATCCTTAATGATGGAACAGCCTGGCTAACCTGAGATGCCAGTACGCACAGCCACTCAGTCTTGGCAGGATTGAGACGAAGCCTGTTTCTCCCCATCCAAACCCGGACCGCCTCCAGGCAATGGGACATCACGTCGAGTGCATCACTGGGTTGGTTCGGGGTGGAAAGAAAAAGTTGGGTATCATCAGCTCGAATGAGCTCGCCCAGCGGTTTCATGTAGATGTTGAACAGGAGGGGAGAGAGGACTGACCCCTGAGGGACTCCACAAACAAGAGACCTCGGGGTGGACCTCTTCCCTCCCATCAATACTGACTGTGAGCAGCCCAGGAGATAGGAGGAGAACCACTGTAAAACAGTGACTCCCACTCCCAACCCCCTGAGACACCGCAGTAGGATACCATGGTCGATGGTATCAAAAGCCACTGAGAGGTCTAATAGCACTAGGACAGAGGAACATCCCCTGTCCCGAGCCCACCAGAGATCATTCACCAGCATGACCAATGCCGTCTCTGTGCTGTACCCAGGCCTGAAACCCGATTGGTATGGGTCAAGATAATCAGTTTCCTCCAGGAACAGAGGAAGCAGATGCGCCACCACACTCTCAACAACCTTCGCCAAAAAGTGAAGGTTGGAAACCGGACGGTAGTTATTTAAAACAGCTGGGTCCAGGGCAGGCTTGCTTCTTGAGGAGGGGTCTCACCACCACCTCCTTCAAGCCGGCGGGAAAGATGCCCTTCTTCAAGGCAGCAGTTATTACTGCATGGAACCAGCCTTGTGTCTCCTCCCGGGCCGCATAAACCAGCCAGGAGGGGCACAGGTCCAGTAAACAAGTGGTGGAGCTCAGTCTCCTCATGATCCTGTCCACATCATCATGGTAAACAGGGTCAAACTCAGTCCAGATAACATGCTCAAGACCACTTGATTCCTCCATGTCAGAGTCTGTCCAGTCAGAGTCCAAACCGGTCCGGATCTTAACAATTTTGTCCGCCAGATGATGACTAAACTCCTCAGCCCGCCCCTGTAAGGGTTCCTCCCTCATCTCCTGATCAAGGAGAGAGCAAGTCACCCTAAACAGGGCGGCTGGGCGATTATCTGCGGACGTGATGAGGGCAGCGAAGTAATTAGACTTCACCGTCCTCATCGCCGCGAGGTAAGACCTTGTGAAGGCTCTTAGTCGCAATCGGTCAGATTCAGACTGGGTGGACCTCCAACTGCTCTCTAGACCCCGTCTCCAATGCTTCATCTCCCGGAGCTCCACAGAAAACCATGGGGCCCAACGGGATCTGTGCCGGGTCAGGGGTCACAAGGGTACAACACGTTCGAGTGCCTCGGTGGCTGCCCTTTCCCAGGCATCCACCAAGGCATCGACCAGGCTGTGAGTGAGAGAGATAGGTAAAGACCCAAGTGCCGTCTGGAACCATTCTGGGTCCATTAGGCACCTGGGGCGGAACCACCTGGTCGGTTCCACAGCCCAGTGGCAGGGGGTGACATAGCAGAAGACCAGCCACAGGAGATAATGATCGGACCATGACAGGGGGACAATAGTTGGCAAGCCCCCTCCCAAATCATCCAACCATTGCCCAGATAGAAAAACCAGGTCAAGAGTGTGACCCCCCCATGAGTTGGGCCCTGAATTACTTGGGTCAGGTCCATGGCCATCATGGAAGTCATGAACTCCCGAGCTATCTCTGACGACTCTCCCAGGGAAGGCAGTGTCGCGCCCCGCAGGCTCAACACTCACCGGCACCACGTCTTCGCGCCCACGCCTCTACCCATGCCGGACCTCACTCCAACGTTCTCGGCCAGAGACAGGCTGCTCCTGCACCAGGACGGCAGCAGCGGCGGTAACGGGATGCAGCTGGGAGCCGCGTGCGTGCGCACGCTGGGTCGGCGAAGGCCTCGACGGCGCGTGCACATGCCCAACAGCCTGGTCGTTTCTTCCCGGCGACGGCGGTGGACTCATGGAGCCCTGGGCCCATGTCAGCCGTGGGACTGGCTGCCGGGGAACCGGCGGACCCGGATCTTGGGCCTGGACCCCGTCAGATGTTGGGTGCGAGGCAAAGGGTTGCGGCCTGTGCCCGGGCCAGCACGGCTGGAATATCGGTGGTGACACGGAGCAGGGACCTGTGGCAGGGTGGGGAGACGCCCGAGGAGCTGGGCCAGGGGGTGCCGGGTCTGGGGAGGGGTGCGTGGGTGGATCCTGGTGGTGGGGGAGTAAAGGGGTGCAGGGAGACTTACCTGGGGGGTGAAGGGTGCCGGGCACCGGGGGAGGACACGAAAGGAGGTTTCTGGGAGGGACGTTTGTTAAATAGGGGATGGGCAGATGTGGGTGCGGTCGGGTGGGCCGTGGGCGTGTACGTGCAACATGTATTTAACAGCATTGGCTGCGGGTAGCAGCCAATGCTGGCTTTGTTTCCTTTGGAGTTTGTTTGCTTCTCGACAATAAACTGTTCCTGAGAACTCGGCACTCGTCTCGGCTGCTTGATTTTCCTGCTCTCCGGACGAGGCCTGAGAGGCAGGTTGAAGTCGCCCAGAACTATGAGTCTGGGAAACTCCACCGTCAACCCTGAGAGGGTGTCGAGCAGCTCAGTTAGGGCCGTTGCCACACAGCTGGGTGCCAGGTATGTTAGCAACAGGCCCAACTGAGCCCGAGGGCCACATCTCAGGAGGAGGGACTCACTCCCACCTATCTGTACAACAGTGGTCTCCCGCAGACAGAAGGTCTCCCGTATAACCACTGCCACCCCACCGCCTGTGCCCTGAGCCCGCGGCCAGTGTAGCACACAAAAACCCAGAGGGCACAACTCAACCAGAGGGACACCGCCCTCTGGGCCCAACCAGGTCTCTGTAATGCATGCCAGATCTGCATGTTCCTCCTTGATCAACTCCCGGACAAGGGGAGCCTTGTTCATAACGGATCTGGCATTAAAATACACAAGCCTCAGCTCAGGGTCCAGATCCCCCTCACCCCTAGATAAAAGGGTACCAACTGGAGGGTTGGAGCTCGCCACTGCTCAAAGACAGCGGGGGCGCGATCCCAGATGTTGATACGGCCTTCCGTGTGACCTCCTGCTGCCATTCCCAATCATCGTGGGGATTTGCAACCCCACCCCAGTACAAACGGAACCAAAAGCCCATGCCCCCAACCCCATCTCACCGGGAACCGTTGTAGGCCCAGACTGACAGCCAGATACTGGAACACTGCTATTATGTCACCCCTAGTCCTTCTTTTCATTCAAGCTTTTATCTGAATAGAAACAGCATTTATTTCACTGTAGAAGAGAATACTATGGCTGGGTATCAGCCCTTCAACATAAACCAGGTTAGAAAGCTGACACTAAAAGAACCAGTGAAACCCCATGTTGGTATTGTTGTTGAATATAATAATAATAATGAAATCCTGGTTTCCCCTGTCCCTTCTTATATCACATAGAAACAAGATGGAGTTATCTCCATTTATTTCTTATCTTCTTTCCTTTCCCAGGGCTGAGATGGTGTCCACTTTCTGAATTTTCCTAATACCTTTATTATCCTTTCATAATTCTGCTAGCAGTTCTTAACTTCTTCCATAGGTTATTTCTGCAATTCTCTACATCAGGTGACTTTTGTTCCTGTTGCCTTGATATATATTTTTTTAATTCCATTTATATCCCACCCTTCTCCGAAGACTCAGGGCGGCTTACAAGCTTAGCAGTAGCCTTCATTCTATGTATATGCCTGCTTATTAGGGCTTTCACACACACCCCAAGCGGCATTATTACAAAGTCAGCTTAATTGCCCCCAACAATCTGGGTCCTCATTTTACCTACCTCGGAAGGATGGAAGGCTGAGTCAACCTTGAGCCTGGTGGGATGCGAACCTGCACTAATTGCAGGCAGCTGGTGTTACTTAAGGAGGCATCAGCCCACTGCTCCACCAAGGCTCAACTACTGATTGATCTTGGGAGGTGATTTTGAGTCCAAAGTGGCAGGAACTTTAACTAGTTTTACAAAAAGTTGGAAGATTAATCCGAGTCTGCAAAAGCTGAAGAAGGCTTCTGTGTAGACAACTGTAAATATCTAAAATCACTTGCTCCTGCCTTTCTCAAACAAAGCAGTCTACTAAAGGCCATATAGTCCTACTAGTGATTTCCCAGTGTCTCCAGCTGCCCCTTTTAATATAGCTTTTTATTTTAAAGAGTAATTTTGACTGGACAGTCATTCAAACAGATTATGCCTTCAAATAGTACTTTATCTTCTGCATTGCATAATACTTGCTTATTCTCTAAAACTTGAACCTGCAGTCTAATTTGTTTCTAGCTTTACCTCCATTTCCTTCTGACATAAAGTGTGCAAACAGACTTTACAAAGCAAGATAAATATAATAAAAATGAGCTATTAGAATATTTCATGGCTGTCTGGCCAAATGAGTCCCTACACAGGCTGTTAGGCTGTTTTCAGCAGAACTCCTGTACACAAAACCTGGAAGTAGATCTCTTGGAAAAGGTAAATTTCAACATAGTACTTTCTGCCATGGAACCTGGGAGCCTGAAATAAATCCTAGCCAGCCATTTAACATTTGCTAGGTGGCTATTTTGTTATATATTGCTGGAAGAGAGTAAGGCAATAATTAAAGGACATACATATCACAAGCTACATGTGATAAAACAGCAGGGGCTGATAGGTGTAGAAAGACAAATTAATACAGAAAAGAACAGGAATATGAAAGCTGTGGGGTCCTTCTATTCATGTTATAATAAGAATATAATAATATTCTTCTTTCTCAAGAATGGTCAGCTTGTGTTTAATCACTTCCATTTGTTGTTTCGGGCTTTTATTTTGGGGGTTGTGTTGTAGTTCTATTTCTAATCACTGGAATTCCTCTTCTAAGTTGTTTCCCTTTTGTTTCTTCTTTTTATTTTCTCTTGCCATGTAAGCTATAGCCACTCGTCTGACATACACCTTCGTTATATCCCTGTTCTGTTCCAGCCTATGACCGGCCCTGTTTGAATGTCAGGGACAACCTCTTTTTATAGTCAACAGGCTGGAAAAAACCCAACCAAATTTATTTACAAAGAGTTCAAACAAAAGTTAAATGAAAAGTTCAAGAGTTAAACGAAAAGTTCAAAGAAGAGTTAAACAAGAATAACAACCAGGACTCTAGCAGAAGATCTTCAGATGGTTGCCTTCAGCAACCAGCACCTCCCACACCTTTCCCTTTTATCAGCAGTCCCAAGGCGTGGCATCTCATTGCCTTCTCCCGAGTTGCCTCATTTGCCTTTCTGTGTTCTGCTCTGCTAGATTGCCTCCTGCTCCTAGTGTCCCTGAACAAAGCCAGCTGTGGATCGTCTTCTTCCAATCCCTCGTGCTCACAAGGCTGAGTCTGATGAAGAACAAGATGGGAGGGGCCAGGCTGAGAGTCCTGCAGTGCATCAGAACCTTCCTCTGACACCAAAGGCTCGCCAAACCCCTCCTCCTCCTCCTCTTCAGAATCATCCAACTCACCTGCCAGAACTACAGGCTGACGCTGAATCACAACAATCCCATAAATTTTCTATGTTCGTATCCTCTTTTTTTATTTTCCTGGAAGAAGAACTTTAGCTGTTCCTCCAGCTTTATTTTAAATTCTTTGTCTTTTATAATAACTCTTTTTAGCGTCCATTTGCCTATTTTCCCCCCCTCTCCACCTGATTCTCACCGGGTTGTGGTCTGCCCAAAGGTTCATTTCTATTTCCACTTCCCCCAATTCCTGCGATAGTTTTGTCAATACCCAAACCATATCTATCCTGGACCACATCTTATATCTACTCAAATAGTATGTGTATTGGCTTACCCCTTGGTTCCTTTCTCTCCAAATATCTCGCATCCCTAATTCGTCCACCATCTTAAAAAAAATTGGCAATATTCTTCTGGGTCCCTTTCTTTCTTCCTTGCTTTTATAGTCTAGCTTCCTGTCTATTATTGCATTAAAATTGCCCATAATACAGATGTTCTCACAATCTATTGCCTGTAGTGTATTATATAGTTTCCTAAAGAACTGTTCTTGCCCACCATTTGGGGCATAGATTCCTACTAATATTATGCATTTTTGGTTGTCATCTCCACTACCAAAATCCTACCTTCTGTATCTTTGCTTGGCTAAGATTGACTCTCTGATATATATCACTACTCTCTTTTTTTGTGCTGTGATAAAAATGCAAAGATCTCCCCCAATTATCAGTTATCAAATTCAACATCAAGTTAATTTCTTTAGTATCACAATCTGTAATAAAAATAATTGTGGGGTAAACTTTATCTTTCTCTTAAAAATCCTTTAAATGTTCCACCAAATTTTAATCCAAAAAGCTTTTATATTTCTACAAGTCCACCAAATATGAAAATAAGTAGCGTCCAAACTACCACATCTCCAACATTTGGGCTGTAAATTGGAATACATACAAGTCAGGTTTTTAGGATCCAAATGCCATCTATAAAACATTTTATAAAAATTTTCTCTTAAGTTTTGGGCTTGAGTAAATTTTACATTTCTAACCCAAATTACCTCCCAAACATCCAATGGAATTGATTCTTGAATATTTTGAGCCCACTTTACCATGCAGTCTTTCTAAGATCATTCTTAAATTGTTTTTTATCTGTCTTTTGGGTAAAAAGCCATTTTGATCTGTGTGTATAAATTCAATCAGAAATTTCTTAATTCTCTCTGCCATTATCAAGGCAAAAATTTTATAGTCTAGATTTAGTAATGATATTGGTCTATAGTTTTTTATTTGTGTCAGATCAGTATCTTCTTTAGGTATTAAAGTAATATTAGCTTTAGTCCACATCTTTGGCATTTTAGCCTCCAAAAGAATTTTGTTACATAGTTCTTTCAAGATCGAACTTAGAACATCTTGTAGTGATGTATAGAATTCTGCAGGTAGTCTATCCAGAGTCTTATCCTTTTTTTGTCTTTTTATGGATTCTATGATCTCCATCATTGATATTTTTCCATTTAGTATGTTTCAAATGTTCTCTGGAATTTTTGGTAGGTCTGCTTTTTTAAAATACTGCTGTATTTTTTTCTTTGGGGATTACCTCTGCTTTATAGAGTGTCTCATAGTAACCTTTAATGGTTTTTTTCATTGTATCACTCTAATGGCAGAAAGTGAAGAGGAACTAAAGAGCCCCTTGTTGCGGGTGAAGAAGGAGAGTGCAAAAGTTGGCTTGAAACTAAACATTAAGAAAACCAAGATCATGGCATCCGGCCCTCTCAATTCCTGGCAAATAGATGGGTAAGAAATGGAGGTAGTGACAGATTTTATTTTCCTGGGCTCCAAGATCAACACAGATGAGGACTGTAGCCAAGAAATTAAAAGACGCTTGCTCCTGGGGAAGAAAGCCATGGCAAATCTAGACAGTACACTAAAAAGCAGAGACATCACCCTACCAACAAAAGCGCGTATAGTGAAGGCTATGGTCTTCCCAGTTGCAATGTATGGCAGTGAAAGTTGGACCATAAGAAAGGCTGAGTGCCAAAGAATTGAGGCCTTTGAACTATGGTGCTGGAGAAGACTCCTGCAATTCCCTTGGACTGCAAGGCAATCAAACCGGTCAGTCCTAGAGGAAATCAACCCTGACTGCTCTTTAGAAGGCCAGATCCTGAAGTTGAAACTCAAATACTTTGGCCACTTAATGAGAAGGAAGGACTCACTGGAGAAGAGCCTAATGCTGGGAAAGACTGAGGGCAAGAGAAGAAGCGGATGACAGAGAATGAGGTGGCTGGATGGAGTCACTGAAGCAGTAGGTGTGAGCTTAAATGGACTCCAGAAGATGGTAGAGGACAGGAAGGCCTGGAGGAACATTGTCCATGGGGTCATGATGGGTCGGACACGACTTCACAACTAACAACAACAACTTCTCCTTTTGAGTCTTGTAGCTTATTTATCTTTTTTTTTCCTTTTCTTTTTTCAGTCTATATGCTAACCATCTTCCCGGTTTATTAGCATTTTCAAAAAAGTTTTGTTTAGTCCGTTTATTTCCATCTCATCCAGATTTGATTTATTCTTTATTATCTCCATTTGTTTCTTAAATATTATCTTTTGTGGATCTCTTTGTAGTTCTGATTTTTAGTTCTTCCCTCAGCCTTAGCTGTAGTTGTTTCTTTTCTTTATTCTTTTTAGCAGTGTAAGTTATATCCAACCCTCTAAAATATGCTTTAGCCGTGTCCCAAACATTCTGAAGTGACGTTTCTTCCTTCTTATTTTAAAGAAAAATTCCATTTCCTTTGTCGCTAATTGTAGAAATTCTTTTTCTTTTAATATAGATTTATTCAGGGACCATCTTGTTTTTTTCTTAATTCCTTTCCAAGTCATTTTTATTGGGTTGTGGTCTGCCCAAACATTGGTTTCTATCTCCACTCCTTGGATCATCATTTTCAAATCCAAGGAAGTCCATATCATGTCGATTCTAGACCATGATTTATGTCTGTTTGAATAAAATGTATATTGCAATTTCTGAGTTTTTCTCTCTCCATATATCTTGAATGCAGAATTCTTCTATCATTTTTGAAAACACTTTAGGTAGTAGATTTCCTCCTTTTCTCCCTTGTTTAGCGCTTTTATAGTCCAAAGTTCCATCTACTATTGCACTGAAATCTCCCCCTATACAAAAACCTTGATAATTTAAGTCTAGTATTTTCTTATATAGATCTTGATAAAATTGGTCTTGCTTATCATTAGGTGCATATATTGCTACCATCAGTATCTGTTTTTGATCAATCATAATTTCCACCATTAAAATTCTCCTCTTTTCATCTGCATAAATTTGTTTAGGATTCATCTTTTCTTTAATGTAAAAAGCTATTCCTCTTTTCTTTTGAGATGCCAATGCGGGAAGGTTATCTTCCTCATTTCCCTTCCTTTTCCAATTCCTTTTCCTTTTGTGGTCACTTCAGGCCATAAAACAGCTGAATGGTGAGCTTCGTTTTGAGTGAAAGTACAAACCCGTCATTGTCAGTTCTTTTGTAAACTGAGGGTGATGATTGCATAGCTCAGAAAGCCAAATAACTGCAATCCAAAATATTTGCCCTACAATTGCAAAATTTACTTTTTGGTAAGGAAAAAATGATTCACTTACGAAATCAAACTGAATGGAAGAGAAGGAAACAATGGAACTTATTTTATGTTCTTATGGGAACATTATGTTTTATTTTATTTCAGGAAAGCTGAGGAACCCCAGATCATTGGAAGGCAAAGAATTAAGCACAATGGGTAAATTTATAATTCCCAGCCTTGGGAAGCACCCAAAACCTTTTATAATCAGCTGAAAAATTATGAAGTCAAACCACAATGATAATCTAAAGCATAACAGAACAAGTGATGCCCTTCCTCCCTGCATCAGTTTGAATTGTGACAATTGTTTGGCAACAACAACAACAACAACAACAACAAATCACCCAGACCAGGGGCCGGCAACCTGAAACAGTGAAAGAGCCACTCAGAACCGGTTCCCTCACAAAAGGAAAAACTGAGAGCCGCAAAAAATGTGTGTGCATGGAAGGGGATGGCAGAGGCTGGCGGAGCTGCTGCCTTCAGCTCTCCTACTCCAAACATACCGCTGCTGTCTTGCCCGACTCTCTTTCCACCCCGCTCTTTCGCAGCAGGTCCGTCCGGCCCTTTTTCCATCTGCTGCAAGTTCCTCGGCTCCTCTCCTCCAAACACACTGCTGCTGTCTCACCCGACTCTCTTTCCACCCCGCTCTTTCGCAGCAGGGCCATCCGGCCCTTTTTCCATCTGTTGGAGGTGTTCCAGGCCTGGCGGAGCCACCGCACTGCACAGCTTTGGTGGAGGAGTAGCAATACCTGCCTGCCGGGCAGAAGAAACAGGAAGGTTGGTGGCGGCAGCGGCTGCTGCTGTTGAAACAGCTTAGTGCCCTTGCAGAGATCCTGGAGGTGCTACAGGCTCGGCGGAGCTGCTGCACTCTGCAGCTTTGGCAGCAGGAGCAGCGGTGTGTCCGGGCAGCATCATCTGGTACTTGGAGGGGCGGGAGCTGCCAGTGCATCGCCCATACCCACTTGCCGAGTACTGCCTGCCATGCACCCTGCTGCCACCACTTTCCTGTTTCTTCCTCCTGGCGGGCAGGTGTTTCTACTCCTGCCATGGAGCACGGTGGCTCTGCCAAGCCTGGAGCACCTCCAGTATCTGTTCAAGGACACTAAGCTGCTTCAACAGCAGCAGCCATTGCCACCGCCAACCTTCCTGTTTCTTCTGCCCAGCAGGCAGGCATTGCTACCCCTCCACCAGCGCAGAGGCTGCGCTGGATACTGGATACTCTGTGCAAGGGCACTAAGCTGCCTCAACAGCAGCTGCTGCTGCCACCTCCAACCTTCTTGTTTCTTCCGCCCAGCAGGCAGGCGTTGCTACCCCTCCACCAAAGCTGCACAGTGCGGAGGCTCCGCCGGGCCTGGAGCACCTCGAGGATCTCTGCAAGGGCGCTAAGCTGCCTCAACAGCAGCCGCCACTGCCGCCACCAACCTTCCTGTTTCTTCTGCCCGGCAGACAGACGTTGCTACTCCTGCCACCAAAGACACTCCAGCGTCTTGGCGAGTGCACTAGGCCACTCCAACAGCAGCCGCCAGTGGCGGAGCAATTGCCCAGTCCTTGGGGCTCGCTGCTGCCATGGGGGCCAGCACAGGGATTTGTTTCTGCAGGGGAGGTGGAGGCTGACGGAGATGTGGCAGACCTCCAGCGTCTCTGTTGCCACCGCCTCCACCGCTACTGTCGTTGGCTTCTGCTACGGCCGAATAGTATCCAGGTTTTGTCCCTTAATCCCCAATTGGAGCTCAGAGCTGGGGCTGATACGAACATATGTCCCCTCTCCTGTGACTCCCTATTGACTGTCCGGTGTGTCCTGGGTTTTGGCCGTGGTGAGAGAGCAGTCTGGATTGGTCATCAACCACCCACTGATGTGAGAGATCAGTGGGATGGGTGAGAGAGCAGCTGTGGCTTCTCTACCTTGATTGGCTTGGGTGAGAGTCAAGCTGAACTTACAGACTGGTACATGTTTCGGACTGATCAGTAACATCTGACTATCCATTTGGTTGCATGGCCCTGTGTGGACTTTAATATGACCCATTTGTGTTACTCAAGCACTGATTTGTATCCTCTCAGGGGGGCTCCTCCCTCCTGGGTATGGCCTGCCACTATGTATTTTACTTCCCTTAATGATGGGCTCAATTGTTGGGACCCTGAGGCGGTTGGGCTTAGACAGGGGCCTCTGGTGGAAATGTATTAAGAGGCCCCTGGTATGTTTTTTAGCCAGTTATTTTAAAGGGTTGGGGAGGGGGGGAAGGATAGGGTTGGGAGGGAATTGGGGTGTATATTCACCGGCTGTCAATCTGGGCCTGTGATGGTTTCCAGTGGGATGGGGTCAGGGTTTAGGGCTTCCGGTTCCTTGGGTTTTGGGGTGGGGTTGCAAATCCCCACGACGATTGGGAATGGCAGCAGATGTCTACTCAGAGGGCCACATCAACATCTGGGATCGCACCCCCACTATCTTCAAGCGGTGGTGTGCTCCGACCCTCCGGTTGTTACCCTTTTGTCTAGGGGTGAGGGGGATCAGGCCCCTGAGCTCTGGCTGGTGTATTTTAATGCCAGATCTGTTGTAAACAAGGCCCCCCTCATTCGAGATTTGATCGAGAAAGAACACACGGATCTGGCATGCATTACGAAAACCTGGTTGGGCTCGGAGGGAGGGGTCCCTCTGACTGAGTTATGCCCTCCGGGTTTCTGTGTGCTACACCAGCCACGGGCTCAGGGCAGGGGTGGTGGGGTGGCAGTGGTTATACGGGAGACCCTATGTCCGCGGGAGACCACCGTTGTGCAGATAGGCCGGAGTGAGTCCCTCCTCCTGAGGTGTGGCCCTCAGGCTCAGTTGGGCCTGCTGCTAACATACCTGGCACCCAGCTGTGTGGCAACGGCTCTGCTCGGGCTGCTGGACACCCTCTCAGGGTTGGCGGTGGAGTTTCCCAGGCTTATAGTCCTGGGTGACTTCAACCTGCCTTCCCTGGGAGGGTCGTCGGAGTTAGCTCGGGAGTTCATGGCTTCCATGATGGCCATAGACCTGACCCAAGTAATTCAGGGCCCAACTCATGGGGGGGTTACACTCTTGACCTGGTTTTTTTATCTGGACAATGGTTGGATATCAGGGAGGGGGCTTGCCAACTATTGTCCCCTCGTCATGGTCTGATCATTATCTCCTGTGGCTGGTCTTCCACTATGGCACCCCCCCACTGCTGGGCTGTGGAGCCGACCAGGTGGTTCCACCCCAGGCGCCTAATGGACCCAGAACGGTTCCAGATGGCGCTTGGGTCTTTACCTATTTCCTGCACTCACAGCTTCTGTTCCTGGAGGAAACTGATAATCTTGACCCGTACCAATCGGGCTTCAGGCCCAGGTACAGCACAGAGATGGCATTGGTTGTGCTGGTGAATGATCTCTGGCGGGCTCGGGACAGGGAATGTGCCTCTGTCCTAGTCCTATTAGACCTCTCAGCAGCTTTTGATACCATCGACCATGGTATCCTACTGCAGCGTCTCAGGGGGTTGTGAGTCAGAGGCACTGTTTAAAGTGTTTTTCCTCCTGCCTCCTGGGCTGCTCACAGTCAGTTTTGATGGGAGGGCAGAGGTCCACCTCGAGGTCTCTCGTTTGTGGAGTTCCTCAGGGGTCGGTCTTCTCTCCCCTCCTGTTCAACATCTATATGAAGCCACTGGGTGAGCTCATTCATGGTTTTAGGGTGGGGTTTCATCAGTACGCTGATGATACCCAACTTTTTCTTTCCACCCCGAACCAACCCAGTGATGCCCTCGACGTGATGTCCCATTGCCTGGAAGCGGTCCGGGTTTGGATGGGGAGAAACAGGCTTCGTCTCAATCCTGCCAAGACTGAGTGGCTGTACATACCGGCATCTCGGATAAACCAGGTTGTTCCACCACTAATGATGGGGGGTGAGGTGTTACCCCCCGTCGATAGGGCTCACAACTTGGGCGTCCTCTTGGATTCACGGCTCAATTTTGAAGACCATATAGGAGCCGTGACCAGAGGGGCTTTTGCCCAGGTTCGCCTGGTGCTCCAGTTGCAGCCCTATCTGGACCGAGATGCCCTACGCACAGTCACCCATGCGCTCGTGACCTCCCGGTTAGACTACTGCAACGCTCTCTACATGGGGCTGCCCTTGAGGACCACTCGGAGGCTTCAACTGGTGCAGAATGCAGCTGCGCGAGTTGTTATGGGAGTTTCCCGATACTCCCATGTAACACTTCTTCTCCGTGAGCTGCATTGGCTTCCAGTTGCCCTCCGGGTGAAATTCAAGGTGCTGGTAATGACCTATAAAGCTCTCAATGGCTTGGGTCCGGATTATCTAAGGGAACACCTGCTGCCGGCATCAACTTCCCATTGTCCCGTGCGCTCCCACAGGGAGGGCCTTCTTAGGATACCGCCGGTCAAGGAATGCCGGCGGGTTATCCCCAGGGGAAGGGCGTTCTCTGTGGGCGCGCCGGCCCTTTGGAACCATCTTCTCACGGAGCTTAGGACTGTCCCCGACCTTCGCTCATTTCACAGGGATTTGAAAACTTGGCTTTTTGAGCTGTCTGGCCCAGACTGAGGGGTTTTAATTATTTATTAATGGGGTTTTAGTTTAAATTCAGGGACTTAATTTAATTTTAGTTTTAATCGATTTTAACTTTGTATGTATGTATTTTTAATTTTTCCCTGTAAACCGCCCTGAGTCCTACGGGAATAGGGCGGTATATAAGTTTAAATAATAAAAATAATAAAATAAATAAATGGACATATACTGTAATAGGAAAAAAGCATGGTCTATCTATTTGAGGATTAATAGGCAGGAAAATGAACAAGGTCAATCCATCTCTGAAATGTCCATATTCTTTCCATTGAACTTACATCCCATTACCAAAGGAAGGTATATTCTCAATATTAAGAAAAAAAAAAGAAAATACATAGTAAAAAAAAGATGAGCCATTTAATATAATAACTGACATATAGTATATTATTAATCTATGAAAACCAAAATACAAAGAAAAGGGAATAATTATTCAGAAATTTCTAAGGATGGAGTTAATCAGTGAAACAACTTGCCTCCAGAGGTTGTGAATGCTCCAACACTGGAAGTTTTTAAGAAGAGATTGGACAACTGTTTGTCTGAAATGGTATAGGATTTCCTGACTGAGCAGGGGGTTGGACTAGAAGACCTCCAAGGTCCCTTCCAACTCTTGTCATTCTGTCATTCTGTTACTCTATTATAGAATAAAGGGAGTCAGCATTTGATAGCAAGATAAATTGATTAGGGAGGGAAGATATCGATTGCAGTTGCCTGGATGATAATGAAAAATGGATGGGGATGGTTTGGGTTTTCTGTTTAGAGAAGAGCTGAGTGAAGGAATTTTATTTTTCATACAAATAGTGCTAAGCCTATGTTAAGACTTAAAATCTTACCTTACCTTACCTTGAAACCATGGCACTGATTTTTGGCAATCTCCTGGGTAATATTTAGCAGTGTAGTTAAAGTAACCTTCAAGTGAATTGACAAATTGCTGGGTGGTTATGACAGTGATAAAAGAATAGTGTGAAGGCAGGAAAGATGGAACATGACTTTAAGAAAGATCCTGCAAAGCCCACAAATCAACTATCAACAGCTATGCAGGGCAGCAAAACAAAACAATAGGAAAGCCAGTGTCCTAAAATTATATAGCCACTAGTCAAAACTGCTCCTAAATGACAACCCCATTTGCCAAACTCAAGGGCAGATTTGATTTTTTTTTAAAATGTACCTACTGGATAAAGGCACAAAACTAGAAACTGGGAGACTGTGAGTTCTAGTCCTGCCTCAAGCATGAATCCTTCTGAGTGAGTTTGGGCCAGTCTTTTTCTCTCAGTTATAGGAGCCCATCCATGGCAAACCATTTCCAAAATTCTTGCCAAGAAAACTACAGGGACCTATCTAGGCAATCACCAAGAGTCAAGCCAACTTGAAGACAGACATTTCATTTGATTTACCGTAACTTGACACCCTTGACTATAGGGAAAGAGAAAAGAGGAGGAAGCAGTGGGACCTTTTCTTTAATCAAATTCTTTTATTTCATTATCCTCAGTCACAAAATCTTTCACTTCCAAATTGTTCCCTTGCAGCAATTTCTAGATGCTTTTTCTAAAACTATTTCAGACAAATTTATACTTATTTGGGGAATAATGACATTAAATTTCAGCTGTAGTCCATTTTAGATGCTATCTGTTGCTAGTATACAGAGAAAAAAATGATTTGTTTTTGTTTAATCAATTTGAGTACCATCTCAGTCAGAAAGATACTTCTAGATGGATGACATATTAGGACATTAACCTTTGAGGCAAAAGGGGTAAACAATTTAATGCATTGACACATAAACCAATGGTTCTTAACTTTTTCTTTACCATGGACCCCCTTTAAATATCTTTTGTGGCCACAGGCTCTCAAGACTTAACTCAAGATTTGGAAAATAGAATAATAGAATTGGAAGGACCTTGGAGGTCTTCTAGTCCAAACCCCTGCTTGAGCAGGAGACTTTATATTATTTCAGACCACTGGTTGTCCAGTCTCTTTTTGAAAGCCTTCATTGATGGAGCATCCACAATTTCTGAAGGCAAGCTGTTCCATTGTTTAATTGCTCTCACCGTTAGGAAATTTCTCCTTAGTTCTAGGTTGCTTCTCTCTTTGGTTAATTTTCAACCATTTTTTCTTGTCTTGCTTTTTGGCGCTTTGGAAAATAGTTTAAATCATTTAAACTATGATTTAAATTATTTAAATGTTATGATTTAAAATTTAAATCATAACATTTCTTCAAGCCTTCGCAGACCCCCTGTGATGACATCGTTCCCCTCCCAGGGGTCCACGGACCATAGGTTGAGAACCATTGACATAAACTCTGTTTTTGACTAGACTCTTACAACATGCTAAACAGTAAACATACTAATCACACTGCTTTAATGGATTCAACCAGTAATTACAACTTGGTTGTCATTTCAATGTACTGTTTAAAAAAATATAAGCGCAGATCTCTAGGCATGAAAACATCAAAGGAAATATACATGGTACTCATTTGAAAAAATAGTTTTCTTTGCTAGTAATAGTAACCAATATTGGAGACAGACCAATATGATTGTGCACAATCCTGCTAAGGCTAAGCATCTCAACATGCAATCTTATCATTTACCTAGTAGTAAGTTCCACTGGACTTGGTAGTAATTTCTTATTAGTAAACCTGAGTAGAATTGCCTATTAAAGTACAATTGGTTTGAAACAGAATTATGTTGAAATTAGTGTCTTATTTTGCTTGATTCTGGGAGCAGGTTTGCTAATGCAGAAATATGGGAGAAAGAAAATTCTACATTTTGTCATACCATACTTGGGTTGCAAGGGTAGTAGGATGGGGTTAGAGCATTTGTGCCAATCCAGATAATGCTGAATGATGTTTCTGAGGCTGATAAAAGTTGCGGTCCAAGAACATCTGAAGATGCAGAGATAAAATGAGTCAAAGGTCCACCTCTTTAATGAAACATAAATGGATAGTTGACTATTTAGAAATTTAAATTCCTCCTCCAAATCAAAAGAATCATATTGAACTATTCTTACAGGTAATCCTTGACTAATGACCACAATTGAGCCCAAAATTAGTTGTTAAATGAGAAATTTGTTAACTGAGTTTTGCCCATTTTACAACCTTTCTTGCCAGAGTTGTTAAGTAAATACCTCAGCTGATAAGTTAGTAATCCACTTTTTAAGTGGATCTGGCTTCCTCATTGATTTTGCTTGTCAGAAAGTTGGAAAAGGTAATCATATGACCTTGGGACACAGCTACGATCGTAAATATGAACCAGTTGCCCAGCATCTAAATTCTGATCACATGATCATGGGGATGCTGCAAAGATCATAAATGTGAAAATCCATCCTAAGTCATATTTTTCAGTGCCGTTGTAACTTTAAACGTGTCACTAAATGAACTGTTATAAATTGAGAACTATGTGTACTTCTCTTTTAAAGCCTTATATGATTTTGTGTTACCACAATACAGATATCTGCATAAAAAATATCAAAGGATACTAGGGAAAATAATACCCTCAGCAGATGCAGCCACCACAGAAAGTAGAGTCAAATGGATTAAAAAGCTGTACTGCCTAAAGAGCTGGCAAATTATCAATGACAACTAAATAAATGATAAGTTTGAATCTCCTTTGCCTTGTTCTTAGAGTACATGAGTGGAATGTAGCCTCAGCCCTGCCAAGCAAGAATAACATAGTTTGTCAGCCATTTTACAGAGCTGTAAACAAGCATATCAGAAGGAAGCCAAGGCATAATTTATCAAAAAAACAAGTGAAAAAAGTCTATAAAACAACATGTTTCCACTTCTGCATGGCGATTCTACCCTGACAACTGCAATATTTGTGTGTGCGTGTGTGTGTGTGTGTGTGTGTGTGTGTGTATCTCAGCAGGTGGCAGCATTGTATCTGCATCTTATTTTAGCTGATGATCTCAAACACTGTAAGGATGGACCACGATAACCCTTGCATGAAGGTTCATTTGAACATTCCGAGGCTTTAGGCAGGCGTCTCCAAACTTGGCAATTTTAAGACTGGTGGACTTCAACTCCCAGAATTCCTCAGGTAGCCATGGCTGGCTAGCTGTAGGCTAAACCAGGAAGTTGGAAGTCCCTTCTATAGTGGCCCTGGCAAATAACTTCTATAATATCTATAAGTAAATATAGATGTGCATGCATACATTGTTACAAAAAAACCTGTATGGCAGGCATATCCAACCCACGGTCCATGGGCTGCATGGGGCCCTGTACAACTAGTAATATAGCCCAACAAAATAGTAAAAAAACTATAAAAATAAAGTTTATTATATTGTACATTTTTATATGTGGACCAAGACAATTCTTCTTCACGCAGTGCAGCCCAGGCAAGCCAAAAGATTGGGCAATCTTGGTTCCAAGGTATCTTACCTTGGAATCTTTACATGGGGAAAATAAACAATTATATTTTTGAAATGCAGTAATCAGTGGAAATGAGTTTAAAATTGAGTTGGTATTTTTTCCCTTGTTACTTTACCATCCCTTTTTCCTTTTTGTGTGGTGTCTTTTAGATGCTAGTCTAATGGGCACAGTCTGTTTTGATTACTTTGTTCAAGCTGCTCGGGAGCTTTTTAACTGAAGTCCAAGGTAGTATAAGTAAACAGATGTAGTGAGCCTAAAACATAGAGATAATTGATGTTAAATTTGATTGAAATGAATATGATTTAAATTGAATGTGGCTATTTTTAACCCTTTAATTTGAACAGGATAATTGGTGAAGTTTATTATGTATGTTTTATTTCTGACAGCTTCTTGTTCTGATCTCAGGTGCTTTGAGGAATAGCTTGATCCCCTCTTCTTTGTGGCAACCCCTGAGATATTGGATCACTGCTATCATATCACCCCTAGTCTTTCTTTTCATTAAACCAGACATACCCAAATCCAGCAACCATTCTTTATGTGTTTTAATCTCCAGTCCCCTGATCATCTTTGTTGCTCTACTCTGTACTCTTTTCAGAGTCTCAACATCTTTTTTACATTGTGGTGTCCAAAACTGGATGTATTATTCCAAGTGTGGCCTTACCAAGGAAGTGGTGAGATTCAGCTGGTTCGCATCATTTCAGCAGAACTGGTAGCTAACTTTTTGTTGCCCAGGCCCAGAATGGACTTCCCAAAGCGGCATCCACACAGAGAACCAGTTGTTCACAAATTTGAATCCCACCACTGTACCAAGGGATTATAAAGTGGTATTAACATTTCACATGATCTTGATTCTATCCCTCTGTTAATGAGCCTAGAACTTTGTTGGCTTTTTTGGCAGCTGCAGCACACTGCTGGCTCGTATTTAAGTGACTGTCCAGTAGGACTCCGAGATCCCTCTCAGTTACTAATATTGAATGAGGTAGCACCTACGCTGTATCTGTTCATTTGGTTTTTCTTGCCTAAATGTACAACCTTACATTTTTCACCACTGAATTTCATTTTGTTAGATTAGGCACTAATGTTTAAGTCTGTCAAGATCCTTCTGTATCTTAAGCCTACCTTCTGGAGTGTTGGCTATTCCTGTCAGCTTGGTGTCATCTGCAAATTTGATGAATTCCCCATCTATCCCCTCATCTAAATCATTGATGAAGGTGTTGAAGAGTCCTGGGCCTAAAACAGAGCCTTAGGGTACCCCACTGCATACTTCCCTCCATGTAGATACAGTTCCATTGAAGACCACATGCTGAGTGTAGTTGGTCAGCCAGTTATTAATCTATCTGGTGGTGATGCTATCTAACCCACATTTTTCTATCTTATCTAGTAGTAGGTTGTGGTCTACTTTATCAAAAGCCTTACTGAAGTCCAAGTAAATTTCTTCTACTGCTTTCATTTCTTTTGTCATTGAATGGATTTTAATGGCCTGACATTTTTTGTAATTGCTTCTAGATTTCTTGCTAATGGCAGAGCCATAAACCAACACAAAATGAAAACTCAGCATTGCTAAAGTCCATGGGAGATTTACCACTGATTTCTACTAAGCTAGAATTTCATTCTCAGTTAATTATTCTAACTATAGGAAGCAAAGAACATGGACGGAGTGAGGTCTCATGAATTCACAAGTCATTTGAAAGAGCAAAGCTTGTTGCAAGCATAAAAGTGTTAAAACTAATTGCATAATAAGAGCTCATCCTCATTTAATATCCACCTGTTGCACATAATTAAATGACATACATAGTTCAGCTATTAGCATTAAAAGATTTGATTTTCTTATGCAGTCACAAATATATCAGAAATATTTTCCTATTGGCTTTTGGATTAAGTTTTAGATACCTAACAGAAAAAGGCAAATCTTCAAATTTGGTTTGCTGTAGGCTCTGGTATTTCTCCTCAGCATTTACTAATTCACAGGTTTTTTTCCCCAAAGGCACAAAGTAGCCTATCTGGAACAGTGGGGTAGCATACAATTTTTTTTGTGTTAAAAATTGCTTTACATCAGCGATGAGAGGGTGGCTTCTATGACTGCCTGTTAGATCTTCACCTGAATGTTGCTGCTAGTATATCTTTTGTGGCTCCCCAGAAGGCTTTTTGTTTTTCATATTTGGGAGAATGCCCCATTTTGCCCTCTAAAACTGAGCTAAGATTTTGATGTTCTTCAAAATTTGGTGACATTATGACATTGCTGGCCATGTCTTTGGTGACCTTAGGAAAGAAGAAAAATGTTTCTAGCTGCTCTTCTTCTGGCTCAGGTTTTAACATATTGCATCTGCTTATACTTGCGTTTGGGTATTTTCAGTTCTCTTCAACATTGACTAGTATTATAAATTATCCAAACAAGCAGGACCATCAAGAGAGTAGATAGTTAAAAGAATTACGTTACCCTGTGTGCCCACATGGTTCAAGCCATGCCTTGTTTTGATCCCTCCTCTCCGGATATCCCAGTAGATAGGACAGGACACAGTAACCAAGGAGATCAGTGATCTGTTGGTAGACTCATGATCTACATCAGGGGTGTCAAACTGCTGGCCCATGGGCCGGATGCGTCATGGCGAAACTGTGCCCACCCCATTGCTGGCAATAGAAAAAAAGTCACGATACGTTGCAACACATCACGTGATGTTGCAAGTTTGACACCCCTGATCTACATTATTAGCTATCAGTTATGTCTTGCCTCATACCTACCTACCTACCTAGCAGATTGTTATCTGGGATTGCCAAATGCCAGATAACATGAGAGAGATGTGTTTTATAAGACTGTTTGGAACCAAGGGTTCTTGGGATCACTGAAACATTTGTAAAGGTATTGGCTCATCTGGCTAGGAAATATGGCAAGGCATTAGTAGAAAAAACCTACTGTTCAATTCTTTCTCTCCCCTGCCCATTTCAAGTTTTTTTTTAAAAATCTTTAAACACTTTATATTTTCTGATTCTTTTTTTAAAAAATAAATTCATATTATACCCTGTGGTTTTCAGTATTTGCTTCTCTATAGAATTGACAGTGCAATTTGTATACAAGAAGGATGTATCACCCAAGAAAATAGTGGGGCACTTTAAATTTTTCTTTTAAATGTAAAGGTTAAAAGTCATAATAATGGCTAAACATATTAGAGGTTCATAAATAGTGAATTATGTGTTTGTGAACCTCTTTTGCAATTTGGACAACAAATCATGCTACAGCAAAATGTGATTTAAACAATATGAATATTGATGTAGTAAACCCATTTTGTTTATGAAAATCATATACACATACATTAAAAATGTATGGTTTCATGAAATGAGTAGGCAAACACGACTTGCAAAAATATGAATTTTTCCTTCTCCCTGTGATATATTTTAACAGCTTCTAATGTGCTAAGGAAGATCTACCTGTTTATGGACACTAAAAATGACAATACATTCCCCAGTTTCATATAAGACTGCTGAAGATTGTTGGAATTATTTTTAATTAGATAAAACAAACCAGAGAATTTAAGACCCAAAGCAGGCAAGGGCATTGAAGGAACAGATATTTAGCTAGTGTACACACTTTGCTTGATCAGTATTTAAACCAACATTTCAATAGCCCTGATCAGATCTTTTTTTTGGGGGGGGGATGTTCAGCATTAGTACTCTGGTAAGCCATTTTTGCCACTTAGCAAGCTGGTTCTATCTGCAAAAGAAAAGCCTTTGCACATGGAATTACATACACAAAGACTTTCTCCCTACAGATATCTTAAAGTTCTTGGGATGAGATAGGAGAGGTGAGCCTTAAGTGGAAGTTTCAGGGGTTATCTCTCTCTCTCTCTGCATTTGTTATTTAATTATTAAGCATACATATTTGTTATTTTGACAAAACAATAAATAATTTTGATAATTTAAAAACCTGCTTGGGAGACCTAAAAGAGAAAGGGATATGCTATTGTCCAGTCATGCCCTAGATGCTAATAACTTCAGCAGGCTGCTGGAATGAACAGCTAAAGATGTATATGGTTAGATTCCCTCCCCCCGCCAAAACTGGAGACCTTGCTGAATAAATACACCTAGGCATGGCTCTGGGAGGGAGGGCTAGAGTATATCATAATATGAAGGTTAATGACTGAATGAAAGGGAGCTGTAGGAGAAACTGGAACAGAAGACAAAACAATTTGGTAATATTAGTTCTATACTCTGCTGATCCGTTTACTCCACAGATGTCAAACTTGCTGCGTCACGTGACGTGTTGTGACATATCACAACTTTTTTCGCATTGTCGGAGCTGAGGTGTGTGCCCGGCCTCCGCATGATGCAATCGGCCGATGGGCTGGCAGTTTGACACCCCTGGTTTACTGCAATGTGGTTGTCTCTATCTGGGTCATAATGAAAGTCCTATCATCTCCCAGAGAAAGAATCTGATGGAAGCATTTTCATTCATCCATACACCAGAGGTGATTTTACAATGATGTTACACGAAAACACTTTCGCAATATGACAGCAGTTATCATTCTCCTGATATCTCAGTTCAGGAAAGTGTGAAGCAGGCTGTGTTCTGGTCCCTTTTCTCTTCAGTATTTATGTGAACTCAATAATCACCACCTGCACCAAAGCATCACTTTCTGCAATACAATCACAATAGACAGTTTTCTGTGCTACTTTGTGAGATGATGTAACATTTTTTTTCCTTAAATGAATCTGGCCTAGGAAGAAATCTATAGGACCTAGCAGAACAAACAATTTTGGAAAACCAAAGTTGAGAATGATTTATGCCAGTGCAGCTTTCCTATATAAAGACCCCTGGCCATGGGTAGCAGCAAGAGCCAGAGCAACAATCTGGCAATGGAAATTTGATATAGCTCTTCAGATAAAGGAGGGTAAATTAGGAAATCAGCACTGGAAACGTTTCCTCCAGCAAATTCCCTTTTAGTACTGGTAGTCCCCAATTCAAATATGAGTTCCATTCCCAACTCTGTTGTTAAGTAAAATTGGTATGTAAAGCAGAGCACTACTTCTGTATAATGCTATATAGGTAGTATTGTATAATGATCTTGAACCATTGTGTATTTAATCTGAAATAATTGTGATTTAACTCATTTTTTTCTACAATTGGCTCAATTCTTTACTAGGGGTTATCCTTAAATGGGGGAATTCTTAACCCAGGGACATCCTGCATTACTGAGCTTTTTTCTCAGCATAATTTAATGGGCTAATCAGTGATACAGTATTAGAAGGAAGGTCTAAAATATAATACTCTTTTTACAGAGTAAACTACCCCATGACCTGGAGGAAATAGGAATGCTAGAGCAAGTATTCCTTTGATGTCCTTTTTATAGAAACTTGCATCCTATCACATAACTCTGTTTAGTAATAGAAGTTCCACTTTGAAGATGTTCTCAGTTGCTTTTTACTATTGGACCAGAATCCTAACTCTGGGAGAGTAGCAAAATTTCTTTCAGCTACCATTCCTTTACATAGGAAAACACTCTAATTTTAGAATATACAAAATATAAATAAATAAATATGCAAAATATAAATACAAATAAAGCAGAAATATACATCTTTTTCATGCTTTCTATGTTGTTTCATATTTTTATGTCTTTCTGTTACATTTCACTGGTCCCTGATTACAATCAAGATAGAGTGATAAACAAATCTATATTTACTTTATAGTTGAGTAATTTACAATTTAGTATTTTATTTTCAAAATTTTGTCAATTTGTTTTAAGTATTTAGATTTGTTGTATTTTCCTACTAGTATTTAAAATATTTTGTAGTTTGAATGTTTTATTTAATTTTATTAATTATCTAGAAAATCTTCATGTATCTAAATCTGAGCTCAGCATCCTTTTTACAAAAAATACATAAAAAGCTTTCCAGTGACCACAATAAAAATATTACAATAGTATAAATTAATTAATAAAACTCCTATATAGTTAATCCTCCATTTTCTATTGCATTACTAATTGCACTTTAATAGCAAACTTTGGAAGAGCTTTGGGGGTTATAGCCAAGGTTGAAAAGAATATACAACCCCATCTAAACATCATCTCTTTTGATAGTGTGAAATATAGTCTTCTTATTTTAGACTAGCTCAGGAATTCTGGGAGTTGAAGTACACAGGTCATAAAGTGGCTATAGTTGCCCACCCGTTTCAGACCTGAACATTCTATGTATCATTTTGAACCATTACTTTGTGAATGGGTCACAAAATTCTCACCATTTTCCAAGCATGTTACTACTTATTTCACTGGAAACAGTTCACTATCATAAAATGAAGAACTTCCTCACACAGTATATCAAGCTGCAATGTGGATTTTACTTCATTATTTTTTTATAATACATAAACTGCTAAGATTGAAATATAAAAAAAATGAGTGTAAAGAGTTATTCGCTTTTCACCTAGTCTCTTCTCTGCTCTCAACTTGAAAACAATAGGGGTGATGGTGGTTGAATCATCTGGGATGGGAATGGAATGCCAAGAATCCATCTGCAGATTGTGAGGCCCTGCTCCCCAATTCAAGAACACACTGCGCAGGTGTTTGAATGATCCAGACAGTTCCCATAACAAAGACAATAGGTGATTGGACAATGCAATGGACTAAGGGGAGTGGCCAAAGGGGGAATTCATGTTTAATTATAAAGACCTTTGAACAGGAAATTCAGAGCTGGTTTTGCTTCTTTTGTGCCAATGTAGTGTATTCGATAAAAGTATTATTGTTGGAAAGAACAATGTCCCAGGAGTTCCTTTCTTAGATTCGCTAGCTGGACATCAGACAATTAGGTCACACTTGTAAAATGTCAACATTGTTTTCACAGCAGTGGGATGCTACTTGGTGAAATGAGTTTTTCTTTCAGGAAAATGTCTTAGCAACTGGCTTGAGTACATAGTTTTCTTTCCCTTTCCCAACTCCTTTCACTTGGATAAACTGAATGTGCACTGTCTTTATCAAATCAGTGTGGCATTTGACTTAATCTTCCCAATTAAGTCAAAATTGATCCAATGATTTTGACCTAGTTAATGAGATCATGAAAGGACCAATACAGGAAGTCCTCGATGTACAACTGCAATTGAGTCCCAAATTTATGTGGCTAGGTGAGAACTTGTTAAGTAAGTTTTGCCCCATTTTATGACCTTTCTAGCCACAGTTGTTAAATGAATCATCAGTTAAGTTAGTGACATGGTTGTTAAGTGAATCTGGCCTCCCCATTGACTTTGCTTGTCAGAAGGTCGCAAAAGCTGTTCACATGACATCAGTGATGGTCAGAAACATGAACCAGTTGCCAAGCATCCAAACGTTGATTACATGCCATGGAAATGCTGCAAGGGTCATAAATGTGAAAAATAGGCATGTCACTTTTTTCAGTGCTGTTGTAACTTTGAGCAGTTACTAAACAAGCTGTTGTAAATCGAGGATTACCTGTACAAATAAAATTATTGCATACAAAATGAGATGAAAAATAAATACATACATATATAGGGTTAGATATAGGTATCTTTATTTGTATAAAGTTTTTATTTTCAACATACTTGCTTAGATTTTCTTTCATAATAAAACTATGTACCTTGAATGCCCTTTTCATCCTAAGAAAAAGAGCACTCTATCCTTTTTGTGCAAATAAAAAATATGTGTTCTGGAATGCCAATGTCATAAAATGGTTGTTTCAAGAGATTTGGCTTTCAAGCAGTCCCCTGAAGAAGTTTTTGCCTGTTCCTGAAAACAGGAAGAGTTCTGCTCTGTCAAGCCTTTGAAGTCCTGAGAATGACAACTACACAAAGTTATACTGTCATGCCTTCTGTTCCGTAAACTGCCTGAAAACCATGGCAGATCACTTCTGATGCTCTTGAACAACAGAGTTGATGAAAACCAGTTGAGCAAGCTGAAATCTGACCCATCTACTCTTGTACTCCATTGTACTGTGTCATCAACATTCATCAGTGTTGGCTCTAGATCAAAAGCACTTTTTTGAAAAACCAAAGATGGTTCACCTTTATCATCAACTACTGAAAGATGTCCATTTTCCTCACAAAACTGAACATCAAGAGGAGAAACAAGAGTATTTAAATCTGTTGAACACCCTGGTTTTGGCATCTGAGATAGCTCCTTTTTTTGTTGAGATAATTCTGTTGGGTTATTGTGGTTACATGTCCTTGAAAAGCCACTAGTAATGAAATATGGGCTTTCAGGAGAATAACCAGTATTTTGATAAATTTGGGAATTGGTGTCCCTTTTGGTGGCCCACTTGTTTAAAAGCTGGTTGTGGGAGCCTGGAGGCAATCTGGACAACTGGCGTCCAAGTTGAAGCTGGGTTGGGAAAAGTGTGCCTTGAAGTATTCTGTAGAGAAATCTGATGAAGAGAAGTGAAGGAATTAAAAATGAATGCATCAAAAGAACACTGTGCCAATTTAAACCTGAGTGAAATAACAGGGGTGATAGCTGTCAACGCCATTAGGTTGAGCAGCCCAGGATATCAACTCCACCAGGAGGCTTTATTACACTTGGTTACAATAATACCATCTTTCAAGTTCAATTTACTGTACTTCCTCTTCTTAAATTTCAGTGAATTAGGGACACATATATATAAGCTAATTCCAAATGTTAACTTGTTCTTGACTTAAAAAAATGTTTTAACCTGTTGCTCAGATTCCTGCATATCTTCATCAAGGTAATTTTCCTTACTCTATACATCCATTGTCTTTTTCGGCCTTACCCTCTCAGTGTGTCAGAAAATTCTTTTCCAGGTTCATGGGAATGAACTGCAAATTCACTGTTCTCTTTTGCTGGCAACTCCCCTAGAAGTCCTGCAATGAGGCTGTACAAGGAGACTTTTACTTGTCAGCATATTTTTTTGCTGTGCTTTACTTGATGTTCACTTTCCATATTTATTATGGCCAGTGGCAGGAAAAATAAAGTCACTGATTTATTTGGCTTTGTCACCTCTATATTCTGATTATTGCAACATATGCACTTTCTTTCCCCATAGGAATGCTGCTTACAAACAATATGTAGAAAAGAAAAAATGCTTTAAGTTAACTCTCTAAGTGATGCCCACAAGAAAAAAAAAAGATACTCTACCTGGGAAGCAAAGCCACAACAGGTGAAATAAGACAAGTCAGATAAAACACTGGTTCTCCCATCAGCTTCTCCATAGTCCAGTAGGGATTTGATGGAGGATAGCATATTGGGCATGAAATATTATAAATGAGCGCCACAATGAAGAATAAAGCAATGCTGAAGACACATGATGACAAATGTAGCCAGGTCTGAAAGAAACATATTAAAATTATTTTGCAATTCTTTACTTTACTGGCATTGTGTGTTCAGACAAAATGGAAAACTAGTATTTTTCTAAAAGGTTCAAGAGGATGGAGTAAGTTCAAGAGAAAATATTCACTACACCATGGTTGAAATCTACATCAAGAGAGAAATGAAGGAAATCTGAGTAGATTTCTGCAAGAATTTTGTAACCACAATGGAATCAGTGAAATGGTGTGGCCAAACTGGACATTTCCATTGTAGGTAGATTTTCATCACCAAGTAAGTCAGTAGATACAACCTCAGAGAAAAAGCAAGTCTTTAAGCAAATGAGCATTCATACCTGTTTTCCTACAAGGCACTACTTAGTCAGCAGCAATCTTTGGATGATTCCTGCAATATCATCACAACTTAGTCATGGGTAGACTCACTTTGGATGCATGGATTTGGCAATTATCAGCACCTTGTAGAATACTTTTTTTTAAAAAAACCTCCCTCTTACAGTTTGTCAATTATATTATGTGAACGGAAAACTTAAATATTTAAAAACATGTTCTTGGTTGAAAGATTTTGTTTTAGTCTCCTAGTAAATTTGCATTTACCAGCAAATATAATTTTTACCAATTGGTAAAAATTGATCATATTGGGACATTTTCAGGTGCTTAATCAGATACACTCAGTTATTACACAGAACTTATCTCTGAAGGCTCAAAGGTTGCCTTCCCCTGTTAAAAATGTCCTATTGAAGTATATTCATGTCTCTCCTCTGAGTAGGAGCTAGTGTAGACACTAAAAATAAAAAAGTATTCTCCAGTCTATACAGATAGATTCCTATAGTACATGCTATTCAAAGCTATGCATATTCAAGGTCCATATTAGGTAGATAATTATATAAATTTCATATCTGTCTTCTAGCAGAAGTTTGAATTTATTCCTTTTAATGGATCCTTACTTCACTTTTTTTCTTGTTTGAATTTTTAAAATTTATGGGCTGAAGACAGCAACAAAGTTGGGCACATCTGCCAGCATTGTGAGGGTTGCTTGAGTACTGTAATAGCTAAGCAAAGCATAGAAAGACAAACATTTGCCTAAATGTCTGTGCAGAAAAATCTATGAAGAAAACCCCAAAATCTCTTCCTGGCCTTTTGAGTTGGTAGCTATAGTGTTGGTAGAGATTGTTTTATACATTGTTATTCTGATGCAGAAGCTATTTCACGTATTCCAGCCACGTACTGCCTACTGGTGTGCTTATAGGGGAATTCTGAGACTGAAGAACAACAATGTGTTGATGTCAGTAGGGATGGAGGAAAAATTTATTTGGATTATTATATAAACTTATCCAAGTGGATCCTCCTGAACTAAAAAAAGAACATGTGACAAAACCATGCTGTTCTAAATTATTTTTGTATTAAGTAAAAAAATGTGTTATACTAAGATTTATAATATTTGCAAAAATATAGGCAATAGCAATATATATAGACAAATATACAGATGACTCACACCTGACTCACTGATGACTCACACTGTCCAATGACCCTGACCTAAAGTAACCTCCCCATTACAAGCCTCTCTCTGATGACTCACACTTGACCCATCACAAGACCCTCTCTTGACTCACCCACACTTGAAGCCCTTATAAGCAGAAGAGCACTGACACAGACATCCCCTAAATACTGCTGAAGATGTTACCTAGCCTGGTAATGAAATGTTCAGAAACCAACCCACTAGCTCAGAGAATGAACCTGCACTCTCATATAGACAAATATATGGAGCTGAGACCAATTTCAAGAGCTAGTGATCACCTATATACAGTAGATGGCTTGGTTCTCAATTTCCTTAGGGTCCATCTTCTCCAGGTGGAATCTAAGAGGTTAGGTTCCTGCCCCCAAGCAAGATCAAAGAGCATAAAGTTGGAGATAATCCTTCTTGTAATGCTTCAGCTATTACTTTGTAAAATCTTACCAGAGACATATCAGGTGTCCTGCTTATTGGCTTTGCATAGAATTGTTAATTCCATTTTAGCAGATGATAAGAGATTAATTCTTTGTTGAGGTTTATTCTTTCTGATGCTATTTTTACATATATAAAAAATGGGTATTTTTATATATAAACTAGGCAACCTGTGACCTGTTGAATCATTGTTTCAGAGATATCCCTAAAAAGAGAAACAGAATGACCCTGTATGGGCAAAAAATAACTGGGAGTGACTTCCAACTTCCTGGGGGCTTTCCCATTGACTTTCCTTTTGGGAAACTGGTGGGGAATTTTTTAAATGATGGTCATATGACTCTGGCTGATAGGGCTGTGCCAAGGCATTGAAGTGGACACACTTTTGTCAAATTTCAATCCCATGGGAGTAATGGGTCCCAGATTTTGGCTGCAGTCTTTCAATTAGCCCATTTGTGATATGTTGACTCAAAAATTGTTGCCCTACGATGCAACAATTGAAGGTTATAAAAGACAGGAGAATTTTAATTGTACATAAAAATATGGATAGACTAGAACAAAACATTGAGGTGGGATGCAAGCATGTGTAGAGTCTGTACCTTTGTTTATCACAAAGCAGGCTCTGTTCAGTTTGTCTACGCATGCAAAGGGCAAAACCTGCATTGTGTAAGCGGAATACTGCTTTCATGATCCTTCTCTCCACCATGCCACTGGTGTGTGTGGGGGAGAGAATTACTTGTGAGTTACATAGAGGAATAAAAATAATGAAAGTGTGAATGCTGAGCCCTTACAAACTGTCCTTATAAGTAATATGCTTTAAAACGTGGTGGTAAATGTTCTTCTGAAAAACATGGGGACCAGATCATACAGGAGAAGAGGGGAGATGAGAAAAAGAAGGGTAGCTCGAAATGCCAGAAGGAGAGAAAAACTTTCAATCTTCAAATGCAGACCAATTGATGGAATTATGGTCATTAGGTCTTAATTAATAATTTATATTAATTTATATAAGTTTATATATCTGCCTAAATAATGCTTGTGATGATATAAAATATGCTAAATTGTGTCCTCTGTGAATGTTTAAGATAAGATAAGATAACCTTTATTGTCATCTTTTTACTTTGGGCACAATGGCACACATCGAAAATGAAATTTAGTTGCCTGCTCTCAAAGTGAAACACGTACATGACACACACCTAACCATACTGTAGACACATATGTATAGATCCTACCTGTACATATACATAACAAATAAATATTAAATATTAAATACTGTCCATCTTGAATATATAACGGAAGGAGGAAACTTGAGAGTTCACAAGGTTAATGTGTATGGAATGAAACTATGGATGACTCTGGATGTTCTGCTGATTCAGAGTTTTAAACATTGGTCTATTTGTGCATGAGCACATGTGTTGGTGTGCAGGAATCTCAAAGTTGAATGCAGCATATACTTCAATAAGCTATTATTTTCTTATAAAAGAATGTATGAAATCATTATCTGCTGAAGTTTGCTAATAAAATAAAATCTAATTGAAAGGCAACTGTAGAACTATACCTTTAAGTGTATAGTTCATTTTTGAAGGTAACTTACCCAGGTTTTGGTTTCTATAGCCAAATTGAGTATTATGGTAAAGAGAGCTGCTGTGGTGATCGGAGTTCCCCATGAAAATATGTCCACATCTGAATCATAATATATCTAGACAAAGTTAAATGAGAATTAAGCACATTTGACAATATAAAACCAGAAGAATATTAACCCGAAGTCTAGAAACTATAAAAATTTAGGAATAATCTGCATGTTAGACAGAGTAATGCATTTACCTTTTGAGTCTTAACTAAAAAGTTTATCTTATGTTTCAAAAGACATTTGTTCCATATGCATTTGACATTTTTAGGTTCCAACAAAAAGGAACTCTGATATGAACTACAAAACGTATCATTTGAGTCCACCTATGGTTAGACAAATATTGTTGGCTCTTCTGAATCAGAGATTGTGTCTGAGAATACATGCTTGGAAGATCTTGACAGACTTGAACATTGGTCCTATGTAACAAAATGAAATTCAGTGTAGACAAAAGAAAGATTTTACACTTAAGCAAGAAAACAATCTGTATAGGTATAGGCTAGGTGAAACCTGGCTTAATGCCAGTAATTGTGAGAGGGATCTTGGGAGTCCTAGTGGACAATCACTTAAATATGAGCCAACAGTGTGCAGCAGCAGCCAAAAAAAGTAATGCAATCCTAGGCTGCATTAATAGAGGGACAGAATCAAGAGCACATGAAATTCTAGTACCGCTTTACAGAGCCTTAGTAAGACTCAGAACCACTGTACTATATATCTTTCAAAGATCCTGGAGCACCAGGGAACTACCAGAGGACTGGAAAAGAGCTGATGTAGTTCCCATCTTCAAAAAAGGGAAAAAAATAGATCCAGTAAATCACAGACCTATCAGCCTGACCTCAATACCTGGGAAGATTCTGGAAAAGATAATCAAACAATGAATCAGCGAACACCTAGATGCAAACAAAGTCATTATTAAAAGCCAACATGGGTTTGTCAAAAACAGATCATGCCAGACAAATCTTATTGCATTCTTTGACCAAGTGACAAAATTAGTGGACCAGAGGAATGCTGTGGATATTACTTGGACTACAGTAAGGCATTGGATAAAATAGACCACAACCTACTACTTGATAAGATAGAAAAATGTGGGTTAGACAGCATCACCACCAGTTGGATTCATAGCTGGCTGACAGGCAATATTCAGCGTGTGGTCCTCAATGGAACTGCTTCTACATGGAGGGAACTGTGTAGTGGGGTGCCCCAGGGCTCTGGTTTAGGCCCAATGCTCTTCAACATCTTCATCAACGATTTGGATGAGGGGATAGATGGGGAACTCATCAAATTTGCAGACGACATCAAGCTGGCAGGAATAGCCAATACTCCAGAAGACAGGCTTAGGATACAGGAGGATCTGGACAGACTTGAACACTGGGCGCTATCTAACAAAATGAAATTCAATGGTGAAAAAATGAAGGTTCTACATTTAGGCAGGAAAAACCAAATGCACAGCTATAGTATAGGTGGTACCTTGCTCAATAGTAGTAACTGTGAGAGGGATCTCAGAGTCCTAGTGGACAATCATTTACATATGAGTCAGCAGTGTGCTGCAGCTGCCAAAAAAGCCAACCCAGTGCTAGACTGCATTAACAGAGGGATAGAATCAAGATCAGGTGAAGTATTAATACCACTTTACAATGCCTTGGTAAGGCCACACTTGGAATACTGCATCCAGTTTTGGTCACCACGATGTAAAAAAGATGTTGAGACTCTAGAAAGTGTACAGAGAAGAGCAACAAAGATGATTAGGGGACTGGAGGCTAAAACATATAAGGAACGGTTGATGGATTTGGGTATGTCTAGTTTAATGAAGAGAAGGATGAGGGGGGACATGATAGCAGTGATCCAATATCTTAGGGGTTGCCACAAAGAAGAGGGAGTCAAGCTATTCTCCAAAGTGCCCGAAGGAAGGACAAGAAGCAAGGGATGGAAACTAATCAAGGAGAGAAGCAACCTAGAACTAAGGAGAAACTTCCTGACAGTTAGAACAATTAACCAATGGAACAACCTGCCTCCAGAAGCAGTGAATACTCCAACACTGGCAGTTTTTAAGAAGAGACTGGACAGCCATTTGCCTGAAATGGTATAGGGTTCCCTGCCTAAGCAGGTGGTTGGACTAGATGACCTCCAAGGTCCCTTCCAACTTCTTCTTCTTCTTTTTCTTCTTCTTCTTCTTCTTCTTCTTCTTCTTCTTCTTCTTCTTCTTCTTCTTCTTCTTCTTCTTCTTCTTCTTCTTCTTCTTCTTCTTCTTCTTCTTCTTGCTGTTGTTATTGTTATTTATTTATTTATTAAATATTAAAAAGATGTTGACACTCTGGAAAGAGTGCAGAGAAGAGCAACAAAAATAATTAGGTGGCTGGAGGCTAAAACACAAAGAATTGGATATGTTTAGTCTAATGAAAAGAAGGTCTAGAGGAGACATGATAGGAGTGTTACAATATTTGAGGGGCTCCTACAAAGATGAGGGGGTCAAACTATTTTCCAAAGCACCAAAAGGCAAGATGAGAAACAATGGATTGAAACTAACCAAAGAAATAAGCAACCTAGAACTAAGGAGAAATTTCAATTGATGAGAGCAATCAACCAATGGAACAACTTGCCTTCCAAAGTTGTGAGTACTCCACTCAGTTTCAAAAAGAGACTGGACAACCATTTATCTGAAATGGTATAAAGTCTCCTGTTCAAGCAAGGGTTTGGACTAGAAGACCTCCAAGGTCCCTTCCAACTATGTTCTAAGAGAATTAATACCATGACTGTATTCCACTTAGTAATTGTTTAGATTATTTTGGAATAATTACTATATCATAATAAAATTGTTTTAATTAGAAACAAATGCTAAGAACATTACTGAGATTTACTCCCTGTCTCATCACTCTAGAAAAAGCCAGTTTGTAGAGCTCTTTCCAATTACTCTCAAACCAATTATTATCCTTGATAATAACAATAATTTTCTTTCTACATCAATAAATGATGCTAAATGTGAAGCGAAATGACCTGATTGCCAACTCCCCACTGGTCCTTTCAAACAATATTAGGAAAAAAAGAAAATGATTATACTCTCACTCAGTGCTTTTTTTGTAAAAAAAAAAAAGGTGCCGAAACTCACACATGTCATACAACCCATCTTGCCTATCCTACAAGGTTCCATCCAAAAAAGGTGCTGGAACTACATTCTGGGCGTTCTATGACAAAAAAAGCCCTGCTCCCACTGTTAAGCCCACTCCGGTAAACTGTTGGAAAAATTTTCTTATTCCTGGAAAAAACTTATAAATGGGGTGGCAAGTATTTCATAGTTTTTGTTGCTGACACCATCTCTTCCTATTCTAAGTACATGACATCTGGATTTTTGGTGAATGGTACAGGGAACATACAAGCTTCACTGTCAGATGCGAAGAATCAGGACTATTCATAAGGTTGCAGCATAGAAGATTTATTCAAGCCTGTGCACAAGAATCTGGTCAATTAAAGTTCAACATTAAATTGGCACCAGGTAAGGGTCAACAGAATTCAGGAGGGAGCACTGCCAGCTTTTCTCCTACATTCATTGGGTGTGCACATAAAGCCATTTTCCAACTGCTGATCCTTATCATCCAATAGCAACAGATTGGGTTAGCTGTATCAATAACCCATAATTTTGAATATCTTTTTGCCTCCACAGCTTTAATAATCAAAGCCATAAATGCCAAACTGACCCTCCCAGCACTTTGTTTCACTTGCATACATTTGCCACACTTGGCTTCTTTTCCCCATGATTCAAGAACAGAAGGATTGAAGCATGTTTACCACTGATAACTTACAAAGTAAGGGATGAAGAAACAAACCAAGCTTTGATAGAGAGCATCAATCATGTTCATCCAAAACATATGCGGCTGGTACTCCTGTAATGGGGGAGGCAGAGTGAGAGCTTTACCTCTGATGAACCACTTCTTGTTCAAAACAAAACAAAACAAAACTACCCAACTCAGTGATTAAAAGAAGCAGAAGAGTTCATTTAGGGATTTCATCTAGAAAAGCTGCTGAATGTAAATCATATTCTGAGCCAAAGAAGCATTCCCATCCAACCTTTTTGGCAGTTTGACCAACTCCAACCCAGTCCAACATTTTCCAAAAATCCTTTCCTTTCAAACAGTTAAGTGGACCACACAAGTAGCCTCCTCTCTCTCTACTGTCCTATCAAGAGCTACTGAAGGTCCTGACTAAAGGCCACCTGATCAGACTATTTTTCCTGAGGCTCATACTGAACTTGCTGTCCTACCTGGAATAGTAATATAGCTGATATTAAAGAGTTGTAAGAGTATGTCAGGGAGAGTTTGGAGGATCAAAGAAGTTTGAACAGGATGAATAGGTTTGGAATGACTGGCTCAGAAATATTAGATAGGCTTAGTTTGTGCATAAGGCAATTCCCAGTCTTTCTGGAAGCAGCTCAGATTTCTTTCTTTTTTTAAGCCAGTCTGTCATGAAAAAGAGAAAGGATTATCCATCTCCTGTTCCATGGACAACTCCACTTCAGTCCTGACAAGACATCACAGGTCAAACTCTGAAGTTACCTGTGATGTATCTCAATTCCTGATGTGACTCCTGTTCTCACAAATGACAGTGACATTAATATGGCAAAGATGTTGGATCCAAATGAGTAAGCTGCATTTAGTTCAGGCAGGCAAATGAATTAGGGTCTAGCTTCTGTTGATTTCAATAAATATAAAATGGAATTAAACACTATGGATTTAATAAATCATTTTTAATTATGGTGATTATACATTATATTCCTAGTAGCAGTAGCCATATGCCTCTCAATAAAATTTTATTTGTTCATGCACAGCTGATCTTATCATCTAGTTATTTGTGCCATTTGACAGTGAAGGTTAGAAACACAAAACATAACAGAAATTATTAAAAACACATCCCCCTGGAGGCAACTCACATCAGCATATTAAAAAGGGGTCACACAACATTCTGACCCAGGTCAAAGTATTTTTAAATGATGAAAGGATCCAGGCCATCTGAATCCAAAGACCTCCTCTTGGCTACTCTGGACAACATTTTAGTAACTACTCAGGGACTTGCAAAGTTCTTGTTTTCTTGTGAAATCATTTAGCTATCTTGCAGAACAAGAGCACATACATAATTCATTGTTTGATATTATCCTCTGTTTCCAATGTGGAAATCTAGAAATGTATTCTGGCCTCAAGGTTCACTGTATTCTGCTGTTAAAATATACAGTCCTGGGAAGAAAAGGATAGAACGTCTTTCTACCCTACAGAATTATTTTACTTTTTGGCTACCTATTAAAGTTAGAAAGTTGATATGGGAATATAATGCCCAAGTTCTTTATTGATATGGGAATATAATGCCCAAGTTCTTTATTAATACATCTAAGTATGGTTAATTTGAACAAGGTTTTTATTACTTCTCCTCCCTTGTTACATCAGCAGGTAGCCAACTGGCAACCCTCTTGGACTCTCAGTGGCTGTCAAAACCATCAATCATGGTATTCTTCTGGACTGACTTTGGGTGTTGGTAGTGATAAGCACTGTTACAATGGTTGTCCTCCTTCCTCTGTGGCCAGTTCCAGCTAGTGTTGGCAGTGAAGAGGTTGAATCCTAGGCCCCTGCAATGTGAGGTGCCCAAGGGCTTGAGCTTTTTGCCACTCCTTTTTAACATTACATGAACTGCTAGGGGAGGTCATCCCTCAGTATCAGATCTCATATCACCAGTATGTTGATGATACTTAATTATATATCTCCACCCCTAGCCAAACAGTGTTGGCCATGTGCTTAGAATCTGTAAGGCTCTGGATGGCGATCAATTGGTTTTGACTCAACCCTGGCAAGAAAGAGTGGCTATGGCTATGCTCCCCATGTCCAGATGATATTTCATCATTAACTCTTGATGGGGTGGCACTTCCCTGGACTGAGCTCTGCACAACTTGGAGGGTCCTCCTGGATCCATGGGGGACCAGAAGGCAGCCATGGTTAGGGGCACTTTTGCAGAGATTCATCTTCTTCACCCTTTTCTGGACCAGGTGACCTTGGTCACAGTCATTCATGCTCTGGTCTCCTTCCATTTGAGTTACTGCAATGTGCTCTACATAGGGGTGCCTTTGAAGACTATCTGGAAAATTCAGCTAGTCCAGAATGCAGCAATGCACACAGTGATGTGTGTCCCTAGGTTTGCCCATTTAATATCTTTGTTGCCTTAGCTGCCCTGGCTTCCAGTTTGTTTCATGGTGCAATTCAAGGTACTGCTCATTATCTTTAAAGCCCTATATGGCACAGGGCCAGATTATTTGCAGGACTTTCTTTCCCTATGGTAATCTACCCATCCTAACTGGCTAGATAGGATGAGCATGCTTCCAGTTCCTTCCTTTAAATATTATTATCTGATGGAAGCTATGCTTTTTCCATGGTAGCCCCTGCCCTATGGAATACCATCCCCCCTCTGACTTTTGGCAGGCCACTAGCCTTCAATAACGCACTAAAGACCTAGCTTTTCCCCTACGTACAGGAATAAAGTGAAGTCACTGCACATCGGAGTCTGATTTGACACTAGATTTTGTTTTTATGCATTTTGTTTTAATAATTGTAATATGGGTTTGTGTTATTTTAATTTTTGATTGGGAGCCACCCAAAGTTTATGATAAGGTGAGTGGCTATATAACTATTGTACATAAATTAAAACAAATCATTTTGCATTATGTAACATTATACATTGCAGAGGAATTCTGGATGGGCATTAATGTTATGCTTTTCAGGAATCCTGAGGGGCTAGTGGTTTTGTTAAAATTTAAAAAAGATAAGAATGATCTTCACATCACATTTTAGGACCTGAACAATTCAGAAATGAACACATTTTTACCTCCATCTTCTGGCCACTTGTGTAGAGCTGAGGAATAGCAATTAATGTCTCTGCAGGTACATCTTTATCAAGAACTCCAACAATCAGTTGAGGAAGAGATGAGAATAATAAGTTAAAGAAGATCAGGTACCACTGATCAATCATTGATGACCCTGAAAATCCACAGTAAATCTGGTACCAGAACAGAAGGGCAACAAACATCTTTAAAAAAAGAAAAAAGAACAAGAGCAAAACATAAATCTTTAATATTTGCAAGCAGCATATTTATGTGTAAAATTGTAGCAGGATATCTCCTTTTTCATGAACATATTGAATTTAATAACTCTAGTTCTAGTTCTTTATCTGACTCAACAAATATTGCCCAATCCCTCACCTTTACAGGTAGTCTTTGACTTACGACCACAACTGAGCCCAAAATTTCTGTTGCAAAGTGAGACATTTGTTAAGTGAATTTTACCCTGTTTTATGATCTTTCTTGCCACAGTTAAGTGAATTACTGCAGTTGCTAAGTTAGTAACATGGTTGTTAAGTGAATCAAGCTCCCTCATTGACTTTGCTTGTCAGAAGGTTGGATAGATTAGATAACCTTTATTGTCATTTTTTTACTGTGGGCACACTGGCACACATTAAAAATGAAATTTAGTTGCATTCTATTGAAGTGTACACATATGTAACACATATTTCAACATGCTATATACAACATATGTATAAACCTACACTCTTACATATAAATAACATATACATATTAACCAATGTCCATCTTGAATACAAAATGGAAAGAGGAAGCTTTAAAGTTCACAAGATTAATACTGTATGGAACAAAAGTGTGACTTAATTTGGATGCTCTGCTTCAGATACCACGGAGGCTCCTCCCAGAAGGTAACAAGAAAAACAGGTCGTGAAGAGGATGTGTTAGGCATATGGTGTTAGCCTACAATGTTGGGTTGAAAATATATTAACCATAATGCTATGTCTTTAAGAAGTTAATTGGCCAATGGGTGTGTAAGTGTTCTCATGGCCATAAGAGGAAGCTAGGAACGTAGCTTCTCTCTCTCTCTGAATTCACTGATCTCTACTGTTACTGTTTTTGCTCTGCTGTTGGTTTACTACTGTATTGACCTCTGGACTGGTAAGAAGACTTTGTGTTTGGATTACTCCTTGGACTGTTGCTATTGTTTATGACCTGGACTGTTTGTTTTTGACTGTGCATTTTTGTTCTTACACCACCTCAAAGTAAACTACTTTTTGCTTTTTATAACTCAGTGTATTCTTGTGTGACTTTTACTACTCTCAGTACCCTTCCTTGTCTGTGCAACTCTTTGGTAGTACAAGGAGACCTCTGCACAACAAATTCCTTAACAGGATGTATGGGGTCCCAGACAATCTTGTGGACCCTGCTCAAGCAACACTTATACGCTATGTCTTGGATGGAAGGGAGGGAACTGTCAATAATCTTTTCTGCCATCCTCACCACTCTCTGCACTGCCTTCCTGTCTGAAGGAGTGATGCTTCCATACCAGACTGTAATGCTGTATGACAGGATGCTCTCGATTGTCCCTCTGTAGAAAGTGGTAAGGATGGGGGGAAGGAAGATGCAGAAAATGAGGGCGCTGCTGTGCCCACTTTACCAGTGTCTTGCTGTTGAGCAACCACGCCAACCTACTTGTTAACCACACACCCAGGAATTTGATGCTGGTAACCATCTCCACAGGTGAAATCGACAATGATCTCTTTGGTTTTTCCAATGTTTAAAACTAGGCTGTTTTTCTTACACCAGTTCACCAAACCCTCAACTGCCTTGCAGTAAGTAACCTATTAAAGTTAGAAAGTTGATATGGCAATATAATACCCAAGTTCTTTATTGATCTTGAATAAGGCCCACTACTGTTGTATCATCCACATACTTCACAATATGATTGGTGGGAAACCTAGCACAGCAGTCATGGATCAACAGGGTGAACATCAGTGGACTTAGGACACAGCCCTGAGCTCAAGAAAATGGTATTAGAAATATACCTTGCACATACTGGGGCCTGTTAATAAGAAAATCAAGAATCCAGTTGCACAAAAGAGTGTTTAAGGCTAGAAGGCCTAGTTTGTCTACTAGATGTTGGGGAATGATTGTATTAAATGCCAAGCTGAAGTAGACAAACAGCATTCGCACATGAGTATTTCTTTCCTCTAAGTTCTTCAAGGTCAGATGGAGAACAGAAAAAATAGCATCCTCTGTGGAGCGATTTGGTCGATAAGCAAACTGAAGTGAGTCAAATGCTGGCAGGAGGCTAGATACAATAATATCCTTTATCAGCCTCTCAAAGCATTTCATAATGATGGATGCCAGTGCAACCTGAGAGTAATAATGTCATTGTGGACTTTTTTGGCACTGGCAAAATGATGGCCATCTTAAAACACGATGGGACCACTGCCTGCTGCAATGAGAGATTGAAAATATCTGTAAGAACACAAGCCAGTTCATCAGAACCCACCCAGGGATATTATCTGGACCTGCTGCCTTCTGAATGTTAACTTTCCTCAGTGTTTTCTGGACAGAGGTGACATTGAAGTTAAGCACTTTTTCATCCAGATGGGGCACAGCTTTCCTAGCCGGGGTGCTAGTTGATGCCCCAAATCTTCCAAAAAAATGTATTCAGCTCGATTAAGAAGTCTGTGTCGTCCTTACATCTTGATGGAGCCTCCTTATAATCTCTAATGGCCTGGATTCCTTGCCACATGCGCTTGGTGTTTGTTGGATCCTGAAAAAAGTTCTGAATTTTCTGACAATGGGCTTGCTTTGCACCTTTAATGCCACTTTTCAAATTAACTCTGCCTGTTCTAAGTGCCAGCATATCACCGGATTTAAAAGCTACATTCTGCTCTCAGCATCTTGTGGACCTCATAAGTCAGCCATGTTTTTTCATTTGCCCTCACAATAATGCTTTTAAGGACACAGACGTCCTCTATGCACATTTGGATATATGCAGACACCATGGTGGCATACTCCTCTGTTATATATATTGTTATTTGTTACCACATTTTGTTGTGTTATGTTATCACAAGTTAAAGTTCAAGTGTATTATAACTTGTGAGGTAAATACTGACAGACTCAGGTGCTCACGGCGGCCTGTTGACAGCTGACAGCTGTCAAAGGCTGCCGCCAGCCAATCGCGCATGCGCGGCGGCTGGCTGACAGCCGACAGCTGTCAAAGCTACCGGCCGAATCACGCATGTGCGGTGACTGACGGCTCCGAGCTGTCAAAACCTGCTGGCAGCCGATTGGTCGCTGCAACGGCGGCGGGAGAACACGCCACCAGGATTGGGTGAAAAGTTTGACAGGTTCTGTATAAAAGGGGGATTCCTTCCCGCTGTCAGCTGTCCAGTATTTTCCTGAATAAACGCTTCACGAACCGAGCCTGCTGTCTCTCGTGATCATTGCACTCTCTACAATTCATCCTCCACATTTATATGTTGGTTATCAGTTGCTGCTTGTTTAAACATGTCCCAATCCATGCACTCAAAGCAGTCTTGTAATGCTTCTATAGCTCTCTCTGCCCAAACCCTCACCTGTTTTACTGTAGGTTTCACTCTGACTAATAAAAGTTTATATGCTGGAATAAGCAGCACTAAGAGATGGTCAGAAGGGCCCAGGTGAGGGCAGGGGATAGTTTTGAATGTATTCTTGATGTTAGAATAAACAAGATCCAGTGTATTCTCCCTTCTGGTTGCAAAAGGTGATCACATGATCCCAGGAGACTGCAACTGCCATAAATAAGAGTCAGTTGCCAAACATCTGAATTTTGATCATGTGACCGTGGGGATGCTGCAATGGTTATAGGTGTGAAAATCAGTCATAAGCCACTTTTTTCATTGCCATTGTAACTTCAAATGGTTGCTAAATGAACTCTTGTAAGTCCTGTACAGACATCGCCTGTATTTTGGTTCCCTAATGATTGATCTGAAGAGAAAAAGAGGCTTAGCTTCCCAACTAATGGGAGAGAGGATAGTTTGTTACTGAAAAATGACATTACTTATCTCTTCTTCTTAAGGATCATATAGGAATTTGACCAGACAAAACTAATTTGTGGGGATTTTCTCCACATATATTTCATATTCTACACAACAGTTATTTGTCACCAAAAGTAATTCTCATTATATTGCTGGGAGAAGAAAAAAATTATTGTGAGTTTATTTATTTCAAGACAGTGAATTGGCTTGTATTGTGGTACTGTTTGAATTCGGAGTTGCAGGTTGGTTGTTGAATGTGATAATGCACTGTCTATGGAACCAAATGAAATGTTTAACAAAATGGTTCAATATCAAGTAGGGAAAAAGTCAAGGATAGGTAATTGTTCCTTCATTCATTAATATATTTACAAATAAATCCGTAAGGAACATTTATGGTGATGGTAGAGGTGTAAGATGCATGATGTACAAGTCCTTTTGTGTAGTAAAGCACCAAATTTTGCCCAAGAATATGAATGATCTGCAACAAATATTAAATTATATGATGCACTGAGGAGTATGCATCTGAAAATTAATTTGTTGTAATCAAATGGAATGAAGAACTGTAAATTATACCTCAATTATGAGAAACTAGTAGGGAACTGTTATGGGGCGTGGTCTGCTATGGGGAATAAATCTTCATTGAAAGATGTAAAAATGCCTATGTATAGGAGTGTTCTTTTACTGATTTTGTCACACAGAGGCAAGAGTTGGGTATGCCAGGAAAAATGTAACAGTTTAATGCTGTGTAAATGAGTTATCTAAAAATTATGTGTGGCTAAGAAGACAGAAGTCAAGAAGGAATGGGTGCTGAATGAATGTGGAAGGAATATAAAAGTGGCTGACCTATCTAATTCCCCCCAACCCCCCCAACCCCCCCCCCCCATTGAAATGGTTTTGCTATCTATGAAGAATGAATAAGGATTAAATTGCAAATTCACAGAAGAGTGGATGTGTCCACAGGATGGAAAAAGATGAGAAAGTTAGTTTGGGAAGGAATTGCTAGAACCTGCTGATCTTTATACATGGAGTATGAGGATGGTGGGTATTGGAAGATCCCACTTTCTAGGAAATCTGTTGGTGAAATTAGAACTTTCTTCTCACTGTTACCTTTGAGGATTTATTTTAATATTTTAAAGCAGCAAATGCTTCTTTTTGTCATAGGGACCCATAGAAATGGTGACTGATTGCAAAATGGTGAGTGTGACTGTCTGATTTGAAACTCTACAGCTTTTTACATAAATGCAATGCTGTATTGCCTTTTTCAACCATTTATTTTCTTCTCTCACTATTATTTATTTTTATTTCTTCTGTTTTATTAAATAAACATCTTTTTTAAAATAAAAACCCACAGTTTTTTTTAAAAAAATCATGCCTTTGATCCAGTTTTGTACATTCTGGTAGATATTCCTACTCATGGAATACTGTGGTGGAGGAAGTAATCACAATTTGCTTTTCTTCACATAACTAGGATTAAATTTGATAAGGGAGAAGAGATTTCTACATGAAGTTTTCTATGGGCAAGACAGTTGCCATTTTAATAACAATAAATGTTTGTTTTATTTCTGAGTCCACTTCCAATGGTGGCCTTGACCTTTATGATTGTTAATTGGCTTGAGGGCTACTATATTTGAAGTCTCTCCAATCTTGACCTTATTTGCCAGTTCTCTGAGTTCTTGACCTATAGGTCCTTACCCAGGTTTATTTGGGGGATTTCATCTCTATGGACACTAGCTTTGGAATGTCTTTCTAGACCAGAGGTGGGAAACAGTGGCCCTTTATGACTTGTGGACTTCACCTCACATGGCTGGCTCAGGAATTCTGGGAGTTGAAATCCACAAGTCATAAAAGGGCCATTGTTCCCCACTCCTGTTCTAGACCACTAGAATAAGCTTTAGCAACCACTAGGAAGATTTTGGAGCATCTTTCATTTACTTCTCCTCCCCCCCCCCAGCTTTCTATTTTAAATCTTACTGAAGTTTTATTCTGTTTATTTCAATATTTTGTATCATCATTTATATTATCAATTTTTACTTGATACAGGGGCAAATGAAGCCTCACATCAATTTTGGTCCACTTTTCTGATGATTTTATGCATTAGAATGGAATTGAGGTGCTCTGTGTAATGAAATGGGAAAAGAAAATGAACACAGCTATTAAAAAAGAGGGCAGTATTGGTTCTGACTGGGTCAAGTTGGCTTTGGAACAAGGATTTCTCTCTTCAGTCTCATCACCCAGCATTTTGTGATGTATTCATGTTTACATGTGAGCTAGTTTGAAATGTATATATCTGTGGTCCTTTAATAATTACAAACAGATTAACTGATTGACTAACAGATTATGAGGCTCAGAAAGACCATCCTAACTACAAAGCAACCATGCATATTGTGTAGCTATTAAAAGGCTTGTTTTTGACTCATTTTTTATTGTTGTATTTTCCTGGTGCATGGTTAGCTTCATACAATCATAAGATATAATTGTATTCATTTGCAGTTGAGTCATTCCAATTAAGTCTGGTTCTGCTGTTGCAAGCCCCATTTTGAAGTTGATTTTTCTTTCAAATGCGGTGTGATAAATTCTGGCTGATTGGAGAGTTAAAAATAATATGGGAGGTCCTATAAAGCTGAAATCTGTCAACTATGTTCCATAAAGTATTCTTAAGTTGCACATCTTATTCTTATCAAATTACACATTTTGTTTTTCCTGCACGATTCCCTGTCACACAGCAGGATCTGCTATTCTCATAAATGCCAGCCATGTGCACTTTAGCAAGCATTGCCATACCAAAAACTTTTAAAACAAGGGATAATGTGGAATTATAGCATTTATTCCTTAGAATGATATAGAACTGGGCACTTGAAATTTATTTTATTTTATTTTATTTATTTTAATTCCATTTATATCCCGCCCTTCTCCGAAGACTCAGGGCGGCTTACAAGCTTAGCAGTAGCCTTCATTCTATGTATATGCCTGCTTATTAGGGCTTCCGCCCCCCCCCAAGCGGCATTATTACAAAGTCAGCTTATTGCCCCCAACAATCTGGGTCCTCATTTTACCTACCTGGGAAGGATGGAAGGCTGAGTCAACCTTGAGCCTGGTGGGATGCGAACCTGCACTAATTGCAGGCAGCTGGTGTTACTTAAGGAGGCATTAGCCCACTGCTCCACCAAGGCTCAGTAGAAATTGGAGTTTCTACTACAGCAAGTAGAACTTTGACTCACTGCAAATCACAGAAAATGGCCTTGATGGATAGGAGAAAGTGTCACTACCAGGCTACAGTCAGATAAAGGAAACCCTAATTTTGGGCAGAACTGTAACTCGAAAAAATGTCTCAGAAAAGACGCTGTGTAGTTCTCACAGGGGTAAAAGGAGGAAGGGGGGAAGCACAATCAGACTTGCAAGATTATGTTACTATAGCAATTAAAATAAAACTCCTGATCTATATGGCATTGGTTTATTAATCTGGTTTAACCTGAGCCACCTTTCCTTCCCTCTCTCCTTTATTTAATGAATGCTGATGCCGCTTAAAAAATTAATAATGTTCCTTTGCTTACAAATTATGTTGGAAAAAAGTTCTAAAAGAAAGTGAAATACTGTGGAAAGACCTACATAAATTATTAGCCACTAATCACCACAGCAACTATAAAGGACTAACTTTACCAGAAGTAGGGAGACGTTCTTTTAGATTTAAAGGTTCTTGCATCTTATGGAACAAATCAGATGGATCCCACTGCTTTAACTTCCATTTTCCTTGCCTAAGCCTCTTTCCCCTTCTAGTTTCATAAGTATGATTGTAACAGGAAGGATTATTTAAAAAGTGATAAAATATGACAGTGTTCCCCATGAATAAAGAATAAGAATGATTTTCTGAAGCACAGTCTAGGTATCATTGATCTCAGCTGCCATCATTTTTTTCTGAGGACTTAGGGTTTAATAATAAAATCATTTCACATACCCAGAAAACTATCTTATAACTTTAAGAAGAATGGTGTTCTATGAATATGGGACAATTGTTCAATGTAGACATGCTGTTAACATTCAGATTTTACCCACTTCTCAAAAAGATCAAAGCATTTGAATTGCTTTTATGGACTATGGTGGGACACATCTCTTTGACATGTGAGGTCTGGATGTTAAAGGAAGTTTTAGTTCAGAACCACCAATGTGAATTTGTTCTAGGCAGCTACTGAAAACTAGCACAAACTCCAGAGCACCAAAATAATCTAGTTTTGGCTGCCTTTGATGCTAGGATATTGCAATCTTGATTCAAATTTTTCTTCTGAAGTGTCTTAACTGGAATGCATATTGAATGTTTAAGGTTCTGTAGAGGTGCTATGTAATTACTAATTGAGATCAAAGGGAAAGCATCACAGGCAGACTTTTCAGCTTGTTGCAATCCAGAAATAAGATACAGGAACAAAGATAACTACAAACTATTATACTTACTGCATTTTTGTAGAAAAAATACAACACCATGTTGGCAAGTCGGGAGTAGCACCAGTGGCCGTGCACAAGAAGGAGTTTCTCTAAATATCGGAATTTTGGAACTGCAAAGTCACTCGCCATCACAGCCTTCAATGCAAGTACAATTAAAAAGTGACATTATTTATGATGTTTTTTAAACTATAGAAATTACATATTAAAATGTAGATGGCACAGTTATAAATCCACTTATATCACTGGTGTACAAATGATAGTGTTTATAAAAAGAGAAAATGTCATTTAACTTGCTTATTAATGTTGTCTACAAAAGAAGGCTCATTCATTCATAAGTGGGTATTTTTATCAGGGCTGCACATGTTTAAAATGATATGGAAGAAATATGTTGGACCTTGTTCCAGTCTATTTCCTCTCTACAAAGCAAAAATAGTAGCCTGTTTTTAGCTTTTATGTGAGGAAAAAAAGTACAGCTGCTTTAAGAGTATGAACAGACTTCTTAAAGAATAACATGTCTTTTTAAAAGATTGTGACTTCTGTATAAACTTTCACTATTTATTTCTATTAAGTATCAGCCATCTCAGCTTTAGTTTTTGTCCTACGTAGATCCTCTGTGAGTGAGATAGTCAGTTTCCTAATTTGATAAGTAAGTAAGTAAGTAAGTAAGTAAGTAAGTAAGTAAGTAAGTAAGTAAGTAAGTAAGCAAGCAAGCAAGTACGGTAAGCAAGTAATAAATAATGAAGTTTTTTTCTGAAAAATGTCAAACAATTCTTTGGCATTTCTATTAAATTAATAAAGTGCATTTTCCCCTATAAATCTATTTCAGATCTTTAAGGGCAAGAGAGACAGAGAGAGAGGGGGGGTATTTGAATGCAAATGGACCAATTCTTTTTTTTTCCATAACTATGAAAGCAATAAATTGTAGTCTGAGTGACAGTGACTTGTTAAAAAGAACTTTTATGGATGTCAAGACAATGTGTATCCCTGGACCAAAAAGTTCCATTTAGCTTATGGGTAAATTTTAGATTGTTATTATTATTAATAGTTTATTATAGCGGGATTTTTATTAGTTTTAATTATATGGTATTATTATTATTTTTAGTATTAGTATTGATTAATAACTTGGATATTAATTTGTTTATGTTTTTATTATTATTATGTTCACTTTTATTTTGTTTGTATTTACGTTAAAGGGGAGTTAAAGCGCATTATGAACTTGGTTATTTATATAGTTGGTTAATGTTAGTTAGATTATGATTATTAATTTGTAACCCTGTTTCCAGCTTTGGGAAGTGGGGGAGGGAGAGGGTTTTTTTTTGGGTGGGTTGGTTTTGGGGATTATATTGTAATTTTTACAAAAGTTTTTAATAATAAAAAAGACAATGTGTGTCCCTGAAAGTGAGGAGAGTTTTGAGAAGACTTCTTTGAGATTCTCATATATAAGACATTCATATATTTAAAGAAATATTGCAAGAGAGTATTTCTTAGGATGCAATTCTCCAGTCAAAAAAAGAATATCAATGGGTTTTAATTTCCAAATGTAAAAATTCAATTCATTAATATAAAAAATGGACTATTTAAGGGGATAAAATAGCAGAATATATAAAAAACAGCCTAAAAAGCATGTCAAGATTGGACAACTAAATATTCTGACCTAAAGAAATTTAGGGAGTTCAATCTCTATGGCTGAAGCTCATTTCACACTAGATTTTTGCTATTTTACATTTACACATGAGACTGTAATGTGTGAATGTGAAAACAAGACTTGTTTATCCATTTCTGGATGTCATGGGCTAACAATGATAAAACTGAATAGCTCTAACTTTCCCAAATTATAGAATATAAAAAACAGCCCATATGGATTAGAGCTGTGATCAATCTATTCCAGTATTCTGGATCAAGTAGATGCATTCAGGAGTGTCAAAGAGAGTCTGTCCCAGTCAGAAAGACAGGTCAAGAAGAGGACCAATTTAGAGTTGTTACAAGAGGGCAAGGTCCAACCCTTCTTGAATCCCATTGAACCTTATCTAGTCTTTATCAGCAGCAAATTGTCAATCTGAGAAGATTGCTGTGAAATAGGCCATCTACTACTAACAGTTTCATCTTCCATTAATCTTTCCTATCCCCTTGTGGAATCTGTCCCTTATGGAATGAGAAAATCTGAGTATGTATGTATAGAGCTTGTCTTGTGATACCATGATCCAAATTTTGTCATTTGAGCATAATTATGGATATCTATGGTCATATATCATGTGCTGTTTAGATTTTTTCTTAGCTATACAAATTAGTATTTCTTTTCCAGTTCTGTTGAGAGATACTTTTACAAGAACCTAGAAAGGAATCTGGCGTTAAAGAAGAGAAATTTTTCAATGTGCAAAAGCTCTCTTATTAGATAGATGAATGTAACTGATTGTACAAAGGTAAGGTAAAGGTTCCTCCGCACATGCGTGCTAGTCACTTCCAACTCTAAGGGCTGGTGCTCATCTCCGTTTCAAAGCTGAAGAGCCAGCGCTTGTCCGAGGATGTCTCCGTGGTCATGTGACCGGCATGACTAGACGCCAAAGGCGCACGGAACGCTGTTACCTTCCCATCATAGTGGTCCCTATTTTTCTACTTGCATTTTTACGTGCTTTTGAACTGCTAGGTTGGCAGAAGCTGGGATGAGTAACAGGCGCTTACTCTGTTACGTTGCACTCGGGATTCAACCTGCCAAACTGCCGACCATCTGATCGACAAGCTCAGTGTCCTAACCCACTGAACCACCGCGTCCCTTGATTGTACAAAAGAGATTGCTAAAAAACAGATTACTAGATAAATTAGTAAATTACTTTAATTTACCAAGTCTGTCTGATCAGTCATGAAGCAGAATGTAAGACCTCTGAAACTTGCAGTGTCTGCTTCAATCAGCCTATTGCAGCTAACAAACGAAATGAATACATTTAGACATAGAAAAACCTATGGACTTAACTCTACCCTGCACTTGTCAGTAAACATAAATTACCTGCATGCCTTCTGGACCAGAAATCCCCACACCAATATCAGCCACTTGGATCATACTGACATCATTAGCCCCATCACCTGGTAACAAATGGAAAACATTATTTGTCATTAACTGAAGTAGTGATTATTAAGGACAGGTAACAGTACAAAGGACAATCAAGAGAACTGTGAGTGGGATAAGCTATTCATGAATGAAATGTCTGCATTTAGACTAACTATAATTTCAAAGTCTAATCTGTCCCATTTAAAAAGATGGGATTCAAGCCAAGTTAAATCATCTGAAAACAATTTATAGTCATTAAATGACATATAAAATACAGTTTGCACTTGTTCTTCATAGCAAAATTGTCATCCATTCAAAAGAGAGAATGAATGAACCAACACCCCCAAAAGTAAATTTCTTGGAAAACTTATTTGCATAAAGTGGGCAATTAGAAGTATTGTATGAAAAATGACTATTATATATTGCTGATAAGAAAGGTGATGCTGAATATTGCATGTTTAGTTGGGATTTACTTTGAAGAAGTAGCAAGTTTAATTCTGGGAACAAAGCAAGCAGAACAGGATACAGATAAACTGTTTTTGTTTATATGTGTGCTTACAATTAATGTTGTATTCAATTAGTGTTAGAGAAAATGGATGCTGCTCATGATGTACCTCATGCCTACAACTGTGGCCAGTAATGCTGAAGTCTAATTTCTAAGGCACAGGACTTTTAGGGTCATTCAGAACCCATATAAGCTGCCTCAGGATTCACTGGAAATAGATTGTCAGATCAGCTGTTCTGTCCTTTCTTGTTGTTCTAAAATGCTGGTTATGACATTATAGTATTGTGTTATAAAACAGTGTATATCTGCTAAACATCTTAAGCTTTATTTGTTTATCATCATGGGAAAAGATGCATTTGACTTAAGGTGTTCTTGACAGATACCATGCACATACTCAAATGTGCTATGAACCACATCTTGCTTTCTGAACCCAGATCTCTGCAGAGCTCTAAACTCTATACCCCTCCCCCAAAGAATTTTTCCATGGGGAAATGGCAGAAAAACAATTTCCCTATCTTTTTTTTTTATTTGGAAAGGTCATATTTGAAAGAGTGTTATTTTCTTTTTTTTTTTTTTTTTTTTATTGAAAAGTTTTAAAATACAATTTTCCTTTGAAAGACCCCCCTTCCCCCTCCCTCCTCCCCTCCCTACCTCCCCCCTATCTCCCCCCCTCCCCCTCTCCCTCTTCCCTCCCACCCCTCTACTTCCCCTCCTCCCCCCCTCCCCCCCCCCCCCGACTTCCCAGAGCAAAATACAAGGTATATATCTAAAAAGCAATCATAAACAATCATATACTAACAATTATAAACTCTAAAATCCATCACTCTCTAGCTTATATAGAGTAAACCAATCCTTAACAATACTAAATATGTATAAAGAACTAAAATAAAAGAAAACTAGCATCATTCCCATCTATGTTCTTCCACAATTCACTATTACCTAGACATATTCTCACTTACACATCACAAGCACCTATCCCTATTAACCTCTCTAGCCAAAATAGGCTATAATAGATAGTTCTTACACAAATTATCGTATCATCCATCTCGTGGGAAAGAGGAAGTTAGGACCCTTTTGTTTATTGCTGACAAAACCCAAATGCTAACCCCCCCTTTTGTTTCCCCAGTTCAAAAGGCTTCTCCTTTCCTTTGAAATGCCTATTGCCCGTTCAATACACCTCTATCCTCTTCTCTTCGGGAGATGACAGAATCCATGGGATAATGTTTAAAACATTCCATTTATGAATATGATATAGATGGATTCTGACAGTCCATTAATTCCAAATTGAACATTCTGTTACCATACATATCATCCCAAAACTCTTAAAAACACAACTACCACTTGACTATAAGTATATTGTGGAAGTTCCATAGATTTCTACTGGTCTTATTTTTAATCTTTTTTGAGCGTTTTAAGGCAGCACGCGTCACCCTCTGTTCTCTAGGATCATCCAAAAGAGTTGCAGCTTGATCTCCTCCTGTACCCTTCTCGTCTAACTGTCCATCTTCATCCTCTTGATGTTCTCCTTCTCCAGATCCCTCTGCAGCTTCCAGAAGTGTTGATGGGGTTGCTTTTAAAACATTGTTGTAAAAATCATGCGCTTGCTTCACAGTACCCAAACAGTACCTTTTGCCATCATACATGAAACTCAACCCAGCTGGGATCTCCCATCTGAACCTTATATCTCTTTGCTTGAGCTCTTGCACAAGAAATATAAAGTCCTTCCTTCTCTTTAAAATCTTTGGAGGAATTTCTTTTAGAACCAAAACTTCTTGACCAGCAATCACAACTTTAGTATCATAGGCAGCTTGTATAACTTCATCTCTAATTTCCCTTTTTACAAAATAAACCACCACATCTCTAGGCAACTTTCTCTGCTTAGCAATCCACGAATTCACACGAAACACTTTGTCCATGCCTTGTTTTATTTCAGATGCTGGATGGTTCAATACCCCCTCAAAAGCCTCAGAAACCAGCTGCTTTAAATCTTCCTTAATATTCTCTTTTAGGCCTCTAATTCTAACAGCAAACTGCATCTGGTAAAATTGAGCCAAACTCTGTTCGCTATCCATTTTGTCTTTTAAATCTTCAATTTCCAATACTTTTGCTTCTAATATAGCATTCTTTTGAGTCAAGTCTTCCACTTGATCATCCAGCACCTCCACACATTTAGCTACTTTATGCACTGAGGACAAAATGTCTACCTTCATCTCTCTAAGTTTCTGCTCCATCCTTTCTTCCATTCTCTGCTCCAATTTCTCCAATTTCTCCTCCATCTGTGCAAATTTAACACCCATTGACTCCAAGATTAACTGGGTATGTTTTTCAAGATCCTTCGATGTCAATACATCAGGAGAATGCAACGCCTGCAGTAATGATTGTTGTTGCACCGGAGAATTTCCAGCACTCCGAAAAGTTCTAGGGGGAGGTTTAGCCGCCATCTTTTACTTACAATTGTGACGCACTTTCACTTTAAGTTTTAAGCATAGTCCATCAAGCTTGAGAGTAAAATAAAATAATCCTCTTCATCTCTCCACCTTTTCCTCTTGTACCGCTCTGCCTGCTCCTTTAAATCATAGTCCTTTCTTCAGGCAGGGATGGTTCGCAGACGCCTGGCTCTGCTCCAGGAAGTTCGGAGCAGAGACGACGGCCAGCTGGGAGCAACCCAGGCTTCGGGGGAGTTCGATCCTTCAGCCGCCCAAGCTCAAAGCTCAGGCGGCCTCGGAGAACTCTACCCCTACCTGGGGCCTCACCCCCTCCTCTTCTCCCGAGGAGGGGGCTTCAATTTCGCCCGAACAGCTGATCGGCGCTGTTTCGGGCAAAAAAACAAACAGCTGAGCCGCGGGCAGCCAGGGGAGGCTGTCTTCGGCGCCGCGCCGCCAGCGGAAGTCGAAAGAGTGTTATTTTCATTCAGATATCCATTTCTATTATTTTCAGATCCCTGCTTATAAAATGAAAGTGCAGTTTTTATTAATGGGTGCTGCTAATGGCTGTTATTGTATATTTGCTACAAAGATTACAGGGGGAAAAAATCCAGGATATGATATATTTCACTTTAGTAATCCTTATTCTTAGGAATTTTAGTCTAACATATTTAGAAGTATCATGGTGGGAAGGCTGAATTAGATGACAATTATATATGGGGAAAGGGAAATCATTTAAAAATGCTCAGGGCTATACTATACACAGAGATTCCTGCTTCCTTTTCAGATAACAGCCCATATGTACCTAATAACACTTTTCCACTTTTGCCAAGAAAAACAATGTCAAAACCAAACATGATTATCCACACTTAGAATGGTTCCTTTGAAACTGATGAGACAATATAGTCCGGATTGACAATGTCTATTTTACTGTAAATCCAAATAAATCTGAATATAATTCATTACTTTCCCTTGAGATTTAACAAGGAAAGTCTGCCTTGTTAGAACAAATTGGGTACTGGGTATACCAAGCATAAGTATATACCATGTACATGCTTAATATGAACTTATTTTTTCCAATTCCCAAAGTAAGCCTACAGCTGAGGATTATGTGTTCTGAACACAGAACTGGAATGATAAAATAGCAGGTGCACTCATTGAAATGCAATGTTTTGAATTTTTCATCTACTTGGTTAGTTACAAAGGTATACAAACAGTAATCTGCATGACATGAGCTCCTACAGTTAGAAATCTACAAAGACTCCGAGGTTCCAATGCAAAACACTTAGAAACTAAGATGAAGGAGTAAGAAGTTGACCATCTATTAAAGTTAAGCATCCATTCCCTTTCTTTGCTATCCACAAATAGGAAGAGGGAGGGAGAGAGGGAGGGAGAGGAGAGGAAAGCAAAGAGAACAGCAACCCAGTTCCCATTTTACTCCAGTGTTTTTATTGCACATGCAAAGTCTTTTGTCTCTACCTGCACTGGAAGGAGGGAAGGAGTTTAGTTCAGGTCTTAAAGTCCCTTCCTCACAACCAAGCTGCATTGCAGTAATAGTCTGATAACTAACAATGTCTGGATTTAGCCTGGGCATTGATTTCTTTAGCTAATGTTGAACTGGGAATGAAGCTTACATAACTATTATCTTTGCACAAATTACATAGGCCTTCAAGAGCCATCTAAGTTATATAATTTTTTTTCTCTTGACAGCCATTTCCAAGTACAAGTGGCGTTAGCTGGGAAATACAGCATAGAGCTAATTAGCTATGATAAAAGATTTCACCTTTCAGTTGTACATGGTATCTTCCATTGAAAGAGAAATAGAGCACCAGCTTTTATTATAAAAAGCATTTTTATTATTTAAAAGCATAAAGCAGCAGATAAATAAACTGTTGCTGATTAGGTTTGAGGCTTCAACATCTCTTGCTCTCATAAGTATCTGGTTTCTTCCTTCTGTAACTGCTTTCTACTGCTAATACAGATCCTGGGTAGTTAGCAAATTAGCAAGCCCATACCTTCCATGACACTATGACATCTGCCACAGAAGTATAATACCAAAGTTTAATTTATATGAAGAGAAATGAGGATATTCACACCTCTAACCATTAAACCATGGTGGTATCAGAACAAATCAGTCAATAGCTATAGAGGATTAAAATAGGGCAGTCCTATGCAATTTAATTTATTTAATTTCACATATCTGTTATCATTTGATAATGGTCATTCCCCCTCACAATTCAGAATTATGTGTTTCTCTGTCATCTTTTCCCTATGCCTTGCCCATAGTAAACACACAATTTTTTCATGTTTTGCACATTTAAAATGGCTTTGAAATATAATTACATTTAAACTTCGGAATTCACATTAAGAAACCTCAGACCTACTGTAATGTATTGGGCTTGCTTGTTAACAGGTAGTAACGGCTGGTAGGCTGCTGGAGCAAGGAGCAAGCTAACGGCTCCCAGCATCTCATACAACCCGTCTCCAGTGCTGCCATTGGTTGCCCCTAGGTGGCAATAGGTTGCTTCAAACCTATTGGCCGCCGCCTAGGGGCCAGGGTGTAAATTGCTGCATCTGCAGCCCTGTTCTCTAGTTCAGATCCTGCAAGCAATAAACCATGATCTTTGCTGAACTCACTTGCCTCGTCTTCATTCCTGCGCAACAAACTCAGTACACAACACTGGCGACGAGGATGGGATCGTGCTTCTCCGTCGAAGCTGAAAGTCACTAGGGGAGAGGCAGCGTTCGCCTGGCTGGAAAAGCAAATCCCCCCCCATGGTCGGCTAGCTAAGCCACGCTAGCAACCACGCGCTCAGAGAACCAGTCCCTGGGCAATGTAGAGGCAGGATTCGAAGATGCTGAGATCCAGCCGTGAAGACCAGCAGAATGCCCAAGATTGGAAGGCTGCGAGAATTCGACATCAAGCAACCAGAAGAATGGCCATCATACCTGTCCCAGGTCGAGAACTACCTTTGGGCGAACCAGGTTGCAGAGGACAGACTGAAGGCCACCACGCTGCTCTGTGTGTGCGGCCCAGCGATGTTCAATCTGGCCGAAAACCTTTTTGCGCCCACACCGTTGCAATCTGTCTCCTACACCGAACTGGAGAAGCTCAGAGAACATTTCCAACCAAAGATGTCGGTGATTGCATGGTTCTACGCCTTCGAACAACGAATACAGCAGCCGGGAGAGACCGCATCTGAGTACATTGCGGCCTTGAGGCAGGCCACATGCCTCTGTCAATTTTCAGACATCGAAGAGCGACTTTGAGACTGGCTTGTCTGCAGCCTCCGCAACCGAGAGCTGCAGCAGAGACTTTTTGCCAGAGAGGTCCTGTCATTTGCAGATGCCCAGAATGAAGTCATGGCAGACAAAGCTGCCAGTGGAGCCGTCTGAACTATCTGGCCCTCCAAAATGATGCAATGCGAAGAAGCCATCCACCACAAGGATGCAGAACTCACCGAGGACTCAGAAGAAGATGCCAAAGTCGACAAGTTGCACAGACAACCCAACCAGCAGCTCCGCAGCAGCAAGCAGCAAGAGACTACTCACAAGGCAAATCTCTTGTCTACACGTTCAGGTTGTGGCGGCTGCCACCAACGCTTGGACTGCAGGTTCTGGACAGCCATGTGCCGGGCCTGCAGAAAAACTGGCCACATCACATCAGTTTGCAGAGGTCACCAGAGGGACTGGCCATCGAATCGCCAGTTGGAAGATCCGACCAGGAGAGGTACTGGGGACAAGGGCGTTCCGCATGGGGTTTTGCTCAAGCTGTAGAGGTGTCTGCCGTACTGGGGCCCAATGCCCCCTTAAACCCAAGTATAGACTTCAGGTGGAGCTGCAAGAGGTCCCCTGTAAGATGGAGCTGGACACAGGCTCTGCCATTTCCATTATTTCTCTGAACACATTTAATTTCGTGTGCAGTCGCAGTAGAAGATGGGCCAAGCTGAGGCCGTCCGACATACTTTTAATAGATTTTCAGAACACAAAGTTCGCAGTCAAGGGTGAAGCTACCTGGGCTGTTAAATTTAAGGGGTTTTCAGGGCACCTGGATATTGTAATAGTAGGGGGCCAGAGAACGAGCCTAATTGGGCTCGATAGGTTTGATGCACTAGGCATCCAAGTAACTGGAGTCGACCAGACACAAGTCGCGAGTCTAGCGTCAGTTTGCGAGGACTTCGCAGACATATTTGATTTAGCCCTAGGAACTTACACGGCCCCGCCAATAGCATTCAAACTAGACCCAAACATGGTTTCTGTCAAGATAAAGCCTCGCAGGGTCCCCTTTGCCCTCAAGCACAAAATAGACACAGAACTAGACAAGCTTATGGAACAGGGTGTTTTGCAACCAGTAGACGGTGGGGAGTGGGAAACTCCTATTGTAACACCACTTAAAGCCAACGGGGAAGTCAGAATATGTGCAGATTATAAATGCACAATTAACCAGGCCCTTAAACAGCACGAATACCCAGCCCCCGTGGTGAGCCACGTCCTGGCATCTTTGCAGGGTAGCTCCACTTTTGCGAAATTAGATTTGGTGCAGGCCTATCAGCAACTACCTGTTGATGAGGCCACGGCCACAGCACAGACAATTGTGATCCACAGGGGGGCTTTCAGAGTAAAGCACTTGCAATTTGGAGTCAGTGTAGCTCCGGGCATTTTTCAGGGCATCATGGAATGCACACTCAAGGACATTCCAAGGATTTGCTCCTATTTTGACGACGTGCTTATTGTCGGAGAATCCACAGAGGTGCTAGCAAGGAGGCTTAGAGCAGTCCTGCAGAGGCTGCATGAAGCAGGCCTCAAACAAAAAAAGAGCAAATGCAGTATTGGGGTTCCCTCAACTGAATTTTTGGGGTTTCGCATTGATGCTAATGGCATCCACCCAGCTGAGTCCAAAGTGAAGGCCATTCAGATGGCACCTAGTCCTAAAACAAAAGAAGAGCTGCAAGCATTCTTGGGCCTCCTCAACTTCTACCACACATTCCTTCCTAACAAGGCTGCAGTGGCAGAGCTGCTTCACAGGCTCTTAGGTAAAAAAGCTTCTTGGAAGTGCACCAGCATTCACGAAAAATGTTTTCAGGACCTGAAGGCACTTCTGTTGGTCAGTCCCACTACCACTCATTTCAGGGAGTCTAAACCAGTCTGCTTAGCATGTGACGCATCTCCATACGGGGTGGGTGCAGTCTTGAGTCACTTAGAGAAAGATGGAACCCACGTTCCCATTGCATTTTATTTGAGGACACTGTCCTCTGCTGAGCGTAACTACGCTCAAATTAACAAAGAGGCATTGGCCATGGTAGCTGGAGTTAAAAAATTCCATGACTACTTACATGGCAGGGACTTCACGGTCTTCACAGACCACAAACTGCTACTGGGGTTATTCACCACAGACAAACAGACACCCCATATATTATCCTCTAGAATGCTGAGAAGGTCTATTTTTTTTATCAGCATACATATTTAAGCTGATTCACAAACCTGGCAAAGAAATGGGCCATGCAGATGGCCTGAGTAGGCTTCCACTGCCACAAATTGAACCAGATCCGGCCCCAGCGGCCCGCATATTGTCCATTCAGGACTTGTCAGAGTTTCCCCTCCACACAGGGGACATAGCTGCAGAAACAGCAGCTGATAAGACACAAAGTAGAGTGCTTTCTTGGGTGCATACAGGGTGGCTGGATAAAAGCCCAGGCCCTAAGTTTCAGAGTTATTTTACTAGAAGACATGAGCTATCAGCTCACAAGGGTTGCATCCTATGGGGGAACAGGGTCATAGTCCCCATCTCACTAAGAGACAGGGTCTTACAAATACTGCATGAAGGTCATCCAGGTATTGTCCATATGAAAGCTTTAGGTAGAAGCTACTTCTGGTGGCCAGGTTTAGACAAGGCCATTGAAGCCCAGGTGCATGGATGTTACACATGCCAACAATCAAGGCCTGAAATGCTGCATGCTTCAGTTCACAGGTGGGAGGAGAGTCACACTCCCTGGTCTAGAATTCACATAGACTTCGCTGGGCCCTTTCAGGGACAGCTCTTCCTTATAGTGGTCAACAGCCACTCTAAATGGCTTGAAGTAATTCCAGTTGCTAACATGACTACTGCTAGGACCATCCAGGTGCTTAGGAAACTCTTTGCCACACATGGGCTGCCAGACGTCATAATATTCGACAATGGAGCCCAATTTACAGCGGCAGAATTTCAGGCATTCCTGAGAGCAAACCTCATCAGGCATGCAACATCAGCCCCATTTCACCCTTCTTCTAATGGTCAAGCTGAACACATGGTCCGGACCACAAAAGAGTCACTGAAGCATATAGTGACTGGGGACTGGCATCACAGATTGGCAGATTTTTTACTTTGCCAGCATTCCACGCCCTGCACAGCTACAGGAAAAAGCCCAGCAGAGCTGCGCTGGGGGAGGTGACTGATCACAAAACTGGACAGGTTGCATCCAGATAGGGTGGCAGCAGAAGCTTCATGCCCAAAACCCCCGAGGGGGCTGCAAGTGGGCAATGGGGTGTGGGCCAGGAACTATGGGCATGGGAATTTGTGGATGCCTGGAAAAATTACTAAAATGTCAGGCCCCCTCTCTTACGAAGTGGGGCTGGAGGGCGGGTGAGTTGTTCGGCACCATATTGATCAGCTTAGGAAGTGTTTCGCAGAACGGCCACAAAGCGAGGACTACATCACAAGTCCTTACCAAGGTCCACAAACCGGCAGCCAAGCCGGCCCATGCATAGATTCTGAAGGCTCACACAGCCAAAGCAACGAGGAGTTGGCTGTAGAGGAGAGCCCAGACGTGCAACATGGGTCCCCTGACGGAGAAGGCCAACCTGATGGCTACAGCCGCTGTGCTAACTCTGCTGAACAAACTGACTCTGGGGTGGGCCATCCTGGAAAGGCCAGCCAGAGAGCACCGAGCCACTCTGAATCACTTGAACTAAGAGACACTGGTCTACCCAGCCCAGCGGGCAAGCTGGTAGGCCAGGACGTGCCCGGGTCCCCCAGGCATTCCACAAGGCCACGCAGACCTCCTGCTTATCTGCAAGATTTTGTTCTGAAATAATAAAGCTATAATGTTGTATGTACCCTTGTATTTAATGCTGACCTACAAGATTGTAATGGACAAGGGAGCTATAATCTTGTAAGTACTTATTTGTGCTGCTAAGTGGAACCTATTCATACCAGTGTTAAGTCCTTGTAAAGTGTATTGCTGTAATTACTTCCTATTGTTGCTATAATGTTGTTCGTTTTAAGGGGGGAGGGGTGTAATGTTTTGGGCTTGCTTGTAACACCACGTGGTAACAGCTGGTAGGCTGCTGGAGCAGGGAGCTGGCTAACGGCTCCCAGCATCTCAGACAATCCATCTCCAGCGCTGCCATTGGTTGCCCCTAGATGGCAATAGGTTGCTTCAAATGTATTGGCCGCCGCCTAGGGGCCAGGGTATAAATTGCTGCATCTGCAGCCCTGTTCTCTAGTTCAGATCCTGCAAGCAATAAACCATGATCTTTGCTGAACTCACTCACCTCGTCTTCATTCCTGCACAACGAACCCAGTACACAATACCTACTTCAGTGGAAAAACCTATATTAGATATTAATATCTTTTTACAAATACATTTAAAAATCTAATCATGTAGGGTAGCCACTTACATGACCTAAAGAACAAAATACAAACAATATAAACATAAGACTTATGAATATATTGGCTTGAATAAAAATCAGGGCTCATATCTGAATAAAAGGGAATGTTTACACTGATGCTTATGCAAACCAATGCTTATTAAGTCATGATACTTGCCTATGGCCAAAGTCATTGTCTTGAGTTTATCTCTGATCAGTTTGACAACCATCCCTTTTTGAATTGGAGTAGATCTGCAGCACAGCACAGAGCGACACTTTCTGGCTAATGAAAGAAATTTGTCTTCCAGGCCTTTGTCCAGAGCATAAGCCAGGGTCCTCCCATCAATGACTAAACCCAGGTTGGGCTGGCTCAGTGATGATGACACAGAGAAGGGGATAAACTCTCCTTTTGTTTTTTGAAGAGAGTTCTTTGTTGTTTCACTGTAAAATTTAGACTCTACACAATTCAAGTGTTGTTCCAGCATCGTAGCACACATTTCCTAGTTAGAAAAACAATAAAAACAATTAGGAAAGTAAAGCATACCAATAGCAATGATAGGATGGCTGACACACTGTTTTTAAAATTATGCTTTCATTTTGTTAAAGACATTGATGTGTTTATAAATTAGAATTAACTAACACAATTTCTGGCACAAAAAACAGCAGAACTATTCCTTTTTCTGTTAGTGGAAGTTCTTAAATAGTTTCACAAGTGATATGTAGTGTGTGTGCATGTGTGACAGACAGATAGAAGGATAGATAGAAGATTGACAAGATAATGGATGGATCATCATGATGCAAAATCTGCTCATTTCAACCACATATGCAATGATGACACAGCCATAAAAAACACTATGGGGTTCTGTCTGCTAAGTTCTCTAATTTTAACATTACTATCAAGGACAACTTTGTCATTCACCTCATGTTGGGGGGTGGGGAGTGCAGTATGTTTTTCAAATGTGGGTTTGTTATGGCCTGTTTCCTACGTCTGAGAGAAACTGACTGGCCCAGGGTCACCCAGCTTCTGTTGTGCTTATGTACACAAAATACTTTAGGACTGCTTTTCCCAATCCTATGCCCTCCAAATATATTGAATAGCATGGCCATTAAATTGCTAAGTGAATTTGTGAAGAAATTTGATATGCTTGGAGGATACCAGATATGATGGCCACTTTAGCAGTTTTGTTTAAAATTAAAAAGAAAAAAGCAGTCTTTAGCACAATAATAGACAATGGCCATTCAGTTCACAGCTGTATAACACCAAATATATTGATTATATCTGAACTAAACCTGCCTACCCTATCAAACTAAACTATATTAATTAAACCTAGCCTACCAAACACATGCTACAGTCTAATGAATACTGGTCTAGTTTTCTCTTTTTTCTAAAGCAGACTAGGAAAAAAAGAATTATGTCAATTCTCTCTCTGATGTCATACAATATATATTTGATTATACAGCTTTAGCTGATTTGATGAGTCTAAGGATAACTGTTATGGTTCAGCTTCGGGCAACTTGAAGTAGATGGATAACTGTAGAGAGCCACGGAAATAGCCTTGAAGGAATATTCAGAAGCCATTACAGAAAGAACAAGGGCAGAAGCATCCCTTAAGCCCTGAGAAAGGAGATGCTATTAGGAGGAAGCTCAGGTTGGCTCCTTCCTGACTCAGTGGGATATAAAGGGTGGGAAGGTAAAACACAAGCATAGTTGCAATACAGGTAGTTCTCGACTTATGACCACAATTGAGCCCAAAATTTCCATTGCTAAGCAAAACAATTGTTAAACAATTTTTGCCCCATTTTACAACTTTCTTGCCACAGTTGTTAAGTGAATCACTGCAGTTGTTAATTTAATAACATGGTTGTTAAATGAATCTGGCTTCCCGATTGACTTTGCTTGTCAGAACGTTGCAAAAGGCCATCATATGGCCCTGGGACAGTGCAACTATCATAAATACATGCCAGTTGCCAAGCATCTGATTTTGATCATGTGACCACGGAGATGCTGCAATGGTTGTAAGTGTGAAAAACGGTCATAAGTCATTTTTTCAGTGCTGTTATAACATTTCATTAAATGAATGATTGTAAGTCAAGGACAACTTATATTCTGTTGGTTAAATCAATCTCAATAAATTATTTAGTCTTCCTGTTGAGCTGGTTTTTTCATCTGATCTATCTCACAGAGTTCACCATAACATTCTGTATATTGCTTATGGTTCACCAGATTAGAATTGCATGATAATGTACTATATGTCATCATACCACGGAATCAGCATTCAGAGTAATGATCTCTTCATCATGATCTAATAACTTGCAGGCATAAGCAATATTAATAGCAGTTTCTTGTTTATCTCCAGTTAGAACCCATATCTGAAGACCAGCCTTGCGCAGATTTGTGATGGTTTCTGGGACTCCATCCTGCAAACGATCTTCAATGCCAGTTGCACCTGGGACATAAGCAAAAGAAAATAGAAAACATGCTTCAAGCATATGGGTTAAAAAGAAAGACAAAGTACCAGTTTCACAAATGGAAATAATCCATTTAAAAGATCATTTAATTGTCACTGTTACTTACTATAGACAAGGGAAATGGTTTTTAGGATTGATAGATATAATGTAATCAAAAACATTTCATGCTAATAAGATCTTGCAGAAAAAGTGCTTTATAAGGCTTATAAAGCAAAGGACATTAGATGAAAACTTTGGAAACATTGTCTGGTAACACAAGTGGTTTACAGTGGAATCAATCACCTCAAAAGAAATTTGTGGGGGGAAAAAGGTCAATCAATCAATTCCAACTTCTCACACACACACAAAAAGATCTTGCAAAGTTGGAATTAATTGATTGACCCCCCCCCCAAAAAAACCCCCCAAAAATCCCTTTTTTGTTTCCCTGCACGCGGTGATGGAGGAACATGAAGGAGAAATGGGACGGGGCTGGAAGTCAGGTAAGCAAAGACATACAATTCCTGGGGGAAGTGAGGGCATCTTGGTGGTGGTGTGGCAAGCTCTCCAGCTCTGCAGTGGGAGAGAACTGCGACAGAGCTGCAAAGCAGGTGGCAAGATGCTGAAATGGGCCCGTCTCTGTTCCGCAGCTGCCCAGGCCTGCGGCACTTATGGTAAACACGACAGCATTCCGGCTCTGGTGGGGAAATATCAGCTGGCCTAGGCGCTGATGGCAGGATGCCTGATTATTTCAGCACCCACCCTCCCCGAGCCTCTGGCACTCCACCTGCCACTTTGGTCCTAGGCTGCCTCCTTCCCGCTCACCTCTCATGCGGGCCCAGCCAAGCCACGAAGGCGGCCTGGCCACCCCCACCTCAGTGCCCTTCCAACTGCTGCCCAGCATGGCCACCCCAAGGCTGCAGGGGCTGGCCTGGCATGGGAACTGCTTTGGAAACAAACAGAAAAACCATTTTTTGCCCCACCCATTGTTTTCCAGTTGTTTTTCCCAGGGTTTCCCATCTCTAGTTAGGGTTGGAGGGGAGTGGGGGTGAGGGTTACTGTAGGCATGGGAGGCCCGGCTACAGCCTCACGTGATGTGGCAAACGGCTGTGGCCAGGTGAAACTGGCTGTGGAACAAGCTGGCTGGAGGTAAGAGACCGGTATACCATTGGTTAGTGGGGCATGTGGTTCAGATGGGGGAATCTGTCAAGCCTAATGGCAGTGGCATTGGCAAGTACAACATGCGATGTGGCAAACGGCCAGCCAAAACTGGCTGCAGAAAAGATAGGCAGTGTGAGAGGCAGTGGTAAGGTATACCATAGGTTAGCAGGGCATGTTAGGTTAGCTTCGCCTCGGCGCAGAGGCACTGGCAGCCTCTGTGCAGGCTCTTAAGTAGGGCTTACTTTTGGAGGAGGGCTTATATTAGGCCTAACCCTGAAAATCAAGCTCGGACTTATTTTTGTGGGAGGGCTTACTTTTGGGAAAACATGATAGTAAGTTCTCTTACCTTTATAAAGGCTGCTCTAGGCTTAGTTAAATTAAGATGGCTTAATTTAGGCATTGGCCTGGTTTCATTAAGTCAGCTGAGTTCACATCAAAGTTACTATGTACTGTCTTTCAAATGTCATTTTTCTTAAATGTTAGAAAGTTCTAATTGTTTGGTCCAACACAAGTACAGTAACAGCTCAACAAGAAATGATATTTTTAACTTTATTGAAATGGGAGAGGGCATGTAAGCAAATGATTAATGTCAAGATACCTAGCAGGTGAAGATTTGTCTCTATACGGCTGGCAGACTGGAACAGCAGCTCTTCACGGTTTTCAATAGAGGATTCTGCTTCAATGTGACTTTTTAACCAGCAAGAATAATCCTCATTGCTCAGCACCTTTTGGCAAAAGCAAAATGCAAACATTTACAGAATATATAGATATATACTGTAGATCTTAATCCAATCTAATGCAAATGCTATCAACCATCTCCTAGTTCTGTTGGATTGTGACCATAAATCCAACCCCCAGTAAAAAAAAAAGTACCCAGAAATATACACTTCAGGATGTTTTTCTGAATCAAATGCTTTCCGGATGTCTTGGATTTGATCTTCAAAAGTCCTTAAGCATTGGTCAAATCATCTGGGATGTTGGGCAACAGGGTGGGAAAATTTACATTAGGAAGGGGGGGTGGGCTTACTTTTTTTGCAATGCACAATGTCCTCAGACCATCAGCAGCATACAAGTTAAGAAACCTTTGAGTTTTGCTTCGGATTTTCTTTTGATGCCTGTTTCGGGTGTCATCTGGAAATAACCAAACAACAGTCAAAAATAGTACTAATCCGGTAGTTTTAACGTGACTATTCTTTTCCCTTTGGTTTTCAGAATTGCTAACCCTAGTTATGAAGCTATGAAGCCCTAATTTTGTGTTGTTCAAAAGAATTATTTTAAGTACATGGCTTAGCTCTCTGAGATTTTCTATGACATTTTAACTATTTACCATTCAGCTGCTCAGTAGAATTGGGAGAACACTATATTTACCAGCCAGCCAGCCAGCCAGCCTGGTAGATAGACAGACAGAGGCTTATATACACTGTCAAAGCATAGACAGTGAAGATTTCATTAGTTGTGATTAATTGCAATAGCTGCCTTTTTGGAAATGTAATACTTATGTTGAGAGGCAGTTTAAAGACTCCAGGAGAGAAACTGAGAGATTGTGAGTTCTAGTCCCATCTTAGGAACAAAGCTAACTGACTGATTTTGAGCCAGTCACTCTTTCTCAGCCCTAGGAAAGAGGAAATGGGAAACCACTTTTGAAATCTTGCCAAGAATAAAGAAAGAACCTGTCCACGTAATTGCTAGGAATGAGCCCTGACTTGACGGTACAGAAAAAAACCCCTTAATTATGTTATTTTCAATTTTTTAAAAAATATGGGTATTTTTTATCAAGCAAAAAAATAAAAATAAAAGCCATTTTAATAAACTTTTAAAAACACCATCTAGTATAACACTGAATAATGTAAAGGTCTATGCCAGCCCAAATATTAAATGTTGATATGATGAATGCATAGGGGGCCCAATAAATCTTTCAAAAACTCTTTCATGATAAGCTTTAATTATTGACCTGTTTTGCACCAGCTTCATGCTTCTTCCTTTGACATTTCATTAAATACTGCATACAGAAAATCTTTGAAGTAATTTTCTCCAGCTTTTCCAGAAATATTAAAATAATTATGGCAAGATATTTGTGCTGAAACAAACATCTGTCAAAAACCTGAAGATTAAATTTCATGCATATACCATGCAAATGTGTCAAAGGAAACAATCCAATCTGACTACCAAATCTAAAAAGCCATTTTTATTTCAGTGTCTTGTTTCATTAGCAGCACAAATTCTCACCGAATATATTTTATTCATTAATAATAGTTGCAAATATTATTAATCATAACATTGCAAAAGATGCTATCACGTTTCCCCCAGCGGCCTACAATTGTGAAAGCTGTAAAAACTAGACAGGAGAAAAATCGACTCATTCAAACTGTTGTGTTAGAGAAGGCTCCTGTGTATTATTCCACAGACAGCAAACATGACAAACAAGCAAATACTGGAGCATATAAAACCAGATATATCGCTGGAAGGCAAAATCACAAAATTCTGCGTAACTAATTTTAGCCATGTCATGTGATCAGATTCTCTAATAAAGGCAGTTATGTGTGGAATGGCAGTAGTAGAAAAAAAACCCATACAAGACTGGAATATGTGAAGAGAATTGGTCCATAGAATTCTCTATGATTAAGTGAAGAGCTTCTCCTCCTTCTCTTTTTCTTCTTCTTTTGCAAATAGCCAAAAACTTCACAAATTAAAAAAACCTTGATATCACAAGTTCACTTTAAAACCAATATATATATATGTAGGTCTTGGTGTATTCGATTCATTTCCCATGTAGGATTGAGGGTGTCTTGGCGACATTTCGACGAGGTCCCACTTGTCATCTTCAGGCTGGTGTCTTCGGTTTCGTGCTTGTGCGAGCAAAGCGTGATCGGAGCTGCCGTCTCTCTATAAATACTGGTGGGGATGTGTGGGGTGCTGGCTTTGAGAGACGGCAGCTCCGATCACGCTTCACTCGCACAAGCAGGAAACCGAAGACACCAGCCTGAAGATGATGAGTGGGACCTCGTTGAGATGTCGCCAAGACACCCTCAATCCTACACGGGAAAAGACCCGTATATGCCAAGACCTACATACCTATACCCGTGAAAATCTACGAAAACAAATATAATCATCACAATTATGACAAATCATGGCTTGAACTATCTTGCTTTGCATGTAATGAGTCTATCTCATATATTAGTTTCCCCTTTTAAGTTGCATTACTGAAATAAATGAACTTTTGCACAATATTCTAATTTTTCGAGTTTCACCTGTAATTTTTCCTAATGCTAACAAGAAGAGAGCAGCCAATTATGCTTTACTATATCACATGAACAAACTAGTTCCATGTAGGGTTTATCATACGTAAATAGCAAAAATCTACTGTCTCAAGTTCATTTAAAGCTAGTGGTGATTCTAAATATTAGCTTTAATTAAGTTATTTTCAGCAGTAGCCTTATTCTGTCATCCATTTAAGGAACTCAACATGTACAAAGAACAAGACCACACATCTAGATTTCCGCTGCTTCTCTCTAACCCCTTGGAACTGAAAGACAACTGTCAAGTGCAATCTGTGCGCTAACTTTATTAGGGTTCCAGTTTATGAGAAGCAGGACTGTTGGCATAGCTTAATTTTTATGTCAGGTTTAAGCTTTCCACACCTTCGGGTCAATGTACAACAGATTTAAGCTTTTAAGTCATGGTCAACTTTGAAAGAATGGTGATCTGTGAGTGGAAGGTGTTGTCTGAATTAACTAGGGTAAAATACATAGCCATAAAATGAAGGAAGACTCAGGAACTACAGTGAAAAATGTATAGTGCCCCCAGAGTTAAAATATCCTGACAGAAAATACCTAGTAATAAAAATATATTGAGTGCATGGGGAGGTGGATGACTGTAGGGGTTGGCTGAAAGCTCTTCCCCCTCCCCAACTCCATCAGCACTATGGCTGGATAAGTCATTCTTATTTTTTGTATATTTTACTCTAAAAATAGTTTTTACCTGATGAACAGGGCAGAAGGAGGTCCATGATTACAGAATCTGCTCCTTTAGTGTAAACATTTATTTCATTTGTAAGAGGATGTCTGACAACCACTGACATTCTTTTCCGGATGGAGTCAAAGCCCAGGATGTGTAGAACTTCAAAGGTGAGTCTTCCTAGGTGAGGTAGCTCGATTGATACCTGGTCAGGCAGCCTGCCAACTAAAGCACACTCATATGCCCTGGATGCATAGACAAGGGCAGCCTCATCAGGGCTCTCAGCTTCATAGCGCAGTTCTCCCTCTTCTGCCCCAGTTTCGGAGGTCCAGGTGGCTTGCTGGGAATTGTAACCATTGTTATTCATCTGGGAAGAGTTGGAGAACTTTTCTAGTTTTAATAAAGTGCACTCTGCAGACCCTGGGGAAAGAACACCTGAGCTAGCTCGTTGGCTTGATTTGCTGGCTGCCAGGCTTGAAGAGCTACTACTGTTTGATCCAGAGGTCAGTCGGCTGGGGGTGAATCTCCGAATAAAATCTTCAATTGTCTTTACTGGAGACTTCATTTCAAATCTGATTCTGACCTTCAAGAAAAAACCCAATAAGTTGGATGAGGTATTTTTGGTTTTTTTGTTTATGACCTGTTGGCTTTAAACAGTGGGCAGAAAAAATGAAAAACGATTCAGAGTTATAAAATATCAAGATTTAAAAGCAACATAACAATAGCTTGCCTATCCAATTTTGGGTTTATCTTCCTTCCTTTCTTAGTTGCTTTTGCACTGAATTAGACAGAAGCCTTAGTGATGAGAAATAAGCCAAACAGATGTGAAATAAGTTGCAATATAAAACCATACCATATGTTCCCCTTCACATACATAGTAAGCTACAATTGCAATAATAAGGTTAGAATAAACTACTCTAATGCTGGTTTACTACTCCAAACAGCTATAATTTATTCAACCCCTGATGCTCACCCATCAAACAATACCAAACTATTTTATGTCAGATGTGAACCCAACCAACAGAGTGAATGTTTACAAATATTTTCTTCAGTTCAGAGAAGATGATTAACTGTTCATAACTGGGGAACTGGAATAGAACAAAGATTGTTAATCTGTAGTAGCACATACTGATGTAGCTATGCACTGATATTCAATCAGAATTTTCAAATATAACCTTGTGTGTGAAAATAAATGGGGAATAACTTCTTGGTCTAACTTTGCTTCACTGGTTCACATTTAACAGATCAGAAGCTGAACCAGATCAATAAAAACAAAAGAAAACAAAAATTCTGTAATTGGTTATTCTTTCCCTAATATGTCCTTTGGAATTCATATTCTTGGGTCCAAATATATACTTACATTTCTAAAAACCTTCTTCTTGCAAAAGATTAATAAAACAAACACAGAACAATAATGAAGCAAGAGCTTTTATCAGGATGTATATGGGATAGAGGAACAATAGGGAATTCATAATTCTGTTTTGATTATAATAGAAAGATTACCGGTAATTGCTCCCCACACCAGTCTTTCTGTATCTTTCCTTGCTCTATTTGTTTTGGATTTGTTTTGAGCCCTTCATGAGCTGTAGTTTTACATTCATAATAAAATCAATTTCAAATATAATATATCCCTCTCCTGTCTATATAAAATTCTCCTGATGTGGCCTGGAAAAACATTTGCTTCAAATGTCTCTAGTTTTGAGTATTACAACTTAAAAAGAATATCAACAAAATGAAATGTATTCAGAAGAGGGTAATTAATATGATTGTTGCTAGGAACAGAATTCTAAAAGGAAGAATGAAGGAGCTGAGGCAATATGGAAGCTCTCGTCAAAGAACCAGTGTAGATAATTTCTTTTCTATTGTTCCAGCACTTAGGAATTGAATCTATGTTTAAAAATGTAAAAAAAAAATCAGAAAAGTTTTCCTAACATTCAGTCTAAGAATGCAAGCTGCTTGACAGAGGCTGGGACGAGTAACAGGAGCTCACTCTGTTATGCAGCACTCGGGATTCGACCCACCAAACTGCCGACCATCTGATCGATAAGCTCAGCGTCCTAACCCACTGAGCCACCATGTCTAGATTAGCATAAATTAACTCCAAGATTAACATCAGACCAACAATCAAGTAAACAATACCTCCACCAAATAACTACCAAACAAGCCAACTGTAAACAACCCAACCAAAGAACCTCTAACCAACACCCCCACCTAAACTGATAGGACAAGCCACCAGAATATAAACTAAGATCAAATTCCATTCCTTACTAGCACTGATGATATTAATAAGTTTGGATAATGAAATGTCTGCAAGGAAACAACCAAGCTCGGAGAGCACCAAGAACCTCTCGTAATAATCAGTTCAACAGCAGGTCTACCTTACCTTTTGTCGTGGTTGATTTGGAGATGTAACCACCACCGTATTGCAGATTGTCAAAGCTATGAAAAAGTCAAAGATGTCTGAAAGTTCAGGGGACAGTTGGGATAATGGTTGATCGGGATTTTGCAGGTACTTTGCACATTCTTTTACTTTTTGTAGCAAATTAGGATCAGGCGTGATGTCTTTTTCCTGGAATAAAAAAAAAATGCAGAGTGAACAGTTTGCAAATTGCTGGTTGTCTGCTATACCTTCCCAAATCTCTAGAATGCGTTTGTTTTGCAAATAGGCTCTAACTTCAATAATCCCATTTGTCTTTTAGGCGCTCGTGGCGTGTAAATGAGAATTTGTTTAGAAATCAGAGAAATGTGGAAGAATGTAAACAGCAGATGAAGGATTTTTTTGAAATTAATATGAACAAGGATACCTCTATGGATATGGTTTGGGATGCTAGCAAGGCCTACATGAGAGGAGTGTTGATATATATAAATAATAAATGCAGACGTACTTTGGAAGCCAGAAGGAAAGAATTGGAGAATGAAATTAGGGAAAAAGAAAAGGCCTTAATTTTGAATCCATTGGATGTGAAGATTAAGGAGGTTATTAAGCTATTAAGAGCACAATTTGATAAATTGATGGTTGATCAAGTGGCAACCAATTTGCGGTTTGCCAGGCATAATACTTTTTGCAATGCTAATAAGCCAGGTAGATGGCTAGCTTACAGACTAAGGAAAAAGCAAAGGGCTTCTAATATAGATAAAATTGAACATAAGGGAAAGGTTGTGTTTCAACAGGATCTTATTAAGGAAGCCTTTGTGGATTTTTATTCTAAATTATATGCTAAGGAGAAGATTAATGAAAAAGACATTGATGTATATTTGGAGAACGCTAGCATCCCGGTTCTTACGCAAGCACAAAAAGAGGAGATTAATCAATTGATAACAGAAGAAGAAATTCTTATAGCAATTAAGGAATTGAAGGTGGATAAAGCGCCAGGTACGGATGGTTTGACTGCGGCTTACTACAAAAATTTACAATTAGAGTTGATAAAACCGTTAAAGGAACTGTTCCAGACAATTCAGAGAGGGGGAAAGGTGCCTCCGTCTTGGAGAACTGCTTTTATCTCTTTGATTCCGAAGGAAGATCAAGATGCTACTCAAGTAAAAAACTATAGACCGATATCACTTTTAAATACAGATTACAAGATATTTGCTAAGGTGTTGGCTAACAGATTGATGAGGGTTCTGCAACAGGTGATTCATGGGGATCAAACTGGGTTTATTAGTGGTAGGCAAATGAAAAATAATGTGAGGCATATATTTGATGTGTTAGAGTTTTTGGAAAGGAACAACCAGATCCCTGCGGCGCTAATTTTTTTAGATGCTGAAAAAGCCTTTGATCAATTGAACTGGCAATTTTTGATGAAAGTTTTAGATAAAATGAATTTTGGGGATAAATTTTTGCAACCAATTAGGGCATTATATCAAAAACAAACTGCCCGAATAATAGTTAACAATAGTTTGACTGAAGCATGTAATATTGAGAAGGGCACAAGGCAAGGGTGTCCGTTATCGCCTTTGTTATTTGTGTTAACATTGGAGATATTACTGGTAAAAATACGGAATTCGGAAAGAATTAAGGATATACAAATTAGAGATCAGGATTATAGATCGAGAGCATTCGCAGATGATCTGGTTGTTACGGTGACCCAGCCGGAGAACTCTGTTGTGGACCTGATGGAGATAATAATGCAATATGGGAAGGTTTCTGGATTTAAAGTTAATGCACAAAAAACTAAAATTCTGGCCAAAAATATGACAGTATCGCAAAAGGCTCTTTTAGAAGGATTAACTGGATTTGAGATTGCTAAAAGGGTCAAATATTTGGGGGTGTTTTTGTCACCCTCTAATACAAAGTTATATAAAAATAACTATGAAAAATTATGGGGAAAAATTCAAAAAGAAATGGAGAGTTGGGAAAAATTGCAATTGTCTTTGTTGGGAAGAATCGCAGCAGTGAAAATGAATGTCCTGCCTAAATTTTTATTCTTATTTCAAATGATACCGGTTCTTAAGAAAGATTCTAATCTGGAAGAATGGCAACGGGGTATCAATAAATTTGTTTGGGCAGGGAAAAGGCCACGAGTTAAATTTAAGATTATGCAGGATACTCGTGAAAGAGGTGGTCTAAAAATGCCCAATCTTAAATTATATTATGAAGCTGCTGCGTTAGCAGGAATAAGTGATTGGATTAATTTGACACAAGAGAGATTATTAAATCTTGAGGGCCACGACTTGTTATTTGGCTGGCATGCATATTTGTTGTATGATAAGAAGGTAGATAATGTGTTTAAAGTGCATATTTTAAGACAGGCATTGTTGAGAGTTTGGAAGAAGTATAGACATAAGTTAGACTGTAAGATGCCATTGTGGGCAATTCCAAAACACGCAATAGAAAACATAAATGTTGGTTTCAAACATGATGTGACTACGTATAAGGAGATTTTAAGTTTGGAAAGAAATGTCTGGTGTTTGAAGCCGTATAACCTCTTGCGAGATGAGAAGATTGTTCAAACTTGGTTTCAATATACTCAGTTACGGGCCAGGTGGAAAGAAGATCAGAAAACTGGTTTTGCAATGACTGATGAAAATTTGATAAAGCAAATTAGAAATCAGGGTCCAGCACATATCAAACGGATATATCTTGCTTTGATAGAAATTGACTCAGAAACAGAACTTGTTAAAGATTGTATGATAAAATGGGCCCAGAACATCCAAGAAGTTATTACAATGGACACGTGGGAAAAGATCTGGGTGAGGAACGTAAAATTTACACAAGCTCAAAAGTTAAGAGAGAACTTTTATAAAATGTTTTATAGATGGCACTTAGATCCTAAAAAGCTTGCAAGTATGTATCCGAATTATCAGCCAAAATGCTGGAGGTGTGGTGGCGAAGATGCAACATATTTTCATATATGGTGGACCTGTAAAAAGGTCAAGGCTTTTTGGATAAAAATTTGGTGGAATATGCAGAAGATTTTCAAGCAAAGGATAAAGTTTTGTCCGCAACTCTTTTTGTTGGGTATAATTACAGATGCTACAGTTGTGGACACTAAGTTGATGTTGAATTTAATTACAGCAGCAAGACTTTTAATAGGTCAATATTGGAAGAAGGAGGAATTGCCGACTATAGAAGAATGGACTTTAAAGGTTTCTGACCTGGCAGAGATGGCAAAGATCTCGGCTTATTTGAAAGATCATTCGCAAGAACGTTATATTATGGAGTGGAGAAAATGGATTGAATATATCCAGAACAAATATGGGACTAAAAAGTTTCATTTAGCATTTGAATAAGTCTTCCTTTCTATTTCTTTTTTTTCTTTTTTATATGTAATATTAGTATTGTTTGTAGTTATCTTATATGAGCTAGAGAGTGATAGATTTAAGAATTTATTGTTGGTAGCATATGGATGTTTATGATTGTTCTTTGTTTTTATACCCTGTACTTAGCTCTGGGAAGTCGGGGGGGGGAGGGGGGAAAGGGGGGGAGGAGAAGGGAGGGATAGGTGGGGGGGAGGGGGGGATTGTTAAAGATAAAATGTATTTTAAAACTTTTCAATAAAAAAAATAATCCCATTTGTCTTTGAGTAAATAGGTTCTCTCTTATTCAGAAGATGTTGTGATCCAGCTCTGGTCTTAACAAGTAAGGGTTTTTTTTTTTGGGTTGTCCATTGAAAGAGTAAATTTTTATATGGATAGGGAATCACTTCTAAGCAATGTAAAAAACCACTCCTTATGTTTTCAGTTCTATGAAACAAACTGTAATATTTATTCACTGGAAGTTTGTTTCAGTGCAATTGACTGTAGGCATGAAACTTGTTATAAAACTATGTATAAACTAAACTGTCCCTGTTGTGCCTCATATCATGTTCCAGTGGTGTGGTGTGTGTATGTCTCTGTGTGTGTGTGTGTGTGAATTTACTTATTAATTAAATTTGCCACCCATCTCACTCCAAGGCGATTCTGGGCAGCTTGCAACATCAAACATGACAGATTAGGAAAAGCTAAAAAAAGTTAAAAAAAATAAATAAATTGTTTACTTCAGTGAATGGTTAAAGAATCTGAGAATGTATAACTTATAAAAAAGATGACTAAAAGGATATGATAGCAGTCCTCAAATATCTGATGGTTTTTCACACATAAGAAGAGCAGTTATTCTCTGTTGCCCAGAGGACAGGACTAGCTAGGATCAATGGCTTAAAATTACAAAGAAAGTTGTTCAATTCAGATTGCCACATACATAAAATGGTGAATTTTTTTTATTAAAGGTCTTGAAACAGATTCTGGATGGAATAGATGAATTCTAAGAGTCTATGATATTTGATTGAAATAAATTGATTTGACATTAAAACACAAAACAAACTAATAATTATAGGTCATCCTTTTTCTATAATTTTATTAAATATTTTTTTAAAGATAGAAGTCTAATATTAACATAAATAAAACAAAGAAATTAAAGAGAAAGTAAAAGTGCAAGAAATGAAAAGTAAAATAGGAAAAAGGAAAAAAAGATAGAAGTAGCTTCTGATCCTCTTTATAGCAATTATAGTACAATTATAAATTTATCTCTTACTGTATGGTTACAATATAACTCTCTTTTTTCTATAATCTATTTTGTCTAATCACCAAAACAATAAATCATAAGTTCATTTTTTCTTGTTTCACATAAAGGACTATATAAGGTTATAGTACATCCTTTATTAAATTGGAGAGAAGAGAAAATGAATAGATACTACCGGTTCACCAAGGGCAACTGGAAGTCATATGTAAAATCAACCTAGGAAGTAGCTGTGTGGTCCATGAGTTAACTACAAGTTGCTTCTTTTATTGTTGGCTTGTCTTCCCCATCATACCTTGTACCTACAATACAGAATATAAGCTGCCAGCTGCATTGCGACTAGCTAGGAACTAAAATTGCACAGCTTCTGCATTCCTACAGAATGCAGAAGCCAGAAGGTTGGTTTGGTGGATTGCTAACATGTCTCATGGGTCCTCTGGCCTGGCAAGTCATGATGTACAGGTTTAGTAAAACATAGTTGGATTGGGTACAATTAGATTAAAATGGTGGTACTAAGGGAACAATTAGAATAAAATATCACTATCCCATCCTTACTTACCATTGGGCTACTGAAAGCTGTATGCTTTGAAAGAATGCTTGCTCTTTTGGCTTCTGCTCTGCTTCCTGTTCGTCTATGAGATTTTACACTCTGGTTCCTGAAGGTGACTTTGACGCTCTGGTGACTACTAATACTATCCCGCTGAGACAATGTCCCCACTTTAGGTGAGGTTTCTTCATCTTCTGAATCAGCTTCCTGGTACATAGCTAAACGCTTTGCTTTTTTTAATGTATGGGAAGAAAATGTATATAAAAAATGAAAACATGAGGTTAAACAAGTTGCTATAAGATAAAAATCCACTAAGACTCTTAACACAATCACCAACTGAGATCTAAATATGAAACAATACTCTTAATTTGCAAAATATTTCAGAACTTAGAGCTTAAAAAGTTAGTAGTCTTATACTACTGAAATACTTTTTGACCTCAGGAACACAGTCTTAGTAATTATTTTTTAGTTATTTCTCTCATTTGCCAGGTATATATCACGGCATTGGATTACTTTGTCTCAACAAAATGCACAAAATTCCAGCCCCCTAAAACCTGCTATATTGCTGAAATTTGGTAATTGAAATTTGGTAGTGCATACAGCTTCCCAAATTATTTGTCATAACTGCAGTAGAAGTTGGTATACAATGGCCCTAAATGGTATCCTCCAAAAACCCAATAATAAATTAAAATATTAATTAAAATAAAAAGGATAAAATAATACATTACTAAGTCTTGTTAAATTTCTTGATGCTTGGATGAGGCCTCTGAGCTGAGATCACTGAAAGCTCATGGGTTTTTGTGAGATCACAAGATTTTAGACATATTAAAATATTTTAATATTTTTATACTCATGCTATCACAACAAATTTATGCAACAGTGCCTGAAAAGTTGTTGGACTCTGAAATACAATTACTTTCCTATTCATAAAAAGCACCCCAAATTGCCACCATCTCATGTTATCATCTTGCATTATCCCCACAGCTTCTGTGCTTTTGAAAGTCTCTCTTGTCCACAAGCAAATTGCTCCCCTCTGGATTAGATTATACACAGCATGTTTATTGATAAAATGGGTGTATATGTATTAATATGTCCCCAGATGTTGCTAGTTTCCAGGAAAGTAACATTACAGTAATTGCATATTTCATCAAACAGTAAATGCAAAATGATGAAACAACAAAAAAAATCTCAACAAAACAAAAATACAGGGATCTGGAGCCAGTGAGAACTTTGAACTATTATAATCTTTAGAACCAATGATTAATACATGGAGGAAAAATGTCAGTGCAAAACACCACATAGTTGTGAGTTTGCACTAGTGATTTAAGGATAATGCCAGTGGCTTAGAGTAAGTTCCAATTCCACTCTGGCTATTTATGTAATCCTTTTTATTTAAGAGGAATTTAAATAGCAGGGCTTGTATAGAGCAAAGAAATCAGTGACTCATCAGCATATTGGCTATATGGATGAATGATCTGCTGACTCAGTCAAGAACTCAATTTATGATACAGAAAAAATCTTACTCCATTATTTATTTCTTTGTCTTAGAAGTCCTGCATGTAGTTCTAAAGAATACCCATATCATTAGGCAAAGTGGGTAGCCAGGCCTAGTTTCCTGAACTACATCGTTGTTGGAAGACACACCCATGTGCCCTTGAAGCTCAGTCTGTCTCCTAAATTAGTCTGCTGACCTAAGTAAGTCAGAAGCCACTAATATTACTGATATTGAAGTAGGATTCTTGAAGAGAATGATGTTTCCCCATCCTGATGATGTTCCTTTAAAAACAAATATTTTAAAATTGGGCTGTTCTTCCAGGTTTTGGAGTAGGGTGTTTGTAGAATATTCTTGGTGCTATCTTTTGTCTGAAGGAGTATGTTTATCCAGAATGGGATTTTCTTTTTTTTCTTTTTTCTTTTTAAATACATACCACCTAAAACAATTCTGAGCTTGAATGGCCTTCAAAACCTATACTGCAAATAAACAAATTAAAAAATGTCTACTTGTACTTCAACTTTCAAAGCTGTGGGTGCTCCAACACTGGAGGCTTTTAAGAAGAGATCGGACAACAATTTGAATGAAATGGTATAGGATTTCCTGCCTGAGCAGGGGGTTGGACTAGAAGACCTCCAAGGTCCCTTCCAATTCTGTTATTCTGAAACTTAAGATAGCAAAATGTCTTAAACAAACCACAATAATAATGAGATTCTTATCACTGGTTGTTATAACACTCTTGAGACTCTGCCATGGGCTAAACGAAGGATATATTTGAGTTACAAACATAAGCCAAAAGCCAAGAATAGACTGGAGGGCTGATAGGCCTAATACCAAGGGTTAAGGGAAGGGACATCAGTAAGATCACCCAAGGAGAGCTGCTCGTAGTAATAGATTATATCAGGAATGTGAATATGTGCTTAGTGGACATTCCTGAATGACCAGCATCATCAGCCAATTTAGCCAAAAGTGAGAGATGCTGGAAAGTGTAGTTCACTTAAATCTGGAGTACCACAGGATTCTCCTGGAACACAACAGATGACCATCTCTGTTTCCAATTTCATTTCCATCCCACTTCAACTGCATAGGGAACTATACTGATGAGAAATAACACAAATATTTTCTGCATCATCCACATTTGTTTTATGATATTATACTGAAGGGGGAGTGAACAATTTGGACATTACAGTGTAACACAGATGGGTTTTAATTGAGGATCAACTTATAATGACTAATTGAATAAAATAGTTATTTAATTCAGTACATAGCTCCCTCCATTTTCTGGCTCAATGTGACAAGGCTATTTCATTTGGAAATAGCTCATAAAATCTTAAAGCCCATGAGAAAAATGTCTTTGCAGTGTGCTTCTTCCTAAGCTGGGTGGTATTATCTTGCAGTTTTATTTGCATGTAATCAAGAAGAAAAATAAGTCTGTAGGGATTATTGAAAATAAACAGTGCATAAGGAAAAGGTAGAAACTTTGTCAAGTATTTTGTATACAGGATATTAACTTAAAATTAACAATGAATAGGAAATGGTGGATCATAGGTCCCGCTGCCTGGAGGCGGTCCGGGTCTGGATGGGGAGGAACAGGCTTCGGCTCAACCCTGACAAGACTGAGTGGCTGTTCGTGCTGGCATCCCGGGAAATTCCGATTATTCCATCTCTGGCCATGGGGGGTGAGCTATTACCCCCCGTAGATAGGGCACGCAACTTGGGGGTCCTTCTAGATTCACAGCTCTCTTTAGAAGAGCATATTGGAGCTGTGACTAGGGGGGCCTTTGCCCAGGTTCGCCTGGTGCGCCAGTTGCGACCCTATCTGGACCGGGATGCCTTGCGTACAGTCACTCATGCGCTCGTGACCTCTCGTCTAGACTACTGTAATGCTCTCTACATGGGGCTGCCCTTGAAGTCCACTCGGAGGCTCCAACTGGTGCAGAATGCAGCCGAGCGAGTTGTACTGGGAGTTTCCCGATACTCCCATGTTACACCTTTGCTCCGCGAGCTGCATTGGCTGCTGGTTGCCCTCCGGGTGAGATTCAAGGTGTTGGTAATGGCTTACAAAGCCCTACATGGCATGGGTCCGGATTACCTACGGCAACACTTGCGGCCGGCATCAACTTCCCTCCATCCAGCGCGCTCCCACAGAGAGGGCCTCCTCAGGGTGCCTCCGATCAAAGAATGCCGATTGGTGGCCCCCAGGGGGAGGGCGTTCTCTGTGGGCGCGCCAGACCTGTGGAACCGCTTGCTGGTTGAGCTCCAGATGGCCCCCGACCTTCGCTCCTTCCAGCGCGATCTAAAAATGTATTTATTTGAGAAATCTGACTGGTTTGATGAGTTAGGGTTGGGGGTTTTAATATGTTTTTAATTATTGTTTTAAATTTTAAATTTGGGCATTATATTTAATCGTTTTTTAACTTTTGTATTCTGTTTTTATATTTATTGCCCTGTACACCGCCCTGAGTCCTTCGGCAGAAGGGCGGTATAAAAATATAATAAATAAATAAATAAATAAATAAATAAATAAATAAATAAATAAATAAATTCCAAATAGTTATGAAAGCTATGAATAATTAGTTTGAAAAACATCACCAAACACTCTTATAAAAAGTTCATTAGGGAATAAAATAGCCTCAAGTCACTAGTTATCTATTTTTGGATTCACAAACCAAGTAGGCAGATTGTTAAAAGAATCTTCTGATCTAGACATTTGGAAATCTATTTTTGTCAATTCTTGTGTAACTCAAAGTGTTCCAGATAACATTTGTGTTAATTTCATTCACCTTGAGACATGCCAAAGTTTTATATTAATCTAATACAAGATAAAACTTGGTAGAAAATTTTTAATTGTTGGGTAAGCCTAAAAATAATTTCATCTTATTTGCAGAAACAAGAGACATACTAGGCCATATTGGTAATTAAGATAAAGGAGACCTTAGCATCAAAGCCACCATTATTAACAAATGTAAGAAGGTGGATTTGTACATCGCACAAAATAATCATTTTAACTTTGTTGAATAATCTACTATGGCTTGTTCACACACTGCAAACCCTGGGATACAAGCCACAATGCCTAGATTCACAGACTGCATGAAACCTAACCTAATCTAATTTAACCCAATTTAGTATGGCTTAACATAATGTGTGGAAACCATTGCCATGACCAATAATGTTATAGGAAGATGAAACTAAAATTGGATTTTGAATGCTTCAGTTCTTTGATTTGTTTGACTATCTTCATGGGGAACAGGCAGAGCAAATGGAACTGAGTCACACTGGACTTTTCTCTCATACCTATTTAAAATGGAAATAAATATATCAGGATTGACTTTCAAGAACTTTCTAACTAGAAGCTGATAACTAACTAGAGTTAAATTAAAGAGTTTCAAATCCAGGTTCTTTTCTGAGAAACAGAACTGAATTCAGTGTCAGCTTATAGTTAGGTTTTCATTTTACTAATTGGGAGAAAGCTATTTTTCATTGTTAAATAACAGACCCAAAATATTAATAGTATATATATTAATGCAGAAATGTACCAGTAAATACAGAGATAGATTCTCTCCACTTCAAATGTAAGAAACAGAAGAAAATTCTGAACTGAGAAGTGCAAAGACCATAACAGGTAAACTATTTCCTTTCCTATGTTGTGTTATGGTTAGTCTTTATATTTTCTCATTTTCACATATGTTACTTGAACTGATCATTTACTCACCATTTACAATAACCAATTGCTCCTATTCAATTATTCTTACACTCATGATGAACAGGTATGCAAGTGTTTTATGTTAGTATGCAAGTCTTTTACCTCTGTCCCTGATGTACTAGAGGGCAAGTGTTGTGAGAAGTTTGCTATAATTGTAGCTTTTCTGCATCCTTTAGAACTTGATTTGCAAAAAAGCCTACCTGCATTCAGGCTCCTTGCTACATTTCTCTGCTATGGAGGGAAAAGCTAATTAGCACATCTTGACTCTTCCTTTCATCATATAAAGAGAAGAACTTTTGATTATATTATAATTAAAGTTTCCATGTTGATCTCTGTAGTTAAGTAGATCAGGGAGAAAGAAAAAGCACATAAGATTTCCAGCTGCCTGACAAAACTGCACAAACCATATAAAAAGGAAACTGTGGACACTGTACAATTGAAATGACTGAATACTGATTTCTTTATTATCAGCAAACTGACATAAATCTGAAAGAACATCAAAATGCAAATATGTATGAACATAATCAATATAAAGTTTGACATTAAGATGAATACTATGCAGGAACTATGCTTGAGGGATGATGAGGTTATAGAAACATATGACTGTGACTTTATCTGTGTGATCAAAGCCCTGCATCTTTGTGCTGTTGTGGTCACCATCTTGACTAATCTTTTAAACCTCTTTTACTCTTCCTCTTTTATTGTAAGCAACACACTTCACAACAAATAAGCACTTCTTTTTAGGCATATAATCCTCCTAAAGACCAAACCACTTCTGTCATGTGAGATCTATGACTGAATTCTCTCTTAACATTTAAAAACAGCTATTACAGTACATTATTCTTATGGTTGTACAGTGCTGACTCAGAGCTGCGTCTTTGGAAAAAAATGCAGGCATAATACAGATATCTGTTTCCTTAAGTCTAGCATTTTCAAAGAGTCTGTGGAAGTGTTTGTTTTGAAAAAACGGAAGCAAATGTTTCCCACAATCACAGCCTTGTGTGTAACTTTCTGGTTTGTAACTTGGTAACCTCAACATTGTTTTCTTGAATCAATAATAACTAGCTTTTATGGAATATGCCAGGACTTTTCCATTATGTAGCGTAGCAACCTTCTATAGACTGTTGCCTGTGTCAAGATGAGTGGGCAGTACACCTACCAGAATACTGATTCCAGCTGGGAATCCTGGAAATTGCAGTCCAAAATACAGTATCTAAATAGCATCTGTTTGAGAAAGGCTGTTTTAGGTATGTAGTAATCAGAAGGCCACTGAAAAGCAGGGCTGCTTCTACTTTGTGGTTGATATCATTTTTATTTTTTGTGCCTTTGAATCAATTTTTGACTCCTAGCAATTGCAAGGACTAGTCTCTGCTGTTTTCTTTGCACTGTTTTTCAGAAGTGGTGCCATTGCCCCTTCCTAGGGCTGAAAGAGAGAGTGACTGGCATAAGGTGGGTCTAGAACTCAACAGTTTCCCAGTTTCTATTCTGATGTCTTAACCACTACAGCAAAGTGGGTCTCATATGTGCTTAGGCAACACAAATTGGTATTTATTTATTTATTTATTTATGAGAACAAAGAGGACCCAATTTTTGGTGTAGTATCTTTTCTTAAAATAAAAAACCCCTTCTAATGGATGAGGGGAGATATTTAAGAAATGATGGAAAGAAATTTGCTTTATAAGGCATTCCACCTGGGACAGCATGTTCTCTCTTTTTATACCACAAATATTTTTCTGAAACTTCTGCCATCTATGGTATGTGGGATGGTTGCCAATGTTAATATTCTTTACCCTGACTTCTAATGCTCCTGGACATTTCGCATACAGAAGGCTCTTTATTAATGTTAAAATGTTAAATTACATCTTTCAAGACTACAAAAGATATCTATTGAATAAAAGTCATTTGATACAGAAGACTGCTTTTGCAGAACTGAATAGAAGACTGCTGTGGGCATGCATGTGTTTATATGTGTTAATAGAGAGGGGTATTAACTTTGGCTTGGATTTTTAAAGACGTTAATAGAGTTAAGAAAGCTCAGAGTATTCCTGTCCTTATTCACCCCTAAAACCAGCTACAGAAAAAGATAAGAGTGGTGAAATCTTGGGAACTACCAGGGAAAGGAATAACCTCGCTGAAATTTATTGGTCTGCTTGCTTCTTCAATTAAAATAGAGCTGAAAGAAATCTTGGAGGTCTTCTAGTCCACCCCTTGCTCAAGCAGGAGACCCTATACCATTTCAGATTATATGGCACTCCAGTCTCTTCTTAAAAACCTCCAGTGATGAAGCACCCACAAGTCCTGAAGGCAAGTAATTCCACTGGTTAATTGTCCTCACTGTTAAGAAGTTTCTGCTTAATTCCAGGTTGCTTCCCTCCTTGACTAGTTTCCATTCATTGTTTCTTGTCCTGCCTTCTGGGGCTTTGGAAAATAAGTTAAACCCCTCCTCTTTGCAGCTACCTCTCAAATACTGGAATATTGCTATCATGTCCCTCCAGTCTTCTTTTCTCTAAATTAGTCAAACCCAAATACTGCAACCATTCTTCATATGTTTTTGTCTCCAGGCCTTTAATCATCTTAGTTGCTTTTCTTGTGGTGACCAAAACTGTATTCCAGGTGTGGCCTTACTAAGGCTTTATAAAGCGGTACTGATACTTCACAATGATTTTACAACCAAAGATTGTATTAGCTTTTTTGGCTGCTGCTGCACATTGCTGGCTCATATTTAAGTGATTGTTCATTAGGACTCCAAGGTCCCTCTCACAGTTACTGTTTTTGAGCCAGGTTTCACCTAATCTGCACTGTACTTGTACCTTTCTTTGATTTTTCCTGCCTAAGTATAAAACCTTGTTTTTCTCCACATTAAAATTTCATTTTTTTTGCTTTTAATTATAACTTTATTTGTTTCTAGAAGTTTGCAAATCTGTTTTTTTTATTTCCAGGATCTTCCCAGGTATTCATGTTAGGCTGATTGGTCAATAGTTTCTCCCTCCCCCTTTAAAAAAAAGAGTTAAACAGTTCTGCTTTCTTTCTGCTGCCTATTACTTCTTTACCATCTTCTCTCTTAAGTGGACTTACTGTTTCCTTGACTTGCTGAAAGAATTTTTTTTAAAAATATCTTTGACTTTTATTGCAAATCTTTGTTCATTCTGAGCCTTTGCTTTCCTGATTTCATCTTTGCAGATTCTGGCTATCTGCTGATACTCTGCTTTAGATATGTGTCCCTCTTTCCATTGTTTGTACTTGTCCTTTTTGTCTTTCAATTTATCAGAAAAAATCTTTGTGCAACCATGCTGGTTTTTTCTTGGATTTCTTCTTTTTTTTCTTTTTCAGTGGTATTGTGTTGGACTGGGCTGTTATGATCATATTTTTCAGAGTTTTCCACGCTTCTTCCTCTTTAGGATTTTTTCTTACATTCTCTCTGAGTTTGTTAAAATCAGCTCTTTTGAAGTTTAAGACACTGGATAGATTATGTTCTGTTGCTTGTGTTTGCATTATATTGCATTTCAATACGACATGATCACTTTCACCCAAAGTTCTGGAAACTTCAACTCCTGCTATCACTTCTCTATTAGTAAGAATTAGGTCCGGAATAGCTTTTCCTCTAGTTCCCTCCTCTGCCTTTTGGATGACAAAGCTATAAGCTAGGCTGGTTAAGAATCTGTTTGATCTCCCACTTGCTGCAGAGTTTGTCTCCCAGTTAATATCAGGGTAGTTAAAGTTTCCCATTACTACTGTGGAATATTTCCTACATACATTTGTTAATTGTTTAGCAGAAAGTTCATGTATTTTTTTCAGCTTGGTTGGGTGGCCTGTAGCATATGCCTATAGCAATGTCATTCTTTTTCCCTTTTATATTGATCCATACGGATTCTAGGAAGTTTTCATCCTTGGTTTTGTGGACTTCTGTAGAGCTGTAGTGATCTTTTATATATTTTTTATTTTTTTTTATTTTAATCCCATTTATATCCCGCCCTTCTCCGAAGACTCAGGGCGGCTTACAAGCTTAGCAGTAGCCTTCATTCTATGTATATGCCTGCTTATTAGGGCTTTCACACACCCCCAAGCGGCATTATTACAAAGTCAGCTTAATTGCCCCCAACAATCTGGGTCCTCATTTTACCTACCTCGGAAGGATGGAAGGCTGAGTCAACCTTGAGCCTGGTGGGATGCGAACCTGCACTAATTGCAGGCAGCTGGTGTTACTTAAGGAGGCATCAGCCCACTGCTCCACCAATGCAACTCCACCTCCTCTTTTCTTAGGTCTCTTTCTTTTGAATAGTTTGCATCCTTCCATCAGAACATTCCAGTCATGAATTTCATCCCACCAAGTTTCAGTAATGGCAATTATATCATATCTGTCTTCATGTACTAATACTTCAAGTTCACCCTGTTTGTTCCCTAAACTTTGAACATTTGTGTATAGGCATCTGGGTCTTGGGTATGTTTCTTATATCTCCTACTTTTTATCTGGGTTTTCCATCTTTTGCTTCACTCTCTACTTCTTTGTGTTTTTCCTTTTCTTCTTCTTCTTCTTTCTCTTTACTATGTGCCTCCTTATATGATTGGTTATCTATCTAGTGGTTTTTGCTTGGAATTAGGTTCTAAAGGTCTTGAAGATTGGCCCTCTTCCCCCCCTCAATTTCACTTGAAAGCCCTTCTGATAAGATGAATTAGTTGTTTTCCAAATATATTCTTTCCAGTTCTTGTGAGGTTTACTCCATCTCTTGCCAGTAGTCCTTCATGTAGGTAAAGCAGACTATGGTCTAGGAAACCGAAGTTCTCTTGACGACACCAGTTTTTAAGCCCTTTTTGTTTATATAACAGTTGTAGCAAATTTCCTTCAAGTCTCCCTGATACTCTATAGCTGTGGTGGTGAACCTATGGCACGGATGCCACAGGTGGCACACCGAGCTTTCTCTGTGGGCACGCACGCTGTCACCCCAGTCCCAGGCCTTCAGCTGGGCTTTATAAAACCTTTTCGCTTTAGACCTCCGCTGCTGTGTGCAAAAAAAAAAAAAGATTCAATCAATCAATCAATTTCAACTTCTCGCGGGGAAAAAAAAGTTCTCGCAAAGTTGGAATTGATTGATTGAACTTTTTAGTCCCACCCAGTCTGCCGTTACCACTGCAGCCACGCCCACCCAATTGGCCACACCCACCCAAAGGGCCACGCCCACCCGGCACCTGATGATACATAAGTGGGTTTTGGGTTGCAGTTTGGGCACTCGGTCTCTAAAAGGTTTGCCATCACTGCTCTATAGGGCCTGAGGGAACACTTAGGTCTTTAAGGAACTCTGAATGATGCTGTAAGACTGATGCCAGGGACAGTCCTGAATGAATTTTTTATTGGATTAGTTATGTGCTAGTTATATAGTGAGGGACGTGGTGGCTCAGTGGGTTAGGATGCTGAGCTTGTCGATCAGAAAGTCGGCAGTTTGGCAGGTCGAATCCCGAGTGCCGCATAACAGAGTTAGCCCCTGTTACTCGTCCCAGCTTCTGCCAACCTAGCAGTTCGAAAGCATGTAAAAATGCAAGTAGAAAAATAGGGACCACTACAGTGGGAAGGTAACAGCGTTCCGTGCGCCTTTGGCGTTTAGTCATGTCGGCCACATGACCACGGAGATGTCCTCGGACAAGCGCTGGCTCTTTGGCTATGAAACGGAGATGAGCACCAGCCCCTAGAGTTGGAAACGACTAGCACGCATGTTGGGGGGGAAACTTTACCTTTTTAGTTATATAGTGACATGTCATTAAAACATTTGTTGATATTTAACTGGACGTAAGATTGAGCTGTGTCATTTTAAATGGTTTGGAAATATGCTGTGAAAAAATTAACATGAGATTTTAAGGGGCAATTTCATTGCTGATTTAGTCTTCTGTAAAATGGAGCAGACAAACCTGCCCAGAATTTATTGAGTCTATACAGAGGGAAAGCCGAAGGAGATTTTATTTTGTTTTGTTAGGTCTGCAGGCTATTTTTGCTAACATCAGAACCCTGCACAACTGTAAAATAAACCCAAGACTATTTTTGGTAGTGTGTTTATTTCCCTTTTTCAGTCAGATTAGTTAAGATCTAAAATAGATAAGTTGAAACATCTGGAATCAACCAATCTTTCCAAATAAGAGAAAAAAATGGCACAAAGTTCAGTCCTACTCTTTCTGCTAACATTATAGCATCACTCTGCTCTGAATCAGCACCATCAGCACCAACAATGATGTGGCCCTCAGTTGAAAAAGTTATTTATTATTACCTTAGTGCAACATATGAACTCTTTAAGTCCAGTGCTACATTCTTTTTGATTATGTGCCATCACACTGGTGTCAACTCTTAGAAACCACAGAGGGTTTTTTTTCTAGAAGGAACTGTTCCCAACTTGGTTCTATGGGTCTTCCAGTGGTATATCCAACTGCTGCTTTAATTGTGTCCATCTATCTTGGTGTCACCCATACTTTTCTTCTCTTTCCTAGCACTTTTTTCAGCACTATAGACTTCTTCAAAGCTAGGTCATTGCATAATATGCCTGAAGTAGGATAATCTGAGTCTGGTCATTCATACCTCAAGTAAGAGCACTGGATTGAATTGTTTGATGATCAATTTCTTTGTTTTCTTGGCTATTCAGGAATCTTTTTCAACACCAAAGTTCAAAAGCATCAATATTCTTTTTATCCTGCTTCTTCAAAGTCCAGTTTGTCACTTCTGGTGAGTGACACAAGGAAAACTATTGCCAGCACAATTCTGATATTTGTAAGTTCAGACATCGTACTTGAATTTCAAGTTCCTAATTTTGACCTAATATTATGCTGCATATTTCTTGACTTCTGGTTCATTTACTACTGATAATTTGATTCTAAAAGACAGAAGCCATCCCTACTTCAGTGTCAGTTCTAAAACTGCCATGCCTGTTGTGATTATTTTGGTCTTTTTAACATTTAATCTTAGTCTTTTTTTCCCACTGTGCTCCTTGAAGTTCATTGCTAGAACTTGAAGACCATTTCCATTTTTCAATTGTTTATTTATTTACTCATCTATCTGTCCATCCATCCATTCACCCACCCACATTCAAAAACCACTGAACTCCATAGCGACTTTGGTCAAGTGATATCTCTATATGTTGTTCTTCTTATTTGTAAAAGAGCAATCTGAATAGTGTCATCAAAAAGTCACAGGATATTGATGTTTCTTCCTCCAGTTTTAAAACTACACCCATTCTCTTCCAATTCAGCCTAAGTACATTTTTCTCCTTAATATTTTCAACTTCAGATTCTGGTTTCCATCCAAAGTGCGCATTTTGTTTTCATGTTCCATCAATTTCAAATTGAAGATAATCATAAAACTCTTCTTCTGGATAGGTATTTGGAACATAAATTTGGATGTCATATTAAAGGGCTGTTTCTAAATCACTGCATTGTAACCAAAGCAATGTTCTTGCTTCAACCTTAATTATGAAAACCCCATTCCTTGTTTGCTTTTCATATCCTTAGTAGTAAACAGTGTGATCTTCTGATTAAAAATGTCCAGTTCTGGTTCATCTCACTTCATTGATGCCTACAGTGTCAATGTGTAGTTGATTCATGTTTCTCTGTGTTTGAGCTTTCCCATATTCTTACATTCCATCTTGCCACTATTCTGTTTGCAACTTCAGTTTTTCTTTTGATGACATCTAAAGATGTCACAAATTGAAATTATAATCTTATATATGGAAAGCAGGGAAATTGCCCTCAAGCAAATAAACATTGAGACTTACCCTCCAAATCATTTACATGGGGTTGATTTCAGATTGGGCTTTATTTTTATATGCTATTTTTATCATCTTTACAATTTTCCATGCTGGTTGTTTACACATCTAAAACCATGAACTTGATTTTTATGATGCATACTAATCCATGCGTGTTAAATTAAATGAAAATTTATTACACTTACCATTAGCATCATGGGAATATTCTATGCCAGAAACTGTACACCTCCGGAAAACCATTTTATTCTCAGTGAGGGTTCCAGTCTTGTCAGAAAATATATATTGAATCTGCCCTAAATCTTCTGTGATATTCAAAGCTCGACATTGTAGCTGAAAGTCTGTCTCTTCATCAAATAAATCCTTATCTTGATGAATAAAATAAACTTGGCATATTTTAACAATTTCAATGGAGACATATAAGGAAATTGGAATGAGAACCTGGAATGCATAAAAATAGAGGGTCATTAACCGAACAAACAAACCAAAGTGGTAGAAAAGATGCATAATTGAATCAACTGGTTATGAATAGTGCAGTATTGTACTGTACCTTTTTGGGGAATTTATATATTCTGACTTAAAGCCAGCATTGTAAAGTTATTACAGTATCTGCAAAGGTTTACTGTGACAGATTAGGAAAGCATATGGAGCAGCTGCAGAGATGATATCCATAATTAGGTCTGGTGGTATTATTATCAAAAGCTTCAAAAGAAGTAAATACTTTCAGGGTAATAAGATGAGCTTGAAAGAAGCTAGGAAAAGAAGGAAAAGATTGCAGGGGTGGAGGGATTGGGAAGGGGAAAAGAGAGACTGCAGTCAGAATCATGCCAGCATCAAAGAGCTTGCAAAAGAAAACAACATTAATTAATAATCCTAACATTTTGTGGATAAACACAACAGATTTTCAAATGAGCTTTCCAGCACAACTTGAAATGAGGAACATAGTGTAGATCTATGTGCAAAAGAAATTGCCTCAACATTTGCTTTTGTGGAAATGAGCAACATGTTCTGTAATTGCTAAGTAAAGTGTTATATTTTTTTTCTCAGATATTTTTAACAGTTTTTCACATACTTTCTGAAACCTCATAAAAGCTTGATTCACAACAGAATATTACTTTCCTTCTATGTTTGAAGCAGCCTACATAGCACTCTCTTCTCCAACGATAACCCTGTGAAATAAAGTGGGCCCAGTAATGTGTTAGAAAAGTTCAGGGTTTTTCACTGGTGTCAAATTCCCAGCTCAGCAATGACCAGGAAAACCATAGTAGCTAGTAAAGTAATCAGAAATGGATGAAATCCCAGCTAATGCCTTTGCTACCCACAGATAGTCCCTGAGCATCCTGTATTTTTAACAGTCCATGCATGCCAACCACTTGCTTCCTAAATATTTAATTAAGTTTAATATTCTATTCAAAGTACAGAGATCTGTAGAGATCTCTTCATTTCTGGAAGATAATTATAACTACTGTAGTATATTTCTCCAACATTTACTGCCATTGGATTAACTACAAAGAAGAGTATGTACAAGAGAGAAGTTGGTTTGGACCTTTTTCTAAGAAACACATAAATTGAAAGTTTACGTGATTTGATCAATTAATTGGATAAATGTGTAAGTTATCTTAGAACCAACTCACTCCATTGCATTCAACTCTCTAGCCTCAAAAGACAGGCAGTTGCAGATTAATAATGTCCAACTTACAGACAACTTTACTTATGAATAGATAGCTACAGAAATTTTTTTATATTAAACAATTGAACTAAAACAATAGTTCAAAATAATGAATGTGCTACTTATAATGTTCAAGAAAACACTTCATAACCTCAACATTTCATCAGCTTGAATACCATCCACCATTTTAAGGTGGATCATGTTGCAGTTAACACTGTGTTGAGTATGTAATTTTGTATTTTTCTCTAATTTACTCTTGTTACCATGCCTCCGAAGTGTAAATCAGATGAAAGTGCTGATGATGCACAGTTAGTAAGATCCTAATACAGAGAGGTTCACCGAAGTTTACTATGGTTACCAAGGGCCCCAGCTACTGCATGACCTCCCTTGACGCCTATTTCAAGAAAAGGTAAAATATATACTGTACACTGAGACAAACAGTTGACTAATTGATGCTAAATAAGAACTGTATGTACCTGTTCCTACTTAAGATAAGATAACCTTTATTGTCATTTTTTTTACTGTGGGCACAATGGCACACATCAAAAATGAAATTTAGTTGCCCGCTCTCAAAGTGAAACACATACATGACACACACCTAAACATACTATATACAACATATGTATAGACCCACACCCCTACATATACATAGCAAATAAGTATTAAATACTGTCCATCTTGAATATATAACAGAAGGAGGAAGCTTGAGAGTTCTCAAGGTTAATGCTGTATGGAATGAAACTATGGCTGAATCTGGATGTTCTGCTAAGAATACCATGAAGCCTCCTCCCAGAAGGTAACAAGGAAAACAGGTCATGAAGAGGATGTGTAGTGTCCCAGATAATCTTATGGAGCCTGCTCAAGCAATGCTTCTGTGCTATGTCCTGGATAGGGGGGAGGGAACCGCCAATGATCTTTTTGGCCATCCTCACCACTCTCTGCACCTCCTTCTTGTCTGAAGCAATGATTCTTCCAAACCGGACCATGATGCTGTATGACAGAATGCTCTCCATTAACCCCCTGTAGAAAGTGGTTAGGATAGGAGAAGGAAGATGTGCTTTTCTCATGCGATGCAGAAAATGCAGGCGCTACTGTGCCCGCTTCACCAGTTTCTCAATGTTGAGTGACCAAGCCAGCCTACTCATTAGCTGCACCCCCATGAATTGGTATTCATGGTATTAGAAGTATTTGTTCCAACTCGCACGTATTGGGGCCTGTTGGTAAGAAAATCAAGAATCCAGTTGCACAAAGGATATTTAAGCCTAAAAGGCCCAGTGTTTACTAGATGCTGGGGAATGATTGTGTTAAACAACGAACTGAAGTCGACAAACAACAAATGCACATGAGTATTTCTTTCTTCTAAGTGCTTCAAGCTCAGATGGAGAACGGAAGAAATAGCATCCTCCATAGAGCGATTAGGTCGGTAGGCAAACTGAAGCGGGTCAAATGCTGCTGGGAGGCTGGATACAGTAATGTCCTTTATCATTTTCTCAAAGCATTTCATAATGGTGTATGTCAGTGCAACCGGACAGTAATCATTGAGGCCTGTAATTGTGGACTTTTGGGGCACTGGCAAGATGATGGCTGTCTTAAAACACGATGGGATCACTGCCTGCTACAATGAGAGATTGAAAATATCTGTGACAACATAAGCCAGCTCATCTGCGCATTCCCTAAGGACACGTCCAGAGATGTTATCTGGGCCTGCTGCTTTCCGAATGTTAATCTTCTGCAGTGTTTTCCGGACAGAGGTGACATCAAAGTTTAGCACTTGCTCGTCAGGATGGGGCACTGCTTTCCTAGCAGGAGTGCTATTTGATGCCTCAAATCTACCAAGAAATGTATTCAGTTTGTTTAGGAAGTCTGTGTCATCCTTGCATCTCGATGGAGTCACCTTGTAATCCGTAATGGCCTAGATCCCTTGCCACATTTGCCTGGTGTTTGTTGGGTCCTGAAAAAAGTTCTGAATTTTCTGGCAATGGGCTTGCTTTGCACCTTTTATGGCACTTTTCAGTTTTGCTCTGGCTGTTCTAAGTGCCAGCATGTCATAGATTTAAAGGCCACATTTCGTGCTTTCAGCATCTTGCGGACCTCATAAGTCAGCCACAGTTTTTCATTCGCCCTTACAACAATACTTTTCAGGACACAGACATCTTCTATGCACTTTTGGATATATGCAGACACTGTGGTGGCATACACCTCAACATTTGTATGTTGGTTATCAGTAGCTGCTTCCTTAAACATGCCCCAATCTGTGCACTCAAAGCAGTCTTGTAATGCTTCTATAGGTCCCTCTGTCCAAACCCTCACCTGCTTTACTGTAGGTTTCACTGTGACTAATAAAGGTTTATATGCTGGAATGAGGTGAGGGTGGGGGATAACTTTGAAAGCCTTCTTGATGTTGGAATAAGCAAGATCCAGTGTATTGTCCACACTGGTTGCAAAGTCCACATATTGATGGAAATGTGGCAGGGTAGCTTTCAAATTCACTTGGTTAAAGTCTCCCACTGCAATAAATGCACCCTCTTGGTGAGTAGTTTGTAAGTCACTAATGGTATGACAGAGAACCTTCAGGGTTTCTTCTCTGTTTATATCAGGGGGGATGTACACAGCTGTGATAATGCTAACAGAGAATTCTCTAGGCAGATAGAAGGGTCTGCATTTGATGGTCAGAAGCTCCACATCTGGGGAGCACAGACTGGAAACCACCTTGGCATTATTACACCATCTGTCATTTATATAAAAACAGACACCCCCTCCCTGGGATTTGCCACTAAGAGTAAAACTTCTGTCCAGCTGAAATGTTAAAAATCCCAACAAGCTAACAGCACTATCTGGGACAGAAGGCTATAACCAAGTTTCTGTTGCAATGATGACACAGCAATTTCTCACCTCCCAGTTTGTTGTTAAATCCAGCCTCAAGTAATCCGTTTTTGGTTCTAAGGAGCAAGCATTTGCAAACAAAATAGATGGAAGAGACTCGCCATACAGTCTAGCTCAGGGGTAGGCAACCTCGGCTCTTTTATGACTCATGGACTTCAACTCCCAGAATTCCTGAGTCAGCATGGCTGACTCAGGAATTCTGGGAAATAATAATAATAATAATAATAATAATAATAATAATAATAATAATAATAATAATAATAATAATAATTTTATTTATATACTGCCCTTCTCCCGAAGGACTCAGGGCCGTGAACAGGGCAAATATATAAAAAAATACAAAAATACAAAACTTAAAAGAAAATTAAACATATGCCCGACTAAAAACAGTAAATACAAATACCGTATTAAAAATGACCATAAAACCCAACCCATCCCCCATCAGGTCAGGCCGGCTTGTTCAAATAAGAATGTCTTCAGATCGCGATGGAAGGAGCGAAGGTTGGGCGCCATCTGGAGTTCAACCGGCAGCCGATTCCATAGCTCCGGGGCGCCCACAGAGAAGGACCTCCCCCTGGGGGCCACCAATCGACATTCTCTGATCGGTGGCACCCTGAGGAGGCCCTCTTTGTGGGAGCGCACAGGGCGGAGGTAAGTTGATGCCGGCAGCAGGTGCTCCCTAAGGTACTCCGGACCCATGCCATGTAGGGCCTTAAACACCATTACCAGTACCTTGAATCTCACCCGGAAGATAACTGGTAACCAATGCAGCTCACGGAGCAGAGGTGTAACATGGGAGTATCGGGAGACTCCCAACACAACTCTCGTGGCTGCATTCTGTACCAGTTGGAGCCTCCGAGTGGTCCTCAAGGGCAGCCCCATGTAGAGAGCATTGCAGTAGTCCAGACGAGAGGTCACGAGCGCGTGAGTGACCGTACATAAAGCATCCCGGTCTAGATAGGGCCGCAACTGGCGCACCAGGCAAACCTGGGCGAAGGCCCCCCTAGTCACAGCTACTATATGGTCTTCCAAAGTGAGCTGTGAATCTAGAAGGACTCCCAAGTTGCGAGCCCTATCTACGGGGGTAATAGTTCACCCCCCCCCCATGGAAAGAGATGGGATGTTCTGAATATCCCGGTATGCCGGTATGCACAGCCACTCAGTCTTGTCGGGGTTGAGTTGAAGTCTGTTCCTCCCCATCCAGACCCGAACCGCCTCCAGGCAACGGGATATCACGTTGAGGGCATCACTGGGGTGGTTTGGGGGGTTGAAGTCCATGAGTTATAAAAGAGCCAAGGTTGCCTACCCCTGGTCTAGCTTCTAGCCTAGATGTTAGACCTCCGCGTTTGCCACGCTTCCTCTTGTGGTCGCACCTCCTCCTTTTTTCCCGAAGTTGGTCAGCAATGGGGGAAAACTTCCCAGCTGCAATGGCTGCTTCTCCACTCTGCCCCTGAAGCCAGAAATGCTGCCTTAGCTGCTCAAAACAATGAGCATGATGCTGTTTCCACCTCTAGCAATTTCCTTTCTTCCTCCCCACTCCTCCAGACATTGCAGCTGATCTCTCACCCTTCCTGTTAGCCACCGGCATCTCCATTGTTGATTTTATCTTCCGTAGTAATCCAAGGCCATGCAGACTCTCCCAAACAGTTTTCTCCACCATTCCTTTAATGCTGAATTTCTTCATCTCCAATATGGACTGACATTCGTATGAACGTTTAGCAGCCCAACTCTGCTTAGTTGTCCCTATTTCTGGAAAGTGTTTCAGTCCGGATTGTTCATTTCCCTCCCTAACCCCCACAGTTTTGAGCAAGGCACCGCCAAGCAAGGCACCGCCATCTTCTAGGAAATCAAAGCGCAGATACGAAGGACCAAGGGCTGCTGACCAACTTACCTACAAACTCAATTTACAGACAGACTTAAGAACGGATTGTAAAGTCGCGTGCTTCACATAGAGACGGACACAGAGTTGGGGTAAAGATGAGTTTATTCTGAACAGAACGAACTGGGGAAACAGGGAAGCCTGGCGTCTATTTGTACCTGCCCAGGTGTATGGCATCCAATCAGTTCAAACCTGGGCTTCCTGCCAGTGCAGGTGACAATGGGTGTAGATCCTGGCTTCCCACCAGGCTGACCATGCCTGGGGCTGTCAACAGCTTAAGTCATTAGGCTTATCCTGAGTGAGCAGTCATCGCCCAGAGCTGTCCAGCCCCTCTGCTGATCTGCACCATCAGCCTCCTGCTGTGCTGTCCTTTGTGTATGCTGGGAGGCATACACTGCACGGATCCTAACCCAGGACTGCCTGTAATAGCAATAGCACTAGCATATAGACTTATATACCACTTCACAGTGCTTTTGCAGCTCTCTCTAAGTGATTTTACAGAGTCGGCATATTGCCCCCAACAATCTGGGTCCTGATTTTACCGACCTTGGAAGGATGGAAGACTGAGTCAACCTTCAACCTTGTAATCAAACAATGTTAAGATACCTTTATCTCCCATGCAATTGACTAGGAACAAAGGCCATCAGTTTCTTCCATGAATTCTAAGCAATGTTTTAATAGTGTGCAGACTAAAAAGGCAATAATAGCCAATTACACATTACATAATTATTTCCACAACACCTTTGTTCTTAGGAAAAGTAAGTCTAAACATTTGATAAGGATGAAAAATAATAATGCTTTAAGAAATATTGGGAATATTTAGTCATAGTTACTAAAAAAAGAAATTTCTGGGTTTGGGGAAGCATCTGACAGCAGTTTACATGATAGCTGATTCATAATTTTTCAATTTTCACTGTTACCTGGAATTATATTTCTGCATCATTTTTGTTGCTAATTTTAGGTTTAGTTTTGATCCATTACCAAATTTACCTTCAGTTATGGCCTCTGAAATTCATTACACAAATGAAATCTGGAAGAACATCTAGTGGAGACATAGATAGTTATGTAATTTCACTTAAAAATCATATAGCCAACATCCCTAAAAGATGGGGGGGCTCCACTTTTATTTTATGTATGGTAAAAAGACTGCTGATAATCAAATGATTGGCTTGCTAAGCATTATTGTCAAAATGTGAGCTGCTCATTTAAATTGGAAATTGTCAGAGATTGGGAAGACCCTCTTAATGTAAGAATAGACAGATTTTTTTAGGGAAGGAGAAGCTATTCTTGGCCAATGCCCAAATTTTATGGAATCTAGCTAAAAACACATAATCTTACAGATGGAGCTTTAGTATCAACACTGAGCCATTTTAAGTCTTGCTATCTTGCAATTTAATTTGATGCAAATATGTGCCTTTTCATTCAACTGCTATACAGTAATGCATATTCCGGAGTTAAGGGCACTCTTCAGTACCAACTGTTCAGAGGAATTCCTGTCCCAAATAGTCCTTTATTGTTCATTTTTTTGTTAAATATGTTACTCAAGTATCATAATTATTTCCCTATGTTACAGTATCTGATAATTATTGCAACGTATCTTACACCATTTGGTTATTATTGGGTATTGCAACTCTGAACAGCTGCTGATAAAGCAAGAAAAACCAAAGATATAGCTTTTTAAAGAAAATCAGAAAAATGTAGTTGCAATAGACAAAAGGTCTTTCGAATAAATAAGTACCTAGAAGGTACATGAAACATAAATAAAATTTTAAACGCCTGTGAAATATATAGCACAATGATAGAATTGTGGCCATTGTCTCTAAATTCTACTGGACAAGAGGTGACCAATGTTTTTTTATTGCTTTAAACATTTTTGAAGCAAAAATGCTATTGTAGCTGTTTATTGTGCCTATTCATAAGAAAGAACCAAAGGAGATCCATTTGCTCAAATGCCTATCACCCTATTAAGTGTAATCACCAAACTTTATGTCAGATGCCTGGACCAGATATTACATAACAGGCTAAACTGTGAAAAACCATTGGAATGAAACAAATGGGATTTCAGACATGGTGCTTGAATGTGGATCCCATTTTTGTGCTGTACAATCCAATAAATACAATTTTTGCAGTAAAAAAACCCAAACCATAAAATTAAAACTCCTTTTTATATGGTCTTCCTTGATTTTAAAACTGTATTTAATTTGATATCTTGAACTTTATTATGGGAAAAGACCACAACACACTACTCTCAATTGGCATCTGATTTTTTTCATATATTGGTCCAAGTGTAACCCCAAAGAGTGTGCCAAATTGCAAGAGAGGTACAGGATTGCTGCATTTTAGACTGGCCTTGTCCATATTCTATATTAGTGATAAGGCAGGAGCCTTAGAATGCTTGGAAGTCTATGTTCCTAAAATTGCCAGCACACAACATCTCTACTCCTTTATGCCAATGATGTGGGAGTTATCTCTTATACTTTGATTGAAGTTTATTGAAGGCTATTACTCACTTTTGTGAGTTCCAAAAATTGATCATAAACTGCCAGAAGTCCAAATAAATGACACTTCTAGCAGCTGAAAAAGCACAGAAGGATTGTGGGTGGAAATAGTATAAAATCACTCTCTCTCTCTCTTTCAATATCTTAGAACAATACTTTATGCCACAAGATCCAGGAAAAGTCACTAGAAATACATAAAGCAAGCAGCACCTAAAATGACTATCTGCATTTCTTTTTTTAAAAAGTAGAGGATTTTTTAAAAAAAATCTGTGGCCCTTAAATATTTTGAGACCAAAACCCCAACCCAGATTTTATACAGCACAGATTTTTCTTTTTTAAGAAAACCCCAAAGAGGTCATAAAGCCTACATTTCTCAGGGCAGTTCTCAGACTTTAGGCAGGGTTTCCTTGATTTGGATATAGAGGGTTCAGGGCTTCGTAATGCAGTACTGGCTGAAATTAAATTTTTCCCCATTGAGCCTGGCACTATTGGCTCTAGCAGATGATTATTTTTCATTGTGGGCTTCATAAGGAGAAAATAAATTAAATCTCATTGGATTAGCCAAAGATTATTTTATTTCTGTTGGCTATGATCAGGCTAAAAGGATTATCTATCACAGGCTGCAGGACACAGACACAGAAGCTGAAATTGGTTCCTTAATACAGAAGCTTATAATACTCGTCCGTAAGAATATATGGGAACCAGTAAAACTACCCAAGTGCATTAACCTGCCCCCAGTGTAAGAATTTTTTTGACCCAGGAATACTCTCATACTTTTTAAATGGTAGATATAATAAAATTCCTGTGACTGAGTATATATGTTTGTGATTTGGGAAGGGTTAAAACTATCCAGTGTGTACTTCTCTATTGCAATTTTTATAGAGATTATTGTGGATTTTATTTTTCATTTACTTTGACTCCTTGGGAGAACAGAACAGTTTAATACTAAATTTAGTTCATATGTTATTAATATTATTATTAATAATATCCTAGGTGAATTGTGATACATTTGTCTTATTTTTTGTTTTATTGTTTTGGATGGTAATCTGATCTTTGCTCGAGTATCAGTAAATGTTATATAAATAAATATTACCTTAGCTGCTTTATGGAATTCTGGTTACTTGCTAATAGTCTAAAAATAACACAGTCTAAATTCTTATTCTATCTGGTTTAAAACTGGATCTCCTCCCCTGGGATTTCATGTTGCAAAATGTCTTAGCTTTTGCTTCATACGTTGGGTACTGGTAAAGGAAAACTGATATGGTCCAGTTTGTAGTGAACTGTTTTTTAGGATTTTAGAAATAAACTTTGGATATTGTGGATAGTATTTATGAAAAATAATTTTATCTTTTCTTGGAAGCAACCATACTATTTTGGTGTCAAGTTTCTGATGGAATGAGCTTTTCAAAGGACTCTGAGGCATTGTTTACCTTAAAAGTCTTTTATTAGCCCTATAACATTGGCAATCCTTGCTAGGAGAAGCTGGAGTCTGAATTCCCCTCCCCCTTAGCACAATATGTTAAGTTCAATTCTCCTCCTTTTCACTGCTGTCATAAATCACATTCTCCAATTAATTTGAAGGGTGAGTTTTCCCTTCGTTAGACAACCGGCCAAATTCTTATCTTCTCTTATTTCAAAATGGCCTTGAGAGACATTCTTCCTCCTCCCTCCCAGCAATAACTAATTCTAGCTTTAACAGTAACACACAAGTTTAACATATGAAATAGCTGCTTCTTCATCTTTTGTCAAAGCAAGAACATTCGATATTAGTAGCGTTGACATCTGGCACTTATGACTGTAATGAATCTATCTATTTAAACCAAACAGAAACCAACAATTACATGCTACCTATTGGGCTGGTTAAGTTGGTTAATGTTTCTAAGCACACCCACTGAGAATTATTTTTCTGTATGGTAAATTCGGTAGGAGAAAATATTCTTTTAATGTCATACACCATAGAGGTTTTTGTTAAGTGGAAACTGACATGAGTTCTATGAAGTATGTAGTATATGAATATATCAGTATATCTGTATGTTAAATAGCAATTCTATTACTATCTACCCAAAAATGAGTTCCACAATGTTCAGTGACACTTAATCCCAGGCAAGTGTACATTAGAATGAAACATTATTCATCTACATTAATTACGCCTCTCTTTTTAAAAAATCAATGACTTGTCACAAATAACATCTATATTATTTCAGTATTAAGCTTCATTGTTACCTGAAGGACTATAATCATTGTCAAAAATAAATAAAACGCAGCTTGAGCTGGAGGCCAATACTTTCCATCAGGACCGGGGACATCAAAGGCAGGTTTCTTTTTGTCATCATACTGCCAGACCCAGATTCCATGCCCTGCAGGAGGTGAGGGAGAGATTAAAACACAGATTAAACAATGGAAAAGTAAACACATTTAACTGATACGTTTTCTGTCTTTTGAGACAAAACTTTCATGCTCTTTCCTAATTTATAAGGCTAGATTATTTTAGGAATATACATTCAAGGTCACTTATGAATATAATGGTTCAGTGACAGCCACACAATTTGTATGAAATGGCCAAACATTTTATCATTGACATTTTCAGATAATAAAAGGAAAGACTCTTTTCTGAAACTCGGCTAGTCAGTATCAACCAAGTTCTGATTAACAAGGTGCCCCTCACCAACTTCCACAGAGTCAGTCATGACCAATGGATCCAAGTTTTACACACCTGATATAAGCACTTGTAAACTAGATGGATGAATGATCTAATACAGGTAGTCCTCAACTTATGACCACTATTGAGCCCAAAATTTGTCTTGTTAAGTGAGACATTTGTTAAGTGAATTTTGCCCCATTTTATGATCTTCCTTGCCACAGCTGTTCAGTGAATCACTGCAGTTGATAATATCCCAGTTGTTAAGAGAATCCAGCTTTTTGTATGGCTAAATTAGGAGATTGGTCCTAATTCTCTCTTCTCTCTGTGCTTTTGCTTTGTAGTTATGTTTGAATTTATGCTTCACAAAGCAGGATTGGTTGGTTTACAAAATATAACAAGACTGGGATTGTACTGCTGCTATTTAATATGTCATACATTGCTTTTGGCACAATCTTAGCGGCTAAGGATATGGAATATGTATTTTAAAGAAAGAAGAATTCTTCCTTCTTGGCCATCTAATTTAGTCCATCAGAAGTAAACCTTCAATATTTAATTAGGCCAAAAGAGGTGGTTTCAAAATACTTATTTATCTGTATTTTCATTTTGATTTTTCTGAGTTCAGTATTTTATGGTCCATAAATAAAAGTTAAAGGAACTTACCAACAGCAGAAAACAAACACATTGTGATAAGTATGAGGACACACCAAAGAACATCGCAATTCATTTGTCTTTCAAGCTTACTGCGTTTGTAACGTGGCCCACTGTTATTTAACAAAGCTTTTGTCTCATGACCTGAAAAAAATGACTTGATTACATGATGGCACATAGAAATGGAACTAAAAATGAAGGGAGGGAAAAAGATATATAATAAGTACAAAGATAGCAACCATAGTTTACCTGCATAGATCACGATTCCAGAGACTTCTTCTGTATTTCTAATAGTGCATCCTCGTAACAAAAGATTTTCTTTACACAATGGAACTTTTTTCCCATTCTTATGCACACTGCCAAAAAGGAAGAAGGAGATAATAATTTATTTATAAATAACGTGTTTTAACTAAAAACGATGGAGAAGGAAGATATATTAAGTTTAAGCAATTTCTAGGGAAGCTAGAAAGGCTGAATTTGACAGTTTTATATTTAGCCACACTGGCTTTCCATAATGGAATACGTATTTCAGAGTATTATATCATGGTATTTCACAAAACATCAGTGCAATATTTTCTCTTTCAGTATTGTGAAACAAATAGATTATTTGGGTAATTTATCAAACAATAGGGTTAAACTTTTAAATGCATGAGAAAAAAAAAACATATTTAAGAGTTCTATGTACTACAGGTAATCCTTGACTTATGGCTACAACTGAGCCCAAAATTTATGTTGTTAATTAAGACAGTTGTTAAGTGAATTTTGCCCCATTTTACAACCTTTCTTGCCACAGTTGTTAAGTGAATCACTGTAGCTGTTAAGTTAGTAACAGAATTGTTAAGTGAATCCGGCTTCCCCATTGACTTAGCTTGTTAGAAGGTCATCCCAGGACACTGCAACCATCATATATATGAACCAGTTACCAAGCATCCAAATTTTAATCACATGACCATGGGAATGCTGCAATGGTTGTATGTTGTAAGTGTGAAAAACTGGTCATAAGTCACTTTTTTCAGTGATGTTGTAACTTCAAACGGTCATTAAATGAACAGATGTAAGTCCAGGGCTACCTGTATTGTATCCATGACCACAACATTTCACACATCATTAGGAAATAAATAAGATTTATTTATGTATTGCTCTAAATAATATTTAAATATTTGAAGGAGCTTGTATGATAAAGATAAAAGGAAGCTCAAAGCAATGTAAAGATTTAACTCCTAACAAATATACCGGTAGATTAATGAAAATTTAAAATTAGGACTTGCTAGGCTGCAGTTCTTCTTCTCTGTTCATTAAAACAGAGTGCCTTTTTGAGACTTCTATATGAATCTGAAAATATAAAGACATGTGGCTGCTTTTGTGGCTAAGAATTGTTACATTAGAAGATGGCCCCTCTGAATCCTATCAAAGGTTGTTATCATTAACAAAATCACAACCAACATTTACAGAATATTGGCTAGCAATAGTAGAGGTTGGGAGCAAACAACATAGCTAGAGAAGCTCTGACTTCATTTGAACTGATAGGAACACTCTCTTGCTGAGGTTTTATGAGGACATTTTCATAGTTCTTTTCAGGAAACCAGCAAAATGTGAACCACTGAAAATCTGTACTTTGCTGCTGAAATTTGGTGAAGAAAGACCTTTAAAAAGGACCATTTGAATGCTATACGAGTCCACAGAACACAGCTTAGAACAAAGTAACCTGAAAGAGGGTAATAGTTTTCTGACAATCATTTGGATCCAGGAAAATGATAGAAAGCCACTCTGATGCTAGAGAAGTTGGCTTTATTTATTAAGACATCATCTCGGGAACAACAGCCAAACTGATGATACATCACATATTGCAGCAGCTCATAATTCATTTAGTTTTTAAGAATTCAATGTACTGCTGCTTAAAATAATCTATTATTGCTTTTTCTCCACAGTATTGTATTTACTTATAAAGTCTTGCCTTTCCCCCCAAAATGTGCAATCATAAAAATATAATTGTACAGTTAAAAAAAAGAAGGGAAGGATAAGAGTGTAGACCAATTTTCTTACAAACTAGTCCTTCTATTGCTCTGCTAAAGGTTTTTTTTAATCTCACATAATGATTGCAATGTTCAATAATCCTTAAAGTTCATAGGTACCGGAACAATTTATCACTCAAAACAATGTTTACAGAAGCCTAAATCATTGCCTAAAATCTCATGGTAAGCTTGTGAAACTGAAGAAACAGGCTGCTGGTTGTGACCTCTATGTCCTAAATGCTTGACTGGCATAGGATGGGATTTGCCCCTATACTTTTTGTTACTTCATTCAGAGATGGCAGATAATGTAGCATTGTGTCGTCAGGACGTGCTTTTTTACCATGAAAGTTATATAAGCAAGAGAATGAGAAAACAAAGAGCAAAAACTGATAACAGATATTTTAAAAGTATTCAGCCAATCATTATTAAGTCATTAAGTCACTGCTATAATGATGATATCAGTGTTCCAATATCTGAGCTGCTGCCACAATGAAGAGGGGGGTCAACCTATTCTCCAAAGCATCTGAAGACAGAACAAGAAGCAAATGGATGGAAACTTATGAAAGGGAGAACCAACCTAGAAATAAGGACAAGTTTCTTGATAGTTAGAAAAATTAATCAGTGTAATGATTTGCCTCCAGAAGTTGTGGGTGCCCTAACACTGTAAATTTTTAAGAAGAGATTGGACAACTATTTGTCTTAAATGTTATAAGATTTCCTGCCTGAGCAAGGGGTTGGGCTACAAGACTTCCAAGGTCCCTTCCAATTCTATCATTGTGTATTATTATTATTTTTATTAAAGAGTTTTACAAAAACAAAATTTTACAATACATCCCCAAATCCCACCCACCCCAAACCACCCCCCTTCCCCCCCCACTTCCCAGAGCTAAATACAGGGTTATAGTTATAATAATCATATTCTAATTATCCATAATATAAAATTAACCAAATTCATAATGTGCTTTAACTCCCCTTTAACATAGATACATACAAAGTACTAACACTAAAATTAATAACAATATCCCTCTAAAATCTACTCATAAGCTAAATGGAACTTTTTAGTCCCATATTTATTCTGAATATAATCTATCCATCTCCTCCAAACTGAAATATATCTTTCTTGTGAATGATCCTTCAAATAAGCAGAAATCTTAGACATTTCTGCAAGATTCGAAACTTTAAACACCCATTCTTCTATAGTAGGCAAACTATCCTTCTTCCAGTATTGTCCCACCAGTAACCGTGCTGCTGTTATCAAATTCAACATCAAATTGGTTTATCATTGTGTATTATTATTTGGATCCTTTCCTAGCAATGAAACATCAAAATACATTATAATTGGGGGGGAATTGTAAAAAAATTAGGTATTTTCATTTAAATTAGCGAAGAGGTTTTAACAGATATTTGAAAGAATATCCAAAAACTATATTATAATAGGGCAATTCCACCTTAAGTAAATCAAAACTGCAGATGAAATTATAAATTATACTCACATGAAGCCTCGAAACCTACGTATATCATTATTGGGTTCTTCACATTCAATGGTGCTAGCAAATTTCATGGGATCAAACTCAGAGTCCTGAAATAAAATTAAACAACAAATTATTTTACATGACAGTGTCATCCACAAATGACAAGTGTGATTGCTAGTTTGAGGAATCTATGTCTCTATTTATCCTACTGTGGAGCCCAGCTGAGATTCCCAGTTCCCAAAAAGAATAAGTAATGTCTATTTAGGCATCCAGTTGTATCATTGGGAGCTTGAAAGAATATGAGAATCTTTTCTGTAGCCTCTTTGCTACCCTCTGATTGCACGCTTTCTGTTTTGACAGTGGCAGCTAAAGAAGATGAGTTATTCTAGAGCAGATGCTATAGGCACAAGGTTATCTGAGACTCAAAAAATAGTTGTAGATAGGCCCAAGCTTCCATTATCTGTACTGCCAGAATGTGATTTCCTTTATGTAATTACATGTTAACTTAATGACCACAGATCAAAAAGATATCAGAAACAGCAAACATATACAATAAAGAGAGAAAAAAGCAGGTAATACTGGTTTCCAGTATTAATTTCTGCTCCTGCTTCACCCTTCCAACCAAAGCAAAAGATAAAGTTTTTTTTAAAAATCAGGTTTATCAGGGGGAAGATTAAGAAAAGAATCCTGCTTTATACACTGACTACCCAAAGAAGATTAATTAATTAGTAATCTACTTGGGACAAGTGTTGTGTAGCCGGTTCTTTGCAGGCAATAAGTGAGACAGAAGGTTGCAAACAGGAACATTGCTTTATTGAGGCAAACAGTAACAGAACTGAAACAGAGGCTGCTGCGCAGTTACTTATACAGTTGGCCACTAGGCGGTGGCCAGTAGGTTTAAAGGAACCCATTCCCACACCAAATCATCCAATTATCTTCTTGGAGACAACAAGTCTGGCTTAGTCAGTGACCATTACACAGACACACCATTGAGCAACCTTAAGCAGCATTCAAACAGACACGTGAACAGTTCAAGTACAAATCTCAATACATTACAGCAAGATTAATTATTCCACAGTTAGCAAGATTAATTGGCCAAGGGTGGTGTTCAATTCACTATTAGCTCTGCCCCTTCCTTCACTCAGGAGACAAACCTGTGCACAAAACCCCAAAAAGAAAGTTGCATTTGAAGTGGCTTTTCTCAAGGAAATTGAGGAAGGACAGGGTTGTTTTGCTAATACTTCTAGAGGTCCAGAGAGACTACATGAATTGCAATATACACAGGCATGCAAAATAACTGAACAACAATGTAATAACAAAGGCATGAGTAATCAACCTATTAACACCAACGGCTCAGTGACCATCCCATTGAATTCAGTAGGATTTTGAACTGTAAGTATTGTCCCTGTACATCTGCAGTTAGTAAAAGATGACTAGCCCCTCAATATGGGTTACAAAAAATAAAAATATATCAGATAATATTAGTTACAATAAAATTCCTATTAATTTAAAGCATTCCTCTCTATTTCCATATAAATAAATATACATACTTAAGCAAAATTAAAATTACTCAAATGCAGAGAAAAATAAACAGTCTCACAATATCTGATAATGGTTCCATCATACACAGTTCCTTTTTCTTGGTCCCACCCTGTTGGATTCATGTGTCCCACTATTACCCAATTGAAGTGGAGATACAAACAGCTTGAAAAAAAAGCTTGAAAACAAGATTACAGGGAGTATTCCCTTAGCAGCAATATTAGCCATAATAGCTTTACTATTATTGGTACAATACTTCTGTTATTACTACCTCCAATTATTATTGTGGTATTTCAATATATTCTGGAGTTCAAGGCAGAATGCACAGGAAACACAATGTATACTCATAACAGCAATCAGGGGTATGATGGGTTAGGTAAGGCTGAAAGATAGTAAAAGTTCTGACCAAGGAACAATGTTAGCTTAATAATTTAAAATGGCCTTTCTGGATTTCCAACATATTAGCCTGACATCTTTTACTGTCAAGGTCTGTTTGTTGGCCTGCTGCAGGCCAGAGCTGCTCTCCCATGCTTTTCCATGAAAAACAAGCTATGTGAAAAGCAGAGTAAAACTATTAAATATGTCGGGAATGAAGTCTGTTTAGGATTATCTATAAAGTTCATTTACTTTCCTAGGATAGCCTTTGCATTAGAGGTACACATTTATTAAACATCTAATACTGACTTGCTAAGACATTTTGCAACATAAAATCCCAGGGTAGGAGGCCCAGTTGTAAACCATCTTGCCTTTTACACTGAAGTATAAAATTCTAATAAAGACATAAATAATATATATTTTCCCACAAGGTACACTAGTAGAACACTATATGCGGCCATTTTATATATTATATAATAGAAGCAGGGACTCAGTAGTATATGTTTTTCAAAGTATGCACCTGTTCTGACAGAAATCTTGTTTGACATCTTTGAAATCACACTCAAACTAAAACTGGACTGTCAAAGAAAACGAAGAGGAAGACTGAAAATACCAACATTTGGCAGTAATAGCTTCCAAATATTTCAAATTCAAGGAAAGCTGCAATGGAATCTGGAATCATATATGTCAATATACCATTAATTCAAAGAATGCTAACGGAAGCTTTCTGAAAAACATAATTAGTACTTCCCAACTGCTTCATGCTAACTCAGGTATATTAACTCTACATTGTAAATTATACATATATTGTAGAATGATTATTTCCCAATTAACATTTAAAATTCTTCTTCATTCTGTATCTAATTAGGCTCAAGCTGGGATTTGTCTTGTATGTCTATGAGAAACATTTACTTCCTATTTTCAGACTTTACTAGTGTGCTTTCACAAGAGACTAAATATCACTTTTGATTAGAGGAGGACATTTAAATATCAACATACTAACACCAATTATGAATCTTCAGCAAATCAGTTTATGTGTGGATGTATGCTTATTTTAAAATGCTTATGATGTGCAGTTGTTTTGCATTTGCTTTGTACAGTACGCAGTTCTGCAAGACAAGCACTGTAAGACTGTATTCTGAATTCCACCAATCAATGCCCGAGTGCTTTTCTATATGGATTCCATCACTATTAATGTCTATGTATCAGGCTAGAAAGTGAGAGACCACGAATTCTAGCCATGAAAGCCAGCTGGATAACTTTGGGCCAGTCACTCCCAGTCCAGCCCGCCTCACTGGGTTCTTGTTGTGGAAAAAAATAGGAGGATGTGTTTGGTGCCCCGAGTTTGTAAAAAAATAATAAAGGTGGGATACAAATAAACAAAAGTAATTTCTGAGGTAAAAGAGACTTAAATATTTTTATATCTATGGCCTGCCAGTTCAGAATTATATAATTTTTACTTAAGTAATAGCTACCTGTTATGTAATGTTTCTTTAGAAAAGTCTGTCTTACTCTGACTTTGCTCTCCTTTTGGTTCCACACAAGAGTTCTTTTTCTTCTTACCATCTGGAATTAATTTCTAACTTTGATATGACACAACAATGCCATCAACACATCTGGTAAATCTATCTCTTGTGGAAAGAGCTAAATCAGCGGATTCAATAGATTACATCCTGGAATTCTGAAAGAGCTGGCAGATGTCATCTCAGAACCATTGCACCACATCTTTCATAAATCCCGGAGCACCAGGGAAGTACCTGAGGATTGGAAAAGGGTTGAAGTGGTCCCCATCTTCAAGAAAAGGGGAAAAAAACAGACCCAGGAAACTACAGACCAATCAGTTTAACATCAATACCTGGGAAGATCCTAGAAAAGATAATCAAAAAACAGATCTGCGAATAACTAGAAGCAAACAAAATCATAACTAGTAGCCAGCACGGGTTTGTTAAAAACAGATCATGCCAAACCAATCTTATTTCATTCTTTGGCAAAGTGACTAAACTAATAGACTAGCAAAATGCAGTGGATGTAGTATAGTTAGATTTCAGTAAGGCATTTGACAAAGTAGACCACAATCTACTCCTTAGTAAGCTAGGAAAAGGTGGAATAGAAAACATCACCACCAGAAGGATCTGTAGCTGGCTGACAAACCGTAATCAACAATGGCACTACATGCACATGCAGGGAAGTAAGCAGTGGGGTACCACAAAGTTCTGTTTTAGGCCCAGTACTCTTCAATATCTTCATAAATCACTTAGATGAGGGAATTGAAGGGGAACTCATCAAATTTGCAGATGACACCAAACTGGCAGGAATAGCCAACACCCCAGAAGACAAACTCACGATCCAAAAAGATCTTGACAAACTTGAACAATGGGCCCTATCCAACAAAATGAGTTTCAATGTGGAGAAAAGCAAAGTCTTACATTTAGGCAGGAATAACCAAAGGTACAAATACAGATTGGGTGAGACCTGGCTTAAAAACAGCAACTGTGAGAGGTGTGCAGTGTGCAGCAGCAACCAAAAAAGCTAACACAATCCTGGGTTGTATAAACAGAGGCATAGAATCAAGATCATGCAAAGTATTAGTACCATTTTATAAAACCCTGGTAAGACCACATCTGGAATACTGCAGCCAATTTTTGTCACCATATCACAAAAAAGATGTTGAGAGTTTGGAAAAAAATCAGAGAAGAACAACGAAGATGATCAAAGGCCTGGAGACTAAAACATACGAAGAACAGCTATGGGACTTGGGTTTGGCTAGACTAAAGAAAAGAAGAAATAGGGGAGACATGATAGCAGTGTTCCAGTATCTGGGGGGCTGCCACAAGGCAGAGGGGACCAGGTTATTCAACAAAGCACCAGAGGGAAGTATGAGAAACAATGGTTGGAAACTGATCAAAGAAAGAAGCAACCTGGAATTAAGGAGAAACTTTCTGACAGTGAGGACAATCAACCAGTGGAACAGCTTACCCCCAGAAATTGTGGGCGCTACATCAATGGAGATTTTTAAGAAGAGACTAGACATTCACCTGTTTGAGATGATATAGGTTCTCCTGCTTGAGCAGGGGGCTGGACTAGAAGACCTCCAAGGTCTATTCTATTCTATTCTGTTCTGTTCTGTTCTGTTCTGTTCTATTTTTAAAAATTTGTCTCATATAATTCTTTTCATATCATGTTACAACTGGTTGTCGTCTCCTAAAGTAGACATGGCGAACTATAGACCCTTTATGATTTGTGGACTCCAACTCCCAGAATTCTTCAGCCAGCATGGCTCAGGAATTCTGAGAGTTGAAGTCCACAAGTCATATAGGGGCCATAGTTCCCCACCCCTGTCCTAAAGAGTCATTAAGACTGTGGGTGTTATAGCCTTATAACCCCTCAGTGAACTCATACTTCTACTTTATTGATGTAGGCTAAAGTAACAGAATCTTGAAAATTGATTGTATTTTCCCTTCCCTGCCTCTTTTACCTCAGGGAGTTAAGGTAGAGTAAATATGAGGACTGTTTTTAAACACTTTTTTTCATTTCCTGGACTTAAAACATGTTTTGGCTGCATAATTTCTCCAAGGTGATCTCTGTTGCTCTTCACAATATGGGAACTAACATGAGTTCATAGTTGCATGAAATTATTCTGTACTATCAATTAAGATTTTAGAGGATCAAAATAAATTCTAAAAAGTCCTGTAATATTCTGTTCAAATTGGTAATTACAAACCTTTGGATCTAGGCAAACCACTACATAACAATGGGAAAATATACACTGTCCATGATCAATCCATTTTGAGACCAACCAGCATTTTTTAAAAATCTGGAAACAACATAGAACTCATTAAATCATTATTTCATTACATTATTTTGTGTGCAATACTTCAAAAGGATAAAGCATCTTGCAGTAGGAAACAATCTTGTGAGGCATTTCATTCATTCATTCTTTCATTCATTCATTTTCCTATTTTAGGAACTGTAATGGTAGCTAAGAGCTGACCCCAAACCATCTATAAAATCTATGTATTAGAGGAATTTTGAATAATTGTGCACTATTTAAGATAGTGTTGCATTTATATTATCTCTTCAATCATGGCAACATTCATTATTTGTCTACCATAGAAATTCTATGGCACAGACATATGGTTCAGCTTTGATTTGTCTCCATGGAAGAAAGTTAGTCTGTGTTTTCTTAATCCTGATTGTTTTGAGCCAAGTGGGAAAGAAGATAGTAGGCATGTGTATCAAACTAATATGTGTAATATATTCTTTGTTCTTGGGTAAAAGGAACACAGGCTTTGGGTAAAACCTCCATCTGAATTATTTATTTAGAGACTGAATGGCTGTCCTACAGTTACTGTATACTGCAGATCCAGAGTTGGAAGATGGAGTAGGTGACAATCTGGATACCTTCCAAGTTCACAGTTTACAATTTTATGAAGGTTTTATCAAAAGATAGGACAAGATATAATTTTAGTGGTTGCATTATTTCTTCTTATTTTTCATTCAGCAGATTTTTAAGGAACAATATTGCAATGTCTTAATAGCTTTGACAAATCTTTAGGAAGAAATTCTAAGGACAGGCTAATCAAACAAACACCTTGTAGCTGCTGAACTCAGCAAACAGAGGTTGATCCCAGCTCAGAGTAGCTATATTAAATTCTGCACCAATTGTATGTTTATGAATGTATTTTCTTTTACCCAGGAACAAAGAATATATATCTTTTACATATATTAATTTGATACACAGAGAGGCTGAAAACTGTCAGTAATTTCAACATTTCACTTAGCAGCCCCACAGAATGTACTTTTCTTTTTTTAAAAAAGATATCTATAATTGTCATTCTATTTAGTTATTTGCAACAAAAAGCAACACTTTCCTCCAGTTTTGATTATGATATACGGTATTTGTTACTTTAGAACACAACTAGTTACTTTCCAAATGAGCAAATTCAATTGCCAAAATCATTGGAAAAAGGAATCCCAGTCCTTCTCCAACCACAGAAATTTGATTTTCACCTTTGCAAAATGAAAAAAAAACTGCTGCATGCCATTCTCTTACAGAGTCTGACACTGTTGACAGGAATTCTTACTCATCAGTGAGTGAGCAAATGCACAAAAAAGGGCTTTCTGCAACTACTCTGCAAGCATGAAGATAAGCTCACAGAGATCAAATTGCTACTATGGTTTTGATTTGCTATCACAGATCAGCAAACAAAAGTTTAACTCACTCTTGTTCATTAACTGAAGGAACGTTTGTAATTTTTTACTAAAGAGAAGATGGCCAAGACTAACATACCACACAATTTGGTTCCTTCACACAAAAATCATTCAATGCCCTCTACATATGATCCGCTTTCCTTGTGCTCAACTTGCAGTAAATATTTCTAGATTTCTTTGAGAAGAGAGTTCATGAAAGAAGAATCAGTCTGTTTTTTGGCAATATTGGCAGGCTTTCTGGCCACCTTACCCACAGTAATAGCTCATGGGATGTCTTCGACAAGCTGGAAATATTTTGTCAGCCATGCTGCAAAGAACGGCAAGGCTGGTCAATTTCTTACTTGCTCCAGTCAAGTTTCATAAGAATGATTTATAGTGTTTTGAAAACTTTAACTGAGGCTGGTGGAAAATATTTATACCCTCAGTTCTCTACACTATATAAAAATAAAAGTATTTCCACATTTTTTTAGAAGAGCAAAAACAAACAAACAAAAATACCCACAAAAAATATCCTTATTTAGCTTCTTGCTTTTTACTTCATCATGCTGCTTATGCTGAGTGGATACAATCAGCTTTAAAGTTACAATGCTGTAACAATGTTTGTGAAGCCTAACTAGGGAGCAACTTTTCCACTGTATCCTGTTCTAGAGATATGAGGAAAAGATTAACACAGAAAAATGATATCCTCATAGTTAAAAGTCTGCCATTACAATAGGAAAAAGCAAATAAATAATTTCACTCTGTTCTGATGGTTATTAGCATTACAGGATTATGCTGTAATTAAAGATTTCCCTTTGTTATGAAACTGCAAAAAAAGGCATCAGAAAGTTAGAATTCTATTATTTTGTGCCTTAAAAATGCTTCTGTATCCGAGATACTCCAATCACAAGCAAAAGGCCATCTTCTTAGGAAGCCTACACACTGCAAAAGTAATAGGAAGTTCCTTTCATGGCTGCAATAATAAATGAAAGATTCTAGATTCTCTAATACTGCTAGATCACTATCAGTATGTCTGTACTGAAGGAGTAATGATTAAAATATTTAATGGGAAGTTTCCACCACTGATGTTTTCAGGAATTGGATATGAACAAGCTGAACTCACAGTTCACTGATATAGATAAGCACTCCAGAAAATGGTTCAATACATACCGTAGAATGTTGGAGAATTGGATCAACTGTAACTGTGACTAGTTGAAATAAGTCAACTTGACACTGTGGTTTACAAAATTGGCCTGCTCCACCAAGCAAATATAGGTTCATAGGTTAGGATAGGTTAGGTTCATAGGTTCATAGGTTAGGATTCAGACAAAAGGGATTACTGCTAGATTACTTATCTGTCCTAATCCTCAGAGCCACTATATGTAATGTCTCACAATCTTGTATAACAGAGTTTGGAGGTGCTGAGAAGGGAAAAGAAGATGAAGCCTACATAGTCTATGGTTTTAGAATTCAAGCTGGATTTTAGTTTCACTAAAAATAAACAATAAATAATGGTGGTTTCCTAACCCCTATGGTTACTTATGTGCCTTTAATAGACGTAGTCTTCAATTTACAACAGTTCATTTAGTGACCATTTGAAGTTACCACAATACTGCAAAAAGTGACGTATGTTTTTTTTCACACATATGACCGTTGCAGCATCTCCATGGTCATGTGATCAAAATTTAGATGCTTGGCAACTGACTCATACTTATGAGAGTTGCTGTGTCCCAGAATCATGTGATCATCTTTTGCAGCCTTCTGACAAGCAAAGTCAATAGGGAAGCCAGATTCACTTAACACCCATGTTACTAACCTAACAACTGCAGAGATTGACTTAACAATTGTGGCAAGAAAGGTAACAAAATGGGGCAAAATTCACTTAACAAATGTCTCACTTAGGAACAGAAATTTTGGGCTCAATTATGCTCATAAGTTATGGACTACCTGTAGATGATGCTCTGAAATCCTACGTACATATTTCTTTCTCTCACAAAAGATAAGCAACACTAAATTTAGAAAATGTCTACATTATTTTTTTCAACTGCTATAGCAGTGGTGGCAAACCTTTTGGAGACTGAGTGCCCAAACTGCAACCCAAAACCCACTTATTTATCGCTGGGTGCCAGGTGGGCGTGGCCCACTGAGTGGGTGTGGCTGTGGAGGCCATGGAAGATTGGGTGGGTGTGGGCAAGGTGGATGTGGTCACCTCAATGTTACTTGTGGGGAGGGACACCTGTGGGGGGGTTGGGGGAGCTCCAGGAGGTCTCTGGCAGGTGGGGCGGTAGGCAGGAGACTCATCCTGTGGGGTGAGGTGAGGCAGGGTGGGGGTGCCATTGCCATGGGGCAAGGCAAGGGCTGGAGCAACTGCTGCCTGACACCATCGCCCCCCGCACACAGAGGCCAGCGAGCGCATGGGGGCCAATGGTGTCCATCAGTAGCCACAGCCTGCTGGCCCCTCGATAGGCACACTCTGGGGCTCCACAGCCCGTCGCCAGCAGTTCAAAGAAGCCGCCTCCGAGATGGATGGTTGACCAACAGCTGAGGAGGTGATGCAGTGGGTCATGCCTGGGAAAAGGAGAGCATGCGAGGCCAGGAGGGAAAGGATAGGGGGAAGGGAAACCAGCCGTGCTGCGATGCATTCAGCCACGTGGGACCTCGGCAAATTAGCAGGCGGCTGGTTGAAGAGGGACAGTTGCCACCTCTGGGGCATGGCGTGGGTGCCGCCTCTGGCACCCGTGGCATAGGTTTGCCACCACTGTGCTATAGTAATAACATTTCAATTTTCTTGACACATTTAAATTTTGAATGCAACCATTATCTTGGGAAATGGTTCTTCTAAAACAATGGAGTCTAATTTGTAAAATGAATTAGCTAGAGACTCAAAATTATCTGGTCTGTCCTTGACAAAATCATAAAAGAGCTACATTTTTCTTATATAATATTATGTCCAACATGGCAGCTCATATTAGTTCTACTTATTCCTTGATCAAAGCTAAATATTTCATACCTGATAGTACAGAGAAATGGGCCATCTCTAGTACCTAACATGTATCCAAGACTCCTTTGTTTCATGTATAGATAATGTCTGACACAGGCAATACAGTGTTTATTTGGATCAGTATTGAATTCAACTACGTCAATTAAGATCAATACTTCCACAGAACAAAACAAAGAATATATGTCCCCTGTTTTGGTGCGATTTCTCTAAAATGCATGTACTGGAATCTTTTTTCATTCTTTCCAGCCAAAGGCATGCTGGAAAGAGATCATGCAGGGAAATTTAGGACTTGGTCCATCAATCCATCTGCCTGTTAGCAAAGCAATTATCCAAAACTGAACTAGATCAAATTTGGTATGGAGGAAGAAGAAACTGGGGAGGGGGGGGAGAACCCAAGATAAAGCTATAAAACGCAGAAAAAACATTCCAGGAAAAAAAATCTTCGTTCCAAATTCCTATGCAAGTGTAGTTGAGCAGAAGTTTAGAATGCTTCCATCTGCTCCACACAATACATAAATGTATTATGTACATACTAACAAGGCTTCTAGATTGCTTCAATCCACTGACTCTAACCCTTGTACAACACCACAGTATGTAATATACAACTGGGAATAAAATCATACAATCAGTTAAAAACCATGCCTGGAACTAATGCTATGGAACACAGAGTTCTGACTGAACACATTAACAGTAATAAAGAAATCCAATCTCCCAGCCAAGAGGCAGTAATAGCAATCCAGCTTCCCTGGATTAATGGCATAACCAGGTTTTCACCAACTTTCTAAAAGTGAAAAGGAAAGAGGGTGATTGCACATCAGGCAGAGATTTATTCTGGAGGAAGGAAACAGGGACTGAAAAGGCACCTAAAATGACAGTCTCTAATTGGAGGGACATATAATGATTCTACCTTATTAAATCTTATTAGGCAAATAGAAGCTCTAAGAAGAAGGAAGCCCAGCAAATTTCCAGGCTTCCTCTTAAACCCCCTTCCCTTCTGGTCACATAATCTAGAGTGGAGCTGTTATTGAGGGCTTGAAAAAAATGTGAAAGCCATGATCTGCATGCTTTCTCTATCTTGTTGATCTTTCCACCCCAAGAGGATTTTTTCCAATTCAATCCATGTTATTCTTTCCAACCCAGCCCTCACATGACCCAGATCGGCGCATGAGGCATACCCTATACTGCCCAAAGCACAGATAGTTCCAAAACTGAAGAAAAGAAAAGAAGAAACAGGGGAGACATGGTAGCAGTATTCCAGTATTTGAGGGGCTGCCATAAAGAAGAGGGGGTGATGTTATTCACCAAAGCACCGAAGGCAGGACAAGAAACAATGGTTGGAAACTGATCAAGGAGAGGAGCAACCTGGAATTAAGGAGAAACTTCCTGACAGTGAGGGTAATTAACCAGTGGAATAGCTTGTCCCCAGAAATCATAGGTGCTCCATTGAGATTTTTAAAAAGAGGCGCTAGATAGTCACTTGTCTGAGATAGTATAGGTTCTCCTGCTTGATAGGGGGCTGGACTAGAAGACCTCCAAGGTCCCTTCCAGCTCTATTCTATTCTATTCTATTCTATTCTATTCTATTCTATTCTATTCTATTCTATTCTATTCTATTCTATTCTATTCTAAAACCTTACAGAAGCACTTCAACAGAAGTGCATAGAAGTGCATGTAGAGGTAACAACTAAAACCTGACACACTTGACACCTTAGTTCCTGGGGAGGGGAATGCACACCCACACCCACACTCATGATTTCTTATCACATAGCATAATATACAGGCATCTTTGCTAAAGAGAATAGAAAACATGCCTATCAGCTTAGTAGTACAAGCAGATCCCTTTTGTGAATCCCTCAGTGGCCATACCCCAGTGCTCAAATACATAATCAAAGTCTCTTTCAGACATGGAATAAAGGACCGGTCTTATCAAGGTTGCTTTCAGAAATCCTCCTTTGTTCATTAAACTCTGTTCATTTTGCTCTGTTGTCTCCTTATGGCTATATTCTGGCTCCTGCACTAAATACAGTGGCAGTACAGGTAGTGTTCGACTTACAACCATCCATTTAGTGACCATTTGAAATTACAATCACAGTAAAAAGGTGATTTATAACCATTTTTCACATGACCATTGCAGCATCCCCATGATCAAATGATCAAAATTCAAATGCTTGATAACTGACTCATATTTATGACTGTTGCAGAGTCCTGGGAACATGTGACCACCTTTTGTGACCTTCTGACAAGCAAAGTCAATGGGGAAGCCAGATTCACTTAACAATGTTAAGTTGTTACTAACTGGAGTGATTCACTTAACAGCTATGGCTAGAAAGGGGCAAAAATGGGGCAAAACTCACTTAACAACTGTCTTACTTAGCAACATAAATTGTGGGCTCACTTGTGGTCTTAAGATGAAGACTACATGTAATAATGCATAGTTATTTATTTGGTTTCTTTTTTAAAAAATGTTCCTCATATTTATGAAATAAGTTTAAAAACTATCAAGAAATGATTTTTGTCCTAACGAATTTTTTTCCCAAATGTTACCTAGTAAAAATGCATAACAGGAAATGCTGCTTGACATCACAGTGGCAATTCAGTCTTTCTTTTACATTCACTTTTTCCTTGAGTAGAATTTTTGACTCATTATGAAAGGTAAATTCAACTGCCCAGCAAAAGTCTTCAAAATGTTTTGGGATTGAGAAAATCGTGGTGCTCCCTCTCATTTTAAAATCCATAGCATGAAAGTTGTACAAAATATTTATACATTAATATGAGATTTACCAGAGTCTGGAAAACATACTATACAATTTAAGAAATTAAAACTCTGCAGTGTCACATGAACAACCTCTTTTACAAGTTTAAATGTCAGTATGGAGTAGTAAATAAAACAGAAAACATTACTGTAAAAATAAAGTATGTTTCTGACAAAGAAACTATACTAAAATTCCAGCAATGCAGTGTCTCAAAGAGTCTATAAATTAACCAACAAAGTCAAGACAGACCCCAAACATCATTAAGGAACACTTTATTTACAGATGACTTTTTTTCACCAAAAAAATATTATGGTTCTTTGTTCTGATTGTCTCTTAATGAAAAATGAAGAATCTTCGTTTCAACAAAACTCTTGCTATGACAAGTTCCACCCTTTTGTACAGATCTTATATTGTGGCATAGTAAATAGATAAGGGCTGGAGTTTTTGCATCACAATGTTTCAATTCATGTTTTATTACTCGCCCCTCATTGATACCAATGGTTCACCATGGATCTTGGAAGGTTGTCCATCACCCAGATATATGTAAAAATCTTTCACAAAAAATCTTTGATGAGTCTTTTGTTGAACTTTCAAACAAATGGAATGGCATTATCTCAATAATTCTTAAATAGCCTTTTAATTAACATATTATTATATAGAGTACATGTTGCAAATGGTAATGTAAAGGCTAAGCTAAAGCAACTGGATAAAAGATCTGAATATCTGTTTGATTGCAGACTGTAACTTACAGCACAGTTGAAATTATTTTTATCAAGAAGCAAGCAATACTGACTCCAAAATGAAAAGGAATCCAATATCTATATTGGAAGACATCATATACCAATGATGGAGACATGTAGCTTTTAAGTTCAACAGTTGAGGGCAACTAATGATGCCAAGAGTAAGGTGACATAATGGCTGATGTGTACAAGATATTCTACCACCCTTGTATGTCTTCTGTTAAAAGTATTGGATCCCTCTTTAGCATTATTTGGAAGTATTTAGTTTTATCTCCTTTGAATCAGTTTCAAGACATTTATTATAATTGTCGTTGTTTCTAAAAGTGCTCAATACACCTTGAATATAGTTCAAAAAAATCCAGATTCAGTAGGAATCATTGAAGGAAAAACTCTGCACAAGTTCAGAGGAAAAATAAAGGAAAAACAGCTGAAGAACATAATAATTAACTAGGAAAAACATAAACTATAAATATATAGAAAAGGAGAGGTTATAGATGTTTTCTTTAATTTTTTTTCAGAACAGATATAAAGATGAAGCCAGGAAATATTTGTAGGGAAGGACAATTAATTATTAAAGAGGTCTATTTTTTTTAGAAAAAAGCAAAGCCAATTAGTGGGGTTTTTTTTTGGTTTGTTGTCACTGTGTGTTGGGGGGTGGGAGCACAAAGGGAGGCTCAGCTAATCTCAATGTACACATAGTTGTACTTTGACAATAAAGGTCCATTTCATTTCACAGTACAAAGGAAATGATCCAATGTGAATAAGGCTGTATCAAATACATAGGGAAGGCATGGATTTTCTGATTCTTGTTTGGAAGTTTTTATTTTTCATGTGTGATCTATGCCCATTTTATACAGTATTTACATGGAGTTGTTGAATAACACTGTTATATATTGGGTTTGTTGCTTGATATACTGGTCCTCTGGGCGTGTGGTTGCTAGCGTGGCTGTGCTAGGCCGACCGTAGGGGGGGGATTGCTTTTCCTGCCAGGCACGTCTGGCCTCTCCCCTAGTGACTCTCAGCTCTGTTGGAGAAGCAGGATCCCATCCTCATCGCCAGTGTTATATACTGGGTTCGTTGCTTGATTGACCAGACGAGGCGAGTGAGTTCAGCAAGAATCATTCTTTATTTGGTTACAGGAACTGAACTGAGAAACAGGGCTGTGAATGCAGCTATTTATACCCTGGCCCCTAGGTGGCGGCCAATAGGTTTAAAGCAACCTATTGCCGCCCTAGAAGCAGCCAATGGTGGCGCTGGAGACAGGTTTTCTGAGGAGCTGGGAGCCGTTAGCCAGCTTCCCTGCTTAAACAACTTTCCAGCAATTAACCCCATGTGATACTCTTTAGTAAGACAAAAACCCAATTCATTACAAACACCATTTACTCTTCCTTTGCTCCTGAATGCTGCCCCTTGATTTTTAATATAATCCTGCAAAAACAAATTTCTTTACATATAGCCTCACATTTCTCTAAGTACATATAGCTTTGCAAACTCTATTGTTGCTCAAATTATATGCACCTAGGTATTTCTAATCCCTCTACTCTCTAATTACATTGTGTTTTAGCGATAAGGATTAAATATATCTTTACTGTACCATCTGACCACCTTTCTCTCTTAGTCTGGCACAAGATTCTTTCCCAGCTTTTTTAGCTCTTCAGCAAGCCAACTTCTGAATTTCACTCAACACTTATCTTCAGCTGTTTTCTTCAGTTTTGCTCACAAAAAAGCATACTGTAATATAATACTACTAAATCCAATTTAGAATTACCAGCTAATGTTACTGTTTACCAAAACAATGCCTTTTCACCATTGTAACCCTATCTTTCATTGTGCCAACATTATATCTCCTCTAAGTTCTCCCTCCAATTTTTCCTCCCAGAGGTCTCTCTTGTTTTTCAAGATTCCACCTCTGATGGATTCTCAATAGCCTCTAATAGGCTCTCTGTTGGGAACTAAGCTATCTGTTGTACTTATCTGTTTTTGCTAATCTGTTCACTAAAACATACATGTGTGGGTGGTATCTGTGTGTATATATGAAGACCCAGCAGGAAGCCATGGCTGAATGCAGGCTATAACAGGGGTTTTTTATCATCAGTTTTCAGATAGGGCTTGGGGAATTGCAAAATGAGTAAATGCTTAAATTCAGAAAACCACCTGATCTGGAATTCATGACATTTTTAGAAAAAGAAAATGAACAACAACAAAGATTTATTCAGTCACATGACATCAGTGTTGGTTTCAGACTGTCCCATGACATGAAAATTTAAAAACAAAGATGAACCTAACAAACAAAAAATGTCCTGTTTCATACACTCTATTCTAAGCCATTATTTGGTTTGTTTTAGTGTGATATGTCAGCCCAGTCATTTCTGTTCATAAAACAATAAAACTATATTTTAACGGCTTTGTAATCCCTTAATTCGGAGTAGAGTTGGGGCAACTGGATGGAGCTGACTGGCCAGATGCCCTTCCTGATGCCATGAAAAGCTCAAAGATAATTTTTTCTTTGCTCCCAGGCAGGAAACATCAGTCATTATCTGGGACTGAACTCTCAACCTTCCGAGTGGGAGGCAATCATGTTCACCACTAAGCCAACTTGCTGCTCACTATTCATAAACTATTTTTAATTATATTTGTATAGCTACCCATTTCACATGAAAGTGACTCTGGATAGCCAAAAAACAACTGATACTAATGTCTTAATCTAATGTATAAACCAGGCTACTACAGCTAATTTAGCAAATTATGGTTAAATAAACCATAATTTAGAATACATGAATCCAGTATATATTTCACTGGAAACAAAATAAAACTCTGCTGTTGGGTACATTCTTTTCCAAAAGAAATGCATTATGGTAAATTAGATTATTTTCCTCACCATAATTTATTTTTTTATACTACACTCTAAGTTGTAGAAAATAAATTATGAGTTTTTATTTCCAGTAATTTGTCTTAATCAGTTTTTATTCAGTAACTTTCAAATAGCTAGTTATTCTTTTATAATAATAATAATAATAATAATAATAATAATAATAATAATAATAATAATAATAATAATAATAATAATAATTAGTAGTAGTAGTAGTAGTAGTTGGAAGGGATCTTGGAGGTTATCTAGTCCAACCCCCTGCTCAGGCAGGAAACCCTATACCATTTCAAGCAAATGGCTGTCCAATCTCTTCTTAAAAACTGCCAGTGTTGGAGCATTCACCGCTTCTGGAGGCAGGTTGTTCCACTGGTTAATTGTTCTAACTGTCAGGAAGTTTCTCCTTAGTACTTAGGTTGCTTTTTTCCTTGATTAGTTTCTATCTGTTGCTTCTTGTCCTGCTTTCAGGTGGTTTGGAGAATAGCTTGACTCTCTCTTCTTTGTGGCAACTCCTGAGATATGATACTGCTATCATGTCACCCCTACTCCTTCTCTTCATTAAACTAGACATACCCAATTCCAGCAACCATTCCTTATATGTTTTAGCCTCCAGTCTCCTAATCATCTTTGTTGCTCTTCTCTGTACTCTTTCTAGAGTCTCAACATCTTTTTTACATCATGGTGACCAAAACTGGATGCAGTATATTCCAGGTGTGGCCTTACCAAGGCATTGTAAAGTGGTATTAATACTTCACATGATCTTGATTCTATCCCTCTGTTAATGCAGCCTAGCACTGGGTTGGCTTTTTTGGCAGCTGCAGCACACTGCTGGCTTATATTTAAGTGATTGTCCACTAGGACTCCAAGATCCCTCTCACAGTAACTATTATTAAGCAAGGTACCACCTATACTATACCTGTGCATTTGGTTTTTCCTGCCTAAATGTAGAACCTTACTTTTTCACCATTGAATTTCATTTTGTTAGATAGTGCCCAGTGTTCAAGTCTGTCCAGATCCTCCTGTATCCTAAGCCTGTCTTCTGGAGTATTGGCTATTCCTGCCAGCTTGGTGTCATCTGCAAATTTGATGAGTTCCCCATCTATCCCCTCATCCAAATTGTTGATGAAGATGGTGAAGAGCACTGGGCCCAGAACAGAGCCCTGGGGCACCCCACTACACACTTCCCTCCATGTAGATGCAGTTCCATTGAGGACCACACGCTGAGTACGGCCTGTCAGCCAGCTACGATTCCATCTGGTGATGATGCTATCTAACCCAGATTTTTCTATCTTATCAAGTAGTAGGCTGTGGTCTACTTTATCAAATGCCTTACTGAAGTCCAAGTAAATTATATCCACAGCATTCCTCTGGTCCACTAATTTTGTCACTTGGTCAAAGAATGCAATAAGATTTGTCTGGCATGATCTGTTTTTGACAAACCCATGTTGGCTTTTAGTAGTGACTTTGTTTGCATCTAGGTGTTCGCTGATTCGTTGTTTGATTATCTTTTCCAGAATCTTCCCAGGTATTGAGGTCAGGTTGATACGTCTGTAGTTTCCTGGATCTATTTTTTTCCCTTTTTTGAAGATGGGAACTACATCAGCTCTTTTCCAGTCCTCTGGTAGTTCCCCAGTGCTCCAGGATCTTTGAAAGATATAGTTCAGTGGTTCTGAGATCACGTCTGCCAGTTCCTTGAGAACCTTGGGGTGTAATCCATCTGGTCCCAGTGATTTGAACTCGTCTAGGCTGGACAGGTGCTCACTTACCATTTTTTTTGCCTATCTTAACTTATGTTTCTATTCTGTTTTTATGGCACTGTTTTTGAAAGGTTGGACTGCTTTTTTCCTTTGTGTAAAGGGAGATGGAAAAAATGAGTTAAATAGTTCTGCTTTCTCCCTGTTACTTGTCATCTTCTTGCCACTTTCCCCCACTAATGGACCAATCATTTCCTTAACTTTTTTCTTGTTTTTTTATATGTTGAAAGAAGCTCTTTTTGTTATTTTTGACTTTGGTTGCAAGCCTTAGTTCATTTTGAGCCTTAGCTTCCCTCACTTCATCTTTGCAAGCACAAGCTATTTGCTGATATTCTGCCTTAGTTATGTGCCCCTCTTTCCACTTTTTATACTTGTCCTTTTTATCTTTCAATTTATCAGAGAGTTCTTTATGCAGCCATGTTGGTTTCTTTTGAGAGTTGTTATTTTTCTTCTTTGTTTGTATTGTGCTAGACTGGGCCTTTATTATCTCACTTTTCAAAATTTCCCAAGCTTCTTGAGTTGTTTTCCCCTTTAGGATTCTCATCCATGGAATCCTTCCCAAGGTCTAAGTTTATTGAAATTAGCTCTTTTAAAGTCCTAGACTCTAGTTTGACTGTGTTCTATTGCTTGTGCTCCCAGAATGTTGAATTGCAATATTGCATGACCGCTTCCCCCTAAGGTTCCTGTGGCTTCAACACTTTCTATCATTTCATCTCTGTTAGTGAGGATTAGATCCAATATGGCTAATCCCCTAGTTCCCTTCTTTACTTTTTGGGAGACAAAGTTGTCTGCTAGATTTGTCAGGAATCTGTTTGATCTTCCACTTGGTGCAGAGTTTGTCTCCCAGTTGATGTCAGGGTAAAGTCCCCCATTACTATTGTGATGTGCTTCCTAAATACCTTAGCTGACTAGCAAAAAGTTCCTCTGCTATGGTATACACCTATGGCAATGTCATTTCCCCCCCTTTTATATTGACCCAAATGCTTTCAGGTTTACAGTTTTCATCATTGTTGTGCTCTATTTCTGTAGAGATAAAGTTATTTCTTATATAAAGAGCAACTCCACCTCCTCTTTTGTTTGGTCTGTTTCTTTTAAATAATTTAAATCCCTCTAGCTGTATGTTCCATTTGTGGGTTTCCTCCCACCTTGACTATATCTAGTAAGAGAATACTGTACTTAGTTGCTTTAAAAGGATTAATTTAAAGATAATTTATCTTAAAGTACAATCCAAGACTACATTTTTAAAAAGAATTTAAAACAATGAGCTGTATTATTATGGGTTCCATGTATGTTTTGCTAGATGAGTAACATTGTCTGATGAGGCCTTCTCAAAATCTGTATCAATCAAATTTGTAGGACTTCATGACTTGTGATAGATCATATGAAGTATGATAAACATGCTTGCTCTAAATTGAAAGGTTTACTACAGATTTTCTTTTGTTTTCTTCACAGACTAAAATCCCTGTTTAATAACAGGCACCACATAAAGGTGAAACTCGAAAAATTAGAATATATGCAAAAGTTCATTTATTTCAGTAATGCAACTTAAAAGGGGAAACTAATATATGAGATAGACTCATTACATGCAAAGCAAGATAGTTCAAGCCATAATTTGTCATAATTGTGATGATTATGGTGTACAGCTCATGAAAACCCCAAATCCACAATCTCAGAAAATTAGAATATTGTGAAAAGGTGCAATATTCTAGGCTCAAAGTGTCCCACTCTAATCAGCTAATTAAGCCATAACACCTGCAAAGGGTTCCTGAGCCTTTAAATGGTCTCTCAGTCTGGTTCAGTAGGAATCACAATCATGGGGAAGACTGCTGACCTGACAGTTGTGCAGAAAACCATCATTGACACCCTCCATAAGGAGGGAAAGCCTCAAAAGGTAATTGCAAAAGAAGATGGATGTTCCCAAAGTGCTGTATCAAAGCACATTAATAGAAAGTTGTGTGGAAGGGAAAAGTGTGGAAGAAAAAGGTGCACAAGCAGCAGGGATGACCGCAGCCTGGAGAGGATTGTCAGGAAAAGGCCATTCAAAAGTGTTGGGGACTTTCACAAGGAGTGGACTGAGGCTGGAGTCAGTGCATCAAGAGCCACCACACACAGATGGATCCTGGACATGGGCTTCAAATGTTGTATTCCTCTTGACAAGCTGCTCCTGAACAACAAACAATGTCAGAAGCGTCTTACCTGGGCTAAAGAAAAACAGACCTGGTCTGTTGCTCAGTGGTCCAAAGTCCTCTTTTCTGATGAGAGCAACTTTTGCATCTCATTTGGAAACCAAGGGCCCAGAGTCTGGAGAAAGAATGGAGAGGCACACACTGCAAGATGCTTGAAGTCCAGTGTGAAGTTTCCACAGTCTGTGTTGATTTGGGGAGCCATGTCATCTGCTAGTGTTGGTCCACTGTGCTTCATTACGTCCAGGGTCAACGCAGCCGTCTACCAGGAGATTTTGGAGCACTTCATGCTTCCTTCCGCAGATGAGCTTTATGGGGATGCTGACTTCATTTTCCAGCAGGACCTGGCACCTGCCCACACTGCCAAAAGTACCAAAACCTGGTTCAATGACCATGGGATTACTGTGCTTGATTGGCCAGCACACTTGCCTGACCTGAACCCCATAGAGAATCTATGGGGCATTGCCAAGAGAAAGATGAGAGACATGACACCGAACAATGCAGAAGAGCTGAAGGCCGCTATTGAATCATCCTGGTCTTTCATAACACCTCAGCAGTGCCACAGGTTGATAGCTTCCATGCCACACCGCATTGAGGCAGTAATTGCTGCAAAAGGGGCCCAAACCAAGTACTGAGTAGATATGCATGCTTATACTTTTCAGAGGTCCGATATTGTTCTATGTACACTCCTTGTTTTATTGATTGCATGTAATATTCTAATTTTCTGAGATTGTGGATTTGGGGTTTTCATGAGCTGTACGCCACAATCATCACAATTATGACAAATCATGGCTTGAACTATCTTGCTTTGCATGTAATGAGTCTATCTCATATATTAGTTTCCCCTTTTAAGTTGCATTACTGAAATAAATGAACTTTTGCACAATATTCTAATTTTTCGAGTTTCACCTGTAGTTACAAGCCACAGAAAGAAATAACTACCCCAGTTTTTACATACTGATTTTAATGGCACATTAATTTTAACAGATCATTTATTTTAAAGCAACAAAAATCCTCAAACTAAACACAATTAGCAGAATTATAATTTTGTAGCTTAGATTTTCACTTAAAAAGTGTTATCACAAGCTAAAGTGTTTCATGATCAGATATTAATAAATATTAAGGCTGCATATATTTGGGGCCAGAATTTGGCCTTTCATATGTTGTAACTTTTACATTTTACCTTGCATTTTGATACTAGATTTTCTTAATCTACATTTCAAAATTCTTTGATATTATACACATTAAACACTCAAGGGACATGAATGACAACTGCTTCTTGGAATATATGGACACTACACATTCTGCTTGTTTACTGTGGAGTAGAATAGAATAGAACAGAACAGAACAGAACAGAACAGAATAGAATAGAAATCTGGAAGGGACTTTGGAGATCTTCTAGTCCAGCCCACTGCTCAAGCAAGAGAACCTATACCAGTGATTGCAAACCTTTTAGAGACCAAGTGCCCAAACTGCAACCCCAAACCCACTTATGTATCATCGGGTGCCGGGTGGGTGTGGACCTTTGGGTGGGTGTGTCCAATTGGGTGGGCGTGGTTGCAGTGGTAACGGCAGACTGGGTGGGACTAAAAAGTTCAATCAATCAATTCCAACTTTGCAAGAACATTTTTTTTCCCGTGAGAAGTTGAAATTAATTGATTGATTGAATCTTTTTTTTTTCGCACACAGCGACGGAGGTCTAAAGTGAAAAGGTTTTATAAAGCACAGCTGAAGGTCTAGAACTGGTGCGACAGCACACGTGCCCACAGAGAAAGCTTGGTGTGCCACCACAGACCTATACCATTTCAGATAAGTGACTGTCTAGTCTCTTTTTAAAAATCTCCAGTGATGGAGCGCCCATGATTTCTGAAGGCAAGCTGTTCCACTGGTTAATTGTCCTCATTGTTAGGAAGTTTCTCTTTAATTCCAGGTTGACTAGATTAGATTAGTTTCTTGTCCTGCTCTCTGATGCTTTGGAGAATAATTTGACTTCCTCTTCTTTGTGGCAGCGCTTCAAATACTAGAATACTGCTATCATGTCACCCCTATTTCTTTTCTTCAGAGTACCCAAATCCAAGTCCTGCAGCCATTCTTCATAGGTTTTAGTCTCCAGGCCTTTGTTGCTCTTCTCTGAACTTTTTCCAAACTCTCAACATCCTTTTTGTAGTATGGTGACCAAACTTGGTTGCATTATTTCAGGTATGGTCTTACTAGGGTTTTATAAAGCGGTACTAATAATTCACGTGATCTTGATTCTATGCCTCTGTTTATACAACCCAGGATTGTATTAGCTTTTTTGGCTGCTGCTGCACACTGCTGGCTCATATTCAAGTGACCGTCCACTAGGACTCCAAGGTCCCTCTCACAGTTAATGTTTTTGAGCCAGGTCTCGCCTAATCTGTACTTATACCTTTGATTTTTCCTGCCTAAATGTAAAACTTTATTTTGTTGGATTGGGCCCATTGTTCAAGTTTCTCAAGTTCTTTTTGGATCCTGAGCTTTCTTCTGGGATGTCGCTATTCTTGCCAGTTTAGTGTCATCTGCAAATTTGATGAGTTCCCCTTTTATTTCCTTATCTACTTGAATACTAATTAAGGATTCATTTGTCTAATGCAGTAACTCCCAAACCATAGGCCATAAGAGAAGATAATTGCTATGAAAAACAAATTCATTAAATGATCCTTGGATTTTCAAAATTTTCATCCGTAGATGAGATGCTTACTGCATCTAGTCTTTCCTCTCAGGGAACATGCTTGTTTGCAATCTGGAATAAGTTTCTATAAGGCCGTGGTTGGCTGGGAAATTCTGGGAATTTAAATCCATATATCTTGCAACTGCCGAAGTGGAGAAACACTCAAGGCTAGGTCTACATCTGGTCCCTAGTCTGATTTTTTTAAAAGCTTTCTGCATGCAGGTGGAAAGAGAAGAAATTTTAGAAAAGAAATCAGATGGTGTCATAAGAAGAAAGAATGGGTGTGCCTGTCCCCTTTTGATGCAGACTGCACCCATTGCTTGCTTCACATTCCCCAAATAGCATGCAGTCTCAAATATTATTTCCAGGGTAATGTTGTTCCAAATAGACAAAAAAAAAGTTCTCCAGCTAATCTGTAGCATATTTTCACTATGTGTGTGTGTGCATAGATTTCTTTACTTACTGCCATTTTAAGCCTGCTTTTCACTAAACATAATCTCAAAATTGCAGGAAAAAACATAAACCAATAATGCACTCCAAAATTGGAAAGTTACAAGAAAACAAATGATAAAATGTATTTTTATATTATGTTGTACTTAGTTTTAATTTTATGAGTGTTCACTAGCCAGAGTTACTTGTTTGAGATGGGCAGTATAGAAACTGAATAAAATAAAAATAAACATTTTTATTATACGTGGCCCAGAGTCACATTCTGTGGGATGGATGACTATATAATGATGATAAATAAGGCCATTCAAAACATTAAATGTTAGCATCTTAAAACTGGAGTGTGACAATCACAAGAGAAAGCCACAGCCCTATTGATTTTAGTTTGAGCTTTAGGGAACAAGTAGGCTGTGTTCAGATTGAAAACTCAGCTGATTTATTGAACAATATGATTGGGATGCCCATTTTTCAGCCTCCATCCCTTGAATGCCCTGTAACAAATATCCTGCTAAATCCAAACACAAATTCTGTTAAATACATACACAGACTTTCATTTTCCCCATGCAAGATAAGCATAAGGAATAAGGCACTCCACAAAATCTTCAAGGCCCAAACTATATGGGCTTTATGTATTAAGACAGGCCCACCAAATTTGGCCCAATAGCTCATTTACAATACCACTCAGAATTCAATTGTTAGATGGGAGACCATGTAAAGTTGATAGTTAAATAAAATAGATGTAATATATTGACAGCAGCTTGTTTCTTCATTAATTTTCCCATGCCTTCTGCATCAGCAGTAACTTCTAAATTCAATTCAAAGGACTCCTTTTTGCGTGCTAGTTGTGCCATTTTGTGCACTGGTCATTGGAATTAGTCCTATGAACTTAAACTTTATGATAAGTTCCACACTTAGCAACTATCAAAACCTTCGTGAAAATCAAAATCTGGAGCATTCATTTTTTTTATTGTTCAGAACAAACAAGTTCTCTCTTACAATAAGATTAATGAGCAGCTGACCTACCTTAAACTTTAAAAAAAAGTACAATAAACATACTAACTTACCAGCTCCAAAAATCCTCTCAAAACTTGTCTCTGTTTCAGGTTGGTTTCACCATCCAGATTAGCAGTTTCTATATGACACAAGCCATCAGGATCACTTGAAGAAAGCAGCAATATATCTGCAGGTATGATTTCATTGCAGCGAAGCTGGATGAAGTCTCCAACTTTTACTTCTTTCCAGTATCTTGTGGTGTATTTCCTTTCATTTCTGTGAGAAATATTTAGGATAAAAACATGACAGCAGTTCTAAGAAATATAATAGCAGGATAAGTTAATATATGTATTTCATGATGTTTGCAGTAATTATTTTCCTGACACCTATTGGTTCACCAAAAATCTTATATTCAAAGAATAAAGTTCTTAGAAGAAACTATTCACCAACAGCTATGAGAAACAAGTATCATTATCCCAGGATCAAAACTTAACAATTACTATGTAGATGACTTGCAAAGGATGAGAACAGAGAATATAAAGGTTACATCTATGAGAAGGAAACCTAAGTCATATGCTGCCCATATATCTTATTTGCAGAAAAGAGTATGTTCAAAATGTTGATTATTACTTTTATTATCACTACATGGCACAAGGCTAGGTTATACGTAGGACCAATTTTTCTTGAGGGATCTGTCTGTCCTCTAGGTCAGATAAGGTGGATATGCTGCACGTTCCCCCCCCCTTAAATGTTGCCACCTGCTGGGAACTTTGAAATATTCCTACTTAGTGGCTACTCCAGGCTTTTGGAATAGCCTACCACCTGAGATCTTTTTAGTCTTATGAAAGGCTCTTGCCCCAACCATTGGAGTAGCATGGGAGTGATCTGGAATGTTGTTTGGTTCACTCCCTGTGAGGAAGAGTAGTTTTCTTTCTATCCTTTTTATGGATTATTGTGAGCAGTCTAGAGCAGGGGTCAGCAACCTGAAACAGTGAAAGAGCCACTCGGAACCGGTTCCCTCACAAAAAGAAAAACTGGGAGCCGCAAAAAATGTGTGCACATGTGCGTACATGCACGCATGCGCAGAACAGGGTTTGACTGAAAAGTGGAGCCAAGGCGAGATATGCACCTACCCTGCATATTTGAATTGATTGAACTTTTTTAGTCCCACTTTTTTTTTTGGACTGCACATGGCAGAGGACTGGGAGCCACAGGAGATGGCTGAAAGAGCCGCATGCAGCTCCGGAGCTGCGGGTTGCAGACCTGTGGTCTAGAGTTATTATATGAGGTAGGAAGTCTGTTAATAAATAAATACATAAATTAATACAAGGTTATATAGCCTGGGAGGGAAGAAGAAATAGAAAGTGAAATGTAGGAGTAAGGAAGAATGGCAGTAAACATGGGAAAAAATCCAGATTCTTGTGGATTACAGTCTACTTCATCACATAAATGAATATTATCCCACATTACCAAATATGGAAGGTAATGTACAGATGATTGTTAATAATGAAAGAAAATATAGAATATAGACTAATGACAATTACATTAACCTAAATAATCTTGTCAGGACAATCTGAAGCAAATCACGGTTATCAAACGGGAAGAAATAAATTAAAACCAGGCACAGAACCTGTGTTTGCATAACACTGAACTATAAACTCATTTTAGCTTATCAACTACTGAAAATCCAGTCATTTTGTAAATTTAATTTTGTATGAACTCAGAAAAAATACATGTGTGATTCAATACTCCTTAGTTATTGACAATAAAATGGGGAGCACAACCACTAAATCTCAAGCAGAGTTGTTTTTCTTTGCTTTACTCAACAAAGCAGGAAACACTAATAGCTTTAATTACAGTGCTTTGTTGAAATAGTAACTGAAAACAAGTATACAAAACATATTGATAGTAAATAAATTACTTATTTTATTTATATATCAAATTTAGAAATGACCATCTCCCTCACAGAGAGAGGCTATTGAAAGCAAATAAAGAGAGCCACTTTGGTGTAATGGTTAAGGTGCTGGACTAGAACCCAGGAGACTGCAAGTTCTAGTCTAGCCTTAGACGTGAAAGCTGGTTGGGTGCCTCTGGATCAGTCACTCTCAGCCCAATCCACTTCCTAGGGCTATTCTTGTGGGAAAAAATAGGAGGAGGAAGAAACATTATGTACGTTCACCTTCTTGAATTACTTATAAAATAATAAAGGTAGGATAAAAATCAAACAAACAAATAAATAAATAAATAAATAAACATTCATTCTTCATATTTAGAAGAAATCAACAACTGGGCTGTGCCAATCCAGAGTGACAATATTTTTCTACTGTGACATTGAAGTTACCTGTCTTACAAAATAGGCAGTATATACTAATTCTTAGACCACTCATTTAATCAACTGACATTTCCCTCACTTCTTCAATCAGTGATTCAAGGCTGCTCAAAGTTGCCTTAAATTGTGAGATGGTTGGCAAATAAATTTGATAAATAAATAAATGATGGATCAATCCCACTCTGAAAGATTGCAGAGTCTTTTTTGATTCCTTTTGCATTCAAATAACAACAGACTAAACTGGGTTGAAAAATTAAAGTATTGCTGATATATTATTAATGACATGGTTCCGACAGATGAAACTCTTCAAAGAACTTCAAGGCATTGTTTACCTGAAAGAATCTTTATTCAAGTTGCATAGCATCGGCACGTACATAGTCAAAACCAAAATCTGGATTCCCCTCCCTTTAGCACATAGTATCAAACACAATTCCCTCCTCTAATTAACAGTCATAAATCACATTCTCCAATTAGTTTGAAATGCAGGCTTTCCCTCCTTTACTCCAACCCATCATTTCTTATCACCTCTTATTTCAAAAGTCCTGAGTTCACACACTATTACAATATTATTATGTCTAACTAACTCCCATCACATTCCTCCTCCTTCCCCAGTATCATCTAATTCTAAGAGTAAAGCATAAGAAAGAAGGCTGTATCTCCATATGTTGTCAAAGCAAGAACATCCAATGTTAGCAGCGTTGACAATTGGTTTGGACAAGCTCTGTGTTTCTTATATATTTCTAAGTTAAAACATTCCTCTACTAAAGAAATTAAATCATTATCTGAACTGTGAAATACATAATGAAAAATGTGTGGATATAAAGTGAAGTGTTTTTTCAGTGACTGAAATACTAAATATTACAAGCCAGGATGAATATTAATCTCTGTGGTAAAAAATCACTGAAGTTAGGTTATACAATAATGCAATTTCATTTTAACCTCACCCACTATGTTTTCTTGAAACACAACTAAGATTCAATAAGCCACTTTGTCTCAAAAAAGAAATTTTTGATGTTAGCATTGATTCTTGGACAGCAAGAGGAGGGCAGCAGAGTCCGAGGATATATACTGTAGAGGATATCTGTTCATATTTATGTGGAAGTACATAGTTTATTTATGAATCAGTTATGAAGCATGACAAAATAAGTTCCAGCAATTGCTTCAAGTCTTTCTCCCAATAACAAACGTAAGTCACACATTTCAGACTTAGGCATATTCTGCTGTTCCCAATGAAAAGAACAGAAAAGAAAAGAAAAAGAAAAGAAATTAAAGAGAAAAGGGAAAGGAAGGGAAGGGGAAAAAAGAAAGAAGATAGAATATGACACTGAGAATAGGATTTGATTTGTTTGGAATTGCAGCTTTCAATCTATCATTATCATCATCTAATGAAGATGATTTTAGCTTTTACAACTGGATTTGATATATTTAAGAAACAGCTGAATCTCAGAAACAGAAAAAATGGCTAGATAAGATTTCAATCAGTCATAGATATTTACAAAAGCTGTTGTGTAACAACAGAATTATGCAAAAACAGGGAAAGCCTGTTTGAAGAATAAGTTATATCACTCAGTTTTAACTTACTGCCTATATATTTTGCATATAATATGTTTCTATTTCACTTGTATTTTGAATCTATCTCTTGCCATACAATGAATAAATGGAACCTTATTCCATAGATAGAAGCTTTCTTGTACTATAACATTTTCTGTTGTTTCTGCTTCAATATTTGAATATGGCTGTCAACTGTTATTGTTGAAGGAAAAGTCTTCATCATGGTTCAGCCCAAGCTGGGGATAAACAACATGACAACTGCTTTAGAAAGAAGGTTGCAGTTTATTGAAGAGGAGAGCCAGACAGAAAGATGGTTCTAGCAGAAAAAGGACTGAGCACATCTAGGGAGTGGGTTTCTATACCCTCTGGAGCCTTTTGTTTGGAGTTATTTCCTGTTTCAGGCTTTGTATTTCCTGTGTTACATATTCTGACCTGAGTCTGGGTGTGCCTTTCTGGTATTCTTGATGGTGGTGGGTTAATCCTATTATGTCCCCTGCTTCCCTGGGGCTGGGGCTGATGTTGACTCTAGAGATCTTTCTTCCTTATTCTAGTTTCCTGACAAGATTATCACATCTGCATTCCTGCAGACTTGGTTTCTGCTTGGGACAGAGAGACTTGGGGGCAGGGCTGGTTTCTACTTTTAAAATCCTTTAGGGAAATATATTCTGCCCTTTTAATATTTCCTTCTCTGTGGGTGCTGACTTCCCACATTATCATAATAATCTCCCAAACTGTTCTCATCTGAAGTGTTTCAGATCAACACCACATATCAGCAAGATTGTCAGTGTCAGAATATTATCACACGTAACTCATGATGGACGTAATTACTGCCAATACTTTGACTTTTAGGCTGATCTAACATAGCTAGGATCAGAAAAAATTAGACCAAAGCTCTAACAATTATGCCATACATTTTTTTTTCTTCAAAAAGAGAAGCAAGGTTCTGTGGTCAACTTTCTTATGAAAGGAAGAGACCTAGGAGAACAGAATTTTCCTGAAAGTTATTTTAAAGTTCTAGCATAAAATAGTTGCATTCCTACTCTTTCTTCAACAACTTTGAATTAATATTATTTCTTGTAAGGACAATGTGGAAATAGTTCTGAATATGAAATAGAAATGATTGAGCTAAAAGACATTGTCAAAAATGCCCTTGGGCATAAATCACAAAGCTAGAGTCACCATGGGCATTCTGTTAAAAATGCAGACAAAGACCTGTTATGGAAAAATGATATTCTTAGGTCTTTTTGTCCCCTTCAAATTTGCTAAGTAATTCATTTCTTCTATAGAACCTTTGCACATTTTGTACTTCAAGAGTGTTAATGCACTATCAAATATCATTCCGTTTAAAGTGCCTTGGATGCCTAGGACATATTTTTCTCTTGGATGGAATAGGAAATATCTTTTAGTCATAAGATTGCAAAAATATGTTTGCTCTAGTTTTTGTTACTGGCCAAGATCACTTTTTTCCCCCCAGAAGTTAGGACATGGCAGAATAAATAAAAGTTATGACTATGTTCTTGTCCTTCATAGTCAGGGGAGAACTTTTTACATAGTGGGAATTTACCCTAATGCTAATTAATAAAACTATAAATATTTTACATACTGATATCAACTTTCCTGAATTTTTAAATCCAGTCCATAATGCAAAACATGTTTAGAAAATTATACCAAAAAGAAATAATACCTACTTTTTTTTAGTTAGGGAATAAAAGTAACAGAAAGAAAAATAGTATAAAAGATGCATTTTTAAAAGAACCACACATGTAAATACCTAAACACATGCATACAAATGAACTTTAAAATGGAAATGAGATGGAACAAAATTATGGTTAAGAAAAATAAGAAAATTCAAATATATTCTAGAAAGAGAAAAAGTCAGTTAAAAACAATTCTCACAGGAAACTCTTAAAGCATTCTCTCACACTCGTTATTTAGCAATATGGATAAATATATATGCATACATATATATGCTTTCAGCAGCAAGATCAAGACCTGCCTTGAATCTTTAGTTGTTTTCAATATTGCAAGCATTGGGGACATGCTATATACAACATGATTCACATCTGAGAGGTGGGCTAAATGACAATGCGACAGCACAGTCAAACACCATCATTGTTATATTTGTGCCATTTTTATACTTTTATTCATTGTGTGGTGAGAGATTCAAAATATAAGTGAAATAGAAAAAAATATTATATGCAAGTATACTTTATACTTTCATGTTGGGATGAAACTCTAAAAGGGCAGGATTGCATTGTGATATTTCTGCACACTATTTACTTTTCTTTTTGCTATGGTTAGCTACAGATGCCTACGTAACTACTCTGTGTTAACTTTCTATATTCCTACATGCTTAATAGCTGTCCCGATCAGCCAACTTTTACAACAGAAAAATGTTTACCCCAAATGAAAATGATACAGATTTTAAATGGTAATATGTCAGAGCATTGCATTTCATTGGGAATTTTTTTAAAAAAACAATTTGTTGCCTCCTATTCACATTCTTGTGGCACTAAACATAAAGTTATAGTAGAAGTGTGGAAATTCAAATAGACATACGTATTACAGAGTTTCTCCCTCATAAACAACAAAGGAACATTGAGCTAGTCCAGATTTATCCTCTGGCTACAATTACTAAAGAATTTTAAAAAATACTTTCTGTTTAGATTTTACCATAGGTTAGCATAGGTCAAAACTGAAAGAAGCAAAGTTCTGAAATTAGGATACGAAATTGACTTATTTTCATTGATTTATAATAAGAAGCAACCATCTAGTTCAGGTTTTGTTTGTAAAGCTAAATTGCAGAGAGTCTAATGTGGAAGGAAAAATTCCCTCAATTCACTAGAGAAAGAATGGCAATAAAATCATTAACCATTGTTTAATTGGTTAGAACCAGGCAATGTATAAACATGATGTCAATTCAACACACATACACATACAGAGCAATTGTATATTCTACAGCTGAGTGCAATATTCTTCATAACTAAAAACAAGTGCTTTGTCTGAAAGCTTTCCTGGCAATTAAATCTTTGATTCTTTTCAGGAAACCAGTCTAACACTGAATTATTTATTAGTGTCCTTGATATTACTTATTACTGCTACAATTGAAGAACTACTGATTTAATATGTGCAATTTTCTCTTGACAAAAAAGCCTTTGTATTCCAATGAAATGTTTGCAAATGTTTATATGTGCCATTAGGGTGATGCTGATTCTTAGCCACTACAAAGAGAGAATTTTTCAAGGATAACTTCTCCCAATAGTGCACAAACTGCTACTGTAAATAAGTCCATCCCCTCACTTCTGGTTGTCCTCTTTTTCCCCTACTATCTTTCTTCAACATTATCCTAGTGGACGATCACTTAAACATGAGTCAGAAGTCTGCTGCAGCTGCCAAAAAAGCCAATGCAGTCCTAGGCAGCATTAACAGAGGGATAGAATCAAGATCATGTGAAGTTCTAGTACTGCTTTACAATGCCTTGGTAAGACAACACTTGGAATGTTGCATCCAGTTTTGGTTGCCATGATATAAAAAAGATGCTAAGACTCTAGAAAAGGTACAGAGAAGAGCAACAAACATGATTAAGGGACTGGGGGCTAAAACATATGAAGAACGATTGCAGGAATTGGGTCTAGTTTAATGAAAAGAAAGACTAGCATGATAGCAGTGTTCCAATATCTAAAGGGTGCCACAAAGAAGAGTGAGTCAATCTATTCTCGAAACCATCTGGAGCAGGACAAGAAGCAATGGATGGAAACTAATCAAAGAGAACCACCCTAGAACTAAGGAGAAATTTCCTGACAGTTAGAACAATTAATCAGTGGAGCAACCTGCCTCCAGAAGCTGTGAATGCTCCAACACTGGAAGTTTTTAAGAAGAGATCGGACAATGGTATAGGCTTTCCTGCCTGAGCAGGCGGTTGGACTAGAAGACTAGAAGAAGTCCAAGGTCTCTTCCAACTCTGTTATTCTGTTATATTCTCCTTAAGGGATCTGTGTCATAGCATGTGTCCAAAATATGAAAATGTCAGTTTGGTCATTTGTACCTCAAGTAAGAATTCTGAATTGATTTGTTCTATGATCCTAGAATGGATTAGTAAAAAATAATATGTTGTTCTCTTGCTTGATTTTTGTTTGCTTGGCTCTATAATCCAACAATATTCCCACACTACTATTTCCTACTACCGACTTTGGCATTCCAATTCCCCAACTACAAGCAGCACAACTAGCTGGCAAGTTCTGTCTACATCATACTGAGCTTGTTGAAAAGATATGTCATATTTCTCTTCCTCTGAATCAGTGGCTGAAGTATAAATTTGAATAACTACCATATTAAAAGGGTACCAGAGAGATTCACTTGATAATATTCAGTCACTGACTGCATTTTACCTACTACTGGTCTTATGATACCCTTCCTAACTATAAAAGCAACACTGTCCTTTCTTTGTTTTTATGTCCTAAATAGCAAACAGTATGATATTTTGACTGAAAGTGTCCAGTTTCAACCCACTTCAATTTGCTGATGTCCAACTAATCAATGTGTAGTTGATTTATTTCATTTTTCACTGTTTGGAACTTTTTTATGTTCATACTGCTTACATTCCATATTCCTGTTCTAATGCTTTCTCTAGTTTCAGCTTTTCTTCTCATGTATGGCAGCATCAGCAACCAGACGTCCTGAAAGTTTTAATCAGCCATGTCTTAAACACCATTAATATTCATAAAGATCTTATTCCTTGGTAGCATGAGCACCAACCAATCTTAAGGGCCTGTCATCTGGCACTATATTGTCAACCATTTTATATTTCCTATCCATGTGATTTTCTTGTAAAATACACCATTGGTTTACATTATCCTCTCCCCTGCTATATGAAATTATCCCTTTGCAATTGTTTAAAAGTGATTATCTGCTTCCAGCATCTTCCTATATTGCCGAATATACAAATCTATTTGATTTGGTTGAGCAGCTGGGATGACCTTCACACTTTGGGTAACGCTGCTGGGAACTGAATGGACCACTTGCCATTACCAATTCACCACAGCTAATTCACCACAGCCAACTTGCCATGGAATAACTTGCCACAGGACAATTCAATAATTCAATTTAATTATTTAAAATATTTTTTTTATTTTTGTCATTCACATTTCATTTGTCCCTCCTTTGGCGTCCTTTTTTTAATGATTCTATTCCACCACTTCTTCGATATTAGTGTAATTTTTGTTCTATGGCGAGTTTTCCCTTGGCGAGTTGGCCATGGTGAGGTGTCTTGCAGCTAGTTGACCATGGCAAGTTGGCCATGGCAAGTTGACTGTGGCAATTTGGCTGCAGTGAGTTGTCCTAGACCCGTTGGTAATACACTCCCTAGACCAGGGATAGGCAACCTTGGCTCTTTTATGACTTGTGGACTTCAACTCCCAGAATTCCTGAGCCTGGCATGGCTGGCTCAGGAATTCTGGGAGTTGAAGTCCACGAGTCATAAAAGAGCCAAGGTTGCCTACCCCTGCCCTAGACATACCCTGACAGTGTTCTTCACTTGTCCCTCCCAGGAAACCCACCACCACCATTATGAGGCAGCATATCAGGTCTTGGGAGTGGATGGAATAAAAATGCTATACATTTTATATTACTGGCTGATATTCCCCTTAAATGACACAAAAATGTTTGACACTATTCAAAATAAAAACGGAAATGAGCTGCTTAACCCACCCATGCATTGCCCGTTTGATAGGTTTTGAAACAAAATAGCTTTTATTTCAAAAGAGGCAAAATGCTTTATTCTTCTCCCTAAAGGAAGTAAACAGTGATAATAGTCTTCAAAATAAAAACAGCAGCCCAAAAAGCAAGTTCCAAGAAAGACAATAGGGAGGGGTGTAATTGTGAAAAAACAATAAGGGCATTACTTGAAAGACTTCATATCTTGGAGTCAAATCAGATCACTTTAAATAATATAGGAAAGAGTCAGAAATGACGACACCATCAAGTTACAGTCCAAAGCAAAGTTAATTGAAAGTCTGTTTTCTTTAATAAATGGGACTTTCTTTCAAGAAAATGTCATTAGAATATAAGTATTAACTCAGGGAAATTAATTCAAAATTATTAGAAATTAATTTGAAGGCAAATAAAAAATAATCAATTATTAATCAAACAGTGAAAAATCCTACAGTTTGTAATAGGGTAGATCACACAAAGCTCAGTCTCTATTAGTTAGATTTGTTCAAATCTCATTTTTTAAATTTGGAGATAGGTTTTAGGATCTATACATTCAGTCAGCTCTATACAGTAGTCCTCAACTTACGATCACAACTGAGCCCAAAATTTCTGTTGCTAAGTGAGACATTTATTAAGTGAATTTTGCCCAGTTTATGGCCTTTGTTGATACTTTCCTTAAGTGAATCACTGCAGCTGTTAAATTAGTATCATGGTGGTTAAATGAATCTGGCTTCTCCAGTGACTTTGTTTGTTAGAAGGTCACAAAAGGTGATCACATGACCCCAGGACACTGCAACCGTCATAAATATGAGTCAAGCATCTGAATTTTGATCACGTGACCTTTGGGATTCCCCAACAATTATAAGTGTGAAAAATGGTCATTGGTCACTTTTTTCAGTGCCCGTTGTACATTTGAAAGGTCACTATATAAACTGTTGTAAGTCGAGGACTATCTGTAATTGATATGATGGCACAATACAATGCTCACTTTGCATTTTAGACAGTTCCTTATAAAATAGAAACTGAAAATCAATGAACTGGACAGATTTTGGTAATAGAGAGAGAGGAAAGAAAAACTCCTTATTTTTTAAATATATATTTTTGGCTGTGGTCACAACCTTCCTCTTAATAACCTCTTTACTTATTCCCAAAAGCTGCAGGGGGTGAGCGAATGTGCCTGGACTGACTCAGACAGGCGTCCAAATAAGCCAAGCTATTACTATTCTGAAATCAAGAAATAGCTGGAATAATTTCCAGGGCAATCTGAATTCAACATAAACCTCCCACTTTCTGTCTTTCCTGTATAACCATCCTCTAAAACAAATCCATTGCTCCAGAATCAACTTGGATACTCCAGATAGGAGGACAAATCACAGCAAACCAAAAGGATGGTGATTTTGCCACATTTTCAGGCTGGGAAATTTTCTATTTTTATTTTTATTCATTGCTAAATTTATTTGCCACCAGTTTCTTATCCAATGATTCTGATCAGCTGTGATCAGTAATCTTTAGGAAAATGATATTTCATTAAAAATATCACTATTTTTCCTTCTTTTTTCTGTTTGTCTTCACTATCAGAGCCCAAGAATGTTTTTGTATACCTTTTTCCCCTAATTTTGCCTAAGTATCCCAGTATATTTGTTTAGTGACCATTTGAAGTTGCAACAGAGCAGGATCCTCATGGTCACATGATCAGAATTCAGACACTTGGCAACTGGCATGTATTTAAGACAGTTGCAGTGTCCCCAGGGTCATGTGATCACCGTTTGTGATCTTCTGACAGGCAAAGTCAATGCTGAAGCCAGACGTACTTAACAACAGTGTTACTAACTTAACAACTGCAGCGATTTAACTTAACAACTGTGGTAAGAAAGGTCATAAAGTGAGTTAGAATTCGCTTAAAAACTGTCTTGCATAGCAATGGAAATTTAGGGCTCAATTGTAGTTATAAATCAAGGACTATCTATATTGCAATCCAAACCCAGTTTTAAACAAAATATTTTTAGTAAATGTGCAATCTTTTTAAGGAACATCTTTAACCTCTAAGTCGAAAAAATGACTTCGGAACAGTCCAACTGATGCTGCAAGGATCCCTATCACCATAATAGTCTTATTCTAGTGAGGAAGGCAAAAAAGTATGCTTGAATAAACACTGAGAAGAGACTATAATATAACCATCACATGAATCTAAATATTCTAAAATAAATTCTGGGGCTGTGGTGAAAAGAGGGAAGTTGGACAAATAAAAGAGATGTGGCATGTTCAAGGGAGGGATGGGTAAAGGAAATGACTAAGCAATTTATGAAATGTCATTTACATTTCTTCATATATATTTTTCCTTTTCATAGGAATTGCTTATGTTCATTCTTTCAGTATTGCATTTCTTGGGCCTGCTTATCATTTATGACTTCAAGTGATTACTGCAAGTGATTGTATCCTGCCCACCCTTTTCATGGGTTCATGAAAACCTACATTCCAAGCAAAGAGACTTGGAAAGGTCCAAGCTGACCCTTCTCAGCTTTTCCTGTCATCATTATCTTTAACTCCAGAATGACATGGTTGCTTTTCCCTAAGATGCCTGACATCTTTAATCCATCAATCAGTTCCTCTCCGGTGGACAGAATGAGGTTCAGGAAAATAAATGGCCTTGTCTCTTCTGAAATTCTGAAAAATTAAATTGCACCAAGAGAGGATAGAAACCTGTTGCCCCTTTCTTTCACTCCTGAGTTACTTTTCCTGCAGCCATCAGGGCAACTGAAGACTGCTTTCTTGAGAACCTTTATTTTTCTAAAGGCAAAGCTAGGAGAAAATATAAGCAAATCCATTTTCATTTACATTTTAACCTATCAAGCCAATTTGACATAAGTAGAATAACATGCCTCTTTCCAACAGTTTTCTGAGTCTCTGAAAGTGCTAATTTCCCTTTTGTAAACTTCCCTCAAAGCAAAGGGAAGTTGGTTGTGTCTGTTGTCTTGAAAGTTCACATTTGAATTTGTATTGAGAAGTTAAGTCCACTTTGGTTCAATGATTTATGTGACCTCTTTCTAGTAGAAAATGCTACTTCCATAGAACGTATAAAACTGGAACTGATTGAGGCATGATTTCAACATCTTCCTTCCTTCCTTCCTTCCTTCCTTCCTTCCTTCCTTCCTTCCTTCCTTCCTTCCTTCCTTCCTTCCAACATATTACCTATTGAAGAGTTTCTGAAATTCAGTAACATGCAATATTTTGTAAATCTTCATTTGGCATAATTACAATATAGATTTTTCTCAGAACTGACATTGATTTTTAAAATATAGGGCTATCCACAATACACAAAACATGTTCTGTATTCAGCAATGGAAGTCGTAGCTGCACTTCTGAACTTCCCCATATATACAGTTCAAATAATGGGGCAGAGTGATAGCAATCTCTTTGAATTCAGTAATAATCGTCTTGGTCATTCCAATATTTATACGGCAGGGTTTTGTTTTTTTACTGATGGCAACATACAAGAATGGGAGAAGCCTTAAAAATAAGGTCTAATTTCCTGTTGCTATGCTGTAAATCAGAGCTCCCCAACCTCTGGTCTGTGGACCAGTACCAGGCCGTGGCATGCCAGCAACTGGTCTGCACAAACAAGCAAAGCTCCATCCATGGGATGCAGGCAGCACATAAAATCATGCCCCCTCCAGTCTGTGGAAAAAACCTCTCTCCATGCCCAAATAGTTGGGGACCTCTGCTGTAAATTCCTTCTCACTTATCTTGTCTATTTAATACAACCACTTCCATCTCTGTTTGCTCATAGGAATCCTATGCCTGCTATCTTTTTAGATTAATAGGCTACATGCTATTTCTCCACAATTTGTGAGAAGTTGTTGCATATCTCATCCTTTTCTAGAACTCTACAGCACATTGTGAATAAATGACCTTGAGGATGCCAAGAAGGCATTGTTCACTCCCAGTAAGCAAGGAAGGGACACCAACCAGACTAATAAGACTTTGCTAGCAGCTGGAAATAATATGTTTTGTACATTTTGTACAAGGCCTTCAAAAATCTCAGCCAGGATACTTTTGACTGTTGTGCAATATGTAAAGGCTTGTAGTTCTCTTCTTTTACCCAAAGCAAATCTTATATTGAGTGAAGCCATCATTCCTGAATACAATATTCCAAGAATTACAAAAAAAAAACAAAAACAAAAAAAACCCCCAAACCCCAACAACCCTGTACTGTATCTGCTGTAAGCAGCCACATTAGTGGATTGAACAATGCCATCAGATTTTTAGAACTGTTGATGTATTTGTGGGATATAAACCTATTCACTGGAGGTGAATAGAACTTCTAAGTCAACATAAAATTCAGCCTAAATCATTATTTATGGTTTTCACAAGTATGATTTAAAAACAAAGATAGCAAATAGTTTTTACACTTCTTTGCAGCTAAAAGGCAAAATAAGAGAGAAGCAGAACTCTTCAAGATTTAGTTCAAAACATCTTCCATACAATAGCAGGGAATTTGCCCTTGAAGAATACCAGAAAGCTTCAGTTGGTACAAAAGTGGTGAAGTGGAGTGCTGAGTGTTCCTGGAATTGTACACATTACCCCTCTGCTCCACAAGCTGCATTGGTTCCCCATTTCTTTTCAGATTCAATTCAAGATGATGGTTTTGACTTTTAAAGCCCTACATGGTATAGGGCCAGGTTACTTGAGGAACCACCTCTATTAGAGTACATCTGTTTATCCTATCACATCCAGCAGGAGGGGCATGTTACATGTCCCTTCTGCTAAATAATTCTATCCAATGGGACTGAGGAGGTGACCTCTTCTGCTGTGGCACCCATCTGGTAGAACATTATCCCCCGACCAAAGGTGAGACTGGGCCCAACCCAACTGATTTTTCAAAAATCTCTTACAACCTGGTTTTGTTTGCAGGCTTGGGAATCCCATGGGAGGGAGGAGCCTGTGAAATAGCTACATTGTATATACGATCTTGTGGTTTTAGTTATATTTAGGCTTAGTGGTTTAATGGTTTTTAGAATTTTATTTTTAATTGTTCCAATTATTTGCCACCCAGAGTCGCATATGTGAGTTGGGTGGCCATTCAAATCTGATTTATTGATAAATAAACAAATAAATAAGTAAGTAAGTGATCTCTTTTATTCATGTTTAACAGATGCCATAGGATTGTAGTGTTATTCTTAACTTTACAGATCACTGCTTGTCTCAATGCCATAGGAATATGAATGTACAGTGAGGTAAATAGCCTCAAGCCACTAGAAATCTGAAGGTGTTTTTCACACCTAAATGTTTTTAATGGACAAAAGACAAGAACATTGTTATAATAAGATGGAATTATAGATATATTTCAGTTCTCACGAAAAGCCACATCAAAGGTTACACAGAACAGCAGAAAGAGACATCAGAGTTGCAATGTTGTGGAGTGGGGGAGGCAAGTTGTCTTTATTTTCCTAAGCATCACTTAGCAGCTAAGGAATTACCATTAATATGGTGTTACTTTATTGATCAGATACACTTACATAATAGGAGTTAAAATATATATGAATAGCATATTATATACAGGTAGTTCTTAGTTTATGATTGGTCACTTTGTGGCCATTCAAAGTTACAATGGACCTCCCCAAAAGTATTTACAACCCAGTTCCAAAGGATGTGCCCTGTGGTCACATGACCACATCTTGGGCACTTCAAAACTGGCCTGCATTTAAGGCTATTTGCAGCATTCTGAGGTCATGTGACCGTGAATTATGACATATTTACTGTACTTCTAGTTTTCAGCAGAAACAGCTCATAGTGAACAATGGGTTTGCTTGATAACCACAGAATTTGCTTAACAATTGTTGCAAAAAAGTTTGTAAAATCAGGTTGGTCACATGGGTGACTGGCTTTATGACTGCCATGACTTACGACAGTAATGGGCAGATTTCATTACAACCATAACATCTGTATTTCAACCAATAATTTCAATATTCTAAACTTTTGTTGCTTTGGACATCCATGCTTTGGAATTTTTAATTAAAAATCAAGTAAACTACCTTATACCAAATTAAATCATTGATCTACCTGTAGCTTGGCACTGTTTGACCAGAACCTTTGGTTCTTTAAATGCTCTTGAGTCACTCTAATCAGATTAGCTAATAGTGACAGGAAAGCTGAATCTCGTACTAGAGACTATAATATATCATTCCTAGGTTGACTTTATCTCTCTAGAAATTCAAGCAGCTGGAGATGTCAGAGTCCTGACTTGCCAGCTTTTGCATGCAAGCATAAGATCTTTTGTTTAGCTACAAAAGAGCTATATGGCTCTTCCACTAGATGGCAGTCAAGAACCCTTCATGACTCCCATCTTCTTCCCTTCTCTATTTTAGTGCTTTTTCTGTTTTATTTTCATATTTAGCAGCACAACATTTCTGGGCTACCCAATCTGCCCCACCTTTTGCATACATTAGCTACAGTGGTGGTATTCATCCAGTTCGCACCACTTCAGCAGAACCGGTAGCTAATTTTTTGTTGCCCAGGCCCAGAATGGACTTCCGGAAGTGGCATCCACACAGAGAACCGGTTGTTCACATATTTGAATCTCACCACTGATTAGCTACCAAGTCAAATTACGCTGGTTAAAAAGTGCTAATTTTCACACCAAGGGTTTGTTAATTCCTTACTCACAAAGTAGTCTCAGTTCCACTTTGCTAGATAACCTTAAAAAATCTATACACGTGACTTTTTGTGCTGGTTCCTTTTTTAGAACTAAAGCTCTCCTTCTCCAGTGTGTTCACTGAGACTTCATGTCTCTGAGGCTTATCCAGGAGGATGCATCACAACATTTAGAGCTATATGTTTAAACCTTTTTGTACTTGACGTTTAAACAATTTATTTTCTCTATAGTGTCCTTGACATTTTTTTCATTGATATATCTTTGATCTTGCTGCATCACATATGTATTCACATTTATTTGTGCATTCATATATATTATACCATTTCTTGCCACTTCCTTATTACTAACTGCCTAGCTGTTAAATATGGAAAATAAAAGTTTCAAATCTCTTCTCAAAACCATCAAAACCAGTAGTCAACAACACATTGGAGGTACTGAATCCTGTAAATTAGTTAAGCATTCCGTTAAGAAAAACATCCTTCTGTGTAATCTGAATCTGTTGCAGATCAACTCAGTTGCCCAATTTAATATTACCTAATTTAATATTACATTAATCATCAGATGAATCCTTCTGGTAAGCCCATTTCCTCAATGTAACTCAAATTTATTTCACTTCCTGCAACCATCCAGAGTTAAACTTGATGTATGAAGGACAAAACCTTTCCTATATCAAACTGAAGTTTAGCTTCCAGAACATCTCAGATTTGTAGTTTGAAACTCCTTTCTTGCATCAAAATTGTCATGTTACCACAGAATAATGTTTGTAGAGGATGATGGCTTTTGGGTTGTCAGTGGGAATTGACAATTGTTAAGGTTTAAAGCAATATACACCTCTTTCCCAAAACTTTTTATGCCATTTTGATTTTTAATTAGAACTGCCCCAATCCTGCAAATGTCACTATGGACTTTCTGTTATCAGGGAATAGCAGTAATAAAACAATGTCTTTGCGTTTGAATTCAGTGTTTGTATTAACTCTGGACAGTTAAGTATTAACTATTCAATTGCCAGCATTACTTCTGAATCCTTTAACAAACCCAAAGAAGAGAATGCCATATTTGGATAATGTCATCATAATTTCAGATATTTCTCTCTCTCACACACACACACACATACATTCAGTATATAAGTGGCAAAAAAAAACCCTTTGCATTTTATGTTTATCAGTTAAAATAAGAAAATGTGTTCTGAGGTCAGACATAATATTTTGGGAGTATTTGCTTTCAGCTTCAGTTTTTTCAGTATTAACTTTTAACTTGTGTTGAAATAGGAAACTTTGCTGTGACAGAATTTGGCTCTCCATGTTTTTTTAAATTCTCATTCAACAACTTCAAGGTTTTTTTAAAAAATAAGACCAGTTAAGAGTAAAGAAGACATACATCCAAGACAAAATTTATAGTCCTAAATTCCAACGGTGAGCTTTACTCATATGTTTGAAAGATTCGTGTTCTCAGAGTTTAGAAAAGTATTTGATTTAGTAATGGAAAATTCACACATATTTTTAACATGACAATAAGGTGATCCAATACAGCAGCTGGATTAACATAGAAGACCAAAAATTATCAAATATTTGTAATCTTCTGCAAGTTGCTTTGAATTTTTAATAAAAAATTCCAGTGTCTTTTCAGATTTCTTCAAGTCTATAGAGACCAATTCCTCTTTTAAAACTAATCACAAAATATTTGCAGCAATATTTGTACCTTAAAGCCCCAAATATTATCAATAAACATATCCAGAATGGATTTTGGAAGAAAAATTGGTGACTGAATAACAAGAGCTAGGTTTGAACTTCAGACTTCATATCCCATCAGAAACTGTAAGCTCCCCTAAACAAATAGGATAGCAACTTGTGCAAATATTGTGCATATTATATTTTTCAGGTTTTGTTGAGAAAAGAACTCCTGGGATTCTTTCCCTGACTGCCACATCTATTGGAAAGTATCAAGTTAAGTAGTGTGATGATAGATGATATATATTAGATGATAGATAGATAGATAGATAGATAGATAGATAGATAGATAGATAGATAGATAGATAGATAGATAGATAGATCTTAAATATTACTGCATTGGATGTGTGAACTAATCTGTAAACACACAAAAACAAAAATAATCATCCATGCAGTTAAGTAATACTCATACTTTTTATTATGCTTTTCAGTTCAAACGGACAGCTGTTGCTTGGGAGTGGGAAGTGATGTACTCAGGGATAAGCTATCATGAAGAGTTTTTGAGGGGAAGAAAAGGCAGTACTAAAACACACATCAAGTGCCACAAAGAAAATCAGCAGTCTGACATGAATCTCTTGGAAGGCAACCTCCACTTTCAAAGTGATTGGTAAGCAGTTATTCTGAGAATAGATTGATAGGATATATACAAATATAAGGTATATGAGCACTAAATCGATACTAGAGGTTGATCAAAATTCAAAGCTTCTATTCAGTGATTGTAGTTCCTCTTATCTCACTGAGGACAGTGAATAGCATACAGGATTGTGCATAGATGCAAAGATAGGAGTACTCTGAGCTAGTCTTTCTACAAAACTAGATAAAATTTTATGCCAGAAGTCAGTTTGGAATGGATGTATTGTGCACCTCTTGTCCACCTGCTATGGCAAAAACAACTATCAGCTTTTGCATTAATAGTAATCACCACCATCTACCATATATCCACGAACCTTCTACTATCTAGACCAGGGGTCGGCAACCTAAAAAAGAAAAAGAGCCACTGGGAACCGGTTCCATCACAAATTAAAAAAAGAGGGAGCCGCGTGCGTGTGTCCATGCACGCGCATGCGCAAAAAGGTTTTTTGCGCATGCGCGGACGCACGCGGCTGCCATTTTTTAAAAAATGAGATGGAACCGGTTCCCGGTTGCCTGATGGCGACGGCCCGTCTGCAAAGCTGCCGCTTTCGGCAGCTTTGCAGACGGGCCGTGGCAGCTTCCGCAAAGAGCGGCGCCCCTGCCCATTCCGAGAGGTGCGCGCGCACCTCTCCGAACGACCGGAGGTGCGCGCGTACCTCCGCGCGAATGGGCAGCGGTGCCGCTCTTTCAGGAAGCCCGCCGCGGCCCGTCTGTGAAGCTGCCGAAAGCGGCAGCTTAGCAGACGGGCCGCGGCAGCTTCCGCAAAGAGCGGCGCCCCTGCCCATTCCGAGAGGTGCGTGCGCACCTCTCCGAACGACCGGAGTTGCGTGCGCACCTCCCCAAAGGTTTGGGGAGGTGCGCGCGCACCTCCGGTCGTTCGGAGAGGTGCGCGCGCACCTCTCGGAATGGGCAGGGGCGCCGCTCTTTGCGGAAGCTGCCGCGGCCCGTCTGCTAAGCTGCCGCTTTCGGCAGCTTCACAGACGGGCCGCGGCGGGCTTCCTGAAAGAGCGGCACCGCTGCCCATTCGCGCGGAGGTACGCGCGCACCTCCGGTCATTCGGAGAGGTGCGCGCGCACCTCTCGGAATGGGCAGGGGCGCCGCTCTTTGCGGAAGCTGCCGCGGCCCGTCTGCTAAGCTGCCGCTTTCGGCAGCTTCACAGACGGGCCGCGGCGGGCTTCCTGAAAGAGCGGCACCGCTGCCCATTCGCGCGGAGGTACGCGCGCACCTCCGGTCATTCGGAGAGGTGCGCGCGCACCTCTCGGAATGGGCAGGGGCGCCGCTCTTTGCGGAAGCTGCCGCGGCCCGTCTGCTAAGCTGCCGCTTTCGGCAGCTTCACAGACGGGCCGCGGCGGGCTTCCTGAAAGAGTGGCACCGCTGCCCATTCGCGCGGAGGTACGCGCGCACCTCCGGTCGTTCGGAGAGGTGCGCGCGCACCTCTCGGAATGGGCAGGGGCGCCGCTCTTTGCGGAAGCTGCCGCGGCCCTTCTGCTAAGCTGCCGCTTTCGGCAGCTTCACAGACGGGCTGCGGCGGGCTTCCTGAAAGAGCGGCACCGCTGCCCATTCGCGCAGAGGTACGCGCGCACCTCTCCAAAGGTTTGGGGAGGTGCGCGCGCACCTCCGCCCATTCGGGGAGGTGCGCGTGCACCTCTCCAAACGGGCGGTGCCACTCTCCATTTGGAGAGGTGCGCGCGCACCACTGCCCGTTGGAAGAGGTGCGCGCGCACCGGGCGGCTGGGAGCCGCAAGAGACGGCTCAAAGAGCCGCATGCGGCTCCGGAGCCGCAGGTTGCCGACCTGTGATCTAGACTGAATGCCTCACTATAAAGGTTGCAGAATTAACTTTTGATGCAGTTTTCTAGCTCCCATAGAATTCCTCTTTGGAGTGAGGGATTGGAACACGAACCAGAACTCATGAGGGCATTTTCTATGATATGTGATTTCCCCAAGCATTTAGCTGACTGTCTTTCTGACACTTCTATTCCATTCAATTTCTGTGCTCTGAGCTGCTTACAAAATTGTAAAAGATGGCATTAAGAAATTGAACTGCACAAAACACTGCCTACCAACAAGTTATCATGCACATATGTGATACATTAATCTAGATGTCTTCCCATGCTTTTCAGCCAAGTCTTAATGATCTTTGGAAAGCCCAATAAAGTGGAGATACATTGGATACTGAGACACATGCTATTCCATAGAAGTGAGACCATCACCAATAAGGCTCATCCATGAGCTTCTATAGATGACATTTCCTCAGAGAAGGTACCATTAACAAGCTTATTCCTCTTGATCTCACTAGATGAGCAGATTCAACCTGGGGAACGTTTAATAGTATCCAGACATATAGGCTCTTACGCTGACAACCAGCAACTTGAATTGTATTTGGAACCTGACTGGCAACTAGTTACAAAGTAACAATGTGTTAGGCAAAGTTACAATGTGTCAGGCAAACATTTCAATCTGCCCACAATTACTTGTGCAGCTGCATGCTGTACCAGCTGAAAGTTCCAGATGTTCTTCAGGGAAGGCCCTGAGTATAGGACAAATTTTAATAAAGCAGCCACAATGTGACAATGAACAAAGCTTCCCAAATCAAAATGGCCAACATTCATACACAAAGGATCTCTTTACAATGTTACTCACTGGAAGTTCCAGAATGAGAAGCGAGTCCTAAGAATCCCCAGATTTTGAGCCAACTCTACTTGGGGGAATATGAACCCCAACTAGAGATAAAGATTTTATGTATGCAAATCAAATCTGTCTTTCTAAGTTTCAGCTTAAATCCGTGTTTTCCTATTTGCAGCCTCCAGGTACCAATGGCTATGAGTTGGGAGTCTTGAAGAGTTCCCATAGTACAATGCCATATGAAGAGAGATAAGCCATGTTCTAGGCGTGAATATATAAAATGTATATACAGAACTCCAGAAGGCCCATCAGCAGATGTAATTATATACATGGAGATATATACAAATATTAAACATATATAGAGAAGGGTACAGAGGTTTTCTTACTTTAAAATTTAAAAGTGGGTGAATTCCCTTCTATTGAATCACATCTGATTCTTGGAGACTGTTTAAAAATGCAGTTTCTTGGCAACAATTTTCAGAAGTGGTGTACCACTTTCTCCTTCCTAGGGCTGAGAAAAAGTGACTGGCCTAATGACACCCACCTGGTTTTGTCCCTAAGGTGCAACTAGTTCTCATGGTCTTCCTGTTTCCAGACTGGACGTTTCTAGATTTTCTAGGAAGGAAGGAAGGAAGGAAGGAAGGAAGGAAGGAAGGAAGGAAGGAAGGAAGGAAGGAAGGAAGGAAGGAAGGAATTATACACATTATGGGGCATGATGTATAATGTGTTTCAGACCTTCATTCTTTATTTCAGAAATACATCCTAACTTTTTTCCCACAGGGTAATTCTGCATTTTGCTGTATGTGGGATGATCTCTTAACTCCTCTGCATATCTGGAAGATATATTTTTTTGCTTTATTTCCAAGTTTCATTCTACTTTGTTTATATTTTGAAGTTCTGAGGTAAAAAATTGTCTGTGGAAAATTCCTGTTAATGTCTACTTCTTTGGAAGGAATCAGCCCCATAAAGCAGACTGAACCATACTATTAATAGGTACAGACAGAATTTCCCACTATAGAAAAGCAAATGTTTATTTTTCTAGGTCAGTCCCATATTTCTCTCCTGAAGGATTCCATAAAAGAATCTGAAGTAACTAAAGACAGTTGAGCATGCTGATTAAAAACTAAGCTTCAAATAGATAGGTAGCATACATTTACACTAGCTACCTTTCTTGTGGAATAATTTGCAGTCATTCTGTGCAAAGCTAAATACATACTTTCCTTGTAGCAGTATGTAAAAAGGAGCCACATATTTCACATTTATAAATGATAAAATAATGAAGACTTTCCTTTTTCCCCCTCTCCTCCTGGAGGGTATTCTGTACATAATAAAAAAGTGAGCCATCCAAGATGGAGTTTCTCACCAAAGACCTCAGCTGTGAAGAATTGCCTTGGGACATGCTACGATATGCTTGGATTCAACAGGAGTTCTGATTGCTTATAGCCATTCTCTTAAAGAAGGATGACCTTTTGGCATTCAAATGATGTCCCAAGTGTCTCACAATCCCTTGGAATGATCTTCTAGGGGGATTAATGAGTTTAATGAGTGTTTTTATTTTATGAACATCACAGTAGTTTATGCACCTGAGGAAATGAAATTTTGAAGGTTTCCTCCTAACCCTTTTTCTTTTTAAAGAAAAGGAAGATATTTTTTTTGTCCCAAACAAGGTGAGAATGGAAAATGTAATAAAGCAGTTGCTAAATAAATCATCTTATAATAAACTCCTCTTTTCAGAAATGGTTGCTGACTTTTGTATTCTCTCCATATAGATCACAGGTGTGAAACTCACCATGTCACGTGACGTGTCATGATGTATCGTGACTTTTTTTGCACTGCTGGGGCACAGCCTCCGTATGATGCAATCAGCCTGTGGGCTGGCAGTTTAACACCCCTGATATAGATTACCGGTATTCCCCAAAACCTACAAAGTATATTGGTAACATGTGGAAGAGTAATACAGAACTATCATAAATTAATATCTAAATATGCTTTCTTTGCTATATTGTAATTTCTGATCCAGTACAACAAACCAAAGATTGAATAAAATATAACATGACATATTAAGGAAAATAATTGCTATATAAAATATCCATATATCTGCAGTTAAAGACAATGGAGACTGTCAGATCACATATCATCTGCAATGCCAACACATACATGCAAAAACACACATGTGAAATATGATAACGTAAGTAAATGTAAAAATGTTCAGGTGATCTCACTTCCTAATTTGTTTACTGCTTGCATGATTTGCTAATAGAAATATATCACAAGACCAATATTTGGTAACCACAGTGCGGATGATGATTAAATATGTTCACATTTGCATTAAGTTGCAATACGATTTATTTCATTTTGGTGCAATGCCTTGTGCAAATCCAACAGTTGGGGTTTGTTAATGTTCGGCTATGACTTTGTATGCCCCACAAAAGCAAATAATGATTTATCTAATAAATCATGATTAAATGTGGGTCAGCACAGTTGAAAGAGTCAAAAGTATGGAAAGAAAGGGTGTTACTGTTCTTGGCAGACTGAACATGCAATAAATTACTAGATTATGTCCCATTCCCCTGCTATGATGAGATGCACAATTTAACAATGTAGTAAGATGGTTATTTATACATCATCCTTCTCCAAAGATATGCATCACCCAAACTAGGATAAAGAGCCTCTCTCCGAGGGAGATGAGTGGTTAAGAAGTATGAATGATAAATTAAAAAATAAAATTTTATGTAGGTACATATACAGTATGTGTTATGATGGAGCAAAATACTTTTTTTTTGCATCATGCTCATGTTTACATCTTAACCAGAAGTTAAGTTCCAGTTACTTCAGTTACTATTACATGGCATCAACCAGTTCTGCAAAAGATAGATAAAGCACAGGAGATACAATGCTCAGACACAGCATTAGGAGTCTGGTGTAAGGTTGTTGGAAGTATTGGGAGAATATGGTGAAGCAGCAGGTTTAAAGATTAATAAAGAGAAAACTAAAATGTTAGTTAAGAATATGACAAAATTACAAGAAAATGAGGTAGTTGGGAAATTAAATATTCAGATAACTAAAAAGGTGAGATATCTAGGGATTCAATTGATGGCAAGATGCGTCACACTTAAAGAAGATAATTATGAAATATTAGTTGAGCAAATTAAAACAGACTTAGAGAGATAGAAAAATTTGCAGCTCTCCTTTATGGGAAGAGTTGCAACAATAAAGATGAACCTTCTACCTAAATTACTTTTTATATTTCAATGTATACCAATCAGATTAGGAAAGGAGTTCTTTGGAAATTTAAATAAAATTATATCTAAATTCATTTTGCAAGGGAGAAAACCGAGAATTAAATTTAAACTCTTACAGGACTCTAAGGAAAGACGCAGATTCGGCCTTCCAGATTGGGAAAAATATTATCAAGCAGCCACGTTCACCTGGGCGAAAGAGCAGATACATTTGAGAAACAGGAGATTATTAGCCTTATAAGGTCATGATATGCAGATAGGGTGGAACCCAATTCTTTGGGAAGGAAAGCATAAGGCTCATCAGTACTTCCAGAAACACTACATCAGATGGGCATTATTAGATGTATGGGTTAAAATTAAAAAATGTAATTATATGGGAATCCCTAATTGGTTATACACACTGGGGATGTCTATACACCCAAATTTTATGAAATTAGGAAAGGTGACCACATATAAAGACATCTTAGACGAAGGAGGAGAACTAAAATTGAGGAAAAAGTTACTAGAAGAAGGGATAAAACTTGAATGGTGGGCGTACCTTCAAATACAATCGCGATATATGAAGGATAAAAAAGAATGCAGAATAAAACTAGAACATACAGAATTAGACAAAATTTTATCAGGAACCGAGGAAAAAGACAGAAAAAGGATATATCAATATTTATTGGAACAGGATACAGTATGTTGGAAGAGCAAGTAAAAGATACAATGTTAATTTGGAGTAAAAATTTTGGTTATAGTATTGATTTAGACAAATGGCAAGAATTATGTGAAAGGAATAGGAAGCTCACATTAACTACTGCGTACAAAGAAAACCTATACAAGATGTTCTATAGGTGGCACCTCCCCCGGTGAGATTAGCTAAAATAAAGAAAAAGACCTCACCGAAATATTGGAAATGCAAAGAATCACCAGGGACCTATTACCATATGTGGTGCGAATGCTCAAAAGCACAAAAATTTTGGCATTGGATAAAACAGTGGTTAGAAGAGATATTAATGCAGAACAGTGAGCTAAAGCCAGAACTCTCTGCTGGGTATTACCAAAGACAAATATAATAAAGGATCCTTATACCTATTATTGCATATGCTAACAGCAGCAAGATTAGTCTTTGGACAGAGGAATTGCCAAGTTGCCTACTATCTAATTTATTAGGAAAGACTTTGCTGCTCAAATAGCTTTATTTATGCAACTTAAACCATTATTAATTTCAGATGCATTGGAGCAATTGGATTCTTTTAATTACCCTATTTGTCTTCAGAAATGCTAAATTCAGTAGAAGCATTCATGATTTTATAAATGAATTTGGATATAGAAGATTCAGTTCTCCAGGCAGTCTGGCAACTGTGAGTCTTAGTTACATTTTTCAGACATTGTTCCTAGTGTTTTGCTCCTTACACTCACTAGCACCAATGATGTTACCTAGTTGGCTAATACAGGCAAACAACCAAATTCAAACAGCATCAAGGATTCCACAGTTCATCCCTGAGGTACATATTTCCCTTCTTTGGGGAACATAATTTAGCCATAAGATACCATATTAATAATAATTGTACCTATTGTAATTGTATGTTGTGAACATACTTGAAATTAGCAGAACATGAACATGAAAATGATTTATTTATTAAATTTATATGTTTCTGATAAGGTGACTCTATCAAACCTGATCAATCAGTTTTGGAAGTAGATGCACACACACATAGTACACAATTCTGTGTTTCTGTCTTTGACAATGAAAATAGGCATGAAGATTAAAAAACATATGAACCAAGAAGGAGTTGGTATAAATACAGACGTGTAAAGTTTTGCAAAAACTTCAATATAGTTTCAACTGAATCAACCCATCACAACCAATTCTTTAATTGAAGCAGAAATTTGTTTTGAAGTACAACTCCAATTGGATGGCTTTGAGTCATATCATAGGGTGTGGTGACTTGAGTGACTTGATGGTTTTCCTGACATGAATGGCCTCCCAATAAGGTTTATCACCCTATTATGCTGTATGCTTAGCAGTGACTAACATTATTTTGGGGCATCATTCACTTTCTCAGTCTCAGCTTTGGCCAGGCACAAGTCTTAACTTGATCTCTTTTGCAATAATAAACAGACTTCTGAGCTGATCCTGCCAATCTCATTAGGAGCTCATTTCAAAGCAAATCAGCCTAGCATATCTTCTCTGCATGACTGGGGCAGATTTATGAACAATGAGCAAATAAATGTCAGATGAACATGGGTGCTGCCTTCAACTTTTGCTGTTTTTAAGAACAGGGAGTAGAAAGGTTACGAATACATATTGTTTGGTCCCAGCCTTTAGTTCTATAACCTGCCTATCTACCTGGCACTGCATCTCATTGTTCAAGCTGCCTCTACTACCTCTGCTAATTAAATAATACAATAAGCCATAATCCTTACACAAATGAGTCCTGCTATTGGTAAGGATGTTCTTCCCAAAAGGATATTTGGTTGGCCTTATTTTCATGTTCAGTTTAGTTTATTTAATCTTGAAGTCAAAGAGCAAAAATCCTTTCTATGGCTCACTGCACATATTTCATAAAACTGGTTTAGTCCCTTCAAGCAGGATACAGTCTACCCAACATAAATCATTGCCTAAATAATGTATGAAATAAATGGAAAAGGATGCAATTAACTAGGATCAAAAAGCCATTCACCTGGGTCTTGATCAGGATTGACAGTGATCTGAAGATATCATAGTTCCTCACGAATCAGCAGTAGATTTTCTTTACCAATGACTTCAACAGGTGGCAAACTCCACTTTATGTGATGTGTTTTAAAGGATGTAGGACAGCCCTCTATATGGAATGCCTTAATTTAGGTTCCTACATTCAGCACAGATTGGATTTTATGTCCTAAGTGGTTCTTCCAATTGTATGATTCTACAAAACAACGGCTAAATCAGGAAATGCACATATTCCTCTACAGTTGCAAATAGTAGCAGTAAAAGCTGAAACTGTGAAAATTACTTTAAGTGTCTAGTAGGCAGCTCTGTCACAATTAATACTACACATGTATCTAGTATGAGAACAAATTTGCAAGAAACTCAAAAAAGCTCCAACTAATCACGTGCAGTTGCTATTTTGAAGCCTCTTGTAGCAAAGACTTCAATTTCCAGAAATAAAGGCTAATATTGAAATTGCAATTCATCTACTTTACAGCAGCTATTCTGAAGAAAAAAGGAAGGAGTAAATTAACTCTCACACAAGAAATCTGATGGAATTCATTAATGGATTGCTTTGAACACTTTATCTAGAAGCAGCCTATTCTGATGACAGTTTGTGAGTTAAATGATTAAAAAAATCGAAGTCAAAAATTATTTATTGTATATTGGTCTAAAGAGAAGAACTGAATATAAGCTGACTTTCCCAGAGCCTATTTTCATACCCTTGAAGAAACTGTGGTGGGTGAGGTAAAGATGTTTTATTCCTGATCCTATTGAAGCTTCACCTGAGACCTTGAGAAGAAAAGTATATGATGTCAAGGGTTGAACTACCCATATTAAAAAGAGGGGGAGGTCTCTCTTCACTTAATTTTATTGCCGGTATTGTCAATACTCGCTATTATGGGCAACATGTAACTACAGAAGAAGCGTTGCTATGATGTGGGCCCCCATCAGTCATGTACAGTTATGTATTAGATTTCTACCACATCTTTTGTTCAGGAAATCAAGAAATTAAGCATACGTTTTCCTCTTCCCATTGTTTCCCACAACAACTCTGTGAGGTGTCTTTTTGCAAAGAGCAAAAAAAGCAACATGGCAAAAGTGAAGATAGAAAAGTTGACAGTGTCAGCCAACTGAAATAACTTAGATCAGTGTTTCTCAACCTTGACCTCTTTAAGATGTATGGACTTCCATTCCCATAATACTGCGGAATTCTGGGAGTTGAAGTTCGGACAACTTAAATTTGCCAACGTTGAAAAACACTGACTTACATTATGCCAATGGCTGAAGGTTATCACTATATAATACAAAATTACTTATTTTCAGAAACAAATATGTTCAAAAAAAGTTTGCTGGTGAACATGTTAAAGAAATCATATAAATGACCCAGTGGTAATTACTTTGTATCATAATTAACATTTGAATTCCAAGACCACTGAAGTGATATCATCCACCTTTTAGCTGCAGTAATCTCTTATTGCGGGTATTGATAGATTCACTCTAATTTAACAAATAATTAAGGAATGGAAAAAGCAGGAAATTTTGCATGTCTTTTTACAAAGAGCAAAAAAAGCAACGGCAAAAGTGAACATAGAAAAGTTGACAGTGTCAGCCAACTAAAATATCCAACCGATTTTTAAAGGTCACATATATAAGGAAGAAATACACGTGCCAGTTGGTTGAACCAACATGTTGCTGAAAGAAAACATTAAGTCTGATAGACATGTATTTTTTTGTAATTTTGACATGTATCCTGTTTCCCTGAAAATAAGCCCCACCTCAAAAAAAGACCTACCCTGATTTTTCGGGGTGGGCCTAATATAAGTCCTACTCCAAAACCAAGCCCTAATTAGGACCCCACTCACTCCGTCCCACCTGGCTGCCGCAATGGGGCAGGAAGCCATGCAGCACATCATGCTGCCACCGACACAACAAGGTGAGGCAGGTGGAGGAGGGGATGGAACTGCCCCATGCGCCCTGCACATTCAAGGCCACCCCAGCCAGGCCATTTCTTGCTCCCTTTCACTCCCCTCCCAAGCTGGACTGCCATGCTACCATATGGAGGATGGGCAGGGTAGGCCCGCTCCCCATCCACCATTTTGTAGCCATGGGGGAGTGATGGCAAGAAGTTGGAAGGTCTTACTGAATTTTTTTTAGTCCCACCAACTCCGTTTCCCTGCAGCAGGAGAGAAACGCGCCAGAACTGGAAAGCAGGTTAGTGTTGAAATTTTTTGCTTTTGGGAGGAGAAGTGGCAGGAAACAGGGCTGCCATTTTGAGAACAGAGAAGGGAGATGTGGGTGATGCAGGGTGGCAAGCAAGTGCCCTTCTCTGCTCTGCAACACTGCACAGAGCCATTGCACTTCACATTCTCCATTCTCTCTGGTGGCGGCAACGGAGGGCTGGCAGAGGGAGGTGGCAGGGTTGGCTTGTGCCACCCAGTCATGGTGCAAGCCACAGGAGGAGGATGTGGTGGCTGCTGCTGGGCAGATGATCTGTGGGGCAAAGTGTGAAGAAAGCCCCTCCAGCGATGCACAGCAGCAGTGGAGCCTTTCGCCATCACTCCCCCCTGGCTCCAAAATGGTAGAGGGGAACCAGGCCTACCTCACCCATCTTCTATACGGTAGCATGGCAGTCCATCTCAGGAAGGGAGTGAAAGGGAGCAAGGAATGGCCTGGCTGGGGGGGCCCTAAAGGAAATAGGTGTGGGGCATGTGAGGCAGCTCTACCCCCTACCCCATCTGCCATGCCTCATTGTGGTGGCAGTGGTGCGATGTGCCTCACAGCCTCCTGCCACGAGAGGCCACAGCAGAAGTGGGTCAGGAGCCATGCAGGCTTCTGCTGGATGGGGCTGTTAGTGCAGCCGCTGTGAAGCGAGGCAGGTATCACAAAAAATATAAGATACCACCCAAAAATAAGACGTAATGCCTTTTTTGGAGGCAAAAATAATATAAGACTGGGTCTTACTTTCAGGGAAACATGGGTATTATTGTTAGTGCTTGAAGTAGACTAGATCAGGAAATAGATACCACAATAACCATTAGAACTCTACTTTTATTTTAAATGGGTATAATAAAGAAACTTGAAAATATCTCCCCTTTTCCCCCTTATATCAAAGAAAATCATAGCAGGACAATCTTCACTTTTGCTCTTATTCTATATTCCCTTTCAGATCGAAGCTGGTAATGCTGTTCAATACCTTCTTCAAGGATATTTTTATATTCCTCTACAATTATTTGCAACAACTTTTTCTTGTCTATAACAGTCCTGGTTCCCTTGACAGCAAAATAGCATCCACAATTGGTTTATATCTTAATTTCACAAAATGTGTCAGGTTACTGAACAAAATGATCAAATATGTCCAGTGTTTAATGTGATTTGAAAACAGCATTTTTAATAATGGACTTCTTAAGAACAAATTCCTACATTTGTATCTGAGAAGCGATGGATTGGTATGACATTTATTTTGGGCCAAACTGCACCTTGGATTTTTGTCGTAGTGCATTTATAAGTTTTTGGAGTCCCATTTTGGATTGATATTTATTGCAATGTGGCAATTATGACTCCTCTGTTATTCTAAACTGAATTGTTCCTTTAGATATGAAGAAAGGTATTGCATTAGTTTGCTCCCAAATATCAACCAAAGTTACACAAACTTGAAAAGTTTACAAATTATGTGAACTGAATGCATTTCATTGCATGGAATGTGGCCTTGGTTGTACAATATACACCTTTACAGTGGAAAATGTCATGGATCCTAGATTTAATCCAAATCTATCCTGATTTTGCATACAACCGGTATTTAGTTAAAACTGTCAAACTCCACTGCAGATCTCGGTAAGAGTTAAATGATGCAATCTACCACTAGATTATGTACTAGATTATCATCAAAGAACATTATTAAACTACCTTTCATAAAAACTACCTTTCATAAAAACCCATCAAGTCAGCAATGCTATCAAGATTTGTATCTAATCTATTTTAACAAAGTTAAGTTTATGGATATCAGAATAAAAATGTAGCAGACATTTTGTAATCATATGGGAAGAAACACTGCTAAAAATGAACAATTTTGGCACCGTAAAAGCTCCCACCCAAAGTACTTGACTTCCAAGTATATTCAAAATGGTTAGATCAGTAAATACTGCCAATAACATCAAAGCCATTTAATTTGTCAGAATATGGCTATAGCAGGTCTGACGGCTTCTTCTTAAGACCATGTTGAAAAATACTTGTTTTGCAGGTAGGAAAGAACATCAGAGCAATAATCTCTGTGTATACAAAGTGGTGGGTGCAGCCACTGTGCAAACCTGACATTTGGAAGGAAGGAAGATAGGGAGGATTCCTTTTTGACACAGAAAGTCTAGAGTGAAACATGAGGGTTGATAATAGATTTTCTTGCTTTGGTTTCTCTTCTTTGAAGGCTTCTGTGGAATCCTGGAAGTTATTGCCAGCTTCTTTAAATTCTGCACAAAGGTAATTTTAGGCTATTTGACTCTCCTCCCCACCCCCACTTGCCTACAGCTGTCGAATCTTGTTTTGGTTGAAAAGTACCTTACAAGTTTCAGGAGCTAATTATTTGGGATCTCATCTTGGGAAAAATAGTAGTAGAATAGTAAAAATAGTAGTTACATATTTTAAGGTTCATTACAGTAGAACTATAGTTCTGGAAAACTAGACCTAAATTTGGTCTGGACCCTGAAGAAAAGAGGGGAGACGTCTGCAAACCTTTTCTCATTCATGAAAATGACACTCTATTTTGAAGATCCTTTGAGAGGGAAAACATGAATAGGGATAACATTTCTGATGGCTATCAAGAAAGTCAGTATTATATTAATACTCCCTCCTTTACATATTACAGTGTAAGAATGTTTTATTGTTTCTTAGTGCAGAGTGTAGCATGACAGATAACTGCCTGACCATCACCACAATTTAAGAATATATTTCTAGTGAGATTGGCAATAATTATAAAGCTGTAATTTTGGAATATCATTTCATTAGATGATTCTAGTCAGACAAGTGCCATATTGGCTACACTTTTACAAGTGGGGTAATTTCTTTCTAAGGATGACCAAGCAATTATGCACTGCAACGTCCGGCCAGATAGCTGCAATTCATAGGTTTTGCATGATTGTTCTTTCCTCTATTTTTATTTTTATTTATTAGATTTTTATCCCACCATTATTACCTTATACCTATAGTTCCTTCCCTCCTATTTTCCCTACAAGATCAAGCCTGTGAGGTGGATTGGGCTGGGACAGAGTGACTGGCCATGTAAGTATGTTTTCTCCCTGGATTTTGTACCAAATGTTCCAGAATTAAGGCTTGGAATATGAAGGTTTCACAGCTGAGTAGCTTAAGCTCTGCACAGAAATAGGAAATGCCAAATAAAGTTGCATTAAATCAACATGTGGATTTCAACTCCCAGAATTTCCCTAACATGCTGGTTGGGGAATTCTGCAATTTGATGTTCACATGTCTTAAAGTTGTCAAGCTTGAAAATAATGCATGAAATGGTCCATCTGGCCAAGCTATCTATAGCAAACACGAGGCTTGGATATTTCAAGCAACAAGATGGGAAGCCACACTATAGTCCTAAAATCTTATTTAGTTGCCTTTTCGAAAATGTAATTTTATACAAGAAAAACATTTTGCATAGGAAAAAAATTGTTCATATGGCTACAATGTAAGTAAAACCTTACCAAATCAACAGAACTAGTTCAATGTATAGGTAGTCCTCAATGTACAACAGTTCATTTAATGACAGTTTAAAGTTACAACAACACTGAAGAAATTGACTTATGACCATTTTTCACATGACCGTTGTAGCATCCACATGATCACATGATAAAAATTCAGATGCTTGGCTACTGGCTCATATTTATGAGAGTTGCAGTGTCTTAGGATTACCTTTGTGACCTTCTGACAAGCAAAGTCAATAGGGAAGGCAGTAACAACCGTGTTACTAACTTAACTGCAATGATTCACTTAACAACTGTGGGAAGAAAGGTTGTAAAATAGGGCAAAACTCATTTAACAAATGTCTCACTTAGCAATATAAATTTTGGAGTCAATTGTAGTCATAAGTTGAGGATTACCCATATAGTAGTCAGACATAACATAAGCTAAAAAAAAAAGCATACCAGAATCTTTATTTCTAGAGAGCCAAATATCCTTATTTTTACAAATGAAACTCTGATATCTGCATGAGCTTGTTCTAGACTGCAATTGTGCATTGTGTTCCAGTTATAATTAGGGCATTGATGTTGTTCCAAATTATAATAATTGTTAGGCATATGGTTATAGCCTACCTGGTTGGGTTGGAAATATATAAACCATAATGTTATAACCTTAAGATGCTAATTGGCCAGTGGGTGTGTAAGTTTTTCCAACGGCCATAAGAGGGAGCTAGGGACGTGGCTTCTCTCTTTCTCTTTGCTCTCATTGTTTTTGCTTTTTGGCTTACTACTGTGTTAAACCTTAGAAACTATGTACTTGACCTTCAGACCGGTAAGAAGACATTGTATTTTGGATACTCCCTGAACTGTTGCTGTTGCTTATCTGTTGTTATTCGTGTATGACCTGGACTGTTTATTTGGATTGTGTTTTTGTTTTTACACCTAATAGTAAAGTATTTTTCTGTTTATCACAACTCAGTGTATCTGTGTGGTTACTGTGTGACTCTTACTATTCTCAGTACGCTTTTTGCCTGTGTAGGTTCCTGATAACTCAAGAAGCACTTTGCTAACATTAATAAATTATGGTTAGTATCTTGTGAGTTAGTTGTATGCTTTGCCTACAAGAAAACATAGCTTTCTAAGTCTATGGGTAACTCCTATTGAACACAGCAGAAAGTTTTCCCAAAGAAACACACAGGTCATTCAAAAGCTTATTTTATGGTTTTAAATAGGAGTGTAAGGTGACCACAAATTTCAATTCAGACTCTGATTGAACAAATATCCTAGTTTACTCTGGACTGAAAAACAAAACCTTTTCTCACCTGCAATGCTTTGAACTGGCCTCTGAAGATGTCAGTACATGTATTTTTAAATACAGATGAATATTTTAGCTGACTTCCTGCTCTCTCTCCCTCTCTCTCTCTCTCTCTCTCTCTCTCTCTCTCTCTCTCTCTCAGTGTGTGTTTGTGTGTGTGTATGTGTTTGGGAGGGTGGGCAGGTAAAGCAAATTAATTTTCTCCAATGCTTTGTTCCTTTCCCAAAACAACATGTCCTAATCAGGTTTTTTAAGATGTTTCCATTGGTCTCACTAAAGCATATTTTAAAGAATAATTGCAGGAGATGAATTTTATAAGTATCAGTATATTTGCAGATGTGTGAACATCAAGAAAAAAAAGGATTCATAAAACACAACTGTTTGATCCAGATGGGAAAACACAGGAGAGTAAGGAATAATTACCAGGATATGTTCCAGCACTTCTGATTAGGTGTTTCCCTAGCTTATAAAATTATTTGTTAATAATTACACATTAAAATACAATTTTATTATGTATATAAAAGCATATTTATAATCAATAAAAAAGAAACAAATAAGAAACCATGGGAAATTACTTCAAGACCCTTCATACAATATAGCTATGGGATCCTCAAGCCTGCTGACAAATTCAAATGTTAAGAAATTTCCAGGAAATTATAGGTCAGGGCCAAATTCACCTAGGTGAATGGAGAGTAAGATGATGTTCTGCAGAGCCAGTACCTTGGAGGATAAGGCTCCTGGATCCCTGTCAGGTGGAAGTCTTTAGCAAATGGGACCCATAACATGCTCCTCATGCCAAATATAATGGGAAAGGTAGATGTAACCCAAGTCGTGATGGCTCCCCTTGAACGTTGCTTCCAGGGGTGGGAATCTTTGACTGGAGCATTGTCTGCGCTGCGGAGGGTATTGCTCCTCATCTTGATCCCCGTCTGTGGTTCTGGGGGTGGGTGGGTACCACTGAGCCAGTGACTCCTGTTCCATTGGACGGCCCCGGGGTTTCAGGTGCTGGATCCCTCCGTTACCCCTCCAGTTGCGGCCCCAGGCATTGTGTTGGTTGCGGTTTTCAGCTCTCTCCTCCCTTAGTGAGCTCAGGGTTGCTTTCATCAGGTCAATAGCTTTTTCCAGGATCCGCTCCTCCTCACTGGTGTGCAGGGAGCTCTCCATCTCGTCTCCATTCCGGTTGGTGGTTGCTCCATCTCAGGGTCACTTCTCCCGAAGCCTTTTCCCACTCACTTTTCCTTCCAACGCCCATCGACCATCGGGGTTTTTGGTCGTGCTGCTCCACCACTTCTTCCCAGGGGGAATATGATGCTTCAGCTTCCCACCGTTTCTGGGATTTCAGTTGGGAGGAAGACTCCCTTTCCATGGGGCTTCCCTCCTCTCTTGCTTCGTCATCAGACATTGTATTTATTACAAAGTCCCCTGGTAAGGTTTCTCCCTTCCAGGTTGACTTTCAGTGCAGGTCCTGTCTGCTGTCAGGACCCACCCCAATCCACGTCTTAGGAAAACAAAAACTCTTGGAGTCAGTTCTAGTCCAAAAGTAATTTTTACTAGGACATGTTTGGTTGTGGAAATACAAGACAGGACCTGGTATTGTTTTACAGATTGAAACTTTATAAAGAGTTCCCGGTTCAACCCCCCTTCCCTCAACCCCATTTGGTCAGCCCCCCATCATTTACTTCATGTCATCCCTTTCGTGGGATGCCTTTTTCCCTAACCCTCCCCTTTGTTCCCCCAGTTCAAAAGGCCTCCAACCCACAAATTCCCAAGAAAGTTCAAAGAGTCCAATAAGGAAATAAGAAGCTGGCTAGGCAATAAAATAAATTAGCAAACAGACCTTGTCCTAGTAACCATGAACTGAAGCACTCAAAATCACACCTATGATTACAGAGATAGCTTTAAAGCTTTATTCTTTGTAAAGTGGATTTTGTTCATTTTATTAAAAACAACGTATAGTATATTTTATTTGCTTAGTATGTACTTCTCCAACCTTGCTTCACTGAAATCAAGAAATGCTCTCCCAAAATGCTTAAATTTCATTATGGTTTTGTAATAAAATCAAGGTAGATTAACTGAGATGATAGTGATGGTTAATAGTTGTAAATTTCTAAGATCCATATTCAATAAATACAGTGGATTTTCAAAAGAGATTCAGACAATTGTAATGATGGGCAAAAAGGACTAAGGGGCCTAGATAAATTAAACACTGAGACATTTCAATTAAGATAAAAGTTAGAATGAGACACTCATGGTCTTCGTATTAAAATGTACAAATGCTAGAAATGAGTTTTACATAAAAGTGAGAGGAATTGTGCTAATAGTGGAAGAAAATGATATAAAACATTTCAGAAAATAAGCTTGTATCTTTCAAATTTTTATTTACAGGCAATCCTTGTTTTGTTGTTGTTGTTAGTTGCGAAGTCGTGTCCAACCCATCATGACCCTATGGACAATGTTCCTCCAGGCCTTCCTGTACTCTACCATCTTCTGTAGTCCATTTAGGCTCACGCCTACTGCTTCAGTGACTCTATCCAGCCACCACATTCTCTGTGTCCCCTTCTCTTGCCTTCAACCTTTCCCAGCATTAGGCTCTTCTCCAGTGAGTCCTTCCTTCTCATTAGGTGGCCAAAGTACTTGAGTTTCAACTTCAGGATCTGGCCTTCTAAAGTGCAGTCAGGGTTCATCTCCTCTAGGACTGACCAGTTTGATCGCCTTGCAGTCCAAGGGACATGCAGGAATCTTCTCCAGCACCATAGTTCAAAGGCCTCAATTCTTTGGCGCTCAGCCTTTCTTATGGTCCAACTTTCACAGCCATAAATTGCAACTGGGAAGACCATAGCCTTGACCATACGCACTTTTGTTGATAGGGTGATGTCTCTGCTTTTTAGTGTGCTGTCTAGATTTGCCATGGTTTCCTCCCCAGGAACAAGCGTCTTTTAATTTCTTGGCTGCAATCCCCGTCTGCAGTGATCTTGGGGCCCAGGAAAATAAAATCTGTCACTACCTCCATTTCTTCCCCATCCATTTGCCAGGAATTGAGAGGGCCGGATGCCATGATCTTGGTTTTCTTAATGTTAAGTTTCAAGCCAACTTTTACACTCTCCTTCACCCTCAACAAGAGGCTCTTTAGTTCCTCTTCACTTTGTGCCATTAGAGTGGTATCATCTGCATATCTTAGTTTGTTGATATTTCTCCCAGCAATCTTAATTACAACTTTTGTATCCCGGTATTGCTTTTCCTACTCTTTTATTGACTATGAAGGCTACTCCATTTCTTCTGAGGGATTCTTTTTTTATTATTATTAGTTTTCCAATATTACAATAGTATCTTTAAAAAGCAACGTGGTGTCTGGGTTACAATAGTTCCATTTCAGACAAATTCATATTATTACAAATCTCCAAATTGTTGTAACCAATACTTCCTTTCTCTTTTTTCCTTTAATATATACTATCTCTTATCTAAATTAACATACTTCTCATTGCTACCCATCAGTCATTTAATAGTTTTTTTATATTTGTCAATATTTTAGTATATTTTATATTTTAACATTCCATCTTTAAAACATCAAACACCTTATATATTTTTCTAGCTTTAATTTTACATTGATATTAAAATTAAACGTTTAAATGTTCTCATTTTCATATTGCTAAAGAACCTCCTTTCCCTTTACACAATTTTCTCCGATACCTAGTAATGCAAATACGCTTCTTATTTACCTCATTTCTATATCAATATTAGTAGTACAATAGTAGAATGGTAATCATTAGGATACCAATTGCAAGGAGGAGAAAGAGGAGGAGGACAATATAATATTCTTATTTCTCATTTATAGTTTCCACATATTAAAAATTAACCAAAATTTCTTCCGTTTCAACATTTAATACATCCTCTCATGTCACTACATCCAAGTATATTAGTTACATTCTATCATTCTTAACATATATACATCTTAATCCATGTCATTTAAAGAACTCAATATTTCAATGTTAATATTCATACATCTGTGGGTTTTTTTTAATTAATCAGTATTTTTATCTACTCGTCAAAACAATCTCTCATAATCCAAGTACAATCCTTTCTATTTTGGTATTATCTATTTCATGCCTCTTAAGAATGTCCATATTTCTTCAATCTTATTCTTGCTTTCTTCCTTTACCATGTCATTTTTCGCTTCTTCGCTTCAGGGTCATCAAAGCATTCTTGTGTTGTTATATCATATTGAAGTGGCCCTCCAGTCTCCATTTTGGAAGAATTGAGGAGTCTGTTAACAGCACCAAATCTTCTCATTATTTTCACCTCTTGATATAATTGTCCTGGTCTGAATAATTTTTTCCCACCTGTTTCCCATCATAATCTTCAAAAATCTGTATTTGTTGAATATTTAATTCTTCTGCCAATGTATTTGATTGTTCAATTTCTTCTGTTAAGTTCTGTCCCGATAAAATATTAGTTGTAGTCACAATTTGAGTTTGTTTCTTCGAGATGCTTTCCAATTCTTTTCCAAAAGCTCTTATTTCATCGCCAGCTATAGAAAGGAACTGATAGGTTTCGTAAGATATTTCCCACATAGCATAGATTTGTTTTTGAAACTCTTCCATGGTGAAGTTTCACATCTAGTGTTCAAGGTTAATCTTATCTTGTTTTTCTTAAATATTTTCTTGATTTTTTAAGAGAGTCAGATTGCAATTTCAGGTTTAGCCACTGGGTGTCCCCCAAGTACTTCGAACATTCTTTTCTTTTAGTCCATTTCTTTTTTCAACATTTTTTAAAAAACACCCCTGAGCTTGCTCGCCACTTATTTGAAGGGAGGGTTGAATTCCCCCCTCCCTCTCCACAGGGGGGAAGGTACTTAGCAGCTTATTTAGGTGAAAAGAAAAAGATGAAGGTATAAGAGAGGAATCTTACCCCTGTCTCTCCCACGCTGCTTTAATGTTGCCTGATGGTAAGTTTGACTTTGGCTGTCTGCAGCCTAGTAACTGGCCATATTACCATGGCCAGTCTTTCGTCCACCGGTACGAAGGGAATGCAGGCATTAATGGGGGGGTTGCGGCTCCCCCGCATTTCTGCAAAAGCCCCTTCTATCTGGTCGCCCTTCCAAGATGGCTCCTTGGCCCTTTTAGGACTCCCCAGCAATGCGAAACTGGACGTGGAAGATGAGAGCCATCCTCCATACGTCCATGTCAGCTGGCTTGGCAAAACCGGAAGTCTCTTCTGAGGGATTCTTGCCTGCAGTAGTATACCTGATGGTCATCTGAACTAAATTCACCCATTCCTGTCCATTTTAGTTCACTAAGATGTCGATGTTCAGTCTTGTAATCTCTTGTTTGACCATGTCCAGCTTGTCTTGATTCATGGATCTTACATTTTTATTTATTTTATTTTATTTTATTGCATTTATATACCGCCCTTTCCCTGAGGACTCAGGGTGGTTTACAGGGAGTTAAAAATCGACCATACAAAAGTTAAAACCCAATTTAAAACATTCCAGTTTACTATGGAGAGAAAAATCTTTATAGCATCGGACTTTCCTTTCACCACCAAATACATCCACAGCTGAGCATCCTTTCGGCTTTGGCCCAGTCGCTTCATTCTTTCTGGCGCTACTAGTACTAGCCCTCTGTTCTTCCCTAGTAGCATACTGGACACCTTCCAACCTGAGGGGCTCATCTTCCAGTATCATATCTTTTTGCCTTTTGTTCATGGGGTTTTCATGGCAAAGATACTGGAGTGGGTTGCCATTGTCTTCTCCAGTGGATCACATTTTGTCAGAACTCTCTGCTATGACCTGTCCGTCTTGGGTGGCCCTGCACAACATAGCTTATAGCTTCATTGAATTACCCAAGCCCCTTCACCACAACAAGGCAGTAATCCATGAAGGGGAATCCTTGTTTAGGAACTACAATTGGAACCAGCAACTCTGTCATTAAATGATATGGTTGCTAAGTGAAAAATCAATGTACTTCTGTGCCTTAATTGAAATTGATTAGAGTCTTGTCAGTGTCAGGCAGCAACTGCCAGCTGAGAGAGGTTAGAATCAATTAATTAAGGTCACAGTTAAGCATGTTAACTTGCAGGTAGCACTTTTTAGGGAGTGGTGAGATACCAAGAAAAATAGCTAAGAAAGAGATAGGTTATTTAAATAATCTTTTCAGTCTGCAAAGGGGAGGGAGAACATGGGGGTCATGACAAGATAATGCATAATAAAAGGCTGTAATGGTGAACATGTGTGTGTGTGAGAGAGAGAGAGAGACAGAAAATGTCATAAATGTGGACGCTGTTTGCAAAGTAACTTTTTCATCAATGTTTTAACTGTATACAGATTAACTATCCAAGATAGGTAAGTGAGCATTACCTGTATTTAATCATAATGCAATCAAATATACACATAGATGCAATGGTACACTAAATAAATAGTGCACACTAGATAAATAGTAATAATAGTTTCAAGAAGATCACATACACTGACTACAAACAATGGCATGGAAAACTAGTAAAAATGGTGCATTGGAATGTCTGCCAAGAAATACCATTTTCCTTCAAGCAAGAATTGGTGGAACCACAAAATAAAATAACAGAAAATGAAAGTTACACATAACACCCCAGACACAACTCTTGATAAGAAACTCAAAAATATCTGGATAACTGATGTGGTGACAGAAGAATAGAACAGAACCGGATAAAATCACAATTACAAAGACCTCTAATAGCAGTAGAATGACTGTGGCAAAATAAAACAAAGATAGTTCAAATAGTAATAGATGCCTTGGGTACGTACAGTCCCAAAACATCTAGAGTACTACTTGAACACCACTGGCAATGAAATCTAATCTAATCCAGGAATATAATAGAAATTCCCACCATCAGCAAAAGTTGGCTAGAAAGAGGCAGCATCAGGCTATCTAATCAATAATGAGCAATCTCACAATTATCAATTAGCCAAAATATTTCCTTATATGTTGATTTTGCCAGAAAAGTAGTTAGACCTGTTACTGGTTAAGGCACGGGTGTCAAACTCCTGATGTCACATGACCTGTCGTGAAGTATCGTGACTTTTTTCCCATTGTTGGCAATGGGGTGGGCACGGTTTTGGCATGACGCATCCGGCCCGTGGGCCAGCAGTTTGACACCCTGGGTTAAGGAATCAAGATGCCAATAAAGTAACAACCTATAGATAAAAAGTTAAGGAAACTCTATCTGAAAATTCTAATATGTTACTCTATTATATAGATCATGGGTGTCAAACTTGCCACATCATGTGACATGTTGCAATTTATTGCAACTTTTTTTGCATTGCCGGAGCTGGGATGGGCACAGCCTCCACATGATGCAACTGGCCCGCAGGCTGGCAGTTTGACATCCCTGATATAGATAATATACACGTACATACCATGCAGTTCCTGCAGTAACTTACAGAGCCCTCCAACATTTGCTTTACAAAGAAAGAGGCTTCAAATAAAGGCAGGCACTGGAACAAGAATGCTTAGATTCTACTAGACCAGTGATGGTGAACCTTTTAGACACCGACTGCCCAAAAACTGCCTCTTGCCCATCCCCACTCCACCCCTGCCCCTGCTCCGCCTCCCCACAGGGCTACCTACCACCTACACGGCCCACTGCAGATCGCCCAGGCGGCCCTGTAGTGCCATGGCGGCCACGCCCTCCGCCTGCACCCTGCAGCATCATCGCGCAACGGGACGGCTGCCGTGTCCTTGGCTATGCTGCTCTGTGCAGGCCACACTTGGGGGAGACTCTGGTGAGGACAGGGCTGCTGGTGAGGACAGGGCTGCAGGGGGAGGCGGGGCTGGGGCAACGGCACGCGTGCCCACAGAGAGGGCTCTGCGTGCTGCCTCTGGCACACATGCCATAGGTTCACCACCACTGTGCTAGACATTTACCTACAATCATTCATTTAGAGTCCACTCAAAATTATAATGGCACTGAGAAAAGTAACTTATGAAATGGTCCTTGCACTTACAACCGTTGCAGCAGTTACGTGACCAAATTTGGACACTTTGCAACCAGCATGTATTTACAAGAGTTGAAGCATCCTGAGGTTAAGTGATCACCATTTATGACCTTTCCAGCCAGCTTTGGACAAGCAAAGTCAATGGGAGAAGCTGAATTCACTTAACAACTGCAGTGATTCACTTAGCAACCATGGCAAAAATGGTCATAAATCAGCTTCTTAGAAATGGAAATTCTGATCCAAATTGTGGTTGTAAGTTGAGGACTACCTATAAATGGTTTACTATTAGAAATCTTTTTGAGGAAAAAATACATTCTGGCAAAGAGAGAGAGATGGGGGCTCCAGCACGAGTCTGAAAGCTCGAAAGATCAGAACATCAGAGATCCCAAGGACCAACCCAGATCCTGCAACATTATCCTGGGACACGTATATTCGCCTTTATTTGTGACAAACCATTTAAGTAAAAATATAATTATTATCCCATCTTTTGATATCTTTAGATATTTTAAAGTAGTTTGCAGAAAAACAATAAAGCATGTAAGGATATAGCTTTCTGGATTTTTTAAAAAATCAGATCATATTGTTTCATTCAAAGCAGAAAAAATACAATCAGTTGGCTTACAGATCATATACTGTACCTGTGCATTTGGTTTTTCTTGCCTAAATGTAAAACCTTACTTTTTTCACCATTAATGTCATCTTTTTTAAAAAAAACAACAAGTTTTATTGGTTTTTCAGTTAAAATCTACATATTTACAAAGCATCATGATAATCAGAGATTCCGTAACAGATTTTTCAGTATATAATTCAGGTTACATTATCAAAACATCCTTCTCAATTTCCCTTAACATTTCATACAACCAGTTTAAACTAATAAATTTTGAGAAATAGCATGGTCAGTTGAAAAAATTGTCAATTCAATTTCATTGAAATATATCTATGTCCTGTTATTAAAGTTTACCTAATTTTAATTTTTATTATATTATTCAAATTTAGCCTTTAACATCCCAAATAATATTCACAACCCAAATTTCCCTTACTTCATTACAGCAAACACTATAGCATCTAACATGTACACAGTGGCTGAGTAGCTATGTTCTACCTAATAAACATTGTCTATTTCACATCACATGTTACTGACAAGACCACAGCCTATGTTTATCAATCTACAACTATTTATACACAACCGGATTCTGTTTTAAATTTTAGCTAATTCTTAATTCTTAAACAGAAAAATCAAATGTCTTTTAACATCAAAAGTGGGATCTATAAACCAAATTTCCATTATGTCAGTGCACAAATTATAATGTCTAAAATATGCCTAATAGATACATAAACACATTCTAGTTCTATCTCATAAACATTTTCTATTTTAGATCCTGATCACTGATCACTGATTACTAAAAGGATAACCTTTAATGGTTCTCTAAGAACTCACTTTTTAAATCTAACTCAGGCTTTCTTTTTTTGCCAATAAGGTTTCCAAACCAAGGCCTTTAAATTGCCAGATAGGTCTCCTTTCGCTCCAAGACATATTGTTTGAATCGAAGGAGGCCATCTAGCCATCAGTGATCCACAAAAAACAAACCATTTGTAATCATTATGTTGTTGCCCTGTTAGTTCTAGTCTTTGTATTTGCTCTAAAAACTTTATCTTCAGTTCGGTCTGGATTCCTCTTTTGTTTGGGTTCATCTCCTTTAAGTAAAGAGTCATATCCAATTTTGTAATTAATGCTTGTCTATCCAGGCTTTCAAGAAACTGTCTTTGTTGATCTTTCACGTCCTCTATGTTCACATCACTATCTTGCGCATAGTATACTTCTAAAGTTATAGGCTCTTTTGATGGAGTCAGAAGTTGAGTATTAAGTTTTCCCATAGTTTGTTGTTGGTCCTTAAGGTTATTTGCCATTGTGATAGTTCCTTGTACTTTTAGAGTTGTCGGTTCTTTGGATAATTGTTGCTTATATTCCTCTGTCTCAATAGTAGAATATAACAATTTTGTTATATTCTGAAGTATAAATTCTTTAGTTGCAGTCTGGGTTTCAATTTGTGACTTAAGGTTGGCATGTAAATTATTAAATCTGGAGATCGACATCTCAGTGACTTTGTAGATTGTTTCAAGTAGGAGGTTATAATCAAGCAAGGTTTGTGGCTGATCCTTCTCCATTTTGTAATAACTATAAATAGTTCTTGGTGGAGGCTATTTTTCAAACAAAAATCAGTAAGAGTCCACCTCCACAAGTCTAAGTCAAATTCATCTCCAGCTATTTCAGATTTTTATCTTAATGCCAAGGTCAGTCCAAAATGTAAGCAAGCTTGTTTGCCAATAGTATTCACTAGATATCCCCAGAGTACTTCAAATCCTTTTCAGACAGTATCTTTTTATTTCTTTTTTTTTCTCCCCTTTTTAAGACTAATAGGTAGAATAGTCCATTTCTGTAAATATAGGAACTTTGGGCCAAAAGTAGAAAGGCAGTAAGTCCAATAAATCAGTATAATTTAGTAGAAGGCTTTTTCTTTTCTCTCCCAATGTAGACAAAGGCCGCTATTAAGGAGGGTGGGGAAAAAAATCCCTTCCCTCTCTCCTCGCACGGGGAAGCAAATTCAAGAAGCTTTTGGCAGGGAAAGTAGACAATTAGGAAAACAAGAAGGCAATTCTCACCCAGTTTTCAAGGGCTTTGTTGTGCTTTTGGCTTCGGCAGGAAATGGCTAAATGATGGGCCATGGGAGTGGCCGATCCTTTCTTCTTCGGTTCGGAGAGTAGCTCCAAGCTGACGGGAGGGCCGCTGCCCTTCTACCGCCGACTGAAGAGACCTCTCCCCTGCTCATCACCCCTCCAGGGTGACTTTCGACCCCTTTACAGGGGCCCCCCCGATGAAGAAATCCAGGTGACACGAGGAGCGATTCCCTTGTGCATCTGGCTGCACCAAAAATCCGGAACCAGAAGCCACCATTAATGTCATCTTGATTGATTTTTGTCTAATTTCAATATGATACAAACTTATAATAGTTCTTATGTATTTCCTAGTCCAACATAGTCCAGCATTTTAAATAATTTTCATGAAATCAAAGTTTTACCCTATACATCTAAATTGTACCCCAATGCAGCATCCCCTAAAGTGTTTTTTTACCAGCTGAAATTTCCACGTACTGTATTCAATTTTACACAACGGCAATGAAATAACCAATATTTTATTTAAATACTAAAAAATGAAATTCTTTCCCAATCAACCTATGTCCAAAGCTTTTAGGGTATAATTAAAAAAGAATACAAATTGGTAAACATGATAAAGTAGACAATGGAATTGATAAAATAATACTGAAGAGAAGGAAGATTCAAACATGCAAAAAAATGAAACATGGAAATGTTCTGAACCACAGATTTGATTAAATACTGATGAAACCATTCCATAATTATATTGGTAATCTTACTGGCTAGATGGGCTTTTGTATTGCGTGTTTTGGTTTCAAAGTGTTTGGCAGTTTGGGGCTGAAATTTCTAGATTCTAAAAGTGCCTATGTTAAAATACAAATTGTATTAATAGAACAAGTTACATCAAATACGGTTACTATACTATTTTTCAGAGCCTGGGTAAATGAATCATCCACTTTTCCAGAGTACTTTGTATTTTTACTCTTCAAAGTAAATTCTCTTCTGCTGATACCTGTTTAAAATACAGTAAAAGTTCCATATTAAGTAAAACTATTCTAAAAGACAGAAGCCTTTTAAATTGGCATCTGTGTGGGTCCTGTTTCACATTTCAATAAAAATAAAGATAATAGGAAAGAGGTTTTCAGCTTCTTTGGAATGCTACAATATGGGAATTGACATAGTACTAATGAAACACATGCCTTATGGAACCAAAGTAAATGTTACAGAAGTAGAAAAATCATACACAGCTGAAGATTACACAGAAGTGATCTGGCCTAATCCCTGCTCAGTGAAGCAATTTCAGATCAAGACAATCTACTACAGATGATGTATAATCTCTATTGGAAGATTTTTCTGTAAGGAAGAACTTGCAGTTTTTAAGGCAGTTGCTTTCAGTGACATTTTAAAATTAGCCAAATTTTATCCTTCTATCCCTTTACAGTGATTTATAGCTAATCATATCTTCTGGAACAGCAATGAACAGATCTTTGCATTTTTTTTCTCTTTAAAGAACAGTATCACACCTGAATCTACTTTTAGTTAAGTTAAACTGCATGATAAAGAGAAAAAAATGTGGTTCACATGGTTAGGCTCGTGTTCGAGACCAGGTTGCTGCCATGTGGTGGGGTGAGCTGCCGTCATTTGCTCCAGCTCCTGCCAACCTGCAATTCGAAAGAGGCGACCATGAGTAAATAGATGGGTGCCATTTCGGTGGCCTCATTAATGGGGATATGAAAGGAGCCCCCAACTGGGCATTCCCTGGGCAATGATTATGTCACTGGCTGAACATTTCACCACCGAAGTACTGTGCTTCTGACACAGAAGTATAGTATAGTATGGTACCAGTATAGTATGGTATGGAATGCTATAGTACCAGTAACATATCGTATCATATAGTGGTTGAAAACCTTTTCACATAGGACTACTTAATTTTGTTCCCCTGAAGCCTTTCCAACATCTTCCTTCGGCACCCAGCACAGACTTATGGATAACCTGTGATGAATAACTTATGGATAAACTCTGATGAACCTCTGAAGGCAGGACAAGAAGCAACGGATGGAAACTAGTCAAGGAGAGAAGCAATCTAGAACTAAGGAGAAACTTCCTGACAGTTAGAACAATTAACCAGTGGAACAACCTGTCTCCAGAAGCAGTGAATGCTCCAACACTGGAAGTTTTTATGAAGAGACTGGACATCCATTTGTCTGAAATGGTATAGGGTTTCCTGCCTGAGCAGGGGGTTGGATTAGATGACCTCCAAGTACCTTCCATCATCATCATCATCATCATCATCATCATCAGGTGAGAGCAGAGACGGATTGGTGGACGAAGACGTGTTCCGGTTTTAACATCTTTAACATCTTACAACATCTGATAACATCTGACTTTCCATTGTGAACAATGGCTCACACGGATATTTGCTCTGTATGGTCCGATTACAATGTTCTGGGTCGGACTTGTACGCCCTTAGGGGTGCTTCTCCCTCCTGGTCACGACCAGCCTGTTCACTTACCATCTCCCTTGATGATGGGCCCAATTGTTGGGATCCCGAGAGGTGGTTGGGTTTACCTAGGGGCCACTGGGGGAGACGCATTAAGAGGCCCCTGATATGTTTTTAGCCGGTTATTTTAAAGGGTTAGGGAGGGGGAGGAATAGTGGGAAGGGGAGGGAACTATTAACCGGCACTCAGTCTGGGCCCGTTATGGGCTCTGGTGGGATGGGGTTGGGGGTGGAGGCTGCTGGCTCTGTGTATGCTGGGGTGGGGTGTCAAATCCCCACGACGATAGGGAATGGCAGCAGGTGGTTGCACGGAGGGCCACAACAATATCTGGGATCGCACCCTCGCTATCTTCGAGCGGTGGCGTGCTCCGACCCTCCGGTTAGCACCCTTTTGCCTGGGGATGAGGGTGATCAGGTCCCTGAGCTTAGGCTGGTGTATTTCAATGCCAGATCCATTGTTAATAAGGCTCCCCTCGTTCATAATTTGATCAAGGAGGAATGCGTGGATCTGGCATGCATTACCGAAACCTGGTTGGGCTCGGAGGGAGGGGTTCCTCTGACTGAGCTATGCCCCCCAGGTTTCTGTGTGCTACACCAGCCACGGGCTCAGGGTAGGGGCGGTGGGGTGGCGGTGGTGATTCGGGAGACTTTATGTCCGCGGGAGACCACCATTGTCCAGATAGGCGGGAGTGAGTCCCTCCTCCTGAGATTCGGCCCTCAGGTCCAGATGGGCTTGTTGCTCACATACCTGGCACCCAGATGTGTGGCAATAGCCCTGCCTGGGCTGCTCGATACCCTCTCAGGGTTGGCGGTGGAGTTTCCCAGGCTTATAGTGCTGGGTGACTTCAACCTGCCTTCCCTGGGACGGTTGTCAGAGGTAGCTCAGGAGTTCATGGCTTCCATGACGGCCATGGACCTGACCCAGGTAATTCAGGGCCCGACTCATGTGGGGGGGTCACACTCTTGACCTGGTGTTTTTATCTGGGCAGTGGTTGGATGATCTGGGAGGGGGTTTGCCAGCCATCTTCCCCCTGTCATGGTCTGATCATTATCTCCTGCGGCTGGTCTTCCGTTATGCCACCCCCCGCCGCTGGGCTGCGGAACTGACCAGGTGGTTCCACCCCAGGCGCCTAATGGACCCAGAACGGTTCCAGATGGCGCTTGGGTCTATACCTATTGCGCTCATTCACAGCCCGGCCGATGCCTTGGTGGATTCCTGGGAAAGGGCGGCCACTGAGGCACTCGACCGTGTTGTACCCTTGCGACCCCTGACCCGGCGCAGATCCCATTGGGCTCCATGGTTTTCTGTGGAGCTCCGGGAGATGAAACGTCGGAGATGGTGTCTGGAGAGCGGTTGGAGGTCCAGCCGATCAGAATCTGACCGATTGCAGTTAAGAACCTTCATAAGGTCTTATCTTGCAGCGATGAGGACAGCGAAGTCTAATTATTTCGCTGCCCTCATCGCGTCCGCAGATAATCGCCCGGCCGCCCTGTTTAGGGTGACTCGCTCCATTCTTAACCAGGAGGTGAGGGAGAATCCCTTGCAGGGTCAGGCCGAGGAGTTTAGTCATCATCTGACGGACAAAATCGCTCAGATACGGACCGGTTTGGACTCGGACTGGGTAGAGTCTGATGTGGAGGAATCGGACTGTCTTGAGCATGTTATCTGGACTGAGTTCGATCCTGTTTCCCCTGATGATGTGGACAGGATTATGGGGAGGCTGAGCTCCACCACCTGTTTATTGGACCCATGCCCCTCCTGGCTGGTTTTTGCGGCTCGGGAGGAGACACGAGGCTGTTTCCAGGCAGTAATAACTGCTTCTTTGAGAGAGGGTACCTTCCCTGCCGCCTTGAAGGAGGCGGTGGTGAGACCCCTCCTCAAGAAGCATGCCCTGGATCCGGCTGTTTTAAACAACTATCGTCCGGTCTCCAATCTTCACTTTCTGGCGAAGGTTGTTGAGAGTGTGGTGGCGCATCAGCTTCCTCTGTTCCTGGAGGAAACTGATTATCTCGACCCGTACCAATCAGGTTTCAGGCCCGGGCACAGCACGGAGACGGCATTGGTTGCGCTGGTGAATGATCTCTGGCGAGCTCGGGACAGGGGTTGTTCCTCTGTCCTAGTCCTATTAGAACCCTCAGCAGCTTTTGATACCATCAACCATGGTATCCTACTGCGGCGACTCAGGGGGTTGGGAGTGGGAGGCACCGTTTTATGGTGGTTCTCCTCCTATCTCCTGGACGGCTCACAGTCGGTGTTGACAGGAGGGCAGAGATCCACCCCGAGGCCTCTCGTTTGTGGAGTCCCTCAGGGGTCGGTTCTCTCTCTCCTCCTGTTCAACATCTATATGAAGCCGCTGGGCGAGATCATTCGTGGTTTTGGGGTGGGGTATCATCAGTACGCTGATGATACCCAACTTTTTTTCTCCACCCCGAACCAACCCAGTGATGCCCTCACCGTGATGTCCCATTGCCTGGAGGCGGTCCGGGTTTGGATGGGGAGAAACAGGCTTCGTCTCAATCCTGCCAAGACTGAGTGGCTGTGCATACTGGCATCTCGGGTTGACCAAACTATTCCATCGTTAACAATGGGGGGTGAGGTGTTACGGGGCGTTGATAGGGCTCGCAACTTGGGTGTCCTCCTGGATTCACAGCTCAGTTTTGAAGACCATATAGGAGCTGTGACCAGGGGGGCTTTTGCCCAGGTTCGCCTGGTGCGCCAGTTGCGGCCCTATCTGGACCGAGATGCCCTACACACAGTCACTCATGTGCTCGTGACCTCCCGCTTAGACTACTGCAACGCTCTCTACATGGGGCTGCCCTTGAGGACCACTCGGAGGCTTCAGCTGGTGCAAAATGCAGCCGCGCAAGTTGTGATGGGGGTTTCCCGATACTCCCATGTAACACCTCTGCTCCGCGAGCTGCATTGGCTTCCAGTTGCCCTCCAGGTGAGATTCAAGGTGCTGGTGATGACTTATAAAGCCCTAAATGGCTTGGGTCCGGGATATTTGAGGGAACACCTGCTGCCGGCATCAAGCTCCCTTCGTCCTGTGCGCTCCCACAGGGAGAGACTTCTCAGGGTGCCGCAGGTCAAAGAATGCTGGAGGATGACACCCAGGGGGAGGGGCTTCTTGGTGGGGGCGCCTGCCCTTTGGAACCAGCTTCCCATGGAGCTTAGGACTGCCCATGACCTTTGATCATTTCGCTGAGACCTGAAGACCTGGCTCTTCGAGCTTTCCGGCCCAGGCTGAGTTTTAATTGGGGGTTTTAACTGGGGTTTTATATTTTTTCAGGGACTTAGTTTAATCTTTTTAAATTGTTCTTAATTTTTGTATTGATTTTTTTTATATACCCTGTAAACCGCCCTGAGTCCTTTGGGAAAGGGCGATATATAAATTCACTAAAATTAAATTAAATTAAATTAAATCATATAGGATAAAGTAAAGTGGGGTGCTTCTCTGCCACCTTGAAAGAGGCGGTGGTAAGGCCCCTCCTCAAGAAACCTGCCTTGGATGCAGCTATTTTAAATAACTTTCATCCTGTCTCCAACCTTCGCTTCCTTGCGAAGGTTGTTGTGAGTGTGGTGGCATGGCAGCTCCCCTTGGTCCTGGAGGAAACTGAGTATCTGGATCCATACCAATTGGGTTTCAGGCCCGGGTACAGCACAGAGACGGCATTGGTCGCGCTGGTGGATGATCTCTGGCGGGCCCGAGACAGGGGTTATTCCTCTGTCCTGGTCCTATTAGACCTCTCAGCAGCTTTTGATACCATCGACCATGGTATCTTGCTGCGATGTCTTGAGGGATTGGGAGTGGGAGGCACCGTTTTATGGTGGTTCTCCTCCTACCTCTCGGGCCGTTTGCAGATGGTGTTGGCAGGAGGGAAGAGGTCAACCCCTAGGCCCCTTAGTTGTGGGGTGCCTCAGGGGTCGGTACTCTCGCCCCTCCTGTTCAACATCTATATGAAGCCACTGGGTGAGATCATCTGTGGTTTCGGGGTGAGGTATCATCAATATGCTGATGATACCCAGCTTTTCATCTCCACCCCGAACCAACCCAGCGATGCCCTCGATCTAAAGTCCCATTGCCTGGAAGCAGTACGCATTTGGATGGGGAAGAACAGGCTCCAGCTCAACCCGGCCAAGACTGAGTGGCTTTACGTACCGGCATCTTGACTTGTCCAAGAGGTTCCATCTTTGGTTATGGGAGGAGAGGTGTTGCCTCCCGTTGATAGGGCATGCAATTTAGGTCCTCCTGGACTCATGACTCAGTTTTAAAGATCATATTGGAGTCGTGGCCAGGGGGGCATTTGCCCAGGTTCGCCTGGTGCACCAGTTGTGCCTCTATCTGGACCGAGATGCCCTACGTACGGTCACTCAAGCACTCGTTACCTCCCGTATAGATTACTGCAATGCTGTCTACATGGGGCTGCCCTTGAAGACCACCCGGAGGCTCCAGCTGGTGCAGAATGCGGCCGCACAGGTAGTGATGGAAGCATCCCGATACTCCCATATTACACCCCTCCTGCGTGAGCTGCATTGGTTACCGGTTGTCTTCCGGGTGAGATTTAAGGTGCTGGTACTTACCTTTAAAGCCCTACATGGCCTAGGCCCGGGATATTTGCAGGACCGTCTGCTGCCGGGAACGACTTCCTATCGCCCAGTGCGCTCACACAGAGAGGGCCTCCTCAGGGTGCTGTCGGCTAGACAATGTCGGCTGGCGACCCCCAGGGGAGCGCCAGCCCTGTGGAACCAACTTCCCCTTGAGCTCCGGATGGCCCCGGATCTCCGGTCCTTTCGCCATGGCCTTAAAACATTCCTTTTTCATCAGGCTGACCTGGACTGACAACAGGGTTTTTTAAAATGTTTTTTAATTTTTAATTGTTTAGTTTAACTTATTTATTGGGGCTGTTTATTTAATTTCTTTTAACTTTTGTATTGTTTTTATTGTTGTTAGCCGCCCTGAGTCCTTCGAGAGATAGGGCGGCATATAAGTCCCATAAATAAATAAATAAATAAATAAATTGCATCCATGGACTTGTATTCTACTGTTCCTAAGGTAAATTCTGATAGTAATTCACTCAAACCCCGATTTCATTTTCACGCACCCTATTTCATACATCTATTTACCAGGTGTTATATCCTATGTTTCTGCTGATAGTTTGAAGCAGGGATGTCTATACCTATAGCCTTCTTTTGGGTCTATGACATGTTAAATGCTGCTGTTATTTAAATAATTCTTTGATTATTTTAAAATCAGCTTAAAATAATGCTTAAAATACTTCCTCTAAAAATAGTGGGAACAATGGAGAAAACTAAAACCTTCTCCTTTTTGGGGGTGCAACTTCACTCCCTTGTAGCCCAGAGGGCTGAAGAAAAAAAGAAAACAGAAAAAATATATAAAAATGTACCAGTTGGTCATGGAAAAATTGCTCATTACAGACAAAAAGACTAGCTTTGAAAAAGAGTAATGTTTACATGGTTTTGATCAAAATAAGTTCATCTTTTGCCCATTATAAGGAGAAATTTACGGAGAAGGGAAGAGGCAGAATGGAAAACCACTTCTTTCTACTAACTTCTGTTCTGATGTAAAACAAAATTTAAAAGGTATTCTTGGCTTTCTTAACACAAAAAACATACCCCCAACTTTTCTACTGTTATGATGGCCAACATTTGTATTTTTTTTTATCATACACTGAGGATAACACTGTTGCTATTATTGGAAGATCCCTGGCTTCTATACCCTGAAATAGAAAATAGAGTAACGCATTTATTAAAAAATAACCAGTTTATTTTACTTTCTGATGCCCTTAATCATCTTTGTTGGTTTTCTCCACACACTTTTTAGTTCTTCAGCATCTGTCTTGCAATGTAGCAACCAAAACTGGACACAGTATCCCAGGTGAAGTCTAACCTACAGTGTAGATCAGGATTATCACTTCCTCTGATCTTGGCATTATACTTCTGATGATGCAATACAAGATTGCATTGACTTTTTTTGGGCACCTGTTGCTCACATTTAATCTATCACGGTATCCAGACTCCTCTCAAAAGTACTGCTGCCAAGCCAACTACTGCATATCTTGACATTATACAGTGTAGTGATTGAGACACCAGGCTAGAAAGCAGGAGACCATGAGTTCAAGCCACCTTAGCCATGAAAGCCATCTGGGTGACTTTGTGCCAGTTAGTCTCGTTCAGACCAACCTACATTCACAGGGTTGTTGTTGTGAGGAAAATAGGAGGAGGAAGGTGTGTTGATATGTTTGCTGCCTTGAGTTATTTGCAAAAATAATAAAGGTAGGATATAAATGAATTAAATAATGTTTCATTTTTCCTACTTCAGCACAGAACTACCACTGAACTGTATTTTGTTGGGAAATATCCATTGTTCAAGTCCATCAGGAGCGCTTTGAAACTAGAGCCTGAGTAATAATAAATAATAAACCTTTATTGTCAAAGTACAACTTGTGTACATTGAGATTAGCTGAGCCTCCCCCCGTGCTCTCTCCCCCCAACACACAATGACAACAAACCCTCCATCCTACCACACTATGTGAACCAACTACACCACACACCGGCCTCCCAAGTCAATTCTGCATAAGATTATGTCCCATTTAAAAGCCTAACAGCCCACGGATAAAAGCTATTTTTCAGCCTGTTGGTACGGCTGGCTATACTCCTACAGTATATCTCCTTCCCGATGGTAGGAGAGTAAAGAGATACCGTCCAGGGTGTGAGTCATCCCTGAGAATTTTCCTCACTCTTCCAAGGCAGCGAGCCCTGGCGATGTCATCCAGTGATGTCAGGGGACAGCCCACAATGTCTTGTGCTGTGCTCACCACCCTCTGTAATACTTTCCTATCCGTGGCTGTCAGACCAGCAAACCAAACCACAATACCATACAAGAGGACACTCTCTATAGTAGACCGGTAAAAGAGGGTCATTAGCTGTTGTTCTACCCTGTTCTTCCGCAAGATCCTAAGAAAGTGAAGCCTCTGTTGGGCCTTTCTAGCCACCTGGGTTGTGTTAACTTTCCAGGTCAGATCTTAGTTTAAAGTTACAAAGTATCATGTTGGACAAAGGTAAACATATTTAAAGATTTCTACTTCCTGGTCCTTCTTTTACAATATTCTTCCTTGGAGGTTCACATGTTACTGCTTCACATAAAGTTGATAAAAACGTAATGTCTCAGAAATTAAAGTGATAGCACATATTTGTCAGCTCAGAAAACCGAAAAATAGAGTGTCCAGGAGAACAATGTGTGAGCCTTCACACCCCAGAGACACATGAATCAATAAATGCTAGCAGAATGCAAGTGCATGCATGTCTATGTGCTTGTATATGCGGGCTTCTGTGTTGGTCTATAGTTAGAGAAAAGGAAATCTGAAACAGTGTGACAATGTTTATCTGAATAGCAGCAACGGAAAGATCCTTTCAGCCTATGCTGTTCCTCTTATAATGAGATCTAAAACACCTATTTCCCAAAGGAAACAAAACAAAAATAATTTGCTCTACTGGAAAAAAAAAATCCAAGGACATACAATGTGCATTTTGTTTTCCCAACATGACTGAATGTGGAAATTAAATTGGGAAATTTATTTAGGAAAAGAAGCTTAATTCCCCTTCCTGAAGCTTCACAACTGCAAAAGAAGTTTCAACTGTAAAACTGCATGGAAATCTGGCATTCCATTGATTTCAATCAAAAAAATCAGTATGGGCTGATTTTTGGATAAAGGAATACTAAATACTAAATATTGTAGTATACAATATTATAAGAAAACCCATAGCAAAGGCAGAGTTAACACCAGTGGAGAGATACAGTTATCAGACAAAGAGTAACTGAAACTAGCAAAGATGATGGTGCTCTTTCAGTAAGATTTTCCTTTGCCCTACTGACAATTTATTCCATTTCCAGTTGCTATTAAATTACTGAGTCAATAACTAAAAGTTCGTTGATCAACCATATGTTTTAGCAAACAGCCCCATTCTTACAAGATTCCATATCAGTTTAATGCTCCCAGATTGAGCCCGGCTGCTATAAAAGTAACAGTTATCCAGCAACATGCCTGTTCCTCCATGTGAGATTTAATATTTTGCCTCAAAGAAAAAAAAATACCTCATCTTCCAGGAAGTTCATAAACCATTATATGTCTCAATTTGATAAGCAAAAATGAACAAACTTCATGGACAAATTCTATTTATTTATCAAATGGAATTAAATGGAATTAAAAAAAAATTTAGAAATCAACCATCTCCCTCACAAACTCTGAACAACATACAAGTAAAATATTAAAATATAAAAACTATATATAAAATTTATATAAGAAGTAAAATAGTTAAAATTCAATATTAAAGTTAATAAAAAGGTGGAAGAGGGTCTTCAGGACACTATCAAGCTCCACAGCCACAGCTAATCATTGTTTTTGAACTATTAACTGTCGCGAACGGCCTACATTAGTAGCTTACAACTATTAACTCTAGTTCATGGCCTACACTAAGGGAAAATATGAACGTTATTCAGCTTGCTTGGAAATCAGCAACAATCATTAGCTGGTTTTAATATAGTGGGAAATGACTGCTAAGAGAATTTATCTGTATTTTAGGTTTTTGTTTTGCCCAGTTGCACAAAGGAAGTCACCCTGTGTCCTTTCCTATTTTATGCACTATATGGAATAAGCAAATAAAATATTATTTAGAATAAAAATAAAAAACACACACACCAAAATGTGCCATGTAAAGGAAATAAAATCTGATTTATTTTATACCTCTATTCACCTCAAGCTCTTAAGTGCTGGGTTGGCAATACTCCAATTACACTGAAAATTTTCTTCTTGAGAGGAAGTCACTCCCCTAGCATCCTGTTCTGAGACAGTTGTACAATAGATAGCACTGGATCTATGTAGCCACATGTCTGCAATTCAAACCACTTATTTAAAATGAAATAAAATGTGCTGCATTCTGTTTGTAACAATTGTCAATGAATTTGAAAAAGTCCAAAGCACAAACACAACCCAGCCATAGATTCCTGTAGTAAAAATAACCTTTTACAACTATTTGCTTAATGACCTTTCAAAATTACAACAGCAATGTAAAAAGTGACATGCCCAGCTTATCACACGTACGACCATTTATGACCATTGCAGCATCCCCCCACAATCATGTGATCAAATATGGCAACTGGCATATATTCATGACAGTTGTCGTGTCCCAGGGTCCTGAATTGTAATTTACAACCTTTTTAGGGAGCTTTTGACAAGCAAAGTCAAAAGGGAACACAGATTTGCTTAATGACTGCATAATTCACTTAACAAGTGTAGTGATTTGCTTAACAATCATGACAAAAAGGTCATAAAATGGGGCATGACTCACAACAACTTCCTTGCTTAGCAGCAGAAATTTTGGGGTCAGTTATGGTTCTAAGTCAAGGACTACCTGTATACCAATAGAATAAACAGACATAGCTACATTCCAACAAAATAAGAACTTTAAAAGTCTTTTTTTTCCCCTGATAGGGAATATTAGAAATTTAACCAAGCTTCAACTTCCTCATTTGTTCCTGTGTTAACTCCAAACTAGTATAAGAATTACAATAAACAGACAGAATTTGAGAGAATTTGATTTTTTAAAAAATATCCCACAAGCAAACAACAGAACTTATTAACCTTAGCAAGGCACAATACAGAAAGGTACCTTTTTTTTGCCTATGCTTGACAGAGGCAATTTGTCGACACATATGAGTATCCTGCACCATATTTACATTATGAACTGGCCATATTTACATTATGAACTGGCCTTCCTGCAACATCTCTTAAAATACAATCCAAGGAACATGGGCAAATTACATCCAGGAGAAAGCACCAAGGATGTAAGGAGCACTTCACGTGCTTTTACATTTGTCAGAGTCAGCCTTCCCAAATTTAGCACATATAGCAGCACATTAATCAACTACAATTAAAAAAATTAGCAAGTCATGAACTTAGGATATTAGATCCCATTTTGGTCCGAATATAGGCAAAACACTCAAAACACAGGAATATCATCCCAGGCTTAGAACACTCAATATTGCAAACCCAGAACATATTATGTATTCTTGCTCAGGTTTGGCATCAGCAACTGGCATCCTAGGATCTGCCAGACTCCTGGCAGGACCCACTTTGATATCTTCTGAAGGCAGTCAGTGGAAAAACATTAAACGACAAAAGACAGGCCCTACCAGAGTGCCCTGCCAAGCTTCAGCTACCCCGAAATGTAGCCAATTCACAAAAGTCACACTTGTGAATAGCTTCCAAGTGTGAAGGCCAAGAAAAGTCTTTGAAAAGAATGAAAATGGAAGCTGCAAAGTAGTAACATCTGTTGCCCTTATTTCAACTGCTATTGCTGCTGCATTGCATCATCTTTCATAGCACTGTCATTGTGATACTCCTGCCAGGTTTCGGTCCATCTGAACTGATACTGCAGAAGTACCTATATTATTTTTTAAAAAAATAGAAGGAGAGCAGAAAGGCCAGCAGGCTGGCTCCACCTCAAAAGTTCTGATTAATGTATTTTCAATGCACAAAACCATCAACATCAAAAGTTATACCCCAAAAAATATCCCTCACTACATTTTATACAGTATTGATGTAGTAGTGTCTTTGCAAGAAGGCATTAAAACTGTCCGCCTTATATATCTGCTCCAGCTCAAACCTCTGATCAGACACATGCTTAATCTTAGCCAGAAGTTCAAGATCTTTTTCTTCTAAATCAGAACTGGTATTTTTTAAGAAACTGGTGAGTAAAAGCAATAAACATCTATACATGTATGTAAATGATTTGATCTATTTTTATATTGTGTTAAGTGCACAGAATAATATTATAAGTACATTATTTATCAATACTGCCCTTCGCCCAGTGCGCTCCCACAGGGAGGGTCTGCTCAGGGTCCCGCCGGTAAGAGACTGCCGGCGGGTGACACCCAGGGATAGGGCCTTCTCGGTGGGAGCGCCTGCCCTCTGGAACCAGCTGCCGGTGGAGCTGAGAACTGCCCCCGACCTTCGATCATTCCGCCGGGGCCTGAAGACCTGGCTCTTCGAGCTCTCGGGCCCAGACTGAGGAGGAATTTTTAATTTGGGGTTCTTTTTAACTGACTACAGGGTTAATTTAATATTTTTTAATTTGGTTCTTAATTTTTGTATTTTGGATTTTTAATTCCCTGTAAACCGCCCTGAGTCCTCAGGGAATAGGGCGGTATATAAATATAACTAAATAAAAATAAATAAAATAAATTGTTCTATATGATGCTGTTCAGCAATACACTGAAAGCCATTTTCCACTTGCAAATTCTAAAACAAATAAATCTTTGGTAGGAAATTTAGATTTCTATGCTTCAAAATGCAGGCATGTTCAACACATGATCTGCTTAAACGTAAACCCAGATTACTATTTGTGGTTTGCTAGGTATGTTAGAATGCTTCTTGATTTTAGAGGCCCAGGAATTATAGTGCAAGTGGCATTCAGTGTTACTTTCAGCTTAATGGCTGCAAGGGTGTGCAGACCTGTCAAAATGTGATGCAGTCCAGGGGATATTCAACTTAATTGTAACATTCAGTTTCACAGCTAATTTCTTTGCATCTCTTTGTTAACAATGGATTTTTATCCCTTTATTTGAAGACACATCCAGATCCTTCACAAAAAACCCAATGAATTTATACTAGTAGAGAGTTGGTAAAGAATACCTTTACGAACCTTTAATACCTTTAATCTTGTTTGACCATTATTTGATTTACTCATGTTCACACCTAATTAAAACACTGAGGGAAAAGGCATTTTTCCCCTCTTGGAGTTGCCTTTTGCTCTCACAGCTATAATTGGCTATATAAGCTGTCTTGGGATAAGATGGATACTGCTTCATTGGAAATATTTATGCATAAGCAGGGATGCTATAGCTCACACTGAGAATTTCAGAAGAGCCTGTTAAAACCAATCCTTGGCAGAAGCCCACTTCTCTCATAATCCTTCCTCCTCTGTCCCCTCATGGCAAATATTATATCAAGGAACTGGAAGTTATCTTGAAGAAGCCTTTTTCAGTGCTTCATTCATTCTATGTTTTATCTAAAGGGGAAAAAAGAGAGAGAAAGAGATGAAAAGAGCCTCAAGGATCAAGACACCTTCAAATTATGCCTTTCACAGCAGGAAAAAGTGAGAGACGGAAAAAAAAAATCACCTCTCAAGGTTCTGATGCATTAAGGCAGGGGTGTCAAACTCAATTTCATTGAGGGCCGCATCAGCATTGCGGTTGCCCTCAGGGGGCCAGGTGGGTATGGCCAGGGTGGGTGTGGCCTACTGGGTGGGCATGGCTAGAGTGCGTATGGCCTACTGGGTGGGCATGGATAGAGTGCGTATGGCCTACTGGGTGGGCGTGGCCAGCTCTACATCGTTCACATCAAGGGTGCCTATGGGGGCCTGGGCAGGAGTGGGACAGATCTGAGGGTCTCTGGCAGAAGGAGGGTCTCTGGGCCAGGGCCAAGGCAGTGGGGGCCGTTCCCTCACTGTTTCCAGGATGGCTTCGCGGGCCACATGAAACCACGTTGCGGGCCGGATCCGGCCCCCGGGCCTTGTGTTTGACATGTCTGCATTAAGGAATACCTATAAATACTAGCAATAATCCACTTCAAAGTGTTCCTGGAATTTCAACAGATGTTCTCCAATTATCAGGAATAACGGTGAGAGATAACTGGGTTTGGGTGGTAGGATATAATGTGCGCTGTAAAAGGAATCCTAGAAAAAACTCTTGGCTTTGGGCCTAATCCTATTCACGTATCTGACTATAATTGCCTCCTTTTTTAGGTTCATGAATCTTGTGGTGTTAAATTTAAAATTCCTAGCAGTTACACCTGCATGCAAATATAGTACGTTCTAAGCCTTAAAAGTAATGAAATTTGTTGGGGGGGGGGGAAACCAATAGGAAGCATCATTGTGTATCAAGCAATTGGTCCAATGAGATTAGCTTGTCCTACTTGTTCCAGTAGAAGGGGCTTGCTGCGGATCCTGTTTCTCAAGGAATTTTGGATGGCATGATTCAGGAGAAAAGCCCTTTGGAATATCATGCCAGTGGTGGTAAAGTCTTCCCCTATCCTCTTGGCTTTCTAGAAGGGCCTTAAAATGTGACTCTGCCAGTTAGTTTGTGCATCCAATGGGGACACTCTATGCTGAAGATGGTTGAGGGGATAAGAGAGAAGACTCCACCCCTTAATTTTTAATCTCCACGTAATTCTTACTAATTTTAATTGTTTTTCATATTGATCATTTTATTATTCAGAAAGCCATCCAGAAGCACTTCAACCATGGGATGGGTGGCACATACAGTAAATAAATAAAAATTCTGACAGGGCAGCCAAGATATTTTGATACTATCAGAACTTCGGTTATCCAAAATGCTATTTACACAGAGGTTATTCAAATTCAGGGTTAGTTGTAGGTTACATAATGTGCTCAGATAACAAGATATTTCAGATAGCTGGATGAAACTACTGAGGGCTGTTCTATGTTTTAAATAAACTATGTTCTTTATTTGAGTCTCTATGGGTGTCAAACTCACCACGTCATGTGACATGTTGCGACGTATCGCGACTCTTTTTGCATTGCTGGCAATGGGGTGGGCACGGCTTCGGTATGATGAAACCAGCCCGTAGGCCGGCAGTTTGACACCCCCACTCTAGAAACTATCACAAAACTTTCTTTTTTATTATTATGATCAGATTTTCCATTTTAAAAACTGGCACAGTCCATTTACCCAGCTTACAATGCTTAAAAAATTAGAGACAGCAAAATCATTGTTACTATCATATACAAACCCAGAATTCTGTGAGTGAATCAAAAGACAACACTTTATATACAAAAGAAAATATTTATTCAACATATCCAAATTGATTTGATTCTATTTCAACATCTAAGGTGGTAAGATTACTTTTCAGTTTGAAATCTGGAGGCAACAAGATATAATCAATCAAAAAATCAACCATAAATTATATAAGGAAGAAATAAAGACGATAGATCCTTTAGAAGATATTAAATCTTATAAATATTAAGAGTTTAAATATATTTTTGAAATAGTTCATTTGTTCTTCTTTTAAGTGCAAAAATAAAGGTAACGAAACACCATTCAATGGCTTCTAAATTACTCAGCTAAGAGCTTCAGAGAAGTGTCCATACTTCTATTTAAAATACATATTTTATTTTATTTATTTATTTATTTGTTTCGATTTATATACAGCCCTTTTCCCGAAGGACTCAGGGCAGTTTACAGGGCAAATTAAAACAGTGCAATGTACAAATTAAAATAAAATTAAATTAATATCCCCAAAACAGCTTAAAATTTAAAATTTAAAACCTTAAAACCCCTCAGTCCAGGCCAGCTAAGTCAAATAGCCAAGTTTTTAGGTCCCGGCGAAACGAGCGAAGGTCAGGGGCGATCCGGAGTTCCACAGGCAGCTGATTCCATAGGGCAGGCGCGCCCACCGAGAACGCTCTCCCCCTGGGGATCGCCCGCCGGCACTCCCTGACCGGCGGGACCCTGAGGAGGCCCTCCCTGTGGGAGCAAACAGGACGATGGGAAGTGGATGTTGGCAGCAGGTGCTCCCTAAGATAATCCGGACCCATGCCATTTAGGGCTTTATAGGTCATCACCAGCACCTTGAATCTCACCCAGAGGGCAACTGGAAGCCAATGCAACTCACGCAGAAGAAGCGTTACATGGGAGTATCGGGAGACCCCCATCACAACTTCTGCGGCCGCATTCTGCACCAGCTGAAGACTCTGAGTGGTCCTCAAGGGCAGCCCCATGTAGAGAGCATTGCAGTAGCCTATCCGGGAGGTCACAAGCGCATGAGTGACTGTATGTAGGGCATCTTGGTCCAGATAGGGCCGCAACTGGTGCACCAGGCGAACCTGGGCAAAAGCCCCCCTGGCCACAGCTCCTATATGATCTTCCAAACTGAGCCGTGAGTCCAGGAGGACGCCCAAGTTGCAGGCCCTAGCTACGGGGGGTAACACCTCACCCCCCATAGTTAACAATGGAATAGACTGGTTAATCCGAGATGCCGGTATGTACAGCCACTCAGTCTTGGCAGGATTGAGTCAAAGCCTGTTTCTCCCCATCCAAACCCGGACCGCCTCCAGGCAATGGGACATCACATCGAGGGCATCACTGGGTTGGTTCGGGGTGGAAAGAAAAAGCTGGGTATCATCAGCATACTGATACCCCACCCCAAAACTACGAATGAGCTCACCCAGCGGCTTCATATAGATGTTGAACAAGAGGGGAGGGAGGACCGACCCCTGAGGGACTCCACAAACGAGAGGCCTCGGGGCGGAACTGTGCCCTCCCATCAACGACTGTGAGCGGCCCAGGAGGTAGGAGGAGAACCACTGTAGAACAGTGCCACCCACTCCCAAACCCCTGAGGCGCTGCAGTAAGATACCATGGTCGATGGTATCAAAAACCGCTGAGAGGTCTAATAGGACTAGGACAGAGGAACAACCCCTGTCCCGAGCCCACCAGAGATCATTCACCAGCACAACCAATGCCGTCTCCATGCTGTACTTCCACAAAATGTTCTAAATATCAAAGTACCCACTAGTTCTCTGATCACCTGCTTTTAATAGTCTGGCAAATTTTTTGGCATGGCTCACTAGCAAGATTCTGGCAACTATGTAGAAAAATACCAAATGATTGCTTTGTAGTGGCAATGTGAAAGACTACTGTTATTTCAATGTTTAGTGGCACCTTTTAATTTCTCCTTCACATTCAGAAAAGTCTAAAAGTTTAGAGCCCATTGTGAGCTAACCTACTTAGTTACTGAAGGGGGAGGGGGGAGCATATTTTCAATTCTCATCCCAAATCATGTGTCACCCAGTCATGGTCAGATTTTTCAGTCCATGACCAAACCAGGGCCATGAAGTCATGGTGCTAGGTTTTGATAAATATCTTGGGGATGTTGTTATTTGTTGGGAGCTTCCGCACAAAACCTAGCACAGGATATTGTGGAAACTAGCCACCCTTCAGGTATCTTTGCTGTCATTATTAAGGAACTCCTGGCAGCTTATAAGAGATTTGGGTATCATTCTGCTTGATATGTTTGCTTTTTATGTTATACTTTTAAATCTTTTGCCTGAGCTAATAATAAAACTTAAAATCCTTTATTTACTGATATGCTTATTATCTCTGGATCCAAAAGAACCAATTGCCCAGTCATCTATCTGATCACTGCCCTAACAACTTGGAAAAACACCCTAATGCCCACATATTTCATAAGCAGTTGTAAAGAAACAACAACACAACTAGCCACAGACAGTCATAAACACAGAACATATAATTGTCCAAAGAGATTTACTCCACACTTATCATCTAGGTAACTAATTATAGTAGTTTTGCAGCAAAGTGCAGCACTAGTAGAGTGCTTTTTAGCAACAGTCATTGTCTGTAGTTATATTGTTAGCTTTACATGATATAAGTCTATCATAAAATTCTTCCATCAAGAATGCTGGAGCAATGGATTTAAATGATTAGCTCTATACCCAGACAAACACAACAGATAGGCAGTGATACAAACAGAACAGAAAGTTAAAGTGTCAAAATTTAACCTACAGTAGATACTTTCTTTCTGGAGCAAATTGGACTGGAAGCTGGCCTTTGAGAAGTGTATACATTTATTTATCCTTCATTTATTATTTACTTAAATTTAAATTAAATAGTATTATTTGAAAATAATCATAATTTCTTCATTTGGTTATTTGAAAGATTACATAATTATTCCATATGGTCATTAAAATTCTGTCAACAACTGGGAGGGCTCTGAAGACTGCATCTAAGCTTTTGAGGGACCACAAAAACAACATAGAACTTTGTCATCTATATCTTCGTTGTTAACCTCTACCCTTCCACATCCATTGTTTTAGGCAACTGATTCATTCCATCTAAAACAGCCAGCTCTCTTTTTTTAAGTTGAATTTTTAAAAATGTGGTGACATTTGTCTATAGTTGTAAATTCAAATCCAGATGTTCAGAGAAAAAAAATGGAGGAAAGCTAGGCTAGAGATGTATTTGCATATAGCAATAGCAATAACATTTAGACTTATATATTGCTTCATAGTGCTTTATAGCCCTTTCTAAGTGGTTTACAGAATCAATATGCTGATTCAGAAGGATAGAAGGCTGAGTCAACCTTCAGCCAGTAAGAATCAAACTGCTGGCAGTCGGCAGAATTAGCATGCAATTCTGCATTCTAATCACTGTGCCATCATGGCTGCTTATGTGTAGAAATCATTGTAAATTTTACCCGTAGGATCTCTTTTTACAATAACTGCGTTAACAGCTATGCTGACCCTGGCATCACTGACAATATTCTACAAGTCCTAAAAATGCAGAGCAGCCATTAGCATTATGGTTAAAAAAATCTCCATATTTGTTGCTGTGCATTTTGGATAGTTTACGTGGCAGCTACCCAACATTTGGGGAATGTAAACATATTTGCCAGTTTGGAAATAGACTACTGACACTCATGTACAATGCCTTCCATAAAGGGCACAGCCAACTCAAAACAACCTTCGACCATAAGGAAATATGGTGACATCGACTCCAATCATTTCTGAGACTCTCCATCACCTGAATTCATCTTTCAATTGTTCTTTTTCCCCTAAACAAATGGATCTTTTTGAAATAAAACACCAGCCTGCAAACGTGCATCATTATTTTTTTCCCAAATGTCCTATGTGATACATAGAACTGTTCATACAAATAAGAGATTGATCCCTTGGTACATTGCACAGTTGGGTTATGGAGCTTGGCATGTGACCAAGGAAGCTCTCCAATGACACTAATATTCACAAGGGACACTAGGCTGAAGAACCAGCATTGCTATTGTCATCCCCTTCCGACAATAAGTTCAGTCACCACATTTAAATGGATATATTAGAATGTAAAAACCACCTGAATCCAAGAGACTCTGAATCCTCTATCACAAATTAATATAACATTAATTTCAAAAATCAATAAAAGAAAGACTTGGCTCACTTAAAACTCTTCTTCACAAGCTAAAGATCATATCTCTGGTTTATAAATTGATTGTGGAGCTTATGGAATATACAGAATGGATTCTGAGACTCTGTTTGTTTGAAATGTTCAGAGATATGACAGTATTTACACACTCATGTATCCAGTGCTTTTTTTGTAAGAAAAAAGGTGCTGGAACTCACATCTTTTTTATCTTTTATTTTAAAAAATATATATTCAGTTCTTAACATAAATTTAATTTATTGTTTTTAAGGCAAATGTTCATAGTAAATTTTACACTAAAAATTAAAAAAAGATTTTCAATTCACCAATGATTTTTTAAAATAAAGAAATTATTTACCTTTTGCAAGTAGTCAATCACTGTACACATACCCACACACGTCAGTTTTGTAACAAAACATAACGGTCGCTGCCTGGAGTGAGCACTCAGCGCGCAACCACACAACCAATCACAAGCTGAACAGTGCCACAAGCCGAGCAATGCCATCACAACCAGCGCAGATGAAGTATGCATGACTCAGACTTGTCACACAAGCAGCCCGCATGTACTGTTTTAATGATTTTGCCACCAACCTGCGACGCTCGACAGGGCAATTCAAGTCCACGTGGACCAAACATCAAATTTTCAAAAGTTACTTTTAAAACTTGGAAAATCCATTGAAAAAACGTGCCGGAACTATGTTCCGGTGCGTTCTATGACAAAAAAAGCACTGCATGTATCACACAAACATACATATTTACTGTTCTGATTAAAGAAAAGACAGGACAAAAAATTAGCATCAAATAATAACAATATTCAGAGATACATTATTTGAGTGCATGTTTTAATGTCAGTGACAAAGAACTTAGTTACAGAGCTGATAATGCTAGTTTTAGAATCAGGATGCAAAAAGATTTTAAAGAGGGGGACTTAAGGTGCCTAATCTGAAACTATATTATGATGCAGTGGTTTTAACACTGGTTAGTGATTGGCTCAATTTAACAAATAAAAGTATACTTTATCTTGAGGGATGGGACTTATTATATGGGTGGCATGCATATTTGATTTATGATAAAAAAGTTGACGAGGCTTTTAAATCTCATATTTTAAGAAGTGCTTTATTGCGTGTTTGGAAAAAGTATTATTATAAGTTGAATTATAAAATACCAATTTGGGGGATTCCTGGACACGCAATAGAGGGTGTATCTATGGGTGTGAATTTAGATATGTTTTCTTATAAGCAATTACTTAGACTGGTAGGGAATTATTGGCAATTAAGGTCGGTAGCCGAGTTCTCGGGTTCAGATGAGCTTGTTGCTTACACACCTGGCGCCCAGCTGTGTGGCAACAGCTCTGCCCGAGCTGCTCAACACCCTCTCAGGGTTGGCGGTGGAGTTCCGCAGGCTTATAGTGCTGGGTGACTTCAAACTGCCTTCCCTGGGAGGGTCATCGGAGTTAGCTCGGGAGTTCATGGCTTCCATGACGTCCATGGACCTGACCCAGGTAATTCAAGGCCTGACTCATGTGGGGGGTCACACTCTCGACTTGGTGTTCCTATCTGGACAGTGGTTGAATGATTTAGGAGGGGGTTTACTGGACGTTATTCCCCTGTCATGGTCCGACCATCATCTCCTGACTGATTGCAGCTAAGAACCTTTATAAGGTCTTATCTTGCTGCGATGAGGACGGCGAGGGCTAATTACTTCGCTGCCCTCATCGCGTCCACAGATAATCGCCCGGCCGCCCTGTTTAGGATGACTCGCTCCCTTCTTAATCAGGAGGTGAGGGAGGATCCCTTACAGGGATGGGCCGAGGAGTTTAGTCATCATCTGACGGACAAAATCGCTCAGATCTGGGCCGGCTTGGACTCTGATTGGGCGGAGTCTGACGTGGAGGAATAAGACGGTCTTGAGCATGTTATCTGGACTGAGTTCAATCCTGTTTCCCCTGATGATGTGGACAGGATCACAGGGAGGCTGAGTTCCACCACCTGTTTGTTGGATCCGTGCCCCCCCTGGCTGGTTTATGCGGCTCGGGAAGGGACACGAGGCTGGTTCCAGGCAGTAATAACTGCTTCTTTGAAGGAGGGTGTCTTCCCCGCCGCCTTGAAGGAGACGGTGGTGAGACCCCTTCTCAAGAAGCCTGTCCTGGACCCGGCTGTTTTAAATAACTATTGTCCAGTCTCCAACCTTTGCTTTTTGGTGAAGGTAGTTGAGAGTGTGGTGGCGCATCAGCTTCCTCTGTTCCTGGAGGAAACTGATTATCTCGACCCATACCAATCGGGTTTCAGGCCCGGGCACAGCACGGAGACGGCATTGGTCGCACTGGTGAATGATCTCTGGCGGGCTCGGGACAGGGGTTGCTCCTATTAGATCTCTCAGTGGCTTTCGATACCATCGACCATGGTATCCTTCTGCGGCGTCTCAGGGGTTGGGAGTGGGAGGCACCGTTTTACGGTGGTTCTCCTCCTATCTCCTGGGCCGCTCGCAATCAGTGTTGACTGGAGGGCAGAGATCCACCCCGAGGCCTCTCACTTGTGGAGTCCCTCAGGGGTCGGTTCTCTCTCCCCTCCTGTTCAACATCTACATGAAGCCGCTGGGTGAGATCATTCGTGTTTTCGGGGTGGGGTATCATCAGTATGCTGATGATACCCAACAGTTTTTCTCCACCCTGAACCAACCTAGCAATGCACTCGCCGTGCTGTCCCGTTGCCTGGAGGTGGTTCAGGTCTGGATGGGGAGAAACAGGTTTCGTCTCAATCCCGCCAAGACTGAGTGGCTGTGCGTATCGGCATCTTGGGCTAACCAGATTATTCCACCTTTAACGATGGGGGGTGAGGTGTTACCCCCCGTTGATAGGGCTCGCAACTTGGGCGTCCTCCTGGATTCACGGCTCAATTTTGAAGATCATATAGGAGCCGTGACCAGGGGGGCTTTTGCCCAGGTTCGCCTGGTGCACCAGTTGCGACCCTATCTGGACCGGGATGCCCTACACACAGTCACTCATGCGCTCGTGACCTCCCGTCTAGACTACTGCAATGCTCTCTACATGGGGCTGCCCTTGAGGACCACTCGGAGGTTTCAGCTGGTGCAGAATGCGGCTGCGCGAGTTGTGATGGGGGTTTCCCGATACTCCCATGTAACACCTCTACTCCGCGAGCTGCATTGGCTTCCGGTTGCCCTCCGGGTGAGATTCAAGGTGCTGGTGATGACCTATAAAGTCCTGAATGGCTTGGGTCCGGGATATCTGAGGGAACACCTGCTGCCGGCATCAAGCTCCCTTCGTCCAGTGCACTCCCACAGGGAGGGCCTTCTCAGGGTGCCGCCGATAAAAGACTGTCGGCGGTAACACCCAGGGGAAGGGCCTTCTCTGTGGGTGCGCCTGCCCTCTGGAACCAGCTGCCTGTGGAGCTTAGGACTGCCCCCGACCTTCGCACATTTCGCCGGGACCTGAAGACCTGGCTCTTTGAGCTCTCCGGCCCAGGCTGAGAATTTTTAACTGGGGTTTTTAATTTTAGGGATGATTTAATCTTTTTTTAATTTGTTTTTAACTTTTGTACTGGTTGTTTTAAATGCCCTGTAAGTCCTTCGGGAAAGGGCGGTATATATAATTTAATAAAATAAAAATAAAATAACATAAAATAAAATATGATACAGTCTTGGTTTCAGTATACCCAATTGCAAGCTAGGTGGAAGTTAGATCACAAGGTTGGTTCGACACTGATGGATGAAAATTTGGTAAAACAGATTAAAGATCAAACTCAAGCGCATATAAAGAGAATTTATAATGCTTTAATAGAATTAGATTCAGAAACGGAATTGGTGAAAGATTGCATGGTAAAGTGGGCTCAAAATGTTCAAGAATCGATCCCATTGGATGTTTGGGAGGTAATTTGGGTTAGAAATGTAAAATTTACTCAAGCCCAAAACTTAAGAGAAAATTTTTATAAAATGTTTTATAGATGGCATTTGGATCCTAAAAAGCTGTCCTGTATGTATTCCAACCTACAGCCCAAATATTGGAGATGTGGTAGTTTGGATGCTACTTACTTTCATATTTGGTGGACTTGTAGAAATATAAAAGCTTTTTGGATTAAAATTTGGTGGAACATCCAAAAGATTTTCAAGAGAAAGATAAAGTTTACTCCACAATTATTTTTATTGGGTGTTATTACAGATGGTGATACTAAAGAAAGAAGAAATTATGAAAAGTTGTGCACCTTGTTACACAAATATGTTGATATTACAGTCTTTGGCCATAATTCCAAACCTATTACTGCTCCTATAGTGATACTTACAACACTGTGGTTTGCTATACTACACAGATTTTCAAATCTGAAAGGATGGATTATTTTTTTCTCAACAACAACAAAAAAGACATGACAGCAAGTTATCCTACTTTTCAGAACTTTACCACTATCTCACATTTCTGGTCAAATTCAACATACAGTAATTGGTGTTATCTGCTGGCACACCAAAGAATATCAGCAAGTAGATGAAGCAACTGATGAAGAATCTGTTATCTGATTTGCATAAACAAATATACAGATTAAAATCTGAGAAGTCTTCTAAAGCTCTTCCAGTATATCTTGTTTCTAATTCACTTATTATTCTATTTTTAAATAAAGTCTCAACATTCTGCAGAATATATTTTTCATATCTCCACTATGTGAAACTTTATCCTCCATGTACAAAGTTCAGAAAGTCTTTATTACTCTTTATTGTCCAATAACAAATCCCTGCAAATATCCAGAGCTTCTACTATAAGTTCCAGATGACATAATGCTTAAGATTACAATAGTCCTCAACTTACAGTAGTCCTCAACTTACAGTAGTCCTCAACTGTTCATTTAATCATCTTTAAAAATTACAATGGCACTGAAGTCACACTTATGACTGTTGCCACAGTTACTTGATCAAATTTTGAATGCTTGGCAACCAGCCTGTATTTAAAATTGTTACACAGTCCCAAGGGTCCTGGGATTTCTTTTTTGCAATCTTCTTAGGTTGCTTCTGACAAGCAAAGTCAACGGGGGAGATGCCAGATTCACTTAACAACTCCATGATTCACTTAACAACTTCAATGATTCTCTTAACAATTTCAGTGATTCATTTAACCATGGCAAAAAAGGTCATAAAATGGGGCATGACTAACCGAACAACTGTCTTGCTTAGCAATAGAAATTCTGAGCACTATTGAGGTTGTAAATCAAGGACTACCTGCGTGTACCTATGTTCTATCACCACACTTCTACTGCTCATATCTCCTGCTGTTTTCTAGAACATACAGTAAAATGTCCAAGGGGAGTGGGGGGGTGGAAGCCTAACTAGCTTGTCAACCTTCAATTCATTATGAATATTTATGATCAAAATTCAAAGAGAAAGGGAGGCTGCTCTGAATTTTTAAAACTTGATTTTTTTTTCAAAAAAGAATATTTACATGACTGCTCATTCCAAATGGATGACTTTGAATGGTTAAAAATAATTAAAAACAGAATAAAAACCTCAATAATTAAAAAAAAGACATACACATAATTCACAACCAAGGTAAAACACCGTAACACAGATTAGTACAGCCTTTGCACAGGCTTAGACACACACCCAGATCACCAGGCCTGATGACAGACCACGTGTTTAAAGCCTTGGGAAAGGCAACAGGTTGGGCCAATGTAGTCTCTAGAGCAGGGCTTTTCAACCAGTGGTACGGGTACCACCTGTGGTACATTGGGACCTGGCAGGTGGTACACAACCATCTTAGAAAAGTGGTAGCGGAGGAGCGGAATGAGCTGAGCCAGTGGCAGCACTGCACAAGCCTGAGCGAGAGATGGCTGGAGCTGCAGGGCTGTCAGGGCTCAGTGGAAGCACCAGGATCAGTGCCAGGCTCCAGCTGGAGCTCAGTGCTGATCCCGGCGCTTCTGCTGAGCCCAGAAGAAGCGCCGATCAGCTGGAATGTTGCAGCATCTCCAGGGTCTTGTGATTTACATTCAGATGCTTGGCAACTGATTCATATTTATGATGGTCACAGTGTCCCAGGGTCATATGAAGTGACCAAAACCTGCTGCAACCACCCAGTAGAGGGGGGGGAATAAAAACCAAACACCCCTCACACCCCACCCTCACTGCCAATCGTCAACAGAAATGCTCACAACAATGAAAACCTTGGACAGGAGGAAGAGCGCCACCAGGCGGGCAGGCAGGTGTCTTGCTCAGCTGTGGCTTGGGGGGCACTTTTTTCAGTGCCATTGTAACTTCAAACAATCACTAAGTGAACTGTTGTAAGTCGAGGACTGCTTGTACTTCATCACTTTTTTCCTTTTTTTTTTTGGTCATCACGTTTTTGACACCTTGCTAGGCGACTGGTGGCACTCGGATGTAGCCATATCCTAAAAGTGGTACAATGGGTGAAAAGGTTGAAAAGCCCTGCTCTAGAGGACTGATATTCAAAAGGGCAGGCACCACAACAGAAAAGGCTTAAAAATATCAACTGATATTTTAAGCCAGATCATTGAGTTTGACAGCCCAGGTATAATGGATCTTAACAGTTAAGAAGTCAAGTCAGGCCCGCAGAGGAGGAAGATCACAGGAAACTACAACTTGTGGATGAGTTTCATTAAGAACTATATTTGCTACATCAGTCCTCTGGCACTGACTTCCTTCCAAAGCAAAAGACATTTGGCCCTTCAAGCCTGTATAGATAAATCAATGTTTCTCAACCTTAGCAACTTTAACATGTGTGGACTTCAATTTCCAGAATTCTCCAGCCAGCATTGGGACTTAAATAATAGGACAAGAGAGCTTTACCCTTTAAATCAGGGGTGTCAAATTGCTGGCCCACAGGTCAGATGTGTCATGCCGAAACCATGCCCACCCCATTGCTGGCGATGGAAAAAAAGACATGATACATTGCAACATGTCACATGACATCGCAAGTTTGACACCCCTGCTTTAAACGAAGTTTTTTAATGCAGGCTTGCATGGCATGATTAAACCTTAGCTCTTTAGCTGAGACATTGTAAGCAGACACATCCTCCATTAACATAAGCATAAAAATAAAGGCAAATGGAAACATGAACACAATCTTTATTATGGCCAGTGACCAGTAGAGGCAATCCTCGACTTACAACCACAATTGAGCTCAAACTTTCTGTTGCTAAGCAAAACAGTTATTAGGTAAACTTTGCCACATTTTACAACTTTTCTTGCCACAAGTGAATCACTGTAGCGGTTAGGATTGTTAAGTGAATCTAGCTTCCCCATTAACTTTGCTTGTAAGAAGGTTGCAAAAGGTAATGTGAAAAATGGTCATTTCACTATTTTCAGTGCTGTTGTAACTTCGAATGATCACTAAATGAACTGTTGTAAGTGAAGAACTACTTGTACCTAATGTGGTCATGCTCTAACAAACATGGTCTGTTAGATTAGGAATATAATAACTGGCAATAAAGTTTGTCTTTTCACCAATTCACCTATAAATAATGAAGTGACAAGATGGTATTAAATGAAAACACAAGTCACACGTAGAGATGAAAAGACAAAAAAAACCCCTAACTATTTCATGCTTTGCTATCACATGTACCATAGCATTTTCTGTTGGGTTAGTAAAGATTTAACTGTAAATCTATAACAAGATTTAAAATTATTAGGAGAGGATTACTAAATATTGTAACTATAAATATAGCTGTTTTGCTGTAAAATAATCTCAAAGATGCACCAATGAAATAAGGCATTTTAGAATTCAGTCATAATTTCACACTGCATGAAACTTAAATGACAACAGATTTTATATTTTACATTCCAGTAATATAAGTACTGTATCCACTCATTTGGTAATTTAATGTTTACCAGTGTTATGGGAACAGTACACTAACAACATTTAAGTTCATATTGGATGAAAATTTTTTTTCCATGCCTAAAATTAGCAGGAAAATATTTCACAAGCATTAGCAATATCAATTAAATTGGAAGAAATTTGAGTGAAGATACATAATTTAAAAAGGCAGTCAAGGAGACTTTTGGGAAAAGAATATGACACTGCAAGACTGCACTCGCTAATACATGGATTTAATGAGACTTGCACAAGCATTGTAATTCACAGAATCTCACTTCATTGTGGTAATTATAAGTAGGTTTATTCAAAAGTTTGGTTTCCATGTGGTTCTTTGATCACATGTTCCCAACTATTTCAATGGAATTTATAGAACATAAAATAAGTTACGCTGGGTCAAAGTTCTATTGGACATAGTGCATACAGCAGAGAAATGATCGACAAAGTACCTGTTTGAATCACCTTAAAGCAGTCCTGCTTTTTCCTGGCAGCCAAAACGCCTTTTGGCTTTTCAATTCAAAGTTTGGGATGACTGTGATCAACCAAAATCCATCAGGAGGTAGGCCAATATAGCATGATTACACTTTCCCACAATCTACGGGGAAAAATCTTTGGCAAATCCACCAGCCAATTTCTCAAGGCGGCCTTTTTTTTCCTCCCACAGAGAAAAAGATGCATAGAATAGAACTTTTGTGGCATGATTTCATATAAACAAAGCCCATGCAGAGAAATGTGCAGATCGAAGTACCGTAGTGAAATGAAAATTAAATATATTGCCAGAAAAAAAGAAATTAATCTAGGGGCTGCAGTCTAGATGATAATCATATTAATATAGTAGCACAACATAGTTTTCTAGTAGTCTTGTGAAAGTTAAGAAAGTAAAAGATCAATGAAGAATCCAAAATCTGTGGTGGACATATAGTATGACACTTAAGAGAGCCATCAAGGTAGGAAATAGCACGAACCCTGCAAAGACGGAGAGAGGGGGGGGGTTGTGCATTATGTTTTCCAGTAAGTGAAATGCACTCATACATTTCAAATGGAACAGATACATTGATGTCTTATAATCTATCATTACTTAACTATGTCACTGGAGGTCATTGTATTGACTCAAAAAAGGGAAAGCAGTAAACAGCTAGCAAGAGCTAGCAGCTAGCACAGACTTTTCAAAACTGCCCCATTCATCTTAGTTCCCATTCCATTCTGTTCACCCAGCACCACATCCTCTTCATTTTGATCCACTTTTCAACTTTCCACACCATTCTCTTGATCCCATTACCTGCAATAGACCAAACATTCCATATGGTTGATCTCCTGGTCTGACCGGTATCTGCTATAGTCTTCCCACAAGTCCTTGACTGCTGTAACCGCCAAGATGAAGAGCACCGGGGCCAATGCCAGTTCTGGCTGGAAGGCATTGACAGCAGGCACAAAATTAAGTAAAGCAATGAAAACAAAGTATACATTGGCAAAGCGATGGAACTGTTCAAAGAGATTCTTGGGCAAGAAAGACACTGCTGTGTATTTGGTGGTCTTCAGTCTATTATTAGCTGGCTGCCTGGAGGTCTCCGTGTCAGGCCAGGGAGACAACAGGTTCGAAGCTACAATCCGCACCTTCCTGACATCTTTCTTCTTCCTCCTTTTCTTCTTCTTCCTTTCTTTGTCTTGCTTCTGCTCCTGAGAAGATGAGTCCCCCACCGCACCTCTGCTTTCCGACATTGCCTTCCCCCCAAAACACACACCCAGAAAGGACAATTAATCAGTGTTAGAAAGTTCTCCGGCAGCTTCCAGCACATGGAAAAAGTCTCCCTCCTTCCCTTCCGAGACTTTATGTGATCATCTTCGGGAACTTAGTCATGCCCTTACAGTTCCCCACGAGGTGAAGGAGGGGGCGGGTGGGTTCCCCACCTCCGCTCTAACAAACTTTGCCCGGATTGGGAAGGTCTCGTTCCCACGCTTTCTTTCTTTCTTTCTTTCTTTTTTTTCAGCTCCAAGATGTGCGGGTGCTCCTCACCTCCCAGCTTTCTCCCTTGCCTCTGCCTTCCACCAGCGAGGCCATTGAATGACTGGCCCGTTGTCTGGCGGGCGGGAATCGTACAAAGTCACTCTTCTTTTCACACGTCACGTCTCATCTACCCACTAACCGGTTTCCGCTTCACCACCGAGAAGAAGGTTGGGGATTTACTTTAAAGTGGAGGAAAACGGCCGCCGCGGCAGCCAGTTGCACAAAATTACCTTCCCCTCGTGGCAGGCGGCGCGGGGAAAAGGAAGTGGGGTGGAAAAGCTACAGAAACTGTCTCGAAGCCAAAAAGGGTGGGTCGCGAGGATTACGGCTATGAAAGGACGAGCAGGAAGCTGCGCTTTTTTTTAAAGTAACGTAGAAAACGGGTAGAGTTTTTTTTTTTTAAGACTGCAGTATATAAGGGCTTGTGGTACCAGTTTTACAAAAGTGGGGCGATTCGCAATGCGTGGTTGTTGGAGCTAAAACTTTTATTCCAGTGACATCTTTGCGGAGGGCGTTTTTCTCGCAAAACCAACAAGTTTCAGGAGGTTTTGAAACAGGAAGACAAAGCTTTGCGGGATATCCTGGAGGGAGGAAGATTCTCAGGTCAATCAGCTGGGTTGTTGTTGTGGGTTTTTTTTTGTTTTTTGATGGAATTGCTGGATATTTTGGAGGATATAATAGAAGTGTGAAGCCTCGTTATCATACGAGCCTCTGGAAGCGGATGCGGGGAAACTCCTCACCCTCGCAAGAAGAGTTTGAACCATAGATTCAATCGTGGGTTGGTTTTTGTTACCCAAATGTCACCGGGTGGGAGAAATTGCCCCACTTAAGTAGATGCTGCTAAGAGCATTGAGGAAGGTTAGAATTATGAATCTGGTTTGTTTTGAGCAATTAATTAGAGCAGATTTCTCCTTTCTTCCTATATTCATTAGGAAGAGGGGTTTTTCCCCCCTTTCTGTACAACCCTGTCCATTGTCAGACTAAGTGGACAACTCTGCAGTTTTCTTGGGCAAGGTATTCAGAGGTGATTTGCCAATGCCTCCTTCCGAAGGCTGAAAAAGAGGATGGCTGGCTTTGTGCTTATGATAGCACTAGAGCTCACAGTCTCCTGGTTTCTAGTCCTGTGGCTTAACCACTACACCAAACTGACTCTTAGAATAGGATAGAGACTTTAAAAAACTCAACTGGGTCTTCCCCCAAAAATCCATGAGGGGTCAGAGCAAGGAGATGGTTGAATCTTACAGTCCAGTCTAAATCAGTTTTAAATAAACCAAGTCTACTTCTGCATACACTGCTCCTTCTAGAGGAAAACGTAGGGATAAACCTTTCACTGCTCTTCAGAGAGAGCAGGATATCCGACAGACTAAAGTCCTTTGCTGTTAAAAGTTTTCTTAAGAATTAAATGTGTTTCAAAGGAAAGTATGCAAGCCATTTCCTCTGTTGGATAGGAGATGAATAGGTAATGGAGAATTGGAGGTCTCTGGTCTTTGTAGAGAACCTGGATGTTACCCAAAGCAGTGTAGAATTTTCCCCAACTTCTATCTATGAGTGGGCAAGGCTAGTCTGATTTCAAGCTAGAATCAGGCCTCTCAGTTAGGAAAGAGTCCCCATTCATTACTAAAGAAACCTTCAGTCCACAAATATGAGGCAGATCACATGGTTAGCAGGATCTTAGCCACTAGTTTCCACTAAGCTGCATAGAGTTACAGTCCAGTGCTTACTCACTATTGTGTAGTGGGTTCTTGACCGCATGGCAATACGATGGACAAAAGGTTCAGCATAACAGCTCTTTATTGGTGGAAGTACTGCACAGCACAATAGGGGCTACCTGTACCCCCTTATATACCTGGCTAGGTACACAGGTAGCCAATCCCTTTATGTGGTTTTCCCGCTGGGCGCTTATCAGCCAATCCTGTCATGGTACATCGCCACCTGATGGTAACAGCGAGCCGCTGCTTGCATTTTATTTATCCCCATACATAACACCCCTTCCCCCATAAAAAAATAATAAACAAATTTATTTTCATAACACATGCTTCCTGGTGCTGAATAGACACGTTGCGACCTTCTTTACGTCCTTACATAGTCCTCCAAGTAGGCCTATGAGCCCTGGATGACCTTCTCAGGGTTTGCTCACCGACCTGGGCAGCCTCATCATGAGCTGCGGCCTGGCTCTGTGCCCCTTCGACCGCATTGTCCTGGTGAGCCAGGGCTTGATGTTCTAGTCGTTGTTCAGTCCTGCCAAAACTTCCTGGTATTAGTTCAGTGTCCGTGAGGTCCTCCTCCATCCCAGGACCCATTGTAAGGGTAGGCCCGTCAACCTGTGGCTTTTCAGGAACCTGTTTCCTGATTTGGTCAATGTGTCGCCTGACCTAACGGCCCCCCTCCACCTCTACAATGTAGGACAATGGCCCCATTCTGTCAATCATCACCCCCTGAACCCACACATGACCCGGCCCATAGTTTCTGACCCAAACCAGGTTGCCAATGTGTAGCTCTCTGGTGAGAATGGGTTGTTCCGTCTCTGCAGCCACTCTGTCAGGGTGGAGTCTGTCCAACTTAGTGATGAGCCGTCTGCCTCAACGCAGCTCTGCAGGGCTCTTGCCAGTGGTCGTACACAGTGTAGTGTGTTGTGCAAGAAGGAATTGGGCCAACCTTTGGTGCCAGTCTCCACTGATGATGCATCTCAATGCGTCCTTGGTTGTCCTCACCATACATTCTACTTGCCTGTTGGATGACGGGTGGAAGGGCATGGATGTGACATGTCTAATCAAGTTGGCCCTCGTGAAACCCTGGAAATCAACAGATGTGAATTGTGGGCCATTATCCGAGACTATCACATCAGGCAGGCCATGCGTAGCAAAGAGTCCCCTGAGCACCTGGACCATCTTGGCTGTGATCATGCTAGTAACTGGTACTACATCAAGCCATTTGGAGTAGCTGTCAACTACTACTAGGAATATTTGACCCTGAAAAGGGCCAGCATAGTCAATGTGGACTCTAGACCACGGTTTGTGTGTCTCCTCCCACTTGTGTACCGGTGCGTGTGGCTGTTCTGGCCTTGACCTTTGGCACGTGTAACATCCCTCAACTGGTTCCTCTATAGCCTTATCAAGGCCCGGCCACCACAAGTAACTCCTGGCTAACACCTTCATCCTGACTATGCCGGGGTGTCCCTCATGTAGTGACTGTAAGACCCTATCCCTGAGTTTCTCAGGAATGATGACCCTGCTACCCCACAATATTTATTTATTATTTATTTATTAATTGAATTTCTATACCGCCCTTCTCCCGAAGGACTCAGGGCGGTGTACAGGGCAATAAAAGCATTACATACAAAAGTTAAAAATAAGATTAAATTAATTAAGCCCTAACAATAAATAATTAAAAATACCCCTTCTCATAGGCATCCCTTAGGAGAAGACAGCTCATGTCTCCTCGTGAAGAATGCCTGAAATTCTGGGCCTGGACTCTTTTCTTGCCACTCTGAGACTACCCATGCCTGTACCCTGCTCATGACCTTGTCAGCTTTGGTACCAGCAGCAATGTCCTTAGCGTGGAGCGGGCATTCTGGTAGATCCTGGATGGCCATTATCTGCTCAGCAGGTGCCGGATCCGGCTCAGCAGTGGCTAATGGTAACCTGCTTAATCCATCCACATGGCCCATGTCCTTTCCTGGTTTGTGCACCAGTTTACACGTGTATGCTGATAGGAATATGGACCACCTCAGCATCCTGGGTGATAGGATCTGTGGGGTTTGTCTGTCCGTCATGAACAATCCCAACAGAGGCTTATGGTCTGTAAAAATAGTGAATTTCCTGCCATATAAGTAGTCATGAAATTTTTTGACTCCCATCACTATTGCCAGGGCTTCCTTATCTATTTGGGCGTAGTTCCTCTCTGCCCTTGACAGTGTTCGGGAGTAATAAGCAATGGGTCTCTGCTCCCCATTGTCCTCTATGTGACTTAGGACAGCACCCACCCCATAGGGGGATGCATCACAAGCGATGCAGATGGGTTTGTTTTCTATAAAATGTGTGACAGTTGAGTTACAGGACAATAGGTCTTTTAAATTCCGGAAACTATGCTCGTGGACCTTGGTCCAATTCCAAGGAGTTTTTTTGTCTAAGAGCCTGTGTAAAGGCTCAGCAATTGCTGCTTTGTGGGGCAAGAAAGCATAATAAAAATTTAGTATCCCCAGGAAAGCTTGCAATTCAGCTTTGTTTTTAGGGGTTGGAGCCATCTTAATTGCTCTTACCTTGGAATCAGTGGGGTGAATTCCCTTGGCATCAATTCTGAACCCCAGGAATTCAGTGGATGCCACTCCAATGCTGCAATTGTCCTTTTTTAGTTTTACTCCTGCAGAGCGGAATCTGCTTAAAACAGCCTGCAACCTGTCAGCCAGGACCTCTTCAGAATCTCCAGCAATAAGGACATCACCATAGTAAGGGCATACTCCAGGTATGCCCTTCAGAGTCCTCTCCATCACCTCCTGGAAGATTCCAGGAGCTACAGATACACCGAACTGCAAACGGTTAACTCTGAAAGCACCTCTGTATGTAACAATTGTCTGAGCGTCAGCCATCTCCCTGGTAACAGGGAGTTGCTGATTTGCTTGCGCCAGATCAAGCTTAGCAAAGATGGCACCGCCCTGGAGCGAGGAGAGGACGTGTCTTGCCATCGGGACTGGGTAAGCATGGGGGTTCAGGGCCCGGTTCACTGTAGCCTTATAATCTGCACAAATTCTAACCTCCCCGTTCGCTTTAAGTGGGGTGACTATTGGAGTCTCCCACTCTCCCCCTTCTACTGGTTCTAACACCCCTTGATCTACTAATTTGTCCAATTCGCTCTCAATCTTGTGCTTGAGAGCGAAGGGAACTCTTCGGGCCTTAATTCTCACGGAAAGGATATTAGGGTTTAACTTACATTTTATGGGGGCCCCTGTGTATTTGCTGAGCTTGTTGTCAAATACATCTGCAAACGTTTTGCATACGGATTCGAGGCTTTTGGACTGGGTGTTATGGATCCCTGAGATCCCTATTCCAAGAGCCCCAAACCAATTCAGCCCCACTAAACTGGTCCTCCGGCCCTCGGCTACCAGGATGTCCAAGGGACCCTGGAAGTCCTTGAACCCCACTAACATGGTGGCCTCCCCCTTAACCTTAATAGGGGCATTCTGGAAATCAGATAACTGATTGCTGGTGGGTTTCAATTGAGCCCACCATTTGCTCTGGCCGCAAACTGCTTTAAATGTCTCATAAGAAATTATGGAGACTGTGGACACAGAGTCAAGTTCCATCTTGCAAGGTACACCTTGCAAACGGACCTCCAGTTTGATTTTTGGTGTGAGTAACTGGTGGATCTCCGTGTGAGACACGGTTCCCCTCTTCTCACAAAAATTGGTATAGGTGGGCTGAGGGGACTCAGTACCTTTAGGCCACACGTCCATTGATTGGAGTTCATACAGGCTGTCTCGTGTGTGATTCCGGCAGACAGCTGCGATGTGTCCCGTCTTGCTGCAGGACCGACACTTTGTGGTTCGGAATTTTCAGGTTGCTCTCGGATGATTCCCTCCACAACTGGCACACTTTTGGACAGTTTCTCTGTAGGTGCAGTTGGTACATTTGGTGCATTTGTTGACCGTTGTGGGCTTCCACTGGCTTCCATTGTTGTTGCGCCACGTTAGATGTCTCCCTTTCTTTTGTTGTAATGCATTGATCTCTGCCTCCTCCAACGCATCCCCGCTTCCACCGTTCGCAGCCTCTCCGAAATGAATGGAACCACCTGGGCTGCTGGCTCGGACTTGATGGGTCGCATTGACTGCCCCACTGGCGGTTTTGCTGGCCAAGATCTCATCCTGAGCATCTTGGAGTGTGATAGTTGGCTGGGCATATAGTCGCTGCTGCAGTCATTTGTTCCGGAGCCCACACACCATGTGATCTCTCAGCCTTTCTTCTAGGTTGCTAAAATTACACAGACGAGCGGCTTCCCGTGGAGCTGTGATAAATTCAGAAGCCGACTCACCTGGCTGTTGGCACCGCTGGTCGAACTGACCTCACCAAGCCAGTTCAGATATTCACGGCTTAAAATGGTTGTTCAGCTTCTCTACGATGTCCTTGTATGACACGGTCTCGATCACCATTGGCGCACACAGGTTAACTGCCAGGTTGTGGATCACTGGGCCACTCAAACAGGTCAGAGCTGTGGCTTTTTGAACATCATCGGTGATGTGGTTAGCCCACAGGAACGCTTCTACCTCACTGAGGTGAGACGCCCATCTCTCAGGGCAGTGGGTGTCGAACGGCGGAACCTGTCCAAATTTTGCCATGGTGTGTCCTGTTTCTCCATTTTTTTTCTGTCTGCAAGCGCTTGCTTGCCGGCCGTAGATGGTTCGGGGAAAGATGCTTCTTTCCTCCGATCCTTAGTGACTTCAGCTCCTCAGGAGAAACAGGATCCCATCCTCATCACCACTATTGTGTAGTGGGTTCTTGACTGCATGGCAATACGATGGACAAAAGGTTCAGCATAACAGCTCTTTATTGGTGGAAGTACTGCACAGCACAATAGGGGCTACCTGTACCCCCTTATATACCTGGCTAGGTACACAGGTAGCCAATTCCTTTATGTGGTTTTCTCGCCGGGCGCTTATCAGCCAATCCTGTCATGGTACAGCGCCACCTGATGGTAACAGCGAGCCGCTGCTTGTATTTTATTTATCCCCATACATGACATTCACTGTATGATTTTCTTAACCCACTGTGGCCAGTCATGGCCTGCAGAGAGAGATCCTTTGGAGGGGTGTGTTGTAGTCCATAATATTTCACTCAGGTACCACAGTCATCAGAAGAACTTACCTTGGTGTGTCAGAGAGAAAATCATCTTTACTTTTTTTCTGAAAACAGAGATCATGTATGAATCATATAACCCATCTCCCCTATCATCGTGGACATACACAAATAATGGTTCTATTAAACTTTCTTTAATTATATACATTTTTATATTTTATAAAAAATATAAATTTTTTAAAATTCTATAGTTTTTTATAATTTTATAACTCTAAACAGGTGTGCTATTCCACATCAATGTACAGCATATACAATGGAAGACATACTCGACCGGCAGTCAATTGTTCTCAGTACTATGTCTGAATAGTGAGTCTTTCCAGATTCCCATGACTGAAAAAGACACAGCAACTTGATCTGCCATTCATGTAACCCTATGCACTGTTACTCAGAAACCATGTGAATATAGAATTTTAACAGGATGTAAATGAGTTGCTAGTAAAGAAAGGACTTCCATATTACCCAATATTAGGCCACAGGAAGAAGTTCAATGTTAAGCCAAAGGAGTAAGTTCATACATTCATCTAGAACAGGGGTCTCGAACCCCCAGTCCATGGACTGATACCAGGCTACAGCATGAACAAGCAAAGCCCCCACATCCATGGGATGCAGGCAGAACACAAAATCACGCACTCTCTGGTCTGTGGAAAACCCTTTCTCCGTGGAACTGGTTCCTGGTGCCCAAAAGGTTTGGGAACTCTGATCTAGAATACGTAGAACAAACACATCTTTTGCTCAAACAGCACTTGAGAGAATTTAGGGAAGTACAGGTATGTTTAATATCATATGCAAGAAGTAAAATTGGAACAGTCACAGTTCTTCCACTTTGGTAATCTATAGATTACATTATGTGTTTGTATTGCTTAAGTTAATGTGTAACACATTTAGTTTACAGATGTAAACAAAGTAGCAACTCCACTGGAAAATAACCTGGAGAAAAAGTCATTATGGCCCCAAGTAGTTTTATAAACCATTATTCCTTAAGGCATAGAGAGTTATTAATGTCTTATATTTCCTGTTTTTGTGTTGCGACTGCAAATTGGGATTACTAGGAGTAACATGTTTAAAATGTGTCTGATTTAATCTCTTCAGTATCCTTCTGTCTTGCTGGTGAATAAGGAAAGTGGCAATTCCTCTTGTTTAGGCCAGGAATATCACTGTTCCCTAGGAAAGTGACAATGGAGTTTATATTAAATTTTGTTAGGTTTACAGTCTGGGGAAGGAGACTAAAATAGTCTGAACATATCACAAGGGTATGCCATAAATTCAGATGTATATTGTATGGAATTTCCTGATTATTGTGGATAAAAGTATTCTCTTTTCATATTTCTTATGAGTATTAATTGTATGACATTAAATTTAGCATATATTACATAAAATGGATATAATATATTAAGGTACAGGTAGTTCTCGACTTACAACAGTTTGTTTAGTGATTGTTCAAATGGCACTAAAAAAAGTGACTTAAGATTTTTTTCACACAACCATTGCAAACTCTCCATCATGTGATCAAAATTTGGATGCTTGGCAACTGATTCATGTTTATTACGGTTGCAGTGTCCCAGGATTGTGTGATCACTTTTTGCCACAAACAAAGTCAATGGGAAAGCCAGTCTCACTCAACAACTGTGTTACTAACTTAACTACTGCAGTGATTCACTTAACAACTGTGGCAAGAATGGTTGTAAAATAGGGCAAAACTCACTTAACAAATGTTTCACTTAGCAACACAAATTTTGGGCTCAACTGTGGTTGTAAGTAGAGGACTACCTGTTGTATATTTCTTTTGATTTATTGTATTTTCAAGATGTCTAGTTACACTTGTTCTCTGGATAGATTCCAGGAAACAGAATGAATAATTATAAAAAGCAAAGGGTATCAAATATCTAAATGCAATCATTCTAATGCTACTAAGACTTAGGATAAAGACTTGGGATAAACTAAGTGTCTGTCTAGGAGTGAGAGGAAATAAAATGAGTGCCAAACAAGTGTGTTCAAGGAGGTTATGGCAGGCTTCACATCATGGCTCAGCAGTTAATCACAGTTCCGGAGATACTTAACCTTTTACTCAGCACTTCGCTTGACTTGGCAAGGGAGTCTCAAACACGATTCAGCTAGATTAGAATCTTTATTGCAAGCAAGAAGGAAGCCTGAAACATAATTGACTGATCACTGCAGTGCAAAGAAGTTTAAGCCTATAGGTATATGTAACAAAATAACAGAATAACTGAGTTGGAAGGGACCTTGGAGGTCTTCTAGTCCAACCCCTTGCTCAGGCAGCAAACCTTATACAATTTCAAACAAATGGTTGTCCAATTTTGTCTTAAAAACTTCCAGTGTTGGCGCACCCACAACTTCTGGAGACAAGTCATTCCACTGATTAATTGTTCTAATTGTCAGGAAATTTCTCCTTAGCTCTAGGTTGCTTCTCTCCTTGATTACTTTCCATCCATTATTTCTTGTCTTCAGATGCTTTGGAGAATAGGTTGACTCTCTCTTCTTTGTGGCAACCCCTTAGATATTGAAACAGTACTATCATGTCACCCCTGCATGTGTTTATGTAAGTGCATGCATACTTACATCTTATAAGAAAACCTATTATCAGCCCAAATCAATCCAATGCAGGAAGAAGGCCTCTCCGCTGAAGGTTATGTAGTACAATCTACTATCTGGTTTACTGTAGGTTGGTAGATAGATTTAAAATCTGTGTTGGACTAACATTGTGTTTCTATAAACATCATTTAAGTTTTGATATAATCTTTGTAATAAACCATCTCTCTCTCTCACCCACCCACCCACACAGACACACAGAGAGCAACCTATTGAGATAAGGAAAAGCTACTCCCAAATTAAGATTGCATTTTTTTATTTTTTCCAAAGGGAATCCTGTGCCATAAATTTGTTGGCAAATGAATAAAAATTTAATGGAGCAAGGCAGATCTTCAAAATAACTTTCCATTCCTCTAGTTCATGGAGGGAACAAATTAGGACAGCTATTGAAAAGCTGACAGGAACCCATATATTGTACCCAAGAAGACTGTTATATATCAATGTCTATTAAGATCTTCATATGTGAAATAATTTCCAAGATACACAGTTCCCAGTGTGCATCTATAAAAAGCTAAGTTCAATGGCAACCACCCAATCCAGTAACAGCTATATTTAAGTCCCATGCTGTGTCTTTAACACATCTGCACAACTTGAATCTGGGTTCGACTCCCTTATAGTTGGTGCTTGTATTTGCTAATTCAATAAATTGGCATAAATTGTTTTATAAGAAATTATTTGCTTGTTCTACTACGCTGCAATATTTTGATTTCAACCTGGAAGATCCAACTACAGAAGGATAGAAGTCAATTTGGCTTTCCAAGGCAATATGTTTCTGGGCCTGGAGCTTGTTAGGGCAAAGCTCAAATTTAAAATGATTTTGATATAGATCTCCCCAAAATATCAGGGAGCCTTTATTAAACCTTGTGAATTGGGGATTAAAACTGTTTATGCTAACAAATTTCCTATTTGATATTATATAATGCTCAAAAAAATAAAGGGAACACAAGATAAGACATCCTACTATTAAATACAGTACATTGTGTTGTTTAAGTGTTCCCTTTATTTTTTTGAGCAGTATATATTAAAGCCATTGCAGAGCTTTCTTCCTAGCTCATTTTAATGGTCTACGTCAATGGTGCTAGAAGGAAAATATAACTATGTCCTCTTCTCAGAGCTATATGAAATTGAAGTCTCTAATCTATGAACCTTTGTATGTCCTCTCTATAGGATTCCCCATTCCCACTATGCAGCCCGTCTTCTATTTAATGGTCCTTCTAAAACAGAGAAGCATAGTATCCACCTTCAGTCTCTTTCCATGGAGACTGAGGTAAATAATAATCCTGTGCTTTATTTATTATATACTTTTTAATCTTCAGTAAAGTTTGGGGTTTTTTTTAATGGGATAATCTGTCTCCCCAAGGAAGGCCTACCTCTTCTAGCCACACATTTCTACATTATGCAGCCATATTATGTGGCATTAGAAAAATGGGCTCATTTTTAATTTTTATTTTTTTCCAATCAATAATAAGGCAATGAAGGTTGCAAGTTCCCCTTCTTTTCCACAAAGTGGGTTTAGGAAAGAAATTACTCGATGAAGTACTGTATAGAAGATGCTAACAGAAATATGTATAGAAGATGCTGCTATCCCCAAGCATGAGCTGGAGCCAAGATGTTAAAACCCAGGTGGCTTCTGGGAGAGAAGACTTCAGGTCTCCACTTTTTCAGATCTTCAATACAACAAAAAGAGATACAGTCATGAATGATGAATGAAGGTGCGCTGAATTTAAAAATGAGCAACACCTATAGAACAGGGCTTTTCAATCTGTGGTACGTGGACCACTGGTGGTACTTTGACACCTGGCAGGTGGTACATGTATGATGGGTTAAAAAGCACTGTAAAAAGAAAAAGTGTAAAAAAGTGTAAAAGTGAATGAGGTGAAGCGGCGGCAGTGCCCCAGAGACCTGTGGGAGATACAGCTGGAGCTGTGTGCGGTGTTGCAGAGGCTCTGCTAAGAGCCCAGGATTGATGCACGCGGCTTCAGCCGATTGGCACTTACAGTGCACCCAGAAGAGAAAAGGAGGAGGGGGGGAGAGAGGAGAGAATATAAAAGTAAGAGGGGGGACAGAGGAGAGGCCAAAAAAGGAGGGGGGACAGAGGAGAGGACATAAAAGGAGAAGATTTTGGCAGGAGAGGGGAAAAAAGCCAAAGGGAAAGAGAAGGGGATGGAAAAAGAGAAAGGAAGAAGAGGCTGTAGAAAGAGAACCCAACAGGCAGTGAGAAAAAAGAGAGAGGAAAGGGAGAGAGGAAGAAGGGCTGACCAGCTGGCTGACCACCAAGGCAGTGGTGCATATTAATAAATATGGATAAATTTGTCATATATTCATCAGTACAAAGGGAAAATGATTCAGCAAAAGAACCTCCACCAAATAAATTAAAACCAGTTCTTTTTTCCTTTTTTATGGTTTGTAACATTTTATTAGGTTATACAATAAAATACAAAAATACAAAAGCAAATACACTGTGGGGAGAAAAAAGGGAAAGAAAAGGCATTGACTTTCCAACTTCCTCTGTTGCAGTAGAATGAAGCATTAACATCAAACCTCAACTTTTTACTTTTCCATAATAGTATAAACTAGCCACTTCTATAATAACAAATCAATCTAATCAGTAAAACCAAAATCCCCCCTCCCTTTTTATAGTCGTCAGGTTTTTGACACCTTGCTAAACACTAGTGGTACTTGAATATTATCATGTCCTAAAAGTGGTACAATCTGTGGAAGGGTTGAAAAGCCCTGCTACAGAAGACATATTCTGAGGTCATTGGGTCCTATAGGAGGAGGAGTCCTGATGGCACAGTGGTTAGAATGCAGTACTGCAGTCTAATTCTGCACATAGAGTTCAGTCCTGACCAACTCAAGGTTGACTCAGCCTTCCATCCTTCTGAGGTTGGTAAAATGAGGACCCAGATTGTTGGGAACAAAATGGTGACTCTGTAAACCGCTTAGAGAGGGCTGTAAAGCACTAGGAAGAGGTAAGTAAGTGATATTACTATAGAGAGAATAAATGAGGATGGTATCTCAAAGTAAATATATGAAGGAAGAGTCAGTAGGTTGAGAGGAAAGGAAAACCTGAGAAAGTTGTGGTTGGAAAAGATTTTTTAAAGCATAGCAGTGAGAACGATACAGAATAAATGGCAATGTATGAAGCAGCATGAGGGTGTGGTACATGTAAAGAGGGGTAGCAAAGATTGAAAGTCTTGGAGACATATAGTGAAAGATGTTAGCATACTGTAACACACTCCTTTCCTTGTTCTTATCTCATGCTTTTAATTTATGGAGCTATTTCTTTCCCCCTTTTTTCCTGTGCTGTGTAGACTATGACTTATCCAAAAAGAGAACAGTGTGATGGGTATGCATGCATTTATCAGTTCACTAGATTTATATTTGCTACAGTCACAATGTACTGCAGCACGGTTTGTTTCACCACAAAAGGAAATTCTTCTTAACTATATTAATTTATAGCCATCCCTCTTAATTTGCTTGCACTACTAGTTATAAATTTATAACCCCGCCTTCCCCTTTTAAAACAGCCGATAAAGCCAGTGCACATAAAAGGCAGATCTGGAAGTCATCAAAAAACGGGAGGTGACGAAAATAAGGCTTGAGTGGGCGTTCAAAAAATAAAGGAGGGGATGAGAATGCAGCGGTTGCAGAGGCTCAGGGATGGCTTGGGGTGTCGGTGAGTAGAGACTCGAGGGTCATAAGATGGGGAGTAGAGTAGAGGTCGGCAACAGCGTGGAGAAACTGTGGGAGCCCAGGAAGGGAGAAAAAGGCCTGAGCAGGGAAAAGTGCCAGCGGGTCACAGGAGGACAGGGATGGAAGGGGAGTAATAGCAACAGCAGCGGCACTTTCCACCTTCAGCAACGAAGGTACTCGCTGCGACAAAGCCACCCCTTTGTTGCAGAGACTGCAGAGTGACCCCAAGAGCAAAGCAACACTGACCCTGCAGCAGCCAAATGCGTGAGCCAGTGGTAGCAACTTCTGCAGCACCCATGCCCAACTGCCCCCCTTCCCACATACTAATGCCGGACAGAGTTGGCTGAAAATGTCTGATGGGGCAAAGTATGATCTCTCCACCTCTTCCCGCCCCCCCTTCCATCTCCAAACTTTAGTAGAGTCAGCAAAGGACTGGGGGAGGGGAAGGAAAAGGATGAGAATCAGCCCCCCCTCCAGTCCTTGCTTATGAAACAATATAGTTCAAGTAATTGGTGTCTGTTTTATAGTGTTTTTCAAAATTGGCAACTTGAAAATGGGTGGACATCCCATTTTCTGGGAATTGATGTCCACCTATCTTCAAGGTGCCAAAGTTTGGAAAACAATGGTCCAAAACAATTCCAAAGATTTATAAAATAAGAAAAAATATATAGCAATACTGTCAATGCTGCTAACATCGGATGTTCTTGCTTGACAACATAGGGACATGTAGCCTTTTCCTTTAACCTGTATGTTACTTTTAGAGTTAGAATTAGTGGACGCTGGAGGGGGGGAGTAGGGAGAATGTATCTCAAGACCATTTGTAATAAGAGAAGATAAGAATTGGGTTGAAGAAGGGAGGGAAAGCTTGCATTTTAAACTAAATGGAGAATGTGATTTATGATATTTAATTAAAGGAGGGAATTGTGCTTTGATATGTGTTTAGGGGAGGAGAATTCAGATCTTGGCTTCAACCTTGTACGTGCCGAAGCTATGCTACTCTATTAAAAGATTCTTTAACATAAACAATGCCTTGAAGTTCTTTGAAGTATTGCATTTGTCAGAACCATGAGAAATAGCTTTGTAGAATTAGATTTCCCAGATGGATGTAATATGAATACAGTAATGGATTGAATAAGAAATATAGGAGAATAAGGAACACATTGAAAAAATATGTTAACAGTTTATAGAAAACACCTACATAATAAGCAAATGTATTTTATAAAGAAACACTTATTTAAGTATATAAGTAATAAAACTCAGAGTCAAAAGCCTTTCCACACTCTCTTGGCAGTGTACTGCCATTCCTGAAAGCTTGGACAACAGAGTTGTAATTTTAAGATATGCCAATTCTAGCGTAGTGATCCATTGCTTTCCATCCCACTGTTGAAACACAAATAGTTTCGATCCTTCAGTTACTATGGATCCTGCAAGATTCCAGGTTTTTTACATTTCCTATTTATTATGAAAATACTCAGAAGGCACACATTTTTATAGTATGCAGAGAGCTATTTTTAAACAGTGAAATTTCTTGTACACAGAGGCTCAGCGTTGCTTGATAACGAGATGGGTGGCATATAAATTTAACAGTTAAAAATAATGCCAAAAGAGATTGCATCATCATGTATTTTGAACATAGTAACTTTGCCACAGCAATGTCTAGTATGTGTTGGATTTTAATACTCATAGCCTTCTGTTTAAAAATGTCTATTTTGTGCTATTAATATGGCTGGCACACGGAGCTTGCTTTTTCTGATAATGTCTTTTTTTATAAGTATTTTATTAATTTTCTAGTTTTACAATGATAAGTACTTAATAAACATGTTTTCTGGGCCCTTCAGTAATTCAGTGGTACGTATTAACTTCCTCAATCTGGGTGCAATACTACACCATCTAGTGCTTCCTCTCTTCTTCCGGTGTTTTTTTCATACTGGGCAAATACAATTCTCATTGCTGTTAATACATATACAATTGAATATCAGCATCTTTGTTACATTTTTTCTAATATTATATATAATATCAGTAGTGTCAATTTAAAATATCTTTTCTAACCAAAACATATCTCAATTGCATTTGCACTTAATATCCATTTGTTCAATCAATATCCTGTTTTCCTGCTTTGTTTAAAAAAAATATTTCCCATCAGTATTCAAAATGTCTCTATCGCTTATAATTTTCTCATAATAAATTATATTTGGGCAACCAAAGGCTTCCCTTGTTCAAACCCTCTTAGCATGTTCATATTTCCCTTCTCATACCAAAATATTAAATTCTAGTTATAATCCTATCTTTCTAGTTCTAATAACAATTCCATTTCTAACAATTATCTATTCACTTAGCCATATTCAAACATCTCTTTAATAGTATAATATCCTATATAATGGATTAGGATCTCTATTTTCTTCAATCTTACTCTAGCTTTCTTCCTTTGCCAACTAACTTTCCAAGTCAATGCCTTTGAATCATCAAGTAGTTCTTCCTCTATTTTTATGTATATTGTTTGGAATAAGTAAGACAATTTGGTTAAGATATTATTGGAAGAATGCTCAGCCCATTGATATTCATTAAACAGCCTCCCTCCTTCTCCAATTTCCCACAATTCTCCTAACAGCTTTATCTTCCATTCGATCGGCTCTTTTTCCTTATCCTCAAGAGTGTTCTGAGATCTTGACAGTTAAGATGTTTTTTTCCATTTCTGCTATTATTGCTACATCTTCTAATTCTTCATTTGTCTGAGTCTGTTTGTTAATTCCTTCCTTTAGGTCCTCCATCTTTAGATCTGCTTCCTCTAATTTTCCTTCTATTTTCTGGGTTACAAGTTCCTTCTTTATAGTCATTTTCTGAAATTGTGGATTTAAATTAGAAAATAGTTCTTTTATCTCCTTTGTGTTATATGAGCTAAGGCAATTGTCTCTTGTATTAATTTTAACAGAGAAAGAATTACCTTCTGAGCTTCGTCAATATTTTCTTGTTTATATGTCAAGCTTGGGACTTTAGAAATAAGTGTTAGAAATGGTTTTTTACCATTTAAAGCTGAGTATGGAAGATCCATTTTGTTTTTATATGTAGTCTCTATAGTCCAATCTACTTAGGGATTTAAAAAGTTTCAGTCAATTGTCATTTGAGCTCCAAGTTATCCAGCCAGCCTACCAGTCCATCCTTAAGTCTCCCCTAAGGAAATATAAGCAAAATTCAATTTTTTCTGTCCAATGAAAAACATGTCCAGAGAGAAAAAAGCAATTAAAAGTTATTCATCAGTCAAAGGTTTATCGTCCAAAGTATTCCATCATCTCAATCCAGGATGCATGTTTCTTCTACAGGTAAATAGCTCCATGACACAGCTCTAAAAGTCAGTTAGTATTTATATTTGTGGTCCAGGCAGGCCAGTTTCAAAATAGTTTATCATCACTGCCACAGAGATAAGGATCCCAAGAGTTTTTCCCCCTTTTCCCAGCTGCAATCTAGAAAAGTAAAAGTTTCCAAGGCAGCAAAAGTCTTATGTGGGTCTAGGCTTCAAGCCAAGTTTCCCTTAAACATAATAAATTGTAGTGCCATGGTTCGCCACTAGATGTTGTTGATGCCATCTTCCAGCTTTTTAAGTCCACAAGTCTTCAGTTTGATATACCACCAAGAAAATATGGATGAATATCAGAAAGAAGTTCTTTCCATATTGAAATCAATACAAGAGACTGTTGCTTTAGGTCATGATGAGACTAGAAATAGAAGGGCCACTGCCCTCCTGTGAACAACAAGGGTCCCCTCCTTCTTCATCGCCTCTCTGGGGTGACTTTCGACACTTTTTAGGGTCCAATATCAGATTTTTTCATTCATATCATACTATTTTTAGTCCATGGATAGATAGCTAATTTCAATAAAATGTGTACAAATAAAGGTAAAGTGGAAAATATGTTGGTAGTTAAAGGCCCCAACTTCTGATTACAGAAGTCAAGTAATGATTAGTCATTTCGATAACCCCTATTCCTATCCATATAATTTTGGTTGTAATCTTTCATTTAGACTGAAAGAGATATGTATTTGTATAGGTTGTTTAAAACCTTCTTCAAGAACCTCTTAATCTGGCTTTCCCTGTAGCGCTTCAATGCCATGATATGTTGCTTAAAACATAGAGTCCTCGTAATAAGTTTAAGTGCCTACCACAAGCTAGAATACTTTCTCAAAAGTTCTTTCCCCTTTATGTCTGTTTAATGCCATTTAGATGCTTAAAAATGAGCCATTGCTGTCCATAGCTTTCTAAAAGGTTACAGGCAGTGGTGGGATTCAGATATGTGAACAACCAGTTCTCTGTGTGCATGCCGCTTCCAGAAGTCCATTCTGGGCCTGGGCAACAAAAAATTAGCTACTGGTTCTGCCGAAGTGGTGCAAACCAGCTGAATCCCACCACTGGTTACAGGACTTTTAAAATTGAACTGTTCTCCTTATGCCACATTTAATTAAAGAACAGAAAGTACATATTGTTCAGCATCTTAATAGCAGTATCTATTACTACAAAGAAAAATAAATGGAATTCAGTCTTCATCAGAAAAGATTGCAGGGGAAAATCCAGTTTCATAGCTTTAAATAAGCAGTTTGATTCTTTTCAGCCTGCAAATATGTTTTAACCTGCTATCCTTCCATTCTTTCCATTTTTGGCAAGATTAATTCTGGCAAACTGGCACTAGTGAATACATTTTTCTGCTAATGTAAACATTTGTTAGAACTGTCCTTTATTTACATATTCCAGCAACAACAGAATATTTAGTAGGCATTTTTCAGACCTGTGTATTAACTTGAGCCAAAGTCATTTAATTGAGGCAGAATACCACTAATGTAGAAAATCTACTCTAGAAGAGTCATGGATACAGCAATTATTTCTTTAAACAAATTTTACTTAAAGGATGTTGCAAATTAAGTGTTAAGTGTTCTGTATAATTTTTTTTACAGAAATTCTCATTCTCCTAATTGTGATTATACAAATTAATCCAAATTAAAGCAAACTAAAAAAGATAACTTTTCTTTCAAACCTTCATTTCAGAAGTATTTTTGCCAGTTAAATTTTAAGGTGCAGCAAATAACTTATAAACAGTGGATAAGAACAGTGTAAGTTCCTCTGTCTTAAACAAGAAAAAAAATCCTTAGGAGATAAGTTGGAATACTTGAGTTGTTGAGGATAATGCAGATAAATTGATTCTTTGAAAGCTTTTCCATAGGTTCCATGACAAAATAGTCATATTACCTCTCTAAGAAGGCAAGAGAGGAAATGAAGGCAGCTGTCAAAATTTAATTCATTATAACTTTTCATAAATGAGAACAGTGTTGCTGAAGTTCTCAAGAAGTTTGGAAAGTCTGCAAAAGTGAATTCTTATGATAATAGTATTATCTTCAGTTATGCCAGGATAATAAATACACCATGTGGAGCATTTTCTATAGAACTGAAAATACATGCTGTGATATTTCTGGAAGGATAATTTTGATCAGTCATCTTTAATGTTTGCTTCATACATGCTCATCAGCTGTTATTGCCTTCAAAATCAGTTTAATGAGAAAGTAAAATTCATGGAATATGAAAACCAAATTTGATCATGTCTAATTTGCCATCTGCTTTGTGCAACCATCTGTTCAGTGTAATATTAAGATAAGATCATATTTGTGCTTTGTATTGGTCCTAGAACTTATGCTTCTGCTCCTACATTCATTTTTTTTTCTTTCTCAATGCTCAGAGACTACCTGAAGAAGTCCCTGCAGTTTATTTCAAGGTAAATTAGAATATTTTAAAGAGTATTCTACTCTATACTTTCTAGGAAGTCAGTCAAATCTAGTGCTAAAACAAAAAACAAACAAAACAACAAACCCCAAATCCAAATGCAGCAAAAATATTGCAGCCCTATTTTGTAATAGTTGGACTATAAGACAATCACTAGGTTGATGCACTGAATCTATTGCAGGATTAAACCTTCCAGTCTATGGGCAAACATAAATTAGATAATATGTGGATGTTATGCCCCAATTCAAAGTTCACTGTAAGTACAGTATACATTAATATATGTTCCATGTATTACTCTGTATTCCATGTACTGCTGACATTTAGTTGATAAGGAAACTCTAGACCAGGGGTATCAAACTGCCGGCTCGTGGGCCGGTTGCATCATGCGGAGGCTGCACCCACCCCTGCTCTGGCAATGCAAAAAAAGTCGTGACACATCGCAACACATCACATGATGCAGCGAGTTTGACACCCATGCTCTAGACATATGTTAGACTTTAAAAGGCAAAGTGAATATCCAACAAACTTCAGCTGTATTCTCTAACCTGAAAAAGTCAGAGTTTTTGTGATAAATAACCTTTCATCCAAGACAGAGTTTCAGCTCAACTTTCTCCAAACTATCATATGAATAAAAGATTGTATCTGTTAGCAGCATTATAAACTAACTGGTATTTCTTCCACTAATACAAGCTGTTTTCGTATCTCCAAATAATTAAGTCACTAAGGTTTTTCAACTGTCCTTCACTTGGTATTTCCCTCACCTATGACTTGCCTTTTAAGTAACAGATATTCTTGTTTTAAATAACAGATATTCTTGTCTAGAAAGAAATCAGTACTGTTCTCAAAAGACATACTCAGCAATTCTACAAAAGCATAGCTAATTTTTCCCTCAAATCCCATATCAAACCAAGACAAATCTTAATAATGTGGATTATTTCAGGGAATGGAGTTTTGGAGTTCATACAAGAGTGAAAATCAATTGTATGTAAAAAAAAGTAGAATTTTCCTATTTTAAAAATAAGTCTTTAATGAAAAAAGTCAGAGAACAAATCCTGGTTGTCTTTGATAAGAATTTTACTCCTCTAGTTTTAGCTGCTAGCTTAGCTTTCTTCTTTGAAGATATAGAATATTAGCTTTAATTGAAAGTTTGTGTTTCCTTATGCATAATTTCTTCTTCTCTCCTTTCAAGCTACCTGGAGTATATTGGGAACATATAGAACACATCTATGTTCACATAGATGCATCAAATAGAAAATCTGTTGCCAGAAAATTGACTGTAACTAAGGAGAACCACTATTACAAAAAAGGTGCTGCATATACTGCCTAACCCAATCTACTGCAAATGACTGATAAGTGACTGTAGACTTGACTCTGAATCAATTACTGTGTATTAAAGATGCATATGCCTTCTTGGCTATATCCCCATTATTTAGAATTTATCAAAACATCAACCTGAATATTTTTTGAATAACAAACATCCAGGAACATGAAAATGTAAAATATGTATATATACTGTAAGTAGAGTATGTGTTTACTGTGCACAGAATGAACACACACACACACACACACACACACACACACACACAACATAAGAATTTCAGAGTCAAAATGAAAATTACAAGTGATTTGATTAGGAGACATCTTGTGATCAGCTCTTCATGCTGTATGAGTGGACAGATGCTGCTGTTATTGGTGTCACTGCTTTGACCAAAAGCTTTACACATTTTTCAGCCTGCTTCTTGATATTTATTTATTCAATATACAGATAATATACATGTAATATTCAGATAAGAGCAAAACAGCTATAAAACTGTTGTGGAGAAGATAATAATTGAATCTTTTCAAGCAATGCTTAGTCATAAAGGGACTTAATTCAGGCAAAGCACCTCAATATACCACCATCTAGTGGCAGCACAAAGCTGTTACATCAAGGCATCAAAAGTGTACAGTATGTTGCATGGAAAGTCATCTCTAAGAGATCAACACAAGGTAAAGATAGATAATACCTGAACATTGTGCCAGGTCTGCCCATTAAACAAATTTGATTTGTGTTTGTCTCACTGACTCTTCTGTTGATGAAGGTTCAGCATCTTTGGGTGACCCTTGCATTCTACCATCAGGAAAATCTGAGCTGCCGGTGGGGAATATTTTTATGCATAAGCACAAAGGTGCAAAGGTACTTCAATAGCTGTTTCAAAAAAGATGCATCTTCATCAGACTGAATCATTCTGTAGGAGGAAAACTGAGGAAGATAAGCACAATGTGTCAACGCTGCTAACATTGGATGTTTTTTGCTTTGACAACATATGGAGATGCAACCATTTTCCTTCTTATGTTTTACTCTTAGTTTTGACCCAGAATTAGGGGATAGTATAGGAAATATCAATTGTGAATGTGCAGATGGCCCTACTGTCTTTGGGCTCTTGCAAAGTCCTAGATGCAGGGTCATGAAAGGCCAGCAAGGAAAACACCCAATGTCCTAACCCACCTGAGAACATACGATATATTTAAGGAAACACCCAAAAGGGAACATGTTTAGTTACTTCTACTCTCTTTTCTATAGTATGCCAGACTTACTGGGTGAAATCTTTATCGTATGCTAGATGGCTTGCTTATGTAACCAGAAAGAATAAATACAAGGATTTCTTGTCTTTCATTGCTGCTCTCTTTTAGAGGAGCCCATCTTTTCTTCAGCTGAATAAAAACATAAAGCTTGAAGGCAACTTCTGGTTTCCTGTATTTTTTACCAAGCAAAACCTCAGAACCTGCATATCATTTTTGGTGAGCTGGTTTCCAGGAAAGGTGCTTGGTTGGTCCTAGGGAGGCTCAGGAAAGGGGAAGGCACTGAGCACGCTCTGGGATTTCCTGGAGGTGCCCCCCTTCTTGACTCTTCATTGTGGTTTTAACAGGAACCAGTTTGTTTGTTTTTTCTTCTTTTTGGTTGCCTTTTACTTGCTTCCTGCATACTCAGGAGGGCTGAAGATAAGGTAGGACACACAGATATACATTGCTTGGTTGCACCGGCTTGCCTGGGGGAGTGTGTGTGTATGTATAAACATGTGTCTATTTCCTTGAATCATTTCCCACTGTTGACCAGAGCTGGGCAGAAGGGTTTACGCCAGCCGCACCTAGGGCCCCCCTCTTTTTTTGGGGTGCTGGAGGTACTTAGAAAGCAAGGGGCATTAATCTTGTACTCTTGTGCTCCAATGGGTTGTGAGTGGTGTGTGGTTTGAGGTTTGTGGTTGCTTCTTATATATTTCCTGCTGTTGACCAGGCCTAGGGGTGATACTGATCTTAGCTGAAGGTCAATGGATCTCTTGTGGCCCAACAAGCTGTGAAAGTGGTGTGAATAACTTGATCACATGGGCTCAGCCCAGGAAGACCAGTTAGAATAAATAAAAGGAAGGGATGTGTGTCTGAAGCCCCCTTGAGTGTGTCATAAGGAACTTTGGTAAGCTTAAAACCCATCGGGATATGAAATTGAAACTCTGATTAAGTACAATGCCCTCTGTCACCAGGACATACCCACTGTTTGGCCCACAGGGGAATCCATAAATTTGGGAGTTTTTGAAACCATGGGAGACTATGCTTAAAAAGGCATGGATCATGATCAGCATGCTTAATATGTTCTTTTGGTTTTCTTGGACCTTACATGAGAATAAGCAGGTGCTTATAGACTGAGGGGCTGGTGACCTTCCACGGCACCGCCTTTTCCTGCTTTAGCTTCTGCTTCACCACCCTATAAGGGGATCTACTCCCTCACAGGGCAGGTAGCTGTTGGGAGGGGGGACACTAATGAGGTCCTGGTTCATATCCCTTTCTCCACATCTGATCTTTATGCATGGGAGGACCAATGGGGTTCTTACATTGAAACCAAACAGAAATATTCTGAATTGGTTCTGTCCATTTTTTTGCACTTTACCACTAACTGGGCAGACCTCCAAGCCATGCTGGATGTTTTTTTAACAACAGAGGAGGAGCATCTGGTAGGCAATGCTACTAAAAGGAAGGAAGATCCTTGGTCTGCAACTTAAAAGTTTCCAAGATATTATTGTCACTGCATTGCAGATTGCCCTCCCTAAACAGGAAATGTGGACAAAATTTATGATATTCATCAGTTGCCAGTTGAAAGTCCCAGTGACTTCCTTGAGCACCCCAGATGTTAAGTGCAAATTACAGAAGGTGGAGGGGACTTCAGCTGATGATAGAAAAATTGTTGGAAGGAGCATATAAAGCCTACATGACATGACCAGAAGTCATAACCAGGGGAGCTAAAGAGGTTGGAAAAAACACAGTATTGTTTTGTTGGCTTAAGTTCTGCAACAGGTGCCCTAGTGTGGGGCTTTTCAACCTTTTCACCCATTGTACCGCTTTTCAGTTATGATATAAGTTAACAATATTTGAGAATACAGCCCCAAACCTCTTATGCAAACACAATGCACATCATGTCAGTTGTAGGATAAATAACATGAGCAAGCATTTTATTTCCTCCCTGTCACTGCGTGTTTTTTTAGTTTTGCCAGCTTCACTCATTCCTAAGTGTACATCTCTTTCTGCTCTGCATCTGTGTATTATCTTATCTTGTAACCATAGTGACTCCAGCTATGTCCAGCCAATGTTTTGGTTTTAAACTGTTTTGTGCGCAGGCCTAAAAAAAAGTTCAGTTTCAGTTTTACTTTCTTCTTCTGCCTGACGAGAGAATGTGGTCAGTCTAGGTCTTTTGTTTTCTCATTAAAAGTTTTACTATAGAATATGCCTTGGATTTCTTTTCTTTGATATTGACCATGCAAATGAACCACGGTCCATCCACCTCTGGTCGGACTGTTAATTGTTCCACGACATTTGGTCCCCGAGGATGGTTTATTTTTATTTTCAAGATTTATTGATAGGCAATTAACCTGGCAGTTAGTCCGGCACTGAGGAGGCTGTGATTCATTGCTGAAAATATGCCAAGTAAAAGGAGAAAGAAGAAGGCCTGTTATCTGTCTGCTGAGGAGGAGGCAGCCGTTCCACAGAGAGATCTTCCTTCAAGTTTACAGACTCCGTTGGCATCGGCTACATGTCTTGGAGAAGCAGCCTCTGAGCCAAGGTCAGTTTCACCATTTTCTGTTTTTACAGACTCTCAAGCTGATGCCCCAGGTGTAACCTCTGCTCATGGGGATCAGGCTGATTATGAGAGATTTGGTGCTAGACCTAGGGCTTCACTAGGGAAAGAGGTGAGCCATTATTCTCCAAGCCCTGGGCAAACTGTGCATGAGAAGGCTTTGCAAAGTTATTATGAACAAATTGAAATTTTAGAGAAGGATCTGCTAAACGCAAAGTTGTGTGCAGCATGGTATGAAAAGCATGGGAGAGCCTCTGCTGGCATTCAGTTTTCAGAATCGGCCATTTTGCCTCCCTCTTCACAAGCAAAGCCACACCCACAAGGGATCGCCATTTTGCCTTCTCCCTCAAAGACAGAGGCACGCCCACAGTGGAATCTTGTGTCAGACGAATGGGAGCCTGACTGTCTTCTGTTTCAAAGAATGCAGAATGCAGTTTCACAGATATCCCTTCAGCAGGCATCGCTTCAAGCTGCCACACCTCCTCATTCATTGGGAGCTTCAGCTAGAATGCCTATTAATACTGCTACCATTAAAGTTCCTGTCTCAGATGGAGCACCGCAGCCTTCACCCCAAGTGCAGCCTCCACTGGTTCCTCAAATACAAAGGCCAGTGCTAACTGCAGGCCAACTTACCGTAGCAGCTCAAGCACCAGCACATTCTGCTGGCCAGGGTGGCATTGCAGTTCAAGTACAGCCACCCCCAGCACCAGTACCTGTAGCAGCTTCAATGCAACTGCCGCAGGCCCTAGCACAGGTGCCACTGGTGCCCCCTGCTGGTTATGTCCGGATGGCACAGCCTGCACAACCAGCGCCTCCTGCAGGCCAAGTCCCAATTGTACAACCTGCACAGCCAGTACCCCAATTGCATGTTCCTCAACAGGCATCCTCTATTGTACCACTGGCTGGTGATTCAAAACTGAAGCGGTCAGGACAGAATTACAGGGCATGGGTCAGTGAAGTTGGTCTTTTGCTTCGTAGAGAAGGTACCCATGTGATGGTGTTTAATCCTCCTGCCCAGCCATGGCCTCCTGACATATGGGACTTGAATAATAGAGCATGCACAACGTTATTGATGTCCATGGACACTGAATTGCAGCTCACATTTTCACAAGATGAAACTGCCCAACAAATTTGGGCTCAATTAGAAATATGTTACCGGCCTACGTCCATTGAGTCAACATGTTTGCTTTTGTCTGAGTTCCATGGTTCTAGATTAAAACCTGGTGAGCATATTGGAGAACACTTAACTAAAATGAAAGGAATAAGAAAAGAACTGGGTGAAAGAGGCTATCCTATTGATGACTTTCAAATGATCAGCATTATCATTAACTCTTTGAATTATGAATGGAAAGATGCTATTTCTAAGATTAATCAAGTGCCTATTGCTCAACGCACAGTGGATCATGTATGCAGACTTTTAACCGAAGAAGAGGCACTTATGCAAGCCGCGCCACATTTAAGGGAACCACCTGCATCAAAAGCTTCAGCGAGGCATTCCTTCCGTGGAAGGGCCTACATTCCAAGGATGCCAAGATGCTACATCTGCAATCGTGTGGGACATGTCACCCGGGATTGTCCCCAACGGTTTCCAGCGCCTGCCATGTACCAGCCCAGAGGAACAGATTCCAGAGGAGGCAGAGGTAGAGGCGGACGACAAGGTCGTGGTCGTGGTCCCAGGCGTGATCCTCAAGCTCCACTTGCCACATTGGTTGTAACCAACGATCCACAGCCTCAACCAGAGTATGACAGACGCCTACTTTGGACTTTGGACAGTGGAGCAGCGTTACATGTTACCTACAGAAAAGAGCTTGAACCTGAACTTCGTGAACTGTACTCTTTTTCAAATCATCCTGTTCAGGTCATGGGAAAAGGAACTGTCTACATTAAAGAGCTCGGTGCATTCATTCCCAATGTTTACTACGTTCCATCTGCCAGTAGTAATTTGCTTAGTCAGAGTCACTTGTCTAGGGTGTCAAAATTCCAGGTACACCATCTCGAAAAAGCAAGTTATGTAGTTAAAGATGGAGATATTGTTGCTGAAACCATGTTGATTGGTGGTGTTTATTACTTAAAACCAAAGTCTAAGCCGCAAGAGCAGGCAAGTATACAAGCTCCAAAAAGGGAGAGCACAGGCCCAGTGAGAGATGTCCCAGAGAGAGATCCTGTTGCTACTCCAAAGGCTCCTAAAGCCAATAAAAGGACAAATAAGACACAGATTGCTCATAGCAAGCCTGAGGTTCCTAATAAAAATGCTAATGTTGAGAATTCACTAACAGGTAAACCTTTGCATTCCAGGTGTATCCATAAGTGGCATAGAAGATTGGGTCATGTCAGTTTCCGTGTTCTGAAGAAGATGCCAGAGTTCGCAAGGGGTTTGGATTTAAAGGGGTGTAAGGTATTCTTGGACTGTGCTGTCTGCAAGAAAGACAAATCTAAAGCAGCAGCAATTCCAAAACGCGCTACACGCCTGTCAACACGCATTTTTGATTTGGTACACACTGACATAGTGGGTCCTTTTGCACCAACAATTGGTGGTAAAAGATATTTCTTGACAATTGTTGATAATTACTCTAGATATGGTTATGTATTTCCTATGAGAGAAAAATCTGAGACCTTTCAGATCTTTAAAGACTTTGCCAATCTTGTCTATACCCAATTCGAAGTCAGCATTGCCAGAATTCAGAGTGATCGTGGTGCTGAATTCTTGTCTCAGCGTTTCCAGGACTGGATGCATAAGAGTGGGATACTACACCAGACCTCAGCTCCTTACACTCCAGCTCAGAATGGAGTGGCAGAACGCAGAAATGGAGTTCTGCAAACCATGATGTGTTGCCTTCTTGAAGATGCTAACCTCAGTCTTCCATACTGGGGTGAAGCTATCAAATATGCTAACCATATCATCAACCGCACTTGTAGTAGTGTGATAAATCAGACCCCTTATTTCATGTTATATGGACACAAGCCTGACCTCTCACGTCTCCATATTTTTGGTTCCTATGCTATGGTCAATATTCCTTTAGCCCAAAGAAAGAAAGGGGGTCCTGCAGCAAAAAGGATGAGATTTGTGGGCATTGATGATAATTCAAAATGGAGCAAATACATTGACTCTCATCATGTCGTAGTCATTTCACAATCTGCTATTTTTGAGGAAGATGCTGACTGGTCCAGGATTCATTCTAACGATCCTGGAGTTTATTTTCCTAGAGATGATGCTGCTGATGCCATGCAGCCTGATGGTCAAGATGCACAGGCGAATGTTCCTTCCACGAGTTCTTCTCAACCCATTGTTTCGTCTCCGCAAGCTGCCGATGCTGCTGGTGATGAAGACGAAGATGAAATGGAAGAAGAATGGACAGTTGTTCTGAGACGTTCCAAGAGGACAACAAAGGGAATTCCTCCAAAGCGATATTCGTGGCAAGTAACGAAAGCACCTTTACCTTTGATCTGTAATGTTACACTTCCTCCTGAGATGTTCACACAAATCAAACATCTTCCTGAATCAGAGCAAGATAAATGGTTTGAGGCAATGCAGGCTGAAATGGACAGTCTAAAGAAACTTCAGGTGTTTACGCCTGCAAGCCCTCCAGCAAACAAGAAAGTCATTGGCACTCGATGGGTCTACAGAATTAAAAAGAAGCCGAATAGTGAGTCGTTGTACAAGGCCAGACTTGTAGCCCAGGGTTTCGCTCAACATTATCCTGAGGACTATACAAATACTTATTCACCCACAGTGTGGACGGAGAGTGTGAAAATCGCCTTAGCCACTGCAACTATCCTTGGCCTAGAAGTTTTCCAGTTTGATGTTGAAACAGCTTATCTACACGCTGATCTTGATGAAGAAATTTATGTCAAAGGTCCTCCAGGTTTCCGACAGCAAGAAGGGGATACTTGGTTTCTACACAAAAGTCTTTATGGTCTGAAACAGTCTGGTTTAATGTGGTACCTATGTCTTTCTGACAAACTAAATTCAATGGGCTTTATTAAGTCCGAAACAGATGAATGCGTGTTTACAAAAAGATCTGATAATAGGTATGAGATAATTCTTGTTTATGTTGATGATATTGTTTATATTGGTCCAAATAAGCAGATGAGTGAATGTTTTGCTAAAGCTTTACAACAGTTTTTCACATTGAGGTCTTTAGGACATATTAACACTTATTTAGGTGTTCAAGTTACCAAAATTCAGAAGGGGTTCAGTCTTACACAGGAAGATAAGATTGAACAACTATTGCATCACTGCAACATGAAGGATGCTAAACCTGTGAGTATACCCATGCAAACTGACTTTCACAACTTGACACATGAACTGAGTCCTGAGTTCGAGGATCAAACACTTTATCGCTCAGTCATTGGGTCGCTGCTATATATTAGTAGTTGGACTAGACCTGACATTGCACTTAGTGTTAATCTCCTATCACGACACATAGGCAAGGCAAAACAGTTTCATTGGACATGTGTTAAGAAATTATTGAGATATCTAAAACACACCAAAGACATGAAGTTATTGTTAGAACCCACACATACTTACTATGCAGAGTTATGTTGTTATGCAGATTCAGATTGGGCAAGTGATAAAAAATCACGTAAAAGCACTTCAGGTTATATGATGTTTTTGAATGGATGTCCTGTTTACTGGCATGTGCGTAAACAGAATTTTGTTTCTTGTTCTTCTACAGAAGCTGAGTATGCTTGTGTTTCAGATGCATGTAATTCTCCAACGTGGTTTGATGCCTTAGTCACAGATATCTGGACACCTCCGATTCGACCAATCACTGTGATGGAGGACAACGAATCTGTGGTTTATATATCTGAAAATCGTTTTACAGGTTCCAGGTCTAGACACATTGACATCCATTACCAAAATATAAGACAAGCAGTTAAACAAGGTTTTGTCAAATTGCAGTATGTGCCTACACATGACCAAATTGCTGATATGCTGAACAAACCACTTCCTGCAGCCCAACACGAGTACCTGCACAAGAAGATGTGCCTTATCTGATTTTCTGCTTCACTGACAAAAGAAGGGGATGTCACTGCGTGTTTTTTTAGTTTTGCCAGCTTTGCTCATTCCTAAGTGTACATCTCTTTCTGCTCTGCATCTGTGTATTATCTTATCTTGTAACCATAGTGACTCCAGCTATGTCCAGCCAATGTTTTGGTTTTAAACTGTTTTGTGCGCAGGCCTAAAAAAAAGTTCAGTTTCAGTTTTACTTTCTTCTTCTGCCTGACGAGAGAATGTGGTCAGTCTAGGCCTTTTGTTTTCTCATTAAAAGTTTTACTATAGAATATGCCTTGGATTTCTTTTCTTTGATATTGACCATGCAAATGAACCACGGTCCATCCACCTCTGGTTGGACTGTTAATTGTTCCGTGACACTCCCTGGATACAATTCCTGCAGCTGCAGAAAAAGCAGCAAATGTAGAAAAAAAAAGAATGTGCATTTCATTAATGTAGAACAAAGGAACAGTGAGTAGCTCAGAATTAAGAAGAAAAGTAGGTTAAAAGTAAATAAAACTAAAAGTAGTTGACACTGAGTGAAGCTAACTTCCAGAAGTGGATTTTATTACAGAAGCCAGACAGAGAACTGATTCAGCAATGACTTCTGGACTAGCTAGTAAAAATCACCTAAATGTATAGTACAATTTATGCTCTTTCCTATTTTAAGTTTTGATGAGATTTGTAAGAAGTTTTTTCTTCTTAATTTCCTAGCTTGGTTTTTTTCCCCTTTCAGTAGGATTGATTACTCCTATCACCCAGGGATGGGAATAACTTGTAGATGCAGTTTTTGTCTTTGTCTTGTCATAGATGCTGGTATGTTTGGGGTTAATATTGTTGTTGGTTTTTATGTGTGTGTGGGGCAGACCTGTCAGCTTTCTGTTGATTTGTTCATGGTTAACGCTTATCTTTACCTTCGTGTTTCTTGGTCATCTGCCCGGGGCTGTTAACTTAGCTGGGCGGTGGAGGAAGAGAGAGGATAGAGAAGAAAAAAGAAACTTCCCTGGTGCTTTTATTTTTCGGCTTGACTTTCCTGAGAGAAGGGGTTGCAGCAGCCTTTCATATTGTAATAGTTGGTTTTTGTGTCTAGGTTTTCTACTTTTTCATGCATGCTGGTTCAGGGATTCTGGGAATGTCTTTTATGTTCCTTTCCTAACTGTCCTATAGGGTGCTGTTCCACAACCATGCTCCAGATAGAAAGGGGGTGAGGGGCTGGGGCCTTTATCTCCCTACCCTTATGGATGATTCTTCCTTTTCAACCCTGATACAGTTCAAAGTCAGAGGAAAACATTACCCTTTTTGGTTGGTACAGGAGCATCACATTCAGTATTAAATAGGCCCCTTGGAAACTCTTCCTCACAAACGTTTCAGGTCTTTGGGGCCAATGGCCCTTCTTTGACAGCTGCAATACTCAACCCTTTGGAATGCTTTGTCGGTGGTATTGGCCTTACTCACCTTTCTTTATCTTCCAGACTGCCCTATGCCCTTTTAATTTAATAATAAGGATGTATTTGCTTGCTAAGTTACAAGCCACCATCTTTGCCCTAATGCCTAAGCCCTTGTATCAGCCCACTACAGGCACAGATAAAGAACCCTTTGCATGGAGCAAGTATTGTCAGGTGGTGCTTGATAACATTCAAACTGCTTTAGTTAATGCTCCAGCCCTTGGCATTCCTGATGTCACTGAAGCATTCCCTTTGTATGTGGCTGAAAGTAAAGCAGTGGCTGCTGGGGTCCTTAGTCAAACCCTTGGTACTTGGTCTCACCCTGTAGCCTATTTTTCCAAACAACTGGATCCTGTTGCTCAAGGATGACCAGCATGCCTTCAGGCTGCTGCAGCTGCCATTCTTCTTTTGGAGGCTGCTGAACAATTAACCTTTGGGGCTCCTATCACAGTGGAATCACCCTATTCCATCCAGGATTTGTTAGCATCCAATTGGGGGAGGCATAGGCTTACAGCCTCCTGACTGGAATGGTATCATATCACACTCCTTGACAACCCATAAGTTCATATAGAGCGTAGTAGCAGGTTCAATCCAGCGACCTTTCTTTCCAAACTGTATAGTGATCATGATTGTGTATAGATATTACAGAAGTATTTTCTGGTCGGCCGGATATAACTGACCGGCCATTGGAGGAAGTGGACAGGGACCTGTATATAGACAGCAGCAGTTTTATGGGTCAGGGAGAAAGGCTATCTGGCTATGCTGTGGTCACATGGGACCAGATAGTGGAAGCAACAACTCTCCCTGCAGGTACCTCAGCTCAGGAAGCTGAACTCATTGCCTTGATGAGGGCCTTGAATAATCAGATGGTGTGGTTAATATATTTATAGACAGTAAAATTGTGTGTGTTATACATGCACGTGGGGCATTATAGATGGAGTGTGGTTCACTCACCGCTCCTATTAAATATGGATAGGACATTTTAAGGCTATTGGATGCTGTTTTTCTCCCACATAAGGTAGCTGTCATACATGTGAGTGTCCATGTTAGGGTTGATACTGTACATGGAAGGGGAAGTGCCTTGGCTGACCATAGCACAAAGTCTGCTGCATCAGGTCTGCTGTCCTCTTGCTATATGGGTGCACTTGTACCCTCACATTTGCCTGTGCTGGCTCCAACATATATGCACTGGATGGGCACAGAGCTTCTGAACTAGGTGCTGTTTATTGTGGATGTAGGCTGGAGAAGGATGGGAAATACCTTCTCCCAAAATATGCATTATGGGCCCTCTTACGAAACTTGCATGCCAGCACTCATTGGGGTTACAAGGCCATGGCTGAGTTTCTTATAATGGACTATATTTGTCCTAGGATCTATAACAGGGTCCTCAAAATGATCAGGCAATGTGTGATTTGTGGATGTAATGACTTGTGGAAATTATTAAGTTCTCCTTGGGGAGGCTTGGGGCTGGCCAGGATCCCGCTATTTTTGGGGAGGTTGATTTTACTGAGTTGCCATGGACGCGGGGTTTTAGGTACTTGCAAGTTTTTGTGGATGCTTTCTCTGGATGGAATGAGGCCTTTCCCTGCCATTATCCAGTAGGAGATTCAGCCTCTGGGTGTTGTTTGGTGGTTTCATTTGTCCTGTAAGCTCCAGCCTACAGGACACATGGGGAGGCCTGTTCCCCTTTGGGATGGTGTATGGACAGCCCTTTCTTTCTCATTTGCCTTATCCACTTCCCTCCCTGTTGTTGGAAACCAGGCCCTCAGACGATGTATACACTATCTTGCTAATGATGATTTCCATTTCTCAAGCTGTTCAGGCCCTCCATCATCCAGGGGTGGATCATCAACTCTGTCCTTTCCTTCCTGGTATTTGGGTGCCTGTCAAGTCCTGGACTGATTCTGGCCCTTTAGCTGACCTCTGGAAGGGGCCCTTCATTGTTCTTCCCACTACTCACATGGCAGTTGAGGTTACTGGACTTCGTGCTTGGATTCATCACACTCGTCTTTGTTCTTCTTCACCACCTTCTGACACTGAGGACCAAGTTGCTTCGACTGTGGTGCCTGGTGCTGAGGAAGACTTTGGGCTGAAGCTTCTGTTTGAGGGCCGAAACTGATCTGTATGCGGGGATGTTTTGGTCTTTGTGATTCCTGTGCCTGCTGGGCTTCTACACGGGTGGTTTCCTCTCACCGGCTTCCTGCTTACTTACACTGCAGGTGTTGCTTCTGTCTCTCTTGGCTGACATCTAGTTTTTTGTTTGGGTTGTTCATCCTTTTTGTCTTGTTTTTCTTTCCCTACTCCATCCCCAGGGGGGATTATGGGCAGTGTTCAGGTTTGATTATGGGAGGTGGTAAGGTTTGAGGTTAGGTTCTCAGGTCAAGGTATGTGCAATGCCTGGGACTGGGATGTACAATCTGACACACCCTCCAAGCATGAACTCTCCTGTTGCTTTGCCCCCCCCCCCATATCTCAGCAAGGATGGTTTCTTCTTACCCATGGTTGGGTGAGTCCAAATGCTGGCCAGGAAAACCCAAAAACCCTGTCATGTGTATCTCACCCTGGAAAGTTAGTACCAGGACTTCAGCCAGATGCTTCCCATAACACTGAGGTTGGACCTAAAGCCCAATGTAAGACATCTGATATGCTGCCTCTGGGAGACACTGGACATCAAGAGTGGGTTCTGCCATTTTTGGTTGATCATATCTTGGCACAACAGCCACATCCTTCTGATTATGGGGATCCTAAGTCTATGGCTGAACTGACTGGGGAGTTGCACACATCATTCCCCATCATTCCCAGTAAAATAGAAGGCCAAGGTGGTCCCCAATTTTCCAGTCCCTCTTTGGGAACTTGAGGCTCCAACACCCATATACAGAATGTGCAAGCATGGGTTAAGCTTTTGAATGTAACAGCTTGCTGAATCTGCGCACTTATACCCCCCCACAATACACATGGATTGGTCATGGAAACTACACCCTTCATGTTCAGCATGAACAATGTAACAAGGGGCTGGACACTTCCTGTGTTTGGGGTAGGAAAGTTCTTACAGATGTAAGTTAGGGATCTATGCACTTTGCACAGTAACGTGGAAGGTCAGTGCTAGCATGTGGGATGGTTGACATAGATGTCATCAGACCTTTGGCCTTGACTACAAGAAGGTCCCCTCTGCTCTTTGTAGTTCGTTTGCAGCAATGGGACTCATGACTTATATGTCTGGTGTTAGCACTTATATGCCTGAGTGGTTGGAAGGCAAACCAGGCATTTTTTAAAATCCCATTTATATCCCGCCCTTCTCCGAAGACTCAGGGCGGCTTACAATCTAAAGCACAAATCAATATGCTTAGCAATTTATCTTGCTAACCACCTGGACTGGTGGTTCCTTAATGGTCAGTTTGCCTTTAAGTCTTTGCCAGCTTACTGGTCTAGTACATGTACCATAGGGATTATCTTTCCCTCTGTTCATATTATCCAACATAAAGATACCATCTCATGGAGGAAGGAATTAGGAATTACCCTAAACATCTGAAGATTTCTACTGATACTGTATGGGAGATGGTTTAGGGAATTATTCTTGGTACTCTCTTTGTAATATTCCTTATTCTTGTATCTTGTTGTGTCACTCACTACTTGCCCCTACTCACCTCTGCCTGTCCTCAACAATGTGGCTTGCATACTGCAGAAGCATATCCCATGTTCATACTTTTGCACACTGCTCTAAGTATGAAAGGGGGGATTATGTTGACCTGGAATTAGGGGACAGTATAGGAAATATCAATTGTGAATGTGCAGATGGCCCTGCTATCTTTGGGCTCTTGCAAAGTCCTAGATGCAGGGTCATGAAAGGCCAGCAAGGAAAATACCCAATGTCCTAACTCACCCAAGAACATATGATATCTTTAGGGAAACACCCAAAAGGGAACATGTTTAGTTACTTCTGCTCTCTTTTCTACAGTATGCCAGACTTACTGGGTGAAATCTTTATCGTATGCTGGATGGCTTGCTTATGTAACCAGAAAGAATAAATACAAGGATTTCTTGTCTTTCACTGCTGATCTCTTTTAGAGGAGCCCACCTTTTGTTCAGCTGAATAAAAATGTAAAGCTTGAAGGCAACTTCTGGTTTCCTGTATTTTTTACCAAGCAAAACCTCAGAACCTGCATATCATTTTAATTAGAGTTAAAATTAGATGATACTGGTGGGGGGGGGAGGAATGTGCATGGGAGTTTAGTTAAATATAACAATACTGTAACTAGTGTGAGAATCGAGGTTTTTGAAATAAGAGATGATAAGAATTGGCGGGATGGAGAACTGGAAGGAGACCCTGCATTTCAAACTAATTGGAGAATGTGATTTATGACTGTAAATTAGAGGAGGGAATTGTGCTTTGATACTATGTGCTAAGGGGAGGGGAATTCAGATTTTGGCTTTGGCTATGTAAGTGCCAGTGCTATGCTTCTCAAATAAAGATTCTTTAAGGTAAACAATGCCTTGAAGTTCTTTGAAGAATTTCATCCGTTGGAACCATGACACAATGCCTGATGTGAAACAAGACATGATGCTGATCAAATTGAGTGTAGTGTTGGACTTCTGCTGGAGAAAAATAGAAATTTAGGGCTGGGGATTTGTTAAAATTAAATTAAATTGGTTTTTCTTTTTGTGCTCACTTCCTTTCAGCAAATGACCATTCCATATTTTCCTGTAAAGAGTAGCAACTTTATGAATCTTGGCAACTGCTGCAAAATAAATGTCATAAAGTAATTAGAAAGAACCCATTGGAATGTGGTAGGCTCAGATCATATTCTTGTTCAGCTGAAAAAGATCCCAATGACATGAGTTGGCCAGGCCCAGCCCGGCCCTGTGAGTTGGAGAAGAAGGAGGTGGCGGCGTTGACGACTTGAGACAGTTAAAAGGGGTACTTAAGCTTTGAGGCAAAGAGATACTGGAAAGAAGCACTGCATTCGGAATAGAAAATGGAGGACACCAATGGCCTCTCCCAAGGGGAAGAAAAGAAAGATGGCACAGTGTTTACCAAACAGTAAGGAAGATAGAACCAATACACAAAAACAACAGAAAATTGATGGTTTCTGTCAGCCTATACCAGACATGTCAAACACAAGGCCCGGGGGCCGGATCCGGCCAGCGAAGTGGTTTCATGTGGCCCGCGAAGCCATCCTGGAAACAGTGAGGGAATGGCCCCCACTGCCTTGGCCCTGGCCCAGAGACCCTCCTTCTGCCAGAGATCCTAAGATCTGTCCCACTCCTGCCCAGGCCCCCATAGGCACCCTTGATGCGAACAATGTAGAGCTAGCCATGCCCACCCAGTAGGCCATACGCACTCTAGCCATGCCCACCCAGTAGGCCACGCCCACCCAGTAGGCCATGCCCACCCAGTAGGCCATGCCCACCCGGCCCCTTGAGGGCAACTGCAGTGCTGATGCGGCCCTCAATGAAATTGAGTTTGACACCCCTGGCCTATACCATCTACAGTGGGTCGTGCATCCTCCCCCTTTCTCCTGCCTGATAGCTGCAAGGCTTTGGCATTCTTTGGGGATTCTTCCCTGGAGTGGGATCTGTGGGCACAGGCCGAGGAGAACCAGTTGAGAAGCTTGCTAATCCCTCCATGTAATTGGATAACAAATGACTCAGCAGTTTTAAGTGAGTCAGCTCCAAGCCAGGATAAGGGACTAGAGTTGGAGTTTGACAATCATAGTGGATCAGCTTTAGGGCTAGCATAAAGGATTTCATCAGCCGGCACAGCATGCTCACTTCTCAGACAGTCTGGGCCATTTTTGACCAGTTTGCAGAGGTGCGTTTAAAGTTGGACTCTGTGATCAATCTTGTTGCTGTGGTACAGATGGAAAAGCCGCACGTAATTTTGACTAGTTGCCAGACAGAACGACCTGGTCAGATATCATCAATGGTGCGAACGAGGGAAGGAGTAAGTATTGGCTGTAATGGCGGAAAAAAAGATGGTGAGCTGGATGGGCCTGAAATCCCACGGCACAGGTGTGTGGGGGGAAGCAGGTGATTGTTGAAGGAGCAGATTGTATTGAACATATATAATTCTGAGACAAATGCGGGTAGATGGACTTCAAAAAGACGGATAGTGACCTCTTTGTCACAGCTTACTCGGAGTGACAAGGGGGCAATAGATCTGGTAGCATATGAATATCTTCCACAATGTGATAATTATTCCAGAATTCTTCTTAAGTTTAAACAACAGCTCTTTCTAAGTCTGCTCATGCGAATGAGAGGATTCTTGGCTTTTTACCAAATTTTACCAACCCAAATTTTTTCTAGTAGTGAAGTCAGCCCATTGATCCAGAGAGCCCCTAGGGAGAGTGGTGCAGCGCGTGGGACAGCTGACTTGAAAAGTAAACGAAATAGGGAAAGTAAGTTAAATGAAACAGGGAGGAGATCTAGCATTACAAAGGAAATTTTGGCTAAGGTTTTGGTTCCAGCTACTGTGAAATTTCCTTCAATTGGCTTAATGCAAGATGAGATATTTGACTCTGCCTGCTTAGAAACCTTTTCTTTACTTTCATTAATGGAGCAGCAAGAAGTACTTAAAAAACTTAAAGAGACGAGGAAGCTGCTGAAGCAGACCATTTCCTCTGCCACTCCTTTGGTGCTGATAGTTCTGTCCCCATTAAGTCATGATGCAGTTCCGGAGAGTCAGCAGCTTATAAGTTTGGGAAGCCAGATATCTGCGTCTATACAGCATAAAGTGCCAGAGACAGCTGACCTGACAGTGCAAAGTGCTGTGGGACAAACACCGGAGATGGAAGGTACTCAGGAAGGAATCTCCCAGTCCTCCTCAGTGGCAAAAAAGATACCAAGAAACGACGTAAGCGTGGAGCCTCAAGTAAAATCATTTATTGTGGAGGCAGAGATTAATAGAACTTATGGATCTGTAAGCCTAAAAGCAACAGGCAAAGAAATGATGCCTAAACAGTCTTCTATGGAGCTCAGGCAATTAAATGGGTGTTTGAGCGTAAACGGGGGAGGACGGGTGGAAGAGATTATTCAACAAGCCTGACTAGGAAATAGCGAGCAAATACTTTCTTTAAGAGTCCACTTCCTCTCATGGAATGTGGCAGGATGGAGAGGGAGTTGGTGCACAGATGATTGTATTAAATTTTTAAACAGGTATCATGTAATTGCCTTGCAGGAGAACTGGGTTAGTGGTGATGAGGCCCCAATTGAGCTCCGTGGGTTTAATATTTGGCAGCTGCCAGCAAAGAGGGTAGCTATAAAGGGAAGAGCTTCAGGAGGGTTATGCATTTTGGTAAAAGCCAAATTAGGTTAGAAGGGAAATTAGATATGCTCGTGTGCCGGCCCTTTTATTTTTTCAAGCAATCCATTTGGCATATGGAGGGAAGTCAATGGTATTTATAAATGTCAATCCAGCAATGGGCGATCTGTGGGAGGCACTAGAAGTAAAGATATTAGATATACGTAAAAAATTTATAAGAACACCTTTAATTTTGGCAGGAGACTTTAATGCCCGTGTGGATCCTTCATTGGAGCCTTTTGTTGAAAATGGTACAATTCCAGATGGTTATTTACATAACCAACAATCATGGGACTCCCAAGATAGGAAAAAGAATAAAGATGGGGGAAATTTCTAATAATGGTATACACCTGTAACTTTCAAATAGTAGGCCAGTACACAGAGGTTAGAAGGTACCCCATAACCTTTTTTGGTCCCAAGGCATGTAGCTCTATTATTACTTCTGTGTTTCTCACAGTTTAGTGGCAGGGGCTACTTCGGTCTTGACGTCACCAAGGCCAGAAAGTGATCATCTTCTGATTGAGATGTCCCTGGCACTCCCCTCTGATTTAAGGAAAAGGAACCAAATAATTCAACATAGGCTTCAACTTGGATATAGCCCAGGAGAGAAGGCTAACATGGAAGAGTGTTGATGGGAAAGCAGTGACAGAATTTATGAATTCATCATGTATGGAAGCCCTAGCGCATATATGTGCAAATAGTACGGGTGAACAAGAGCTTATAGTATATTTTGTGGCAGAAAGAAAATAAACTCCAGGATCATTAGAATGAATGCTGGACCAGTCAGCATCTTCCTCAAAAGTAGCAGATTGTGAAATCACTATGACATGATGAGAGTCAATATATTTGCTCCATTTTGAATTATCATCAATGCCCATAAATCTCATTCTTTTTGCTGCAGGACCCCCTTTATTTCTTTGGGGCAAGGGAATATTCACCATAGCATATGAACAAAAAATATGGACATGTGAGAGTTCAGGCTTGTGTCCATATAACATGAAATAAGGGGTCTGATTTTTTACACTACTCCAAGGATGGTTGATGATATGATTAGCATATTTAATAGCTTCACCCCAGTATGGGAGACTGAGGTTAGCATCTTCAAGTAGGCAACGCATCATGGTTTGCAGAACCCCATTTCTGCATTCTGCCACTCCATTTTCCGCCGGAGTGTAAGGAGCTGAAGTTTGATGTAGTATCCCATTCTTACGCATCCAGTCCTGGAAACGCTGAGACATGAACTCAGCACCATGATCACTCTGAATTCTGGCGATGTTGACTTTGAATTGGGTGTAGACAAGATTGGCAAAGTCTTTAAAGATCTGAAAGGTCTCAGATTTTTCTCTCATAGGAAATACATATCCATATCTAGAGTAATTATCAACAATTGTCAAGAAATATCTTTTACCCTATGGACAGTACCAAAAGGCAAAACGATATGATGCTGGAAGATGAGCCCCTCAGGTCGGAAGGCGTCCAATATGCTACTGGGGAAGAGCAGAGGGCTAGTACTAGTAGCGCCAGAAAGAATGAAGCGACTGGGCCAAAGCCGAAAGGACACTCAGCTGTGGATGTGTCTGGTGGTGAAAGGAAAGTCCGATGCTGTAAAGATTTTTTCTCCATAGGAACCTGGAATGTAAGATCCATGAATCAAGGAAAGCTGGACATGGTCAAACAAGAGATGACAAGACTGAACATCGACATCTTAGGTATCAGCGAACTAAAATGGACAGGAATGGGTGAATTTAATTCAGATGACCATCAGGTATACTACTGCGGACAAGAATCCCTCAGAAGAAATGGAGTAGCCTTCATAGTCAATAAAAGAGTAGGAAAAGCAATACTGGGATACAATCCTCAAAATGACAGAATGATCTCAGTTCGAATCCAAGGCAAACCATTCAATATCACAGTAGTCCAAGTCTATGCCCCAACCACCAGTGCTGAAGAGGATGAAACTGACCAGTTCTATGAAACCCTACAGCACCTTATAGAACTAACACCAAAAAATGATGTCCTTATTATCATGGGGGATTGGAATGCTAAAGTAGGAATCCAAAAGATAACTGGAATAACAGGCAAGTTTGGTCTTGCTCTGCAGCCAAAGATGGAGAAGCTCTATACAGTCAGTAAAAACAAGACCAGGAGCTGACTGTGGCTCAGACCATGAGCTTCTCCTTGCAAAGTTTAGGCTTAAACTGAAGAAAATAGGGAAAAGCACTAGGCCACTCAGGTATGAATTAAATCATATCCCTGTTGAATATACAGTAGAGGTGACAAATAGATTTAAGGAATTAGATCTGATAGACAGAGTGCCTGAAGAACTATGGACAGAGGTTCGTGACATTGTACAACAGGTAGCAACCAAAACCATCCCAAAGAAAAAGAAATGCAAGAAAGCAAAATGGCTTTCTGAGGAAGCTTTGCAAATAGCTGAGGAAAGGAGGGAAGCGAAAGGCAAGGGAGAAAAACATAGATATGCCCAATTGAATGCAGAATTCCAGAGAATATCTAGAAGAGATAAGAATGCCTTCTTAAATAAACAGTGCAAAGAAATAGAAGAAAACAATAGAATAGGGAGGACCAGAGATCTTTTCAAGAAAATTGGAGAGATGAAGGGAACGTTTAATGCAAAAATGGGCATGATAAAGGACCAAAATGGCAGGGACCTAACAGAGGCAGAAGAGATTAAGAAGAGGTGGCAAAATTACACAGAAGAACTATACAAAAATGAGCTTAACGTCCCTGATAATCACAATGAGGTGGTCACTGACCTCGAGCCAGACATCCTAGAATGTGAAGTGAAGTGGGCCTTAGAAAAGCTGAGCAACAACAAAGCTAGTGGAGGTGACAGTATTCCAGCTGAGCTATTCAAAATCTTAAAAGACAGTGCAGTAAAAGTGCTACACTCAATTTGCCAGCAAATTTGGAAAACTCAACAGTGGCTGCAGGATTGGAAAAGATCAGTTTACATTCCAATTGCAAAGAAAGGCAGTGCCAAAGAATGTTCAAACTATCGCACCATTGCACTCATTTCTCATGCTAGTAAAGTCATGCTTAAAATCCTACAAGCTAGACTTCAGCAGTATGTGGATCGAGAACTACCAGAAGTACAGGCAGGATTTCGAAGAGGCAGAGGAACTAGAGATCAAATTGCCAACATACGCTGGATCATGGAGAAAGCTAGAGAGTTCCAGAAAAACATCTACTTCTGCTTCATTGACTATGCTAAAGCCTTTGATTGTGTGGATCATAACAAACTGTGGCAAGTTCTTAAAGAGATGGGAGTACCAGACCATCTTATTTGTCTCTTGAGAAACCTATATGCGGATCAAGAAGCAACAGTGAGAACTGGACACGGAACCACTGATTGGTTCAAAATTGGGAAAGGAGTCCGGCAAGGCTGTATACTGTCACCCTGCCTATTCAACTTATATGCAGAGTACATCATGAGAAAGGCAGGGCTAGATGAAACAAAAGTTGGAATTAAGATTGCCGGAAGAAATATCAACAACCTAAGATACGCAGATGATACCACTCTAATGGCAGAAAGTGAAGAAGAACTAAAGAGCCTCTTGTTGCGGGTGAAGAAGGAGAGTGCAAAACTTGGGTTGAAACTTAACATTAAGAAAACCAAGATCATGGCATCTGGCCCTCTCAATTCCTGGCAAATAGATGGGGAAGAAATGGAAGTAGTGACAGATTTTATTTTCCTGGGCTCCAAGATCACTGCAGATGGGGACTGTAGCCAAGAAATTAAAAGACGCTTGCTCCTGGGGAGGAAAGCCATGGCAAATCTAGACAGCACACAAAAAAGCAGAGACATCACCCTGTCAACAAAAGTGCGTATAGTCAAGGCTATGGTCTTCCCAGTTGCAATGTATGGCAGTGAAAGTTGGACCATAAGAAAGGCTGAGCGCCAAAGAATTGAGGCCTTTGAACTCTGGTGCTGGAGAAGACTCCTGCGAGTCCCTTGGACTGCAAGGCGATCAAACCGGTCAGTCCTAGAGGAGATCAACCCTGACTGCTCTTTAGAAGGCCAGATCCTGAAGCTAAAACTCAAATACTTTGGCCACCTAATGAGAAGGAAGGACTCACTGGAGAAGAGCCTAATGCTGGGAAAGATTGAGGGCAATAGAAGAAGGGGACGACAGAGAATGAGGTGGCTGGATGGAGTCACTGAAGCAGTAGGCGTGAGCTTAAATGGACTCCAGAAGATGGTAGAGGACAGGAAGGCCTGGAGGAATTTTGTCCATAGGGTCGCGATGGGTCGGACACGACTTCGCAGCTAACAACAACAACAACAACAATCTTTTACCACCAATTGTTGGTGTAAAATGACCCACTATGTCAGTGTGTACCAAATCAAAAATGCGTGTTGACAGGCGTGTAGCATGTTTTGGAATTGCTGCTGCTTTGGATTTGGCTTTCTTGCAGACAGCACAATCCAAGAACACCTTACACCCCTTTAGATCCAAACCTCTTGCGAACTCTGGCATCTTCTTCAGAACACGGAAACTGGCATGACCCAATCTTCTATGCCACTAATGGATACACCTGGAATGCAAAGGTTTACCTGTTAGTGAATTCTCAATATTAGCATGTTTATTAGGAACCCCAGGCTTGCCATGAGCAACCTGTGTCTTATTTGTTCTCCTGTTAGCTTTAGGAGCCTTTCGAGTAGCAACAGGATCTCTCTCTGGGACAACTCTCACCGGGCCTGTGCTCTCCCTTTTTGGAGCTTGTATACTTGCCTGCTCTTGCGGCTTAGACTTTGGCTTTATATAATAAACACCACCAATCAACATGGTTAAAGCAACAATATCTCCATCTTTAACTACATAACTTGCTTTTTCAAGGTGATGGACCTGAAATTTAGAAACTCTAGACAAATGACTCTGACTAAGCAAATTACTATTGGCAGACAGAACGTAGTAAACGTCAGGAATGGATGGACTGAGCTCTTCAATATAAACAGTTCCTTTTCCCATGGCCTGAACAGGATGATTTGAAAAAGAGTAAAGTTCACGAAATTCAGGTTCAGGCTCGTACATCTCTGTGTACAGCTCTTTTCTGTAGCTAACATGTAATGCTGCTCCGCTGTCCAAAGTCCAAAGAAGTCATCTGTCGTACTCTGGTTGAGGCTGTGGATCGTTGGTTACAACCAATGTGGCAAGTGGAGCTTGCAGATCATGCCTGGGACCACGACCATGACCTTGTCGTCTGCCTCTACCTCTGCCTCCACTGGATTCTGTTCCTCTGGGCTGGTACGTGACGGACACTGGAAATCGTTGGGGACAATCCCGGGTGGCATGTCCCACACGATTGCAGATGTAGCATCTTGGCATCCTTGGAACATAGGCCCTTCCATGGAAGGGACGCTTTGCTGGAGCTTTTGATGCAGGTGGTTCCCTTAAATGTGGCACGGCTTGCATAAGTGCCTCTTCTTCAGTTAAAATCCTGCATACATGATCCACTGTGCGTTGAGCAATAGGCACTTGATTAATCTTAGTAATAGCATCTTTCCACTTGTAATTCAATGAATTGATGATAATGCTGATCATTTGAAAATCATCAATAAGATAACCTTTTTCACCCAGCTCTTTTCTAACTCCTTTCATTTTAGTCAAATGTTCTCCAATACGTTCACCAGGTTTTAATCGGGAACCATGGAACTCAGACAAAAGTAAACATGTTGACTCAATTGACGTAGGCTGATAACATGTCTCTAATTGAGTCCAAATTTGTTGGGCAGTTGCATCTTGTGAAAATGTGAGCTTCAGCTCAGTGTCCATTGACATCAATAATGTTGTACATGCTTTATTATCCAAGTCCCATGGCTGGACAGGAGGATTAAACACCATCATGTGAGTACCTTCTCTGTGTAGCAATAGGCCAACTTCATCTCTGAGCAATGATTCCTGCATGGACATTTGTGAGAGTGAGAGGCTCTGCAATTCATGTCTTAATACAGCTTCACCAGCAGATGGTGCTCTAATTTTAGATTCAGGCATCATTGTGACTTTGTGTGTAGACATTCGAGACTGCCCATAGTCATGTGACTGTAATATAGGAGCTTCTAGTTCCCATTCGTCTGACATGACACTCAATGGTGGGTGTGACTTTGGCTTTGGAGAAGAAGGAGGAGGTGAAGGCAACATGGCCCACACTGGCCTTTGAATCATTGATACATATTCTTTTGCCTGCTACAATCACTTTTCAAAAACACTAATTTGTTCACAGTAGCCTTGCATAGCCCTCTCTCACATAGTTGGCTCAGAGCTTGGAGGAGCATGAGGAATGTTCTCCAGCCTGACTTTAGGTTTTGCTCCAAGCCTTTGGAATTCATCATGTGCCCCTGGAGTATGGACATTTTCAAGGGTAGCTACCAGGGAGCTTGGGAAAGCAGAAAAAAGAGTGACTGACCTTGCATCGTCAACAGGAGCAGGTGTGTCTTCTCCAAGGCGTGTGGCTGAAGCGAGCGGAGTCTGTAAACTCAAAGGAAGATGCCCCAGAGACAGGCTCCGAGCCTCCCTTTTTTCCATGCTTTCCTTCCTGACATGTTTCAGCAGTTAATCACAGCTTCCTCAGTCGCCAGAACTAACTGATAACAGTCTCAGAAACATGCATCATCTAAAACAGGGGTGTCAAACTCAATTTCATTGAGGGCTGTATCAGCATTGCAGTTGCCCTCAAGGGGCTGGGTGTGCGTGGCCTAGCTGGGCGTGGCCTACTGGGTGGGCATGGCCAGAGTGCATATGGCCTACTGGGTGGGCATGGCCAGCTCTACATCGTTCGCATCAAGGGTGCCTATGGGGGCCTGGGCAGGAGTGGGACAGATCTGAGGGTCTCTGGCAGGAGGAGGGTCGGTGGGCCAGGGCCAAGGCAGTGGGGGCCGTTCCCTCACTGTTTCCAGGATGGCTTTGCGGGCCGCATGAAACCACTTCATGGGCTGGATCCGGCCCCCAGGCCTTGTGTTTGACATATCTGGTCTAAAACATAAATCAAACCATTCTCGGCAACCAATCTCAAGGAATAATTCTTCCTATCAGAGGTCGATGGATCGAAACCATTCTCTGCTACCAATGTCAAGGAATAATTCTTCCTATCAGAGGGCGATGGACCGTGCTTCAGATGATGCATAATGTGTGTGGGTGAAGGAAAATAAAGCTCGACGCATATTCTATTAAAAACCTTTTAATCACAAAAGAAAAAAACATAAACAAAAAAGCTAACTGACTACATCCTATCCCATCAGGCAATAAAAGAAAAGTGAAGACAAAAACTAGAAAAACTTTTTTACGCTTGCGCACACAGCAAAACTAACTCATAACATAGCTAGACCACATGACATTCACTATGGTTACCAGATAGGTTATCAACACAGGTGCAGAACAGAAGGAAATGCACAATTAGAATTGAGCTTTTCAGACGAACTAAAAAATCGTGCAGTGACACAGGTGACAGTAGCAAAAGTTTGCCCCTGGTTATCGGCTAATAAACAAATTTTTAAAATAGAAAAATATTTAACCTTGCCTTTATCTCCCATCATAAGGAGATTTTTTACCAAATTGAGATTGGACCAACTTCAAACAAACATGCTTTGGGGCAGATATAGGGGGATTCCTGTAATTGAAAGAGTCTGTTTGTGTGGGACGGGGGAAGTTGAAACAATGTCCCATGTAATTTTTGATTGCCCCCTGTATTCAGATTTGAGGGAACATCAGTTGGGCAGGATCTTTTATACTAGTACCCCTGTGTCTAAAGAGCGCTTCTTGCATCATTGTTTGTTAGGCTCTAATTTGCAGTTGGTGAAATGGATTGCCAAATATGCTGTAAAGTTGATGGAAATAAGAACAAAGTTGGTGCAGCAGAGTGTGGTAGATTGTAGGAAAGATCACTTGATTTAAAAATGTGATTTTAAAAGTAGTTTTAAGACTGTTTGGGGTAGACGCAGGGGTGATATTATAATATAATTTTAAGCATATTTAACCTGTATCTTAAATCATTGTATTCTATCCTGATTTTATTTCGATTGTATTTTGTTTCAGTTTCATTTTAAATTGTATTTTATTCAGTTTCATTTGAATTGTTTTTGTCAAGTTTTAGTGATATTTTGTTTTTGGAACTTGGCAATGTGATATGGCCCAAGTGCTAATCAATAAATAAAGATGATGATGATGACATGAGTTGGGCTTACATGTTCATTCAGATAGCTGTATAAATTCCTTTCCAATAGGCCCTAATGTACACTGAAACTCTTAAGCTGCCCTACCACTGATAAATTAGCACTTCCTCTGTAATTCATATCATGTGTTTCTTCTCTTTAATGTGTACTTATTTGTATGATGAATTTGCGGCAATGTTTTGTCCAGATGCTCATTCAGATGAACATGAATAAATGCTTTAGAGGTTATACAGGACTGGGCCAGGACTGCATTGAACAAGTCCATAATGTAGTAGATTAGAAACATAATTACTATAAATGGAGGGGAAAAAGATGCAGAAAAAGATCAGCATTTTTGGTGACCTTGGTTTATTATCATTCTATAACAAGTCTCTAATTTTACCTTGGATTTACATAAATTCTCACATTTTCCCATAGACCAGTCTACAAAGCTAACAAATCTACCAGAGAAAGATATAGCTTTAGAAACTATTAATTTCTTCATTCTTCTTCACAAGTGAGTACATTAGTAGCAAGTAAATTGATTAAGTCACTAAAAATATCAGAAGGAGTGTGTAGGAGGACTTGGCAAAACAGCCCTCAATTTCAGTAATAGCCAGCCAGCCGCATAAAAACTACAAGCAGGACAGAAATATTATGTTACCCCAATTGTTTGTCTCCAGCATACAATATTTCTGATCCTTAATGTCACTATATAACAAGTTCCATTTGTAGCCAGTATCTACTGTTCCTAAATTGATGTATTAATTCTAACATTATGATTTGCCTGTTAGAAAAAGAATACAACCATTTTGCTCAAAATAGCAAATATTTTATTTATTTGTAGATTGTAGAAGCTGGTTCTCATTATCTCTAAAGAATGTAATTAAAAACAAAAGAACCCATGAAATTGGTTCCAAAGAAATCCAGAAAGAGAAACATAAGACTAGGAGAGCAGTGGAGGTTCAACTAAGGCATTTGTTTGCCCAATACATAGTCAAAGTGCCACATTTAGAAAGTCTTACTCAATGAGTGATATTGGCGGCCGTTACAACATGCCCTGTTTGTCACTTTGTTAGGTTTATTACAACTAAGATTTAATTCACTCAATCTGTGAGGACTTGTCAAAGCATTAAGTTGGCAGCATTAAGTCTTCAACTATCAGAGAACTATTTGTTAAATCCACGGGAGATCTTCTTCTGCCTGATTTAGAAGCTATAAAATGTATATCTTTTCAAATTGTAACATATCACCTGTCTTTCATCTTGAAAATAGATCTTCATCCAGCTTTTGAGTTGCCTTAAAAATAATGGGTTTTAATTAATTATATTTCACTTTCCGTCTTAATTGCTTTGAGTTTTCTATGGGTGAGAAAATTGACTGGTAACTAAGATGCATAATTTTGTTTAGACTTATTTATTGATAATCCATACTAATTAGTCAATTTAGTTGTGGGCATTTTTTTTAAAAAATGGAATGTCAGCACTGGACAATAATTATTTTAAGCAATAGAAGTTAATGCTAACATCACAAGCCATTGTTTTTCAACCTTGGCCACCTAAAGATGTTTAGACTTCAACTCCCAGAATTCCCCAGCCATTGGGAGTTAAAGTCTAAACATCTTTAGGTGGCCAAGGTTGATGAGTTGATGAGAAAGACTGTTCCAAACAGATCTGCAGGGGACTAATTTTATTGGAGACAACTCTGCTTTTCACCATTGGCCGGAATATGATCTAGGACCAACTTTGGAGACTTGCATCTCCAGTCCTATTATATATTTCTGAGACAATTGCCATCACTTGTATACAGTACATGGTAATTTTCAGCAATTACTTCAACTCAGCCAGAACTCCTAAAAAAGGGTGGCATTGCTAGTAAGGAATTAGCTCTTGCTATGGAGGATTTCCTGTCCTTTAGGAACTCCATCTCCAGAGATTGAATTTTTTCTAGGGAGATGGATAATTAGCACAGGCTTTATTTGTCTGTTAGAATCTGTAGATTATTTTACCAAGCTGCAAATCTTTTTGGGAATTCTTTCCCTGTTCACCGCCCTGAGTCCTTCGGGAGAAGGGCGGTATAGAAATATTATTAAATAAAAATAAAAAATAAAAATAAAATAAATGGTATTGAAATGATCAGACAAGATTTTCTGCCTTCGGATTTATCTTCTAAAGCACAAATGAAAAAAAAAATGTGAGAAAAGGGGAAATAAAGCAATAAGTAGAAAATTGTTATGGTGGTTTGAGGGCTAAGGTACAGGTTCAAAGAGATGAGGATTCAAAAGTAGTTTTTAGCAGAGCCAATAGGGCTGCTTTGTTTCTTTTCCATTTGGTTCTGTATCAGCTGGTTCCCAAGTTGCAGATAAATTAATTAAATTTGAGAAAAATGTAATTTGTTCAACATTAAAGGAATGGGGATGTTTGACAACTACAAGCCTTTTCCACAACCTGGCTGTAGGTGTTTATAAAAATAATGCTAGAAAGTCCTGTCAGTAAAAATATTCCAGAATGAAGAAAAGTTTCAAACTTTAAAGTCTGTTCAACAATTCCTACAACCTTTAAATTTTCTGTTCTTCCACTGAGTGAAGTGTGCATAATCAAACACAGTGATGTATTCATCTGTACTGTGCCATCACAAGCTCCAGAGTGCTTTGCAAAATTACAGACTATATGCACTTCATTTATAATGGAAATTCAAGGACCTCTGGGTTAGAATCTGACAGCCATACTAGCAGCACAATCTATCAGGTTTAGATGATGGAGGGATGAGGAATACATTATCTGGAGATTTTTAACCAATGCACAAAAAATGTAATTATCAGTGCTGGCAAGTGGTCAGAATACTTGGGTTAGTATCTTATTAAAAAAAAAGAAAAAGAAATTTAGGTCTTTGAGTGAATGCAATTAATAACAGTTTATTCATATAGACTAGTTTAATATAGTTGCTTCAATATAAACCCTCTGGGTGACACAGCCTGATGCAATAAATGATCACATTCAGAACTAACTGAAAAAATAACCTTCTGAAGATTGCAATGCTTTAAAAGCAAAAGGGGAAAGGGAAGAAGCCAGGGAGGAAATTAATGGTGTTTAAAGCTGCAACTTAAATGAGAAAGACCTATCTGTATTAAAGAATAAACAGCTCCAATAAATATGATGGTACCTGTGTAAGTAGACAGGAATGGATACTATTTGGCAACGTCTTAACTGAAAAATAAATTACAGAAACAGAAACAGAAGGAGAAGGTCCAGACTGCAAGATATGGGAAACACTGTCTGAAAATACCCATTGGGTTTAATAAAAGGTGGACAAAAATACAGTTTTGCATAGATGTCATCATTTTGCAGATCTGGGTTGAAGAAAAGAGTACTCAAGCATTTTATCTTTTTCCAAAAATGTACTGACTCATTTTTTGCAAGATGGATCATGCAAAGCCTTGCAGATATCTGTATCTAAGGCAGAACTTTTAATGAACTATGGGTTCATTAAACTTACAAAACTAAAGCAAGTACATCCAATTTGGCTTGGCCTGCAGAAAAACAACCATGGTCATTAGTCCTTCTAAACTTCAGCATCTGCAGTAGAATTCTCTGATTCTGTATGAATCATTAATCTGAATATTTCTATGGATGAAAAATTGAATAGCATAGTGCCATCCCTATTGTTGAAAATCTATTTACAGCATACGTCTCTTTCTAGTTTCCTTGGTTATATTCATTATTACAAAGTGCTGGAAGGAACATGCTTATCCTAATAGATTACACAATACATAGGAAGAATCTCTGACCCTTTTCAAAAACCTCAAGGCTGCCACAAGCTAAGAAATTGCAGAAAATGAATCCTTGGTATGATAGCCCACAAACCAAAGTTGTCTTTCTCCTTATACTCTTTTTTGGAAATACTGAATTCATTCTTTGATGGCTGTTGTAACTACCTGATGTATCTACCTGGAATAATAATAATAATAATAATAATATTAATAATAATAATAATAATAATAATAATAATAATAATAATAATAATAATAATAATAATAGCATCAAACATCCACATCTGCCTATCCTAGATCTTTGGTAAGGACTCGATAGGTAGACAAAAATGCCAAATCCAGTCTTAACATCTGGCTGACTGTGCAATGACTGTGGTTGTGGGGCTTATGTACTCTGAGGAAGATGAGAGCTATGCCAGAGGTTCAACCATACTGGACAGGTCTCATCAAAGGAGTCAGACAAAGAGTGTCTCTCCCATAAAAAATATGGTGAGATGTAAATTTCAGAATGCCATACTGGGTCAGATGTTGCCTGGGTTAACAAGGTCTGCACTAGATGTTGGAGTTCCTGGATACCTGGTGAAAAATGGGTTACAGGACTCAGAACTGTTGGCTGAGCAACCAGGGCCAGCAGCTGCAGAACTACTGGAAGAAAAGGTGTTTATCCATCGCAAATACACAGTGATTGAAAACAAAGAAATAATGATCTGTTATTACAGTTCAAGTCCAACAAGAAGAGGATATCTAAAACGAATGCACCAGTTCTGGAAAGAACAATATCCAGAATCAGAAATAACAGAACAGAGACTAGCAGATCAATGCCAATTTATAATATGAAATAAAGTATTCACAGAAACAGAACTGGAGGAACTGCAAAGGTTTACCCAGAGCAAAGAAATCAAAGCCTTGCCAGAAGTAATTCAGAATGTAGAGGCAAGCCAGGGGGAGTTGGCAGTGAAGGAATCCAGCAGAGATATACAACTGTTCTCATTTGGAAACCAGGCACCTCTTCCTCAGGAAGAATAAAGCCCTGTAACTCAGGGCTATTCAACTTTTTCACCCATTGTACCACTTTTAGGATATGGCAAATATCGGAGTACCACCAGTTGCCTAGCAAGGTGTCAAAAACTTAATGATCCCCCCTAAAAAAAGGAAAAAAGTGATGAAGTACAGGTAGTCCTTGACTTACAACAGTTCACTTAGTGACTGTTCAAAGTTACAATGGCACTGAAAAAAGTGTCCCCCAAGCCACAGCTGAGCAAGACACCTACCTGCCTGCCAGGCAGCGCTCTTCCTCCTGTTCGAGGTTTTCATTGTTGTGAGCATTTCTGATGAGGATTGGCAGTGGGGGGGGGGTGGGGTGTTTGGTTTTTATTCCTACCATCTGCTGGGTGGTTGCAGCGGGTTTTGGTCACTTCATATGACCCTGGGAAACTGTGACCGTCATAAATATGAATCAGTTGCCAAGCATCTGAATGTAAATCACAAGACCCTGGAGATGCTGCAACATTCCAGCTGATTGGTGCTTCTTCTAGGCTCAGCAAAGCACTGGGTTCAGCACCAAGCTCCAGCTGGAGCCTGGCACTGATCCTGGCACTTCCACTGAGCCCTGACAGCACCGAAGAAGCGCTGATCCTGGCGCTTCCGCTGAGCCCTGACAGCCCTGCAGCTCCAGCCGTCTCTCGCTCAGGCTTGTGCGGTGCTGCCACTGGTTCAGCTCATTCCCCTCCCCCGCTACCACTTTTCTAGGATGGTTGCATACCACATGCCAGGTGCCAATGTACCACAGGTGGTACCCATACCACTGGTTGAAAAGCCATGCTCTAACTTAAGAAATAAAAGAATTGAAACAAAGAATAACTGAGCATCTAGAACAGCACAAAAACAACACAAAAAGGCTGCCTGCATTGAAGCTTGTTCCAAAGAAACAGCTAGCGCAAGCATTAAAAGATGTAAATACTGCAATATCAAGTATAAGCACCAATTCACTGCAAGAAACAAACCAACTAATGTACAGCACAGCTGCAGTTATAACTGAATACCTGGGATGCAATGTCAACAAAGAAGAAAAACAAACAAACAGTGCACCACAAAAATAGAAGGTTAGACTAGAAAATAAGATCAGCAAGTTATGATCACATGCAAGCAAGCTAGAACAGATGAAAGAAAAGAAGCTGAAGAACAAGAAGACCAAAGAATACCTAATCAAGAAATACCACTTAGAAACAAGGAAGATCAAGGAAGCATTGGAAATAATAAAGCAGCAAATAACAGCTATAGCCAGGAAAATCAGTAGATACGAAGCTCAAATTGCAAATTATAGGCAGAACCTCCAATTTCAATCCAATCAGAAACGTTTCTAGCAATCCATCAACGGAGAAAGTGCAATGAATCAGTCAGTGACAAGGAAGAAACAGTGCAGTTCTGCAAGCAGATATGGGATAACCCAAAGAAACACAACAATGATGCGGCTTGGTTAAAAGAGGTGGATGCAAATAAAACAGAAGTTGAAATGAAAGAACTAGTAATAACAACAAAAATGGTAGAAAAAAGAGCAAGGAAGATAAAAAATGGGTCAGCACCAGGCGAAGATGAACTGCACAGGTTTTGGTTGAAACTTCTAACTGTTATATACCCACTCATTGCCAAGCAGTTCAACAATATACTACAAGGAGGAGAAATTAAAAAGTGGCTAACAACTGGGAAAACCTATCTAATAATGAAAAATCCAGCAAAAGGGGCAACACCAGGCAATGAAAGGCCCATTACCTGCTTACCAACAATTTTCAAATTGCTAACTGGTGTGGTAGCTAATGCAGTACAACAGCAGTTGAAAACAATCTCTTTCCACCCAAGCAGAAAGGAAACTGCCACAATAGCAGAGGAACAAAAGATCAACTCCTAATAGACAAAATGATCTTGGAAAACTGCAAGAAAAGGAAGATCAACCTGAATGTGGCATGGATTGACTACAAAAAGGCATTTGACTCTCTGCCACATGATTGGATAATCAAGTGCCTAGAAATAACAGGAGTTATCAGAAATTTTGTGCAAAGATCAATGGCACAATGGAAGACACAGTTGCAGGTCAATGGTGAAAGACTGGGAAAGGTTAATATCAAGAGAGGAATATTTCAAGGAGATTCATGATCACCACTACTATTTGTTATTGCACTGTTTCCTCTGTCAACAATACTGAATAACTCAGGACATGGCTATCAAACATCAAAAACATCTGCCAGACTATTCCACCTCCTTTACATGGATGATCTGGAGCTGTTAACATTAAGAGTAATAGGCGCCTTGGATCCCAAAACAACTGGAACATCACTTGAACACCATTGGCACTGACAAATTCGCCATAGTCAATTGCAAAAGGCGGCCTTACTGGGATCTGCTTCCATCCTGTGATGATATCTATAATACCATCAAACATCCACATCTGCCTATCCCAGGTCCTTAGTAAGGACTCGATAGGTAGACAAAAATGCTAAATCCAGTCTGAATATTTGGCTGACTGTGTGATCATTAACAACAACAACAATAACAACAACAATAATAAAGTTGGAAGTGACCTTAGAGGTCATCTAGTCTAACCCCCTGCTCAGTCAGGAAAATTATAAGGGTAGTCCCTGAAATGATATTTTAAATAGCAAATAGATTTTGCATGCTGTGTGGATGGTTTTGCAGTCATTTAATATATTCCATGAGCCACTCCCAAAGGTATACACAAAGTGGTACCGCTTGGGCTACTCAACTGAGCAGTCAAATAGTGTGATTTGTATAATTAGTGTAATTTTGTAAAACAGAGCATGTTTTCTGTTTGGATATTTCCAATGAAGATTTGCTACCTTCCCAGGTTTTGAGCAAGCCTGAGTAACCAATAGTCCATAGCAGATGCCTTGCACCCTATTTTTCACACAGAGAGGGTCTGGCTGAGAATTAGTTTGTTTTTGAGGAGCAGGGGACTTTAGGGCAGTGGCCCCCCAATCTTTTGGGCACCAGGGACTAGTTCCGTGGAGAGAGTTTTTTTTCTGTGGACTGGAGAGGGTGTAGTTTTGTGTGCTGCCTGCGTCCCAGAGATGGGGCTTCACTTGTTTGTGTGGCCTAGTTTCTGGCATGCTGCAGTCTGGTGTTGGTCCACAGACCGGGGGTTGGGGAATCCTGCTTTAGGAGGATAAAACTGATGCCTTATGTTTCTCAGTTTTAAAGCACACATTCTATTCCCTAAGCACTTCCAAATGTACAGTACATATAACACACATAAATTTTAAGGAAAAAAAAGTTCTGTTAAGCCTAGCCCTGAATAATTAAAAAAAACAGTTCTAAAAAATTCCAACTACTATTGAGAAACACTGCTTCTAGAGAGTCAGTTGTCAAGATGTTTGCTTCAGACCAGGGACAAACAAGCTGAAGTTCACCACCTTTACAGGATTGTTGTTATAAGAAAAAAAGGAATAGAGGATTGTTAGCATGCTGCCTTGACTTCTTTAAAGAAAGAGGGCATAGCAATGCAGTGTATAAAGAAACCAGGAAGAACTAGTGGTCTGAGAGGAAAATAAAACCATGGAATTGAAGGGACAGTTGTAATTCTTTATTTTGACAAACTGGGCATGGCAGTATAGCTGGTCAGCGGCAAATGTAAGTTATTAGATTTATCCAAGGTAGGATCCTTCTTCATGAATTCCAAATTAGGAAGGAAAAAAGTAGAGAAAAATAACTGGGAAATATATTCAAAGACAGCTACTATTAAGTGGGCAGATATAGCATTTTTCTAAAGGTATGCAGAGTTATCTGATATGATAGTGACCTTCCATACTGATTGGAAAATTCTATGAGCTGAAGTCCACACACCTTAAAATTGTTGAAGTTGAGAAATACTGCAGCATCTCATATGAGCATGACTGTTTCTATCTCTTCCAAAGATTTTAGCCAGGAAATAAGTTCTGTGTGGCTAGAAAAAAAAGTAACAGAGCCAGGAAAAGACTAACCTATTAATGCAACCCAAGATTCTGTTACAAGAGAAATGATACAAATATCTTTGAATTAAGTTCAAATTATGGTGATCCCATACCAGTGAAGTTTTCTTTGGCAATAAGGAACTGCTTTGCCATTCCCTTCTTTGTGGGTGGTTCTTTTTTGCAAACATCCCAATATAATCTACAATCTGTCTTAGTGACCTTCCATCCAAACCAAGGTCAGCTAAGAGTTATAGCAGTACTTAAAAGTTTGTGAACTCTTTTAAACGTTCAGTATTTCTGCATCAACATGACCTAAGATGTGATTTGTTCTCCACCCAAGTCCTAAAACTAGATACAGAATTAAACAAATGAATCAAAAACTTATTGGGTTGCCTCCTTTCAAGATGGCTGCTGCTTGGTAAGGTTTCTTTTTTCCTCTTACCAGCGATCTGCTGATTTCACTGCTAAAGCTGGTTCCTTGGCAGTGCTGCTCCCTGGTTTTGAATGGGAGCACTTAGGAGGGACCCAAGATGACTTTTGGATGATTGTGGACCTAGTGGGGAAAGGGGGAGGTCTTGAAGATTCCAGTTCCCTCTGAAAGCAATTGAAAAGTCACTGGATGTATCCACCTTCCTGTCAAGCAGTTTCATTTTCTAAGCATGCTGGAATTTTAACTTTCACTTTTTGACTTATTGTTTTATTTTGCCTTTTGCTTTAAAATTTGAACAGTGGTTCATCACTGATTTATTTCCAGCCCTTGCTGGACCCTACTTGCTTTTTCTCTGTTTTCCTTCTAATATATGTTGTTCTGGATAACCTCTGTCCCTTCCATATGGAAAATATAGCAACGTTCTGGGTGATAGTGAAGAGACATTAGACTCTCACCACTGGATTCTGTATTTTGTGAATTTGCAAAATACTTGGAGTTTATTTCTACTGAATTTTTCTTATAATTTTGGATTGAAATAACCAGTGCTTTGTTGTCATAGGGCACTCTGGAACAGAGTTCCAGCACCTTTTTTGACAGATTTTCCAAGTTTTAAAAAGTAACTTTTGAAAATTTGATCTTTAGTCCACATGGACTTGAATCGCTCGGTTAAGTATAATAGGTCGGTGGCAAAGTCATTAAAACAGTGCATGCATGCTGGTTGTGATGGTGCTGCTCGGCTTGTGGCACTGCTTGGCTTGTGATTTGTCATGTGGTTGCATGCTGAGTGCTTACTGCGGGCAGCAACTGTTATGTTTCGTTACACAATTGACGTGTGGGTGTGTGTACAGTGATTGACTCTGTGCAAAAGGTAAATAATTTATTTTTAAAAATTGTTGGTGAATTGAAATTATTTTTAATTTTTAGTGTAAAATTTACTATGAACATTTGCATTAAATACAATAAATTACATTTGTGTTAAGAACTGAATATTTTTTTAAAATAAAAGATTAACAAGATGTGAGTTCCAGCACCTTTTTTCTTACAAAAAAAGTATTGGAAATAAGAGTGATGGGAAGCAGCCAGTTCACACCAGATAGGCAGAACCGGTAGCTAATTTTTTCTTGCTCAGGCCCAGAATGGACTTCTGGAAGAGGCATCCACACAGAGAACCGGTTGTTCACATATTTGAATCCCACCACTGAATATAGAGGAAAATATCTGTTTTGTTCTTTGTTCCCTGATTAAGTTCCACAGATTAAAATGGCTGAACAGTGTCTGAAATCTAAGAAAGAAGGGTGGGAAAATATGCAGCCTCTAGCTGGTATTCTCTTACATAATTTTGATCAAACTTTAATGATTCTTCAAAAAATGTTACAACCTGAAGCTTTATCTTTGGTTGAAGACACACAAAAGAACTTTCGTTCAGTTCTAGATCAAGGATATAGTATCACGGCTGAAGAACCAATGAAGTGGATTTCATTTGTTGTTCAGAGGTTTAAGTCTCCAATATTACAGCCTTAGCTGGAAGAGAGGGAGACAAATTCTTTTCCTCTACAAAGGAATCCCTTACTGATAACTGGTAAGTACTTCTGCTTTTCACTCTGACTCTGACTCTGAGACATATTGTAGAGACCGAATTTACTAATTTAATTAAACAACAATTGACAAGAGATGATATTGAGAAAAAAACATAGATTTTTGATCCAGGATGATGTAATGTATTGGGCTTGCTTGTTAACACCACGTGGTAATGGCTGGCAGGCTGCTGGAGCAGGGAGCTAGCTAATGGCTCCCAGCAACTCAGACAGCCCGTCTTCAGGGCTGCTATTGGTTGCCCGTAGGTGGCAATAGGTTGCTTCAAACCTATTGGCCACCGTCTAGGGGCCAGGCTATAAATTGCTGCATCTGTAGCTCTGTTCTCTAGTTCAGATCCTGCAAGCAATAAACCATGATCTTTGCTGAATTCACTCACCTCGTCTTCATTCCTGCGCAATGAACCCAGTATACAACACTGGTGATGAAGGTGGGATCCTGCTTCTCCATCAAAGCTGAAAGTCACTAGGGGAGAGGCAGCATTCTCCTGGTGGGAAAAGCAAATTCCTCCCCCCCTACGGTTGGCTAGCTAAGCCACGCTAGTGACCACGTGTTCAGAGGACCAGTCCCTGGGCAATGGAGAGGCAGGATTCGAAGACACTGAGATCCAGCCGCGAAGACCAGCAGAATGCCCAAGGTTGGAAGGCTGTGAGAATTCAACATCAAACAACCAGAAGGATGACCTGTCCCAGGTCGAGAACTACCTTTGGGCAAACCAGGTCGCAGAGGACATACTGAAGGCCGCCATGCTGCTCTGTGTGTGCGGCCCAGCGATGTTCGATCTGGCCAAAAACCTGTTTGCGCCTGCACCGTTGGAATCCATCTCCTACGCTGAACTGAAGAAGAAGCTCGGAGAACATTTCCAACCAAAGATGTCGTTGATTGCATGGTGCTATGCCTTCGAACAACAAATACAGCAGCCAGGAGAGACCGCATCCAAGTACATTGAGGCCTTGAGGCAGGCTGCATGCCTCTGTCGATTTTCAGATGTCGAAGAGCGACTTTGAGACTGGCTTGTCTGTGGCCTCTGCAACCAAGAGCTGCAGCAGAGACTTTTTGCCAGAGAGGTCCTGTCATTCGCAGATGCCCAGAACAAAGTCATGGCAGAAGAAGCTGCCGGTGGAGCCGTCTGAATGGTCTGGCCCACCAAAACGATGCAGCATGAAGAAGCCGTCCACCACGAGGATGCAGAACTCACCAAGGACTCAGAAGAAGATGCCAAAGTCAACAGGTTGCACAGAAAACTCAACCAGCAGCTCCGTAGCAGCAAGCAGCAAGAAACTACTCACAAGGCAAATCTCTTGCCTAGACGTTCAGGTTGTGGCGGCTGCCACCAATGCTTGGACTGCAGGTTCTGGACAGCCATGTGCCGGGTCTGCAGAAAAACTGGCCACATCGCATCAGTTTGCAGAGGTAGCCAGAGGGACCATCCACCACGAGGATGCAGAACTCACTGAGGACTCAGAAGAAGACGCCAAAGTCGACAAGTTGCACAGACAACCCAACCAGCAGCTCCACAACAGCAAGAGACTACTCACAAGGCAGATCTCTTGCCTAGATCTCCAGGTTGTGGTGGCTGCCACCAATGCTCAGACTGCAGGTTCCGGACAGCCATGTGCCGGGCCTGCGGAAAAATCAGACACATCGCATCAATTTTCAGGGGTTCCCAGAGGGACTGGTCATCGAATTGCCAATCGGAAGATCCACCCAGGAGAGGTACTGGGACCCCAGGGCTGTTCAGCATAGGGTTTTGCTCAAGCCATGGAAGTGTCTGCCCGACACACCTTTAAACCCAAGTATAGACTTCAGGTGGAGTTGCAAGAGGTCCCCTGTAAGATGGAGCTGGACACAGGCTCAGCCATTTCCATTATTTCTCTGGACACTTTTAATTTTGTGTGCAGTTGCAGTAGAAGATGGGCCAAGCTGAGGCCCTCTGACATACTTTTAACAGATTTTCAGAACACAAAAGTTGCAGTCAAGGGTGAAGCCACCTTGACCGTTAAATTAAAAAGGGGTTTTCAGGGCATCTGGATGTTGTCATAGTAGGGGGCCAGAGAACGAGCCTAATTGAGCTCAATTGGTTTGATGAACTAGGCATCCAAGTAACCGGTATCAACCGGACACAAGTCGCGAGTCTAGCGTCAGTTTGTGAGGACTTCGCAGACGTATTTGATTCAGCCCTAGGAACTTACACGGCCCTGCCAATAGCATTCAAACTAGACCCAAACATTCTTCCCATCAGGATAAAGCCTCGCAGGGTCCCCTTTGCCCTCAAGCACAAAATAGACACGGAACTAGACAAGCTTGTGGAACAGGGCGTTTTGCAACCAGTAGATGGTGGGGAGTGGGAAACTCCTATTGTAACACCACTTAAAGCCAACGGGGAAGTCAGAATATGTGCAGATTATAAATGCACAATTAACTCGGCCCTTAAACAGCACGCATACCCAGTCCCCGTGGTGAGCCACATCTTGGCATCTTTGCAGAGTGGCTCCACTTTTGCGAAATTAGATTTGGTGCAGGCCTATCAGCAACTACCTGTTGATGAGGCCACAGCCACAGCACAGACAATTGTGACTCACAGGGGGGCTTTCAGACTAAAGTGCTTGCAATTTGGAGTCAGTGTAGCCCCAGGCATTTTTCAGGGCATCATGGAATGCACACTCAAATGCATTCCAAGGGTTTGCCCCTATTTTGACGATGTGATTATTGCCGGAGAATCCACAGAGGTGCTAGCAAGGAGGCTCAGAGCAGTCCTGCAGAGGCTGCATGAAGCAGGCCTCAAACTAAAAAAGAGCAAATGCAGTATTGGGGTTCTCTCAACTGAATTTCTGGGGTTTCACATTGATGCTAATGGCATCCACCCAGCTGAGTTCAAAGTGAAGGCCATTCAGATGGCACTTAGCCCTAAAACAAAAGGAGAGCTGCAAGCATTCTTGGGCCTCCTCAACTTCTACCATATGTTCCTTCCTAACAAGGCTGCAGTGGCAGAGCTGCTCCACAGGCTCTTAGATAAAAAAGCTTCTTGGAAGTGGACCAGCATTCATGAAAAAAGTTTTCAGGACCTGAAGGCACTTCTGTCGGTGAGTTCCACTATCACTCATTTCAGGGAGTCTAAACCAGTCTGTTTAGCATGTGACACATCTCCATATGGGGTGGGTGCAGTCTTTTTTTATTGAAAAGTTTTACAATACATTTTTTAAAAAGACAAAACCCCTCCCAGCCCCCTCCCCCCTCCCCTCTCCCCAACCCTCCCCAACAGCCTCCCTCCCCTTCCCCTCCCCCCTCCCCGACTTCCCAGAGCTCAATACAGGGTATAAATATACAAACAATCATAGTCTACCTTATGCAAACAAAAATAAAATATTAAATCTATCGTACTTTAACTCTTATAAAATAACTACAAGCAATTTAAATATCACATCAATACTTATTCAAATGCTAGATGAAACTTTTTAGTCCCATATTTATTCTGGATATAATCAATCCATCTTGTCCACTCCACAATATATCTTTGTTGCGACTGATCTTTCAAGTACGCTGAGATCTTTGCCATTTCCGCCAGGTTGCAAACTTTTAAAGTCCATTCTTCTATAGTCGGCAGTTCTTCCTTCTTCCAATATTGCGCTACTAAAAGTCTCACTGCCGTAATTAAGTTCAACATCAGCTTAGTGTCCACCACAGTAGTATCAGTAATAATACCCAGTAAAAACAGTTGCGGACAAAACTTTATCCTTTTCTTGAATATCTTTTGCATGTTCCACCAAATTTTAATCCAAAAAGCTTTAACCTTTTTACAGGTCCACCATATATGAAAATATGTTGCATCTTCACCGCCACACCTCCAACATTTGGGCTGGCAGTTTGGATACATACTTGCTAGTTTTTTTAGGATCTAAGTGCCACCTATAAAACATTTTATAAAAGTTCTCTCTTAAATTTTGAGCCTGCGTAAATTTTACATTTCTCACCCAAATCTTTTCCCAAGTATCCATTGTAATGACTTCTTGAAAGTTCTGAGCCCACTTTATCATACAATCTTTAAAAAGTTCTGTCTCTGAATCAATTTCTATCAATGCAAGATATATCCTTTTAATATGTGCTTGACCTTGATCTCTAATTTGCTTTACCAAATTTTCATCAATCATTGAAAAACCAATTTTCTGGTCTTCCTTCCACCTGGCCTGTAATTGCCCATACTGAAACCAAGTTTGTACAATCTTTTCTTCTCTTAAAATATGATATGGCTTTAATTGCCATACATTCCTTTCCAAACTTAAAATTTCCTTATATGTAATCACATCATGTTTAAACCCAACATTTATATTTTCTATTGCATGTTTCGGTATTGCCCATATAGGTATCTGATAATTTAACTTGTGTCTATACTTTTTCCAAACTCGCAACAGAGCATACCTTAAAATATGTACCTTGAACGTATTATCCACCTTCTTATCATACAATAAGTATGCATGCCATCCAAATAACAAATCATGACCTTCAAGATTTAGTAATCTCGCTTGAGTTAAATTAAACCAATCACTTATCGCTGACAAAGCAGCAGCTTCATAATACAATTTAAAATTAGGCATTTTAAGACCACCTCTCTCACACGTATCCTGCATAATCTTAAATTTAACTCATGGCCTTTTCCCTGCCCAAACACATTTATTAATACCTTTTTGCCATTCCTCCAGGTTTGAATCCTTTTTAAGTATAGGTATCATTTGAAATAAAAATAAAAATTTTGGCAAAACATTCATTTTCACAGCTGCAATTCTTCCCAATAAAGATAATTGTAATTTTTTCCAGCTATCCAATTCTTTTTGAACTTTTCCCCATAAGTTTTCATAATTATTTTTATATAACTTTACATTTGAGGGTGACAAATATATCCCCAAATATTTAACCCTTTTAACTATTTCAAATCCTGTTAGCTCTTCTAAGACAGCCTTTTGTAATACTGTCATATTCTTAGACAACATTTTGGTTTTTTGTATATTAACCTTAAATCCAGAAACTTTCCCATATTGCATTATTATCTCCATCAATTCTACAACTGAATAGTCAGGCTGAGTCACTGTAACAACCAGATCGTCTGCAAACACCCTCAATCTATAATCCTGATCTCTAATTTGAATTCCCTTAATTTGTCCGAACCCCGTATTTTAATCAATAATATCTCCAATGTTAAAACAAATAATAAGGGTGACAATGGGCACCCCTGCCTTGTACCCTTTTCAATGTTACATACTTCCGTCAAACTATTATTAACTATTATGCGGGCTTTTTGCTTTTGATATAATGCCCTGATTGGTTGTAAAAATTTATCCCCAAATTTCATTTTATCTAATACTTTCAACAAAAATTGCCAATCCAATTGATCAAAGGCTTTTTCAGCATCCAAGAAGATCAACGCTGCAGGGATCTGATTGTTTCTTTCCAAAAATTCCAACAAATCTACTATATGCCTCACATTGTTCTTCATTTGTCTACCACTTATAAACCCAGTTTGATCACCATGAATTACTTGTTGCAATACCCTCATTAGTCTATTAGCTAAAACCTTTGCAAATATCTTGTAGTCCGTGTTCAAAAGTGATATTGGCCTATAATTTTTTGCTTGGGTGACATCCTGGTCTTCCTTTGGAATCAAAGAGATAAAGGCAGTTTTCCAAGACGGAGGCACCCCTCCTCCCATTTGAATTGTCTGAAACAATTCCCTTAATGGCTTTACCATCTCTAACTGTAAATTTTTATAATACACAGCAGTCAATCCATCCGTACCTGGTGCTTTACCCACTTTCAATTGTTTAATTGCTGAAAGGGGTGGGTGCAGTCTTGAGTCACTTAGAGAAAGATGGAACCTAAGTTCCCATTGCACTGTTCTCTGCTGAGTGTAACTATGCTCAAATTGACAAAGAGGCATTGGCCATGGTAGCTGGAGTTAAAAAATTCCACGACTACTTATATGGCAGGGACTTCACGGTCTTCACAGACCACAAACCGCTACTGGGGTTATTCACCACAGACAAACAGACACCCCATGTATTATCCCCTAGAATGCTGAGATGGTCTATTTTGTTATCAGCGTACAAATTTAAGCTGATTCACAAACCCGGCAAAGAAATGGGTCATGTAGATGGCCTGAGTAGGCTTCCACTGCCACAAATCGAACCAGATCCAGCCCCAGTGGCCCGCATATTGTCCATTCAGGACTTGCCAGAGTTTCCCCTCCCTACAGGGGACATAGCTGCAGAAACAGCAGCTGATAAGACACTAAGTAGAGTGCTTTCTTGGGTGCACACAAGGTGGCTGGATAAAAGCCCAGACCCTGAATTTCAGAGTTATTTTACTAGAAGACATGAGCTATCAGCTCACAAGGGTTGCATCCTATGGGGGAACAGGGTCATAATCCCCACCTCACTAGGAGACAGGGTCTTGCAATCACTGCATGAAGGTCATCTGGATATTGTCTGTATGAAAGCTTTAGGTAGAAGCTACTTCTGGTGGCCAGGTTTAGACAAGGCCATTGAACCCCAGGTGCATGGATGTTACACATGTCAACAATCAAGGCCTGAAATGCTGCATGCTCCAGTTCACAGGTGGGAGGAGAGTCACACTCCCTGGTCTAGAATTCACATAGACTTTGCTGGGCCCTTTCAGGGACAGCTCTTCCTTATAGTGGTCGACAGCCACTCTAAATGGCTTGAAGTAATTCCAGTTGCTTACATGACTACTGCTAGGACCATCCAGGTGCTTAGGAAACTCTTTGCCACACATGGGCTGCCAGACATCATAGTATCAGACAATGGAGCCCAATTTACAGTGGCAATTTCAGGCATTCCTGAGAGCAAACCTCATCAGGCACACAGCATTGGCCCCATTTCATCCTTCTTGTAATGGTCAAGCCGAACACATGGTCCAGACCACAAAAGAGTCACTGAACCATATAGTGACTGTGGACTGGCATCACAGATTGGCAGATTTTTTACTTTGCCAGCATTCCACGCCCTGCACGGCTACAGGGAAAAGCCCAGCAGAACTACGTTGGGGGAGGCGACTGATCACAAAACTGGACAGGTTGCATCCAGATAGGGTGGCAGCAGAAGCTTTGTGCCCAAATCACCCGAGGGGGCTGCAAGTGGTTGATGGGGTGTGGGCCAGGAACTATGGGCATGGGAATTTGTGGGTGCCTGGAAAAATTACTAAAACGTCAGGCCCCCTCTCTTACAAAGTGGGGCTGGAGGGTGGGTGAGTTGTATGGTGCCACATTGATCAGCTTAGGAAGCATTTCCCAGAATGGCCACAAAGTGAGGATTTCATCACAAATCCTTACCAAGGTCCACAAACTGTCAGCCAAGCTGGCCCATGCATAGACTCTGAAGGCTCACACGGCCCAAGCAATGAGGAGTTGGCCATAGAGGAGGGGAGCCCGGATGTGCAACATAGGTCCCCTGATGGACAAAGCCAACCTGATGGCTTCAGCTGCTGTGCTAACTCTGCTGAACAAACTGACTCTGGGGTGAGCCAACCTGGAAAGGCCAGCCAGAGAGCACCAAGCCACTCTGAATCGCTTGAACTAAGAGACGCTGGTCTACCCAGCCTGGCAGGCAAGCTGGTAGGCCAGGACGTTCCTGGGTCCCCCAGGCGTTCCACAAGGCCATGCAAACCTCCTGCTTATCTGCAAGAGTTTGTTCTGAAATAATAAAGTTATAATGTTGTATGTACCCTTGTATTTAATGCTGACCTACAAGATTGTAATGGACAATGGAGCTATAATATTGTAAGTACTTTATTGTGCTGCTAGTGGAACTTATTCACACCAGTGTTAAGTCTTTGTAAAGTGTATTGCTGTAATTACTTTCTATGGTTGCTATAGTGTTGTTCATTCTAAGGGGGGAGGGGTGTAATGTATTGGGCTTGCTTGTTAACACCACGTGGTAACGGCTGGCGGGCTGCTGGAGTAGGGAGCTGGCTAACAGCTCCCAGCATCTCAGACAGCCCATCTCCAGCGCTGCTATTGGTTGCCCCTAGGCGGCAATAGGTTGCTTCAAACCTATTGGCCGCCGTCTAGGGGCCAGGGTATAAATTGCTGCATCTGCAGCCCTGTTCTCTAGTTCAGGTCCTGCAAGCAATAAACTATGATCTTTGCTGAACTCACTCGCCTCGTCTTCATTCCTACGCAACGAACCCAATACACAACAGATGATCTATTTATAACTTTGGGATGATCCAGGATAGTTAAAATGCTGTGGTAAATTTTCTTCAAGTAGATTACAATAACATCTTGTTAACAGAAATATTTGAAACTTTAATTTTGATTGGTTTTACTATTATTGTTTTTCCTGTTAATTACTTTGTCACTAATATAACATACAGAAGACAGTACAAGTTGTTAATAGATTTAGTAGTTTAAAATTTTTAGGAGGGCCTGTTTCACAGGGGGTTGGAATGAACACTTCGGCCACGTGTACCTGAATAAACCAGTTAACAGCCATCCATCTCAGTGTGGTAACTCGCCGACCGTCCGGACACAACACCCAAGGTCCCTTCCAACTACTTCTTCTTCTTCTTCTTCTTCTTCTTCTTCTTCTTCTTCTTCTTCTTCTTCTTCTTCTTCTTCTTCTTCTTCTTCTTCTTCTTCTTCTTCTTCTTCTTCTTCTTCTTCTTCTTCTTCTTATGTTTCCCTCAAATGCTTTCATGGAATTGTCCTTATAGAACTAACCATTTACTGTTTTTCTCTGATTATACATTTCTCTGAATATATATTTAAATATAAACACACAACTGGGAAGGTGCTGATATATTCTAGCTAGATTTCACCTTGCAGGTTAATTGAGCTGCCCATTGTCTTGGTCAACAGTCCTGAAGATCATCCTGAGACTTTATTAATGCTCCTGCTGCTGTTCCATTAAACAAAAGCTTTTTTGTGGCTGCAGAATCCTAGGCAGACATACAATGTGCACTAATTCCCTTCCTTATTAAAATTGTCCTTATCCAGAGCACTGCTGGTTTGTTGCTCTTACTTCAGAGAAGACTTTGAAACAATGAAGCTACTCCTGGTTTTTAACATGGTCTGCTTCTTCCTCTGCTATTTCCCCAGGCAAACATAGTCAGGTCATTGCCTTGTGCTCTTATTTTAATCAAGGTGTCTTAATTTATCTTCGGTGTAAAAAAAAAACCAGCCCAAAGGCTATTGAAGTAAGATGTGACACAGTTTTTACAGATCCCTTAATCTTTCTAATAAGAACATCAGTCAATCACACAATATCTTGTTTCATGGGACTGAAAGTGAAAGGTGACCATTTTAGAACCTTAGAAATTCTCTTCATTATTTAATGAATTATAGTTTTGTTCCCTGTCCTCCTTGTATGATCTCAGACTGCAAAACACTTGAAGATTGCAAAGCCCAGAATGGAGTAGACAGAATAAGGACCCTGCACCTTCATGAGGCATTTTGTTCTACTACCAAGGCAAGGTTGGTAATGCTTCAGATCACATTGAGAAACAGTTAAATATCAATACATTTGTTCACTGATGCCAATATATCTTATTCACTGATCATAGAAATTTAAAACTTGACTTCAAAGGATGCATCACTAGTGAAGGCCATAATCCTTTCTTTTGCTGGTGTACCTTTAAGCTCCCAATCATTGCTTGAGAGAATGGGAAGATAATTGCATGCAGGTCTGATGTTTTACAACCATACATGCAATTTTCTACTAAACTTGAGGAAGAAAAATAGCTATATAAATACTGCTATTTGGAGGAAAGAAAGCATACTGGTTAACTAACAGAAGCCATGATTGATGTTAGAAGTTAGCTACTTTGCCTTGGGAACATTGCAGTAGCAATCTTTTAATGGGAAGGCCATTCTATAATTTTGCTAGCAATTATGTCATCAGATGACTTGTTTCCCCCCAGCCCTCTTTTTTCTTTCTAGTTCTTATACTTCTATTATAGTAATAAAAATATATATAATAATTGATGAATTATATATACAAGAATGAAGTCACAGCTGTCAGTTCTTTAAGTGGTGTTGGTCTTCATACACATTAAATTCTTCCCAAGGACCTAAGATGTTGTATGTGTATGAGCATAGTACTGTATATATTTGTGAATCCAAGCAGTGTGGCCTTTTGTAATTGACAGATGGAGATTTCATCAATATGGAAATTTTCTAAATCCCCTGTGCAAATAACCAATGGGACCATCATGGCTGGTTTATGCCATAATCTTTCAATTTCAATTTTCAGATCTTGGTGCTTTGTGATCTTCTCCAATTTTATTATTATTACTATTGTTCTACAACAAACTAAAGCAAGCTAAAGGGTTAAAATGCTTCTTCATCCACTGAAACTTTGGTTAACATTTCTTGTTTCATCAGAAATTTAATTAAGAAGAAACATTAGCATTAGTATTAGCATTAGCATTATTATTAGCCATGATTCCTGGATAATTAGGTCATTTTGAAATTTTTCATCTCCAAGTTTTTTTTCCTGGAGGCAGTCAGCTGGCTGACTTGCTTATGTTTATTTTTTATAAACATTAATAACAAGTGGGTATTTTCTTTTTATATTCATTTAATTCTGCAACATTTCTGATTAATCTGTGGAACTAAGAGAAAGGGAAGCTTGGAACAGCTCAGGTAATCTAAATTTCTCATGTCATACTTCTTAATCTAAGAATTCTCGGGGATTTTATTCTGCAATGATGCTCAGCTCCCTTTTTTATGGCCAGGATTTAAAACTTGCAGTTGTACAATAAACACTAGAGAGTTGGCCCTCTGTTATGACAGTAATAGCTACTCTAGAAGTAGCTCGGATAAGGGGAAATGATAGAAATTAAGCAACTATTATCCAATTTCTACTGGTTGAAATGCACTTCCCTCTCTCACTTTTGGCTGAATTACAACAGGAAGCAATTTTACTCTTACAGTCCACCCCAATTTCATAGTTCCATGGATAACCCTCCCCAATCTCAGAGAAAATCATCTTCCATGTCTCTGTGGTTTGCTACTCCAAGAGCTTTCTAATGGTATCCTGGTGAAAAATCTAATGGTGAAAAATCAAATTGAATTATTGCCTCTCTAGTAAACACTGACTAAAATCCAAAATAATCAGAACAGCAAATCATTTAGTACCTACAGAAGCTATTAAAAGTTCTTCCAAGTCTTCTCCAAGCACTGTTAAGTCTCCGTAGCTGCTCAATCAAATGTGGTTGAATATGTTGAGGGTAAACAGATAAACCCAACTTTAAACAGATAAACCGAACTTTCTTATGGCCCTCTTAAGATCATACTACTGAATTTAGAGGCACATTAATGAAATTTGGTGAAGGAATTTTCAGTATCTTGTTGAAAAACTAAGAAATAAACTAGGTTTACTGATTCTAAACCAGTCAAATCCTGCCAAAATTAAAAAAGACAGAGAGCCAAATATATTGACCCTACTCCCTCTGACTCCCCTCCATCTCATGCTCTCTGTGGTTGTACCCAAATTTGGACCCCAAACCTTTCAGAATCTCATCTTTTCAGACTAAAACCTGATTTGGGACCAGGCACTTTGTCTCAGCCCAACCCACCTCACAGAGTTGTTGTAGTGGTGAAAATAGAAGGAAGAAGTATTAGGTATGTTTGCCATCTTGGGTCACTTATAATATAAATTATATAAATTGAATATTATAAATGTAATTTATAAATTTAAACTACAGATTTATAATTTAGAATATTAATTGATTAATAGGCATGAGAATATGGTAGAGGACAGGAAGGCCTGGAGGAACGTTGTCCATGGGATCGCAATGGGTCGGACACGACTTCACAACTAACAACAACAACAACAAATAGGCATGATAAAAATTATTAAGTTATTAAAAGACATAGGTTTTCATGAATTATGTCCACCAATGGGAAGCCCAGAAGGGAAATTCTTCACATTCTCACTTTGCACATGATGTCACTTCTGATCAATTCCTCTAATTTACTGGACATATCATATAGTAGCCTTAAATGTACCCCAGACATTCTGGATTCTTGAGATAGAACCCAGTCTCTCAGATTAAAACTGTAGATGTATCATAGATCTCCAGCAGTTCTGGAAACTATAATTATGAATTATCATGTCCCTTCTCTTAATATTCAGAACCTGCCAGAATCTTTGATTATTTACCACTGAGATGCAGCATCACTGAGTTTTCAGAATTCATTTGTGCATCATTTGTGCATCAGACACCCATGTATGGTCATGGTAAGGCCCCTCAGATTCATCCCTGAATGCTTTAAAGAAGGCTGGCCGTTTCATATTCAATAACCGCACTTAAGTTTGATTACTTCAGTGGTGCTGCCATAGGCACTACAGATTCTTTCATCCTGACTCAAAGAGAAAAATGGAATAGGGTAGATGGGAAATGGGAAGGTCATTCCTCTTCCAAGCTTAGGTCTCAGCAACATTTATTAAAAAGAGAGGAATGAAGTTTAAATAATTCTGGCAAATGAACTATTTTCCAATATCCACCAATTAATCTATGATATACTGTATATTAGGAAGAATCTTTCTTATTGTCCTTTTTATTGCCTGATAGGTCTCTTCAATGATCATACAAGAGTTTGAAGATGGTTTATAAAAATGTCTCCTGAATCATTAGCCTGGGACCTATAAAAAAATATGAGCTATTGATGCAAATCCCACCAGGGCTGATATCTAGAAGTAGGAACTCAGAGCAATCTCACTGTTTCAGGATTTTGTAAGTCAAGAAGAAGATACTGTAGATGTAAATACTGTATTTCTAGGAAAAAGAGACAGTGCAATACTTTTCTTAGGATCAACACAGAGAAGTGTTAGGGTTAGGGTTAGATCATTGAAACTAATGCTCTGGTTGAGACCCAGTGCAATTAATCACTAATTAGTGATTAGTCTGTAAGTATCTTCCTTTAAAATCCAGAATAGTGTACTAGTCAAATTAGAGAACTTTACTTTGGCCAAAGATCAGCCAAAGGTTGATGCTTTTATCACCTATGCAACAGGAGAGGACCAACAGGGGATAGCTTGTCATGATATGCATAAATATTTTTTGGCAATGTTCATTCATTCATTTGGTCATTCATAGCAATAGCAACAGCAATAGCATTTAGATTTACTGACTGCCCCATAATGCTTTACAGCACTCGCTGTGTGGTTTACAATGTCAGCATATTGCCCCCAACAATTTATATGGCCACCCTCTGACCATGATGACTTTAGGTACTAAAAACAGTGAAAAATAAAAGCAACAGCAAAAAGCAGCCAAGGTAGAAACAAATCAAAGAACAATTAAAATAGTTATCTCTTCATCATATAACCATTTTCTAGTTAGGCCGAATCAGTGGTAATCCACCAAAAGGATGCTGAGATGTTCACACCTAAGTCTCCCCAAGGTTTTTACCAGAACCTTCTCTTTTTAAAACAGAGGCTTCACACTATGGTAGTGGTCAGAGTCTACATGTTGGGTCTATTGGTGGCTTTTCCAGTGAGATTTTGACTAGTCAGGGCAGTAAAATTTATTTCATGTGCTTCCCAAGGCCATTGTCCACTAGTACCCACACACATATAACAGTTAGTGACATTCAGAGATGAAGCAATTCTTTTGGTCCAGATCAATAAAAAGATTACTTGATGCTGAGAGAATTTTAATTGTGGTTTCCAGTTCATCATAAAAAGAATGAAAAACTTGAAAATGTTTTTGGGACAGTGGTATAATAGTATCAAATTGAACCCATAATGTGTCTAGTTTAATCAATAGCTGGTCAAAATGATGCTGAGAAGTCTGCTGATCTGGTTATCTCAAAGCACACCGGGTTGTAAGAATCAGTGTTGCACTGAGAAGTGCTGACTCCTTTAATCATACTGAATTTTCCTTTGATTGTGCCAGGTTGGATAGGATGTAGTTTGCATTAAATGAGTAAGTCTGTCTCCATACTTAGTCCATTTATCTTGATTATAGTCAATAGGTTTAACATGTATCAAAGGAGACTGTGGCACTATCCGTAAGTCTTGTGTTATTCTTCTCAAGAGGTATAGTCTATGCATCCTTCCATATGTCCAGGTTTGAAGTTGTTGGTAGGACTTTACTGTATTGACAGAAGCATAACAAGTGACCCTATCCCCCACTTTGCAAGTAGAATATGTAGTCTTGTTATAAACAAAACTCCCTTTTGTTCCTTTAAGTATTGGACCCATGGTCTGAAGAAAGGTGTGAGGGAAACAGCAGCAACAAAAATGTAGCAACACACAATCTAAATATTATGAACCCAAGTTCTGGGGTAGTCCAGTCCATTGAAGCTTTTCTCCTAGTTAGATGGAAACAGTTCAACAGGCGAAGCAGGTCAAAATTTCACTTTCAGGCCGTCCAGCTATGGAGTTTGTCACTGGAGAGGGAATGATGAGACTTTCCATGGACTCATGCTTTCATTCTTCACTCTCACTGCAGTTGAGGTCAAGAAGTCTTGGCATGGTTGGGACCACTCAGGACTGGTACTTATAGGCAGGGCTTTTGTTGTCGTAGAATGCCCAGAACAGAGTTCCGGCACCTATTTTGGTGGAACCTTGTAAGGTAGGCAAGGCGGGTTGTATGGCATGTGTGAATTCCAGCATCCTTTTTTTTCTTTTTATAGGTGACAGTTCTTTCACCTGAACTCACTCTCCAGGAACAATGGTCAGATACAGGTGGTAGGACAGCCTGGGCCTGTACTGGAATAGAAGACAAAACCTGCACCAGATTATGCAAATACTGGGTAACATTCTTCTCTTCTTCATTAACATTCTTGAACATCTTTGTGCAACTCCCCCATCCAACATTTCAAACAGAATAAAACAAATCTTCCAGAGTTGAGGCCTGTATTGAAATGGCCTCACCACTAGATGTCACAACCTGTCCAGCCATTGTGTACCATCCACAACATCAACCAAAAACAAAACACATAACTCCTCCCCTCAACATTCATTTCCTTCATGTATCTGCCTTCAGCCTCCCATGTGCATTCTCTTTTCTCAATTTTACGTGATCAACTTTTCCCCTTTTACTATTAATCTATCTTTCCAACTTACCAAACTATCCATAAGTCTCTTCTCCTTCTTAGCCTGGCTCAGAGCCCAGAAATACAGGGAGGGAAAGCCCCCCCCCCAGCCTCCACTAATATTCTCTTCTCTCCATCCAACATCCACCACGTCTCTTTCTTATCAACTGTGCTATAACCATCTATCCAAAAAACTTCATCTGCAATTCTATTCAGAATCAACATTCATAAAGAGATTTTAAAAATACTTATTTTTCAGTGCAGCTTCCTTAATCAAACTAAAAATACGAATCCCAAGCATATTGAAATTAGAGCAAGAAATACAAACACTGGGATAAGGTAAAAAATTAAATCAGTTTTATTAAGAATTAAGCTTTCGTTGGCTAACTACCAACATCGTCAGGATAAGATCATTGGAGTGCAGTTTCCCTACTCCAATGATCTTATCCTGACAACGTTGTTAGTTAGCCAATGAAAGCTTGATTCTTAATAAAACTGTTTTAGTTTTTTACCTTATCCCAGTGCCATAACAGAAAAGGCTCAATTCCTAGGTCCTGTAAGATTATATTCCTGATGGGATCCTATATGATGGGATCTTGTGTGCTTTAGGAACACACGTCCTTTGTGTAACATAAAAGTTTTCCTAATGTGTGTAAAGATGAGTGAAATCATTCTGTTCATGTAATGGTATGGAAGAATGACCTTATAGGACAGAAGGAGAAGTAGGCATTAGCCAGATAAGAGGCAGCTTAGCCTACAGGGAAAATGGGGACATGGTAAACATTTCACAAGAAACTCTCTTTCTTAGAAATTAAAGATGGGGGGAGAGAGATGGGGCTTCTTGTCTTGACTACTTCTAAGAGCTGAGAATCCATCTGTTTTGCACAGAAGAAATATAGGGAAGAAAGCTGCTTTTATCTCTGATATCTTAGGCATCTCCTGTCACCAGCATACCAACCCCAGTGATTGCTTTAACACAGGGGTCTTCAAACTTGGCCCTTTTATGACTTGTGGACTTCAACTCCCACAATTCCTCAGCCAGAGTGCCTGGCTGCAGAATTGTGGGAGTTTAAGTCCACAAGTCATAAAAGGGCCAAGTTTGAAGACCCCTGCTTTAACAGGTCAGCTTCAGTGTCTTAACAATGAGGAGTTTCCTACCAAGTCATATTGTTTTTAATTTTTCAACCATCTGTTCCTGCTAGATTAAAATGTCTCCAAAGTCCTTGACAAACCCTAAATCATGAGCACTGAGCTGCAAATATTTTTTCTGCTGAGAATTTATTATTAATAACTCAGCTGCCTTATTGGGAAGCAGATGATAAAGCACAGTAACCATATTTTACTGTTATAGTCTGCTTCACCCTTTGAAACTAAGTAGATTTCTAAGCTTTTTCAGGATAATTTTTTCCTCAACTCAGTCTTTATGTCAAGTAGCAACCTGATTACACATTAAAAAATCATATTTCTTGTTATGAATGGTGTATTTTGGTATCATACATTAAGATACCTAAGTTCAGCCAGTGTTTGGCCATTTAAACAAATCTTAATATTCCAGAAACTAGGAAAGGATCAATTTATCATAACAGATTAAGAAAAAAGGACCATAAGAAGTGCTATCTTGGTTTAGGTCAGGGGTGTCAAACTGCTGGCCCATAGGCTGGATGCATCATGATGAAACCATGCCCACCCCATTGCCGGCAATGGAAAAAAAGTCACAATACATCACGATACGTCACATGATGTTGCGAGTTTGACACCCCTGGTTTAGATAATCACCATTTTATTTGTCACTGTTGCCAATGACCAGCTTTCAGAATTAAATTGTGAATTGATTTAAATCAAGCATACAAACATTTTAAAATAAAGAAAAAAAATAAGATTATTGGATAAAGGTGAATTAAGAGTAATGAAAAGGAGACTTCCTGTTTGCCGCCATGGCTGCCGTGGATGCCTAGAAGGTGAGCTCTGTCTTCCACTTCTGATTTACCTTTGCTGGGGGACACTGGAAAGGGTCAAAAGTCTCCCTGTAGGGGCAAACAGCAAGGAGGGGACCCCCACTTGATTGCTAGAGGCAGCCCTCCCACTCAATCTGGGGCATCACTCCAAACTGGTGGAGGAAAGACCGGCCATAGCAATATGGCCTGTCACAGGGCTGCAGACAGCCAAAGTCAAACTCACTATCAAGCACTCTGAAAGTAACGCGGATGAAACTGGGTGAGATCTGATCTTCTCTTTACCCTAAGTACCTTCTCTTCCTAAAAGCTGCCTGAAATATCTTTCCCCCTGTGAGGAGAGAGAGAAGGGAATTTCTATCCCACCCTCTAAGAATAGTGATGAATGACTACCCAGGGGAAGCAAAGCATTAAAAGAACAATTATAATTTAATTGGATTTATATGTTCCTGAAACTTGGTGACCAAAATTTTTCCTATTTTTACTGGAGACTCTTGTTTTTATCTTCAAAAAGGTAATAAAATTGGAAAAAGGATTAGAAAATTTTGGACTTAAAAAACCTTAAAGGGCATCAGTGACATTTTGTGGTGATGTTTGGTATTACAATTTGTTATTTCCTAAAAGAGACTTGGCTTGAAGCCCAGACCTTAGATAAGACTTTTCTGACCTTGGCACCACCTGTGAGAGACTTAGCTGTAAGAGAACAGCTAGGTGGCGTAACTGGCCTACTTGAACTGTGAATGTAAACCTTTACTGATGTTCAGAGTTATATGTGGGAAATTGCTTTCCTATCTGTTTACTTGAGGAATATTGGTCACTATGTGAGATGTTGAAATACCTTGACAAACAACTTTTTGCTTGACAAACAACTTTTACTTGAAAGACTATTTATAAACACATGAAAGAGATGGGTGAAGACTGGGAAAAGATTCTTTCTGTGTTGAAAGCAATACATAAAACCATTCTTTCAGCTTGTGATAAAATAAGACCTAACATAAAAGTTCAAGACACCAGCTTAGAGACACAAACCCCACTTTGACTATAACCAAAAAACCAACAATGCAGAAGATAACAGAAGAAGTGGGACAATCAAATATTAAGACAGAGGACTCAATTGATCAACATATATAGCTGATGGAAAATCCAGAAAAGGAAGCAACAACACTGAAAATGAAAACTTTCCATATAAATCAGAAGAAATTTGAGAAAGAAGAACAGATTGAATGGAAGACAAATATATCACAGCAAGCATGGGGAACTGGAATAACAGGGAGACAATTTAATGAATACAAATGGGCTAGTCCTTCCAGAAAACTGGCAATTAAATGGTCTCCTTTATTTCAAATAACATATATAATAATAGAGGGAGATCTGTTTGATGATCTAAAAGCATTGATATGGAAGCCTAGTTGGCAAAGGAAGAAAGCCAGAATAAGGTTGAAGAAAATTGGGGTTTTGACTTATTAGAAGGAATTTCATATTATTAATTAGAAGCTTAAAGGATGATGTTTAGATAAGGGGAATTTTGGTCATTAGATTTAAAATACTTGGAAATTAGTTGAAAATAAGGATTTTATCTGTTAAATATTTAAAAATTAGTCCTAAAAGGGAAAAGAAAATGAATTATTATGAATATGTTTGATTTATTGATTCAGCCAGGTAATACACATAATGATTTTGATTTATTAAAGGGGATATTGTATTATTAAGTAGATGATTTAATGTGGTGGGAAATAGATAACTTTTAGGAAATAGAAAAAAATTACATTCAAATAGATAAAATGTGTATTTTGGATATTATATTTTGTTATGAATTGAGACAAGGGAAATCTTGGTTACCCAAAGCCTGAAAATTATAAATATTAAAGGTTAAATTGGAATATTGATGAGAAACTAAAAATTGGGTAAAAATTAATAACAGGATATGGATTGCTTATGAAGATTGAATGTAATTAAGATATGTATAAGCTAAAAATTTATTGATAAATGTAATAGGGATGTTTTTATTGAGTTGATATAACTAGAACTGTACTAGCTTGAATACGAGACAGTAAATGTTAAGGGAAAAAGAGAAGAAATATCTGATGTTGTAACCTGAGATTTTCACTAAAGATTTTGTTATTGAACTATTGATTAACCCAGTCACCGCATTGCTTTTTAAATACTTAAATGTAAAATTGGAAAATTAATAAAATATATTTTTTAAAAAAAGAGTAATGGAAAGGATGAAAAATAGGATAGGAATATAGGAATCAGCCAATTTGTAAAGGATTCACCCACTTTCTATATAAGGAATGAATATGTGAATACATTTGGGGTTGCCTATGATTCAGAAGTGCTTTTATCTTGTGCAAGGATGAACTTAGCTTATGTCAGCTGTTCTTTAAAACAATGTAATTAGCACAACTCTTAAAGCAGAATTTCCTTTCTTTTTTCTAGTCTTACATGGAAGCCTAAAAAGAAGTATCTACAGCACATATATTTGCATACACAGATGCACAAGTAGCTGATTTGGACACATTAATAATAATAAAGTTAGAAGGGACCTTGCAGTCCAAACCCCTGTCTTATACTAATTCAGACAAATGGCTGTCCAGTCTCTTCTTAAAAACTTCCATTGTTGGACCATTCACAACTTCTGGAGGCAGGTTGTTCCACTGATTAATTGTTCTAACTGTCAGGAAATTTCTCCTTAGTTCTAGGTTGCTTCTCTCTTTAATTAGTTTCCATCCATTGCTTCTTGTCCTGCCTTCAGGTGCTTTGGAAAATAGCTTGATTCCCTCTTCTGAGATATTGGAACACTGCTATCATGTCACCCCTAGTCCTTCTCTTTATTAAACTAGACATACCCAATTTCAGCAACCGTTCCCTATATGTTTTAGCCTCCAGTCCCCCAATCATCTTTGTTGCCCTTCTCTGTACCCTTTCTAGAGTCTCAACATCTTTTTTTAAATTGTGGTGAGCAAAACTGGATGCAGTATTCCAGGTGTGGCCTTACCAAGGCATTGTAAAGTGGTATTAGTACTTCACGTGATCTTGATTTTATCCCTCTGTTAATGCAGCCTAGCACTATGTTTTTTGGCAGCTGCTGGCTCATATTGAAGTGATTGTCTACTAGGACTCCGAGATCCCTCTCACAATTACTACTATTGAGCAAGGTACCACCTATACTATACCTGTGCAGTTGATTTTTCCTGCCTAAGTGTAGAACCTTACTTTTTTCACCATTGAATTTCATTTTGTTATATAGCGCCCAGTATTCCAGTCTGTCCAGATCCTCCTGTATCTTAAGCCTATCTTCTGGAGTATTGGCTGTTCCTGCCAGCTTGGTGTTGTCTGCAAATCTGAAGAGTTCCCCATCTATCCCCTCATCCAAATCATTGATGAGGATGTTGAAAAGCACTGGGCCCAGAACAGAGCCCCAGGGCATCCCACTGCACACTTCCTCCATGTAGATGCAGTTCCATTGAGGATCACATGCTGAGTACAGCCAGTCAACCAGTTATGAATCCATCTGATGGTGATGCTGTCTAATCCACATTTTTCTATCTTTTTAAGTAGTAGGTTGTGGTCTACTTTATCAAATGTCTTACTGAAGTCCAAGTAAATTATATCCACAGCATTCCTCTGGTCCACTAATGTTGTAACCTGGTCAAAGAATGCAATGTCTGGCATGATCTGTTTTTGACAAACCCATGTTGGCTTTTGGTAATGACTTTGTTTGCCTCTAAGTGTTTGCTGATTCATTGCTTGATTATCTTTTCCAAGATCTTCCCAGATATTGAGGTCAAGCTGATAGGTCTGTAGTTTTCTGGATCCATTTCCCCCCCTCTTTTTTTTGAAGACAGGAACTACATCAGCTCTTTTTCAGTCCTCTGGTAGTTCCTCAGTGCTCCAGATATAGTTCAGTGGTTCTGAGATCACATTTGCCAGTACCTTCAGAAACCTGGGGTTTAGTCCATCTGGCCCTGGTGATTTGAACTCATCTAGGCTGGACAGGTACTCACTATTTTCTTGTCTATCTTAACTTGTGTTTCTAATCTGTTTTTACAGAACTGTTTTTGATAGGTTGGACTGTTTTTTCTCTTTGTGTAAAGATGGATGCAAAAACCAAGTTAAGTAGTTCTGCTTCTTCCCTGTTGCTTGTCACCTTCTTGCCACTTTCTCCCACTAATGGACCAATCATTTTTTTAACCGTTTTCTGATTTTTTACATATTGAAAGAAGCCTTTTTTGTTTTTTGTTTTTTGACTTTTGTTGCAAGCCTTAATTCATTTTGAGCCTTAGCTTTCCTCACTTCATCTTTGCAGGATCGGGCTATTTGCTGATATTCTGCCTTAGTTATGTGCCCCTCTTTCCACTTTTTATACTTGTCCTTTTTGTCTTTCAATTTATCAGAGAGTTCTTTATGCAGTCATACTGGTTTCTTTTGAGAGCTGTTATTTTTTTTCTTCATTGGTATTGTGCTAGACTGGGATTTTATAATCTCACTTTTCAAAATTTCCCAAGCTTCTTGAGTTGTTTTCTTCTTGAGGATTCTAATCCATGGAATCCTTCCCAAGCTCTCTCTAAGTTTATTGAAATTAGCTCTCTTAAAGTCCAAGACTCTAGTTTGGCTGTGTTCTATTGCTTGTGCTTGCATAATGTTGAATTCCAATATTGCATGATCACTCCCCCCCAAGGTTCCTGAGGCTTCAACACCTTCTATTGTTTCATTTCTATTAGTGAGAATTAGTCCAATATGGCTGATCCCGTAGTTCCCTTCTCCCTTTTGGGACAGAAAGTTATCTGCTAGGTTTGTCAGGAATCTGATCTTCCATTTGGTGCAGAGTTTGTCTCCCACTTGATGTCAGGGTAATTAAAGTCCCCCATTACTATTGTGATGTGCTTCCTACATACCTTAGTTAACTGACTAGCAAAAAATTCATTTATTACTTCTCTTTGGTTGGTTGGCCTATAGTATACACCTATGGCAATGTCATTTTTCCCACCTTTTATATTGACCCAAATGCATTCAAGACAGTTTTCATCATTGTTGTGCTCTATTTCTGTAGAGATGTAGTTATTTCTTATATAAAGAGCAACTCCACCTCCTTTTTCATTTTGTCTGTTTCTCTTAAATAATTTGAATCCCTCTAGCTGTGGGTTTCATTTGTGGGTTTCATCCCACCAAGTTTCTGTAATGGCACTAATATCACATCTGCCCCCATTTACCTGAATTTCTAATTCACCCTGTTTGTTGCTCATACTCTGTGCATTGGTGTATAGACATTTGAGTCCTTTATGATTAACCTTGTGTTTACTTTCTACATAATCTGTGTGGTGCCTGACTTTCCCTATTTTCTTACCACCTGTTTGATTAGTGCACTTTGTGTGGCACTCGCTATTATAAGCTTGATTTTGCTTGAGACAAAGGTTGATATTCTTGTCCACACACACATCTATGTTACATGCACTGATAGCCCTATAATTTTTAGATTGCTGGGGACAGGAATAATCTGTGTCAATTAACTCACTGTCCCCATTGTTTAGTTTAAATATTTCTCCAGAAAATCTGTGAATTTATTGCCAAGTAATTCAGTTCCTTTCTTTGATGGATGCAAACCATCTTTATATAGATATAGATATAGATATATATTTTATTAGTTTTTATAGGGTTAGTAATAAGGTGGGGACAGGATTAGGATTGGGGTTTGGGTTAGGGCAGTGGTTAGGGTTGGGGTTGGGACTAGGGTTTTCCCAAATAACATTTTCAATATTTAGCAAACAGCATAGTGTCTGGGTACATGTATTTAACTAACAATAATATATATAGTTAATTATCATAAACAATATGTTAATTACTCACTCAATAACCTTTCTTATTAATATATATTCAAAGTTACATCCTTTCTCTGACTCGTTTTTCTAGCCATTGATAGAAATTATTCATTGTTCTAAAGTATACTGAGTCTTCTTTCTCTTTAATCTTTAAAGTCAGTCTATCCATTTCTGCACACTCTAGAATTTTCTTAATTAGTACTTCTTCAGTTGGTAAGTTTTCATTTTTCCAATGTTGGGAAAATATAATTCTTGCTGCTGTTAATATATGTAGTATTAGATATCTGCAATCTTTCTCGTAATTAGCTCCTATTATTCCTAACAAAACCAAATCTGGTTTCAAATCTATTTGGTTTTTAATCATCTTCTCCAACCATAAATGTATTTTAACCCAAAATCTTTTTGCTTTGGGGCATGTCCACCAGATGTGATATTAAGTACCTGGTCTTTGTTTACATTTCCAACAGTTGTTTGAAGTACTTTTAAACATTTTTGCTAGTCTCATTGGTGTCATATGCCATCTGTAAAACATTTTGTATAAGTTTTCTTTATATGGTACAGCTTTAGTTAATTTAATATTTCTTTTCCATAATTTTTGCCACTCTTCTAATTCTATATTATATCCAAAATTCTTTGCCCATGTTATCATTGTTTCTTTTACTTGTTCTTCCTCCATCTTTAAGTTTAACAGAAACCTATAGAGTTTCTTAATCAACTTTTCATCTGTTTTTAACAATATCTGATCAAATTCTGTCTGCTCTTTATAAAATCCCATTGTTTTCACATCTTTTTCATATCTTATTTGAATTTGCAGATATGGCCACCATGCTAAGTGAATACCTTGTTCTTATAAGTCTTATCTGTCTTTCAATTTTCCTTCATTATCCAAAATATCTTTATAAGTCACAACTTTATCATAGTTAATTAAATTTGGTAAGCAAAAGCTTTCATTGTTGAAAGCCATTCAGGTATCTTAATATAAATTTTTTCTTTTATTTTTTCCCATTCTGAGAGAAGTGCATTCCTTATAAAATGGTTTTGGAAGTATCTATGTATTTTATTCTTTCTGTACCACAGAAAAGCATGCCAAACAATTTGTAGGTCATGCCCCTCTAGGTACAATAGTCTTTTATCTCTAAGCATTATCCATTCTTTAAGCCATGTTAAAATAGTTGCTTGGTAGTATAACCTCCAGTCCTGGAGTCCAAATCCTCCATTGTCTTTTGCTTCTTGTAGCATTTTCACTTTAATTCTACCTTTTTTTTTGCCAGATGAATTTCAGTATTACTGTATTCAGTTCATTAAAGAAGGCTTTTCCCAGGGATCGTTTAAAATAAAAAGAGTATTTTTGGTAAGATATTCATTTTCATTGTTGCTATTCTCCCCAACATTGACAGTTGAAGGTTATTCCACTTTTCCAAATCCAATTTTATTTGTTTTAGCAGTCTTACGTAGTTATCTTCTTTTACTGTTACACATCTTGCTGTTAGATAAATTCACAAGTACTTAACTTTTTTTAACTATTTAAAGATTTGTTTCTTTTAGTTAGTTGGTTTTTTTGTTTTTCTGTTAAAATCTTTGTTAGCACTTTGGTCTTTTCTCTGCTTATTGTCAGCCCTGCCACTTCTCTATTTTCTCCAGACGTTTAGTGCTTGTTTCCAATGGATCTTTCAGTATAAAAACCAAGTCATCTGCAAATGCTTGTAATTTGTATTTTTCATCTTTTATCTTCAGTCCTTTAATTTCTGTATCTTGTCTGATTTTTCTGTTCAGTACTTCCAGTGTTAATATAAATAATAATGGAGATAATGGGCATCCCTGTCTTGTGCCCTTTTTAATATTGAAGTTTTCTGTATGGTCTCCATTTACAATTATTTTGGCAGTCTGTTTACAATAAATTGTTTGGATTGCATTTATAAAGTTTTTTCCAAAGTCCATTTCTGCAAGTTGCTAAAACATAAATTGCCAGTTTACTTTGTCAAACGCTTTCTGTGCATCAAGGAATATTAAAGTCATCTGTTTCCCTGAATGAATTTCATAATACTCTAACACATCAAGAATCATTCTTAGATTATTTTTCATCTGTCTTTTAGGTAAGAAACCATTTTGATCTCTGTGTATAAATTCAATCAAAAATTCTTTAGTCTTTCGGCCATTATTGAAGCAAAGATTTTGTAATCTACATTTAATAATGATATTGGTCTATAATTTTTTATTTGTGTAAAATCAGAGTATTCTTTAGGTATTAAAATAATATTGGCTTCAGTCCATGTATTTGGTATTTTAGCCTCCAGGAGAATTTCATTACACAGTTCAAAATCGGATTTAATACATCTTGTAATGATGTATAAAACTCTGCCTCTGCATGTAATCCATCTGGACCAGGAGTCTTATCCTTTTTTGTTTGCCTTTTTATAGCCTCTATAATCTCCATCACTGATATTTTTCCATTTAATATGTTTCAGGTGTTCTCCAGAATTTTTGCTAAGTCTGCTTTTTTCCAGTACTGCTGTATTTTTTCTTTTGGAATTATATATATATATATATAATTCTTTATTAGCAATTTGAATAATTTGCGTATATATATATATATATATATATATATATATATATATATATATATATATATATATAAGTATCAGTTTGAAACTGTAACTCACCTTTTGGATCTTGCAGCTTATTTATCAATTTTTTCTCTTTTTCTTTTTTCAGTGTATATGCTGTTGTGGAAAAAACCCAATGGAAAAGACAAGAGACAGCAACACAAACCAATAATTCTTACTTTAAGATTCAGAGGTTTATTTTTCTAATAATTTGGAACATAGCAAGCTTAATAACACATCATCACGTACGTTAATAACCCATTGCAATGAGGACCAAATGGTTATAGCAAATTCCAATAGGACAGCTATAGGCCAATGGCAAATCAATCAGGTCCAGTCCCAACCTTTTATACCCTTTCTTGTTCTAAGACTGTAGTCAGATGGTCTGCTGACTTTTGCTGACTTTTGCTGACCTCTTACTGACCCCCTGCTGACCTACTTTCCACATATACTTTCTGCTGAACATAACTTTCCACATATACCTGTGTACATTGCAGCCCACATCCATCAGCTACTTTCATTTCCCTATTTCTCCCACAGTTATAATACTCATGTTCCAAATATACATAGACCTATCTACTTTGCAATTTCATATTGCACAGATTACAAATAGTATATTTGTATTGTGAAATAGTATAAAGTTCAAGTCAAAGCTTTGTTTTAAATCACTACTGTGGGGCCTATCACAGGTTTGCCCCAGCCTCATCTTGTTATATGAGGTGAGGGCTATATTTTCATCTCCCACAATGCTAACCATCTCCCTGGCTTATTGGCATTTTAAAAAAAATCTGTTTAGTCCTTTTAATCTGTTGAGCCATTATTTCCACCTCAGCTAAATTTAATTTTTGCTTTTTTATCTCCATTTCTTTCTTAAGTATTTTCTTTTGTGGATCTGTTTGTAATTCTGATTCTAGCTTTCTGAGTTCTTCCTTCAACTTTTACTGTAGTTGTTGTTTTTTCTTTATTCTTTTTAGTGATATATGTTATAGACATATGCTTTAAATATGCTTTCGCCATGTCCCACACATTTTGAAATGATGCTTCTTCTTTCTTATTTATTTTGAAGAAAAAGTCCATTTCCTTTGTCACTAGTTATAGGAATTCTTTTTCTTTCAATATTGATTTATTCAAGAACCATCTTAATTTTTTTTAGTTCCTCTCCAAGTCATCTTTATTGGGTTATGGTCTGCCCAAACATTAGTTTCTATCTCAACTTCTTGTGTCATTGTTTTAAGTTCCAAAGATGTCCATATCATATCAATTTTAGATCATGATTTATGTCTATTTGAATAAAATGTGTACTGCAATTTCTTTGGTTTTTTTATCTCCATATATCTTGAATGCAGAGTTCTTCTGTGTAATATATTTTCTCCTTTTCTCCCTTGTTTGGTGCTTTCGTAGTGCTAAGTTCCATCTACTATTGCATTAAAATCTCCCATTATACAAAGATTTTGATAGTTTAAATCTAGTATTTTTATATAGTTTTTGATAAAATTGTTCTTGTTTATCATTTGGTGCGTATATTGCTACCATCAGTATCTGTTTTTGATCCATCATTATTTCCACCATTAATATTCTCCCTTCATCTGCGTAGATTTGTTTGGGGCTCATCATTTCTTTAATGTATAGAGCTATTCCTCTTTTCTTTTGAAGTGTTAATGCAAAGTAAAATTTACCAATTTTTGGTTGTGCTAACAATTTATAATGTTGTCTCTTAATGTGTGTTTCTTGAAGACAAATTATATCCATTTTTAATTTTTGTAGTTGTGTAAAATTTTTGTCCTTTTTGAAGGAGAATTTAATCCATTTATGCTTATTGACAAAATCCTACTCTCCTCCATCTCTTTCAGATATATCTAGGTCTTAATCTTCTAGTCGGTCTTATCTGTCTCTAATCTCTTGGTCTTGCTTCTCCTTCTGCATATGTGTTTTTAATTTCCTCCTCCTCTCTTTGTTTAGTCGCTCCATCTACTGCCATTTCTTCTTGTTTCTTTGGTTCAGGATTACCTCTTTCCAAAAATGCTCTGTGGTTGTCAAAGAATTCAATTGCTTTAAGTGGTCTATCCAGTCTATATCTTTTTGTATCCCAGTAAATTAAAATCCCTTCTGGAGTCACCCATCTGAAATTCACTCCTTTTTCGGTTAATTTCCTAGTTAGAAACTGATATTCTCTTCGAGACTCTCTTATTCTCCTAGGAATTTCTTTGAGGACTACAATTTCTTTTTCTTTATATTTCAACAGTTCATCTCTTACTTTTCTCAAAATCTCTTCTCTTGTAGATATTTTAAGAAATCTAACATGGACTTCCCTGGGGACTGTATTACTTCTAGCATAGTTTAAGTTGACTCGATAGATCTGGTCTAATTCTCCTTCCATTTGCAGTTTCCCAGTTCCCAATGCATTTGCCAGTAGTTCAGTTATCAAGCCTAGGAGATCCTCTTCCTTATCTTCTATTATATTTTGAAATCTTAAAAAAATATGAGGCCTTTTCCATTTCCATGACGGCTATCGAATCTTCTAGGTCTCCATTTATTTGCATCAATTTCTGGTTTTCATCTTTTAAAACTTCTAATTTCTGGTCAACCTAAGTTGATTTATCTTCTATTTTTTGAATTCTTTGTTGACTGTCTGTGATCATCTGTTTGAAATTTTCAAATTGAGAATTCATATTGTTCATTTTATCAAAATCACTTTTCAACACTTCATGGTTTTTCGATGGATGCAAACCATCTCTTTTGTACACTTTTTCATTGGACCAACGGGAGACATTGTGACTAATATAACCAAAGCTTTCCCCTTCCCCTCCTTTTTAGGCCACACATTGAATTCTGCTATATGCTGTCCTTTTCCATTTTACTCCTTATACACTGGTAAAACCTTTGAAAAAGTAAGCCTACAGCCTATCCTGCTAAGTACCTGCCCCAAGCTCTGGAAATCATTCTGCACAGAAAGTATATCTTTTTGAGACAGATCGTTAGTGCCAAGATGTACAATAGCATCTACATCACATTCCTTGCTGGCCTTCTTGACTATCTTAAAAATATGCTTCTTTTTATGTAAATTTTATTAGTTTTTATAAGGGTGAGGAGAAAAATGAAGGGATAGGGTGTGGGGTTGGGATAGCGGGAAAGTTGGGGGAGGGGTTGGGGTTTCCCCCAATTACATTCAATATTTAGCAAATAGCATATTGTCTGGGTTGATATATACCGTATTTTCCGGCGTATAAGACGACTTTTTAACCCATGAAAATCACCTCAAAAGTTGGGGGGTCGTCTTATACGCCCAGTCGTCTTATACGCCGGAAAATCAGTGGGTGGCATCTGGTGGGAGCCGGCAGGGCAGTCCTGCGCACGCGCACACTCCCCGGCTGCTCCTTAGCAGCTGGGGAGTGCGCGCGTGTGCAGGACTGCCCTGCCGGCTCCCGCCCGACGCTCTTCCCTCTTGAGGCAGCATTGCTCCCCGGCTCCTAAGGAGTCCTCGGGGATGCTGCCTCAAGAGGGAAGAGCGTCGGACGGGAGCCGGCAGGGAAGTCCTACACACGCATGCGCATGCAGGACTTCCCTGCCGGCTCCCGTCCAACACTCTTCCCTCTTGAGGCAGCAGCTGCCTCAAGAGGGAAGAGCGTTGGACAGGAGCCGGCTGTTCCCTCTTGAGACAGCAGCTGCCTCAAGAGGGAAGAGAGTCGGATGGAAGTTCTGTTTAGCCTGTTTGATCTGTTGAGCCATTAGTTCCATCTCAGCTAAATTTAACCTATGCTTTATTATTTCCATTTATTTCTTGAGTGATACTTTATCTAGATCTGTTTGTAGTTCTGCTACAAACTACATGCTTTTTGTCCCTGCTGGCAGTAGCATCTGGAAGACACCTCACCTCTTTTGAAATCTCTGTATCCTTTCCTAAATTTATTAGATTTGCCATGGCTTTCCTCCCCAGGAGCAAGCATCTTTTAATTTCTTGGCTGCAGTCCCCATCTGCGGTGACCTTGGAACCCAGGAAAATAAAATTTGTCACTATCTCCATTTGTTCCCCATCTATTTGCCAGGAATTGAGAGGGCCGGATGCCATGACTTTGGTTTTCTTTTCTTTTTTTTATTGAAAAGTTTTACAGTACATTTTAAACATATACTCCTTCCCTCCCCCTCCCCCCACACCCCTCCCTCCTCCCCCTCCCCCCTGACTTCCCAGAGCTGAATACAGGGTATTGCCTCTAACAAACTTAAGCTAAAATATGATAACTAACTATAAATACGCTTTAAACCCTATCACATCAACATATCAAACTGCCCTCTTAACAAATTGATTGCTTCTTTCAACCTCGTATTCGATGAGTTCAAGATAAAAGCTCTCTCTTTCATCTTTATTTCCTCCTCTAATTCTTTACGCTTATATTCCAATCTACATCTATATTTATTATTCAAATATATTAAAACTCCTCTCATATAAGCTTTACTTGCATCCCAAACCATTTCAATTGGAGTACCCTTGTGCATGTTTATAGTAAAAAATTCTTTCATTTGTTTTTTACATTCTTCCACATTTTCTTCATATCTAAACAAATTCTCATTTAATCTCCAAGATCTCCTATCTCCCTTCCCCTTGTCCAATTCCATCCATACTGGACTGTGGTCTGATAAGATTCTTGGACATATCTTGATCTTCTTAACCCTAGAAAAAAATCATTAGTAGTTAATACAAAGTCAATCCTGGAAAAAGATTGATGTCTGTCAGAAAAAAAAGTAAAATCCCTTTCTTCCACGTTTCGTTCTCTCCAAACATTTTTCAATTCCAGATCACCTTTCATATAAAAAAAAAGATTTAGGCAATCTAGCATGATTTGGAGTACTTTTAAAAGGTCCTTTTTTATCTTTTTGTGTATCCAATACTCCTTTCCAGTCTCCCATTGAAATACACAATTTATAATCCCATTGAATTATTTTATTATGTAGAAGTTTATAAAATTCTCCTTGCTGTTGATTAGGCGCATATGATCAAATTAAAAGTATTTTCTTCCCTTCTATTAAAAGTTCTATTATAATATATCTTCCTTGTTTATCTGCTTCAATTAAGTTAGCTGTTAAATTCTTCTTCACATAAATGACTACACCATTTTTCTTTTCTGGAGCAGATGCAATAAACTGCATACCCAATCTAGAGTTTATCAAATATTTTTGATCAGATACACAGATATGCGTTTCCTGCAAGCATATGACATCATTTTAAAATTGTTTCAAGTACTGAAATATTTTCTTTTTCTTTTGTGGTGAATTTAAACCATTAACATTCCATGTTAGAAACTTTGTCGCCATTTTTGCGACTTGAAGCTTTTGGAGCGTATCTTGCAGATCCACAAGCATCTGCTTCTTTGGTCTCGCTCCTCCCACTGCTTTAGTATAAGTAGATTCTTGAGTTGTAATTGTAGTATATTGTTTCTGTTGTTGTTGTTGTTGTTGTTGTTGTTCCTTTTGTCTGGTTACAGCCCGTGTCACTCTTTGAGCCCTTGATTCTTCTAATGGAGCCAAGGGCTGTGCAATTTCCAAAGTTTGCTGTGCTTCTTTTGAAATCAGCGAGATAATTTCTTCATCTCGCTGTGTATCTTCCAATCGTGTCTGTCGCACTTCTTTTTCCTTTCTTCTTTTAATTTCTGGGGATGTTAATGAGTCTGCCTTCAATATGTTACAATAAAAATCTCATGCCTTCAGAACTGTATTAAGACGATATCTTGTACCAACATAATTCACCACTATCCCAGTTGGTATCTCCCATCTAAACTGAATCTGTCATTTTTTAAATTCATCTCCCAGAAAAACAAATTCTTTCCTATTTCTTAAAATTCTTGGTGGTATTTCTTTCAAAATTAAAACCTCTTGATCAGCCACTTTAAATCTGTTATTATAAAAGGCTTGTATGATCGCATTTCTGATCTTCCTCTTTGAGAAGTAAACAACCACATCTCTTGGTAGTTTTTTTTGCCTAGCAATCCAGGAATTGACACAAAATATTTTGTCTATTTCCAATATAAAATCTTCAGCTCACCAACCCAAAATAGGTGCCACAGCTTTTGCCAATATCTCTTCCAAGTTTTCTTGTGGATTTTCTTTCAGACCTCTGATCCCCAAGGCAAACTCCATGTCTCTATATTGTATCATCACCACCTCATCATCAATTTTATCCATTTTATTTTCAGCATCACTGATTTTAGCTTCCAATATCAAATTATTTTGATTAACCTCTTCCACACGTTCATCCAGACTCTCAATACAAACTTTCAGTCCATGAAATGCCAGCAAAATATCCTCTCGTATTTCCTTATTTTTCCCATTAACAAGCTCTGCCATTTGCTCAGATATTTGCTCAGATTGAAGTTTTAAAGCATCTTTTAAATCCTGTAGTGTTAATGTGGGTGTAGGTGCTGCGGGGGGTAGAATCAATGTTTGAAGTCCAGATTGTTGAACTGGTGAATCCCCTGCACTTTTAGAAGCAGAGAATCTAGGTGGTTTGGAAGCCATTTTAACACCCAATTAACTTTCATTTTTCAGTTTCACTTTTCTGCCCAAATTGCAACTTTGTTGCTTCAGTGTTAAATATCCAAGTCTTTTAAATCACTTTTAAGCCAACTTCAAATGTTTTTAAAAGAGTCTTTTACAACTTTAAAAATCCACTTTATATCTTCCTCCTTCTTTTATTTTATTTTCCTTATTCTTTGTTCTTCCCACTTTCTCTAAAGATTTATTCCAGCGCCATCTTCCTCCCCTTGTTTTAAGTTAAACTGGAGTTAAAGATCATATACTTGCTGTTTCAATATTATCCTGCTCAGCTCTGCCTGTGTCCAACTAATCCAAAGTACAATATTGGGAGCAGGGATGGTTGCAGCGTCCTGCTCTGTTTCAAAACCTTGAAACAGATGAGTCCCCGAGTCCGGAGCTAATTCAGGCTCCGAGGGAGCTCTCAACCTTTGACCCCCAGAGTGATAATTCTGGGGGTCTAGGGGAGCTCTACCTCTACCTGAATGCTCACCCCCCCCTCTTCTCCCGAGCGGGGGATTCCCAAACTGCAAAACAGCTGATTGTTGCTCTGATTTAAACAGAGCAATGGGGCTGACAGTCAGAAATGACCATCTTCAATGGAGCCTTGCCACCCGGAAGTCCACGATTTTGGTTTTATTAATGTTAGGTTTCAGGCCAACTTTTGCACTCTCCTTCTTCACCCGCAACAAGAGGCTCTTTAGTTCCTCTTCACTTTCTGCCATTAGAGTGGTATCATCTGCATATATTTGGTTGTTGATATTTCTCCCAGAAATCTTAATTCCAACTTTTGATTCATCTACCCCTACCTTTCTCATGATATGCTCTGCATATAAGTTAAATAGGTAGGGTGACAGTATACAGCCTTGCTGGACTCCTTTCCCAATTTTGAACCAATCAGTGGTTCTGTTTCCAGTTCTCACTGTTGCTTCTTGACCCGCATATAGGTTTCTCAAGAGACAAATAAGATGGTCTGGTACTCCCATCACTTTAAGAACTTGCCACAGTTTGTTGTGATCTACACAATCAAATGCTTTAGCATAGTCAATGAAGCAAAAGTAGAAGTTTTTCTGGAACTCACTAGCTTTCTCCATGATTCAGCGTATGTTGGCAATTTGATCTCTAGTTCCTCTGCCTCTTCGAAATCCTGCCTGTACTTCTGGTAGTTCTCAATCCACATACTGCTGGAGTCTAGCTTGTAGGATTTTAAGCATAACTTTACTAGCATGTGGAATGAGTGCAATGGTGCAATAGTATGAACATTATTTGGCACTGCCTTTCTTTGGAATTGGAATATAAACTGATCTTTTCCAATCCTGTAGCCACTGTTGAGTTTTCCAAATTTGCTGGCAAATTGACTGTAGCACTTTTACTGCATCATCTTTTAAGATTTTGAATAGCTCAGCTGGAATACTGTCACCTCCACTAGCTTTGTTGTTGCTCAGCTTTCCTAAGGCTCACTTCACTTCACATTCTAGGATGTCTGGCTCAAGGTCAGTGACCACCTCATCATGGTTATCAGGGACGTTAAGCTTGTTCTTGTATAGTTCTTCTGTGTAATTTTGCCACCTCTTCTTAATCTCTTCTGCCTCTGTTAGGTCCCTGCCATTTTGGTCCTTTATCATGCCCATCTTTGCATGAAACGTTCCCTTCATCTCTCCAATTTTCTTGAAGAGATCTCTGGTCCTCCCTATTCTATTGTTTTCTTCTATTTCTTTGCACTGTTCATTTAAGAAGGCATTCTTATCTCTTCTAGCTATTCTCTGGAATTCTGCATTCAGTTGTGTGCATCTTTCTTTTTCTTCCTTGCCTTTCACTTCCCTCCTTTCTTCAGCTATTTGCAAAGCTTCCTCAGAGGGCCATTTTGCTTTCTTGCATTCCTTTTTCTTTGAGATGGTTTTAGTTGCTACGTCTTGTACAACGTTGCGAACCTCCATCCATAGTTCTTCAGGCACTCTGTCTATCAGATCTAATTCCTTAAACCTATTTGTCACCTCTACTGTGTGTTCATCAGGGATATGATATAGTTCATACCTGAATGGCCTAGAGCTTTTCCCTACTTTCTTTAGTTTAAGCCTAAATTTTGCAACGAAAAGTTCATGGTCTGAGCCACAGTCAGCTCCTGGTCTTGTTTTTACTGACTGTATAGAGCTTCTCCATCTTTGGCTGCAGAGCACATAGTCAGTCTGATTTCTGTGTTGACCGTCTGGTGATGTCCATGTGTAGAGCCGTCTCCTGGGTTGTTGAAAAAGAGTGTTTGCTATAACCATCGTATTCTCTTGACAAAATTCTATCAGCCTGTGCCCTGCTTCATTTTGTACTCCAAGACCAAACTTGCCTGTTATTCCAGTTATCTTTTGGATTCCTACTTTAGCATTCCAATCCCCCATGATAATAAGGACATCATTTTTTGGTGTTAGTTCTATAAGGTGCTGTAGGGTTTCATAGAACTGGTCAGTTTCATCCTCTTCAGCACTGGTGGTTGGGGCATAGACTTGGACTACTGTGATATTTAATGGTTTGCCTTGGATTCGAACTGAGATCATTCTGTCATTTTGGGGATTATATCCCAGTATTGCTTTTCCTACTCTTTTATTGAGTATGAAGGCTACTCCATTTCTTCTGAGGGATTCTTGCCCGCAGTAGTATACCTGATGGTCATCTGAATTAAATTCACCCATTCCTGTCCATTTTAGTTCGCTGATACCTAAGATGTTGATGTTCAGTCTTGTCATCTCTTGTTTGACCATGTCCAGCTTTCCTTGATTCATGGATCTTACATTCCAGGTTCCTATAGAGAAAAAATCTTTACAGCATCGGACTTTCCTTTCACCACCAGACATATCCACAGCTGAGCGTCCTTTCGGCTTTGGCCCAGTCATTTCATTCTTTCTGGAGCTACTAGTACTAGCCCTCTGTTCTTCCCCAGTAGCATATTGGACACCTTCTGACCTGAGGGGCTCATCTTCCAGTGTCATATCTTTATGCCTTTTGGTACTGTCCATGGGATTTTCATCGCAAAGATACTGGAGTGGGTTGCCATTTCCTTCTCCAGTGGATCATGTTTTGTCAGAACTCTCTGCTATGACCTGTCTGTCTTGGGTGGCCCTGCACAGCATAGCTCATAGCTTCATTGAATTACGCAAGCCCCTTCATCACAACAAGGCAATAATGCATGAAGGGGCTCTGTACCTATTACTTGGCTATTCTCTGCATCAGTTGCACAGCAGTCCCCAGCATGTAGTAGTATCTTGTCCTCATAGAATCCCAATTTCCCAAAAGACTGAAAATTGTCAGAGCAATTTAGAACAATATCCAGTACAGTATTATTTGGAATTAGAAGGGTTTGGGCAAAGTTGATTGTCTGGAAGTTCAGCTGTCCTTCCTACCTGCAGCCTTCTGGACAGCCACAATTTCAGGAGAAGTATCTAGATCAATGGGAGGTGGGGGAAAAGGTACATGTAGCTTTTTCCTCCCCAGTGTTTTAATTGTCCTGATCTATTTTTGTCCTGAAATATTCTTAATATACCATATTTTTCTGTGTACAAGATGCTATTTTTTCCTGCAAACACTCTGTTCAAAAATCAGGTGCATCTTATACAAGTGCAGCATCTTATACATGGAAAAATAATGGTAACCTCCGCAGCCCAGGGCATGCCTGTGTGGATTGCCATGCCACCTGGTGCAGGTGTCAAGCCCCTGTGGGCTTGCCACTAATGGGAGGGGGGAGGGGCAAGATCTTCTGCCAGCCAAACTTACAGATTTGCTGGCTCAGATGTTCAGCACTCCACCAAACAGCTGATTGGTGTGAAGAGCATCTTATACATGAGTGTGTCTTATAGACAGAAAAATATGGTATTTATTCTCAGAAACCTTCTTCAGGGACTCTAGCAAGAAGAAATAAACAAGACAGATGCATAAGTATCTTTATTCCCTTTGGTTTTCGTCTGAAAACGTAGATACATTTTGTGTATTTACATATAAAATATACCAAAAAAGTACAAAAAAGTCTAAATCACTAAAACATATTTTCTTTTTCAATATTTTTCAATATTTGCATAAAATGATCTTGCATAAGAGATGAATATAGCATAATCAGTGTTATACAATATCATTCTGTTTGCTATAAAGAAACAGTACATACACACACACACACGAATTTTTACAAAGGGAATACAATTTGTGTTCTAATATGTACATTAATGCAGCATAGAGAATATAACACTGTACAGCTTTCTGTTTTACATTTTTGCACTATATATGCATTATTTTAATTGATGTGTTCATTATGAAGGATAGTCATGTAACTGCTTAGAGGTTGTAATTTTGAATTAAAATGCAAACTGAACAAAATCATCCTCTAAATTATTACATTCACTTCAGCTCTTTTCATTGATCTTACTCTTTTCTTAGTATTCTACCTTGCAATACTTAGCACAAAATGATATTTAATTATCACTGCTAGTAATTAATTCTCTACTCCTTCATGAAAGTATGCTAAATTAGCACTAATTTTCATTTAATGTATCTAAATGATAGTTGAATATTACCATCTCATATATCTTCTTCCACTATTGTGAATTTAAATGTTTAACTGAATAGTAAAGGCAAATTGAGATCTGTGGAATGTAAGCAAAAATGTAAGAAATGAAATCCATACCTAGAAACGTGATCTAGGTTTGGGGAAATCTCGGAACAAATCTCATTCATCCATGACTAAACCTATGGCTGGATATCTAGATCATGTAGCCATTAGAAAGCAGTGCCCTCAAGATGATGTATTTCATGCAGGAATCCAGGGAACCTTCTAAGGGGCATTCTATGTACAGGATTCTTCTCAGCTAATGGTTAGCACTTTCTTGGAATTAGATAAGGGTACACAGAATTCAAGAGAGATTGGACTTAGTCCATTTGTGGCTATGTAGAGATTCTAGGTTGATCCCTCTTTTAACTCTTGTTTCAGGTTCTGCCAGTCCTTCTAATATAATTTGGGTTTTAAAGTTAAGCTAGTTCAATTTGAACTTCCGAACCACAGAATCATTGGTCTAGCATGGTTCCAGGTCCCTGCAATATATGAAGGTTATGTACATCCTTATATCTTCACAAAATTTAAAGTTCTGCCATTCTTAAACTGAAAAGACTCTCACTTAAAGAAAATATTCTTGCTAGTTTATCTTTGCTGATTTATTTCATCTCCAATTGGGGTGTGACTCTGATACCACTGAACAAGTGTGTCCAAGTTGCTTAGACTCTGAAGCTGCATTTCTGATAAATCTTCCTATTGTGACTTGCATTTAATAGTTCATCAGAAAAGGGACAAGTTATGTCCCACTGAGCACAATTTGCTTCTTTTTGGAAGCAGGCTAACTAATCATACAATTCATCACTGACTTTCCCACTTGTGTAAAATGGCTTCCTATTCTTTCAATGAATAATTCTATTACAATGGCAATTTATCACTTGGACACTTTGGCTAACAGGAGGGCTGTGCAGTTTAGAAGCAGAGGTATTTAAAACAGTATGACAATATTTTAAAAGTAGACCCTGAATGGCTAAAATAGTAGCAGATGCCTGAAACAGACTACTTAGCTGATTTGGTTTTTTGCAAGACACCTGTCATGGTTCCAACAGATGAAACTCTTCAAAGAACTTCAAGGCATTGTTTACCTTAAAGAATCTTTATTCAAGAAGCATAGTATTGGCACTTACATAGCCAAAGCTATGTAAGTGCCCTCCTAATTTACAGTCATAAATCACATTTTCCAATTAGTTTGAAATGCAGGCTCTTCCTCCAGTTCCCCAGCCCAATTGTTATCATCTCTTATTTCAAAAACCTTGATTCTCACACTGGTTACAATATTGTTATGTCTAACTAAACACCCATGCACATTCCTCCTCCTCCCCCCAGTATCATCTAATTCTAACTCTAATTCTAAGAGTAAAACATAAGAAGGAAAATGGTTGCATCTCCATATGTTGTCAAAGCAAAAACATCCGATGTTAGCAGCCACCTAATTTCTACAGGTAAGAGCATCATATCCCACCTAGATTGAACCAGAGGTCTAATCAAATATTTCTAACTTATCAATTAGATAGGAGTAATGGAAACATGGGCAATCTTTCCGTGAACAATGGTTGCATTTTTGTAATCATCACCACCACCATCAACAACTTTGGGATTTCTGTGAGCAGGGCAGTAATAGCACTAGAGGAAATGGAGATAGGATTTCTATATGGGTAGCTTTGTTGTTGATTGTAGATGCCCAGAATGTTGAGAATCTGATTGATTATGTGTCAGCAAGTTTTTGACCCCTAGCAGCTACATAGATAAACTTTCTCCATAAAGAGCTCTCTCTAACCTGTGCATTCATCTCTACTATAACCGCGTCTGTCCATCTGGCTGCTGGTCATCCCCTTCTTCTCTTTGCTTCCCTCTTTTCCACCTTTATAACCTTTTCCAAAATAGCATAATTTGAGTCTGATCATTTATGCCTTGAGTGAGAACACTGGGTTGATTTGTTCAATGATCCATTGGTTTGTTTCTTTGGCTGTCCATGATATTCTCAAGGGTCTTCTCCGACATCAGAATTAGAATAGAATAGAGCTGGAAGAGACCTTGGTGGTCCAGCTCCCCGCTTAAGCCATCTCAGACAAGACATCTCAGTCTAGCCTCTTCTTAAAAATTTCCAGTGATGGAGTACCCAAGATTTCTGGAGGCAAGCTGTTCCACTGGTTAATTGTCCTCACTGCCAGGAAGTTTCTCCTTAATTCTAGGCTGCTTCTCTCTTTGTTTAGTTTCCAACCATTTCTTTTTTTCTTTAGATTAGCCAAACCCAAGTCCTGCAGCAATTCTTCGTATGTTTTAGTCTCCAGGCCTTTGATCATCTCAGTTGCTCTTCTCTGATTTTTTTTCCAAACTCTCAACATGCTGGCTACTACTTATAACTTTGTTTGCTTGTAGTTGTTCACAGGTGTGTTTTTTGATTATCTTTTCCAGGATCTTCCCAGGTATTGATGTTAGACTGGTTGGTCGGTACTTTCCTGGGTCTGTTTCCTCCCCCCCCCTTTCTTGAAGATGGGAACCACATCAGCCCTTTTCCAATGCTCAGGTATTTCCCCGGTGTTCCAGGATTTTTGAAACGTATGCTGCAATGGTTCTGAGATAACATCTGCCAGCTGCTTCAGAATTCTGGGATGTAATCTGTTGGGTCCTGGTGATTTATATTCGTCAAGGTTGTTCTCTTACCATTTTCTTGCTTATTTTTATTTTTGTTTCTAGTTTGTCTTTTGCAGTGGTTTTTTTTGTGGGGGGGTATGTTGAGCTATGGTTTCTTTTTGTGTGAAGACTGATACAAAGTATGAGTTAAGCAGTTCTGTTTTCTCCCTGTTGCCTGTTATTTCCTTGCCATCTTTTCTCTTTAGTGGGCCTACAGTTTCCTTGACTTTTTTCTTGTTAATGTATTGGAATAAACTTTTTTTTATTATCCTTGATTTCTGTTGCAAGTCTATGTTTGTTCTGAGCCTTTGCTTTCATGACTTCATCTTTGCATGTTGTCAAAACCCATATTCCAAGGGGGCTCTTTCTAACTTTAATTCTAACTGTAATCTTTCTTCTCTTCTGAATTCTGCCATGCTCCTGGAGGGGAGGGGAGAAATGCTGTAGGCTATTTCTTTGTTTTCCTCTATCACTACACTGTAACACTTTTGCTGTTTCCGTATACACACTCTTTGAACTATCTTCTCCCTTGATGTCAGCTCGAAGGGTGGGAGGGGGGAGGAGAAAGGAATGCGCCTCCAGCAACTGGTTTATCTCCGCTTTCAGAAGGGAAGGTGTGAAGACCCAACAAAACATCGCTGCAATCCTGAGACAGCCTGGCATTATCAGTTCTTTCCCACAATGGACTTAACACCTGGGGATTGGCCCATTCAAACTGAGCGGATAAACTATTGGTGGGGTTTGTTTGGGACACTTTTAACTTATTGATCTGAGCAGGAAACCCTCAGATCTTGTTTATTATGCCTGCTATCAGCTTCTCCTAATAAAAGTTCCTTTTGGAAGAAACTGCTTCCACGAGTTCTGCTTTCTTAGGATGAGGTTTTGAAGTGGGCCCTGACACATGTTCTGGCTGTCTGCTGATAATTGGCCTTAGTTATGTGACCCTCTTTCCATTTTTTGTATTTGTCCTTTTTGTCTTTCAGTTTGTCAGAGAGATCTTTGTGCAGCCATGCTGGTTTCTTCTTGAATGTCTTGTTTTTCCTTTTGGATTGGGCTTTTATGATTGCATTTTTCAGAGTTTCCCACACTTCTTGGGTTGTTTTCCCCTTTAGGATTTTCATCCATGGGATCTTTCCTAGGTTCTCTCTGAGTTTGTCAAATTTTAAGACCCTGGTTGGATTGTTTTCTGTTGCTAGTGTTTGCATTATATTAAATTCCAGTATGACGTGGTCACTTTTGCCCAAAGTTCTGGTAAGTTCAACTCCTCTATCACTTTTCTATTAATAAGAATTAAGTACAGTATGGCTTTACATCTAGTTCCCTCCTCCACCTTTTGGATGACAAAGTTGTCAGCTAGGTTGGTTAGGAATCTGTTTGATCTCCCACTCACTGCAGAGTTTGTCTCCCAGTTGGTATCTGGATAGTTGAAGTCACCCATTACTATTGTGGTACACTTCCTACATACATTTGTTAGCTGGTTGGCAAAGAGTTCATCTAGTTCTTCTGATTGGTTGGGTGGTGTGTAATATACACCTATGGTAATGTCACTTTTTTTCCTCTTTTATATTGACCCATTTGCATTCTGGAGAGATTTTATCTTTGATCAAGTGCATTTCTGTAGATATGTAGTGTTTTCTTAGATATAGTGCAACTCACCCTCCTCTTTTTTTGTAGACCTGTTTCTTTTGAACAATTTGTATCCATCCATCAGTCCATTCCATTCATGGGTTTCATCCCACCAGGTTTCTGTAATGCCAACTATGTCATACCCTCCCTCATGTACTATTGCTTCTAGTTCACCCTGTTTGTTCTCCAAACTTTGAGCATTTGTATATAAGCATTTAAAGCTTTTATGCCTGTCCGTGGGTATGTTTCCTGCATCTCCTGAATGTTGTTTGAGTTTTTCTTTTTTCTCATCTCTGCCCACCTCATTGTTTGATTTGTTTTCTTGGGATTTAAGATTGGTTTTGGGTTCTAGGGATTCTGAAGATTGGTCACTTTCCCCCTAAATTTTAGTTTAAAGCCGTCCTGATGAGTTGGGCCAGTCTTTTTTTGAGTACATTTTTCCCTGTTTTTGTGAGGTGAAGACCATCCCTTTCCAAGAGTCCTTTGCAAAGGAAATGCAGTCCATTATCCAGGAAACCAAAGTTTTCTTGGCAACACCAACCCTTTAGCCAATGCTTTATTTCTAGAATTCTTCTTTCCCTCAATGGGTGTTGGCCTTTCGGTAAGAGTACTGGTGAGAACACTACTTGTACTCCTAACGTCTTAACTTTATTGCCTAGTTGTATGTAGTTTCTCACTATTGTACTCAAGTTATTTGTTGTGTCATTTATCCCAATATGGAGGAGGAGGAAGGGGTAGTAATCTGTAGGCCTAATTATTTTGGTTAAGTTCTCAGCCACATCTTTGATTTTTGCTCCAGGGCAACAACATATCTCCCTGGATTGTGTATCTGGTCTGCAGTTGGATGATTCTGTTCCTTTGAGGATAGAATCTCCTATTATGAACGCTCACCTTCTTTTTGGGGGGGGGCTGCAGTCTGGGATGCTTGTCTGTTTATCTCTCATATGTTTCTTGATGTGACTTTTTAAGGGATGTTTGAAGTGATTTTTAAGGGATATTTGAAGTGATTTTCTTGCTAGGTGTCTGCATGTTTCTTTGTTTGTTTGAGGGAACGATTGTGGGTCTGCACGTTTCCATCTAGGGGGAGAAATTGATTGCTCAGTTTTAGTGGCGCTGCTTCTGTTTGGGTGGGATTGGGCAGAAAGGGTTTGTTAGTTGTATGCTGCTTCTTTCTTGAGTATTATATTTCCTTCTTTGTGTGACATACCCCCATTTGTCTTCCTCCTTGGGTTTATCAGAAGGGTCAAATCCTCTGGGAGTTATTTGTTGGTTAATTGGTTCTGTTTGGTTAGAGCTTTCTTTTGTATGTTGGGGTTTGGCTAGAGTTGCCTCTAAGTTCCTTACTTTTTCCTGTGGGAGTTCACATAATTTACATCTAATACATGTATAATTTGGGTGTTCCTTGGGCATAACAAATACCTGGAACGTGTATTTCATACCACAATAGTGTCAGTCATCTGTTCCATGAGTATTTTGTTTGAAAGTCCCTCTTTTTGGTTGGGAATGTGCTTTGCTGTTAGCCTTGTTTCTAGGTTCTCTGTTCTGGGTAATTATGCCTATTTTTCTGTCCTTTTTTCTGCCTGTTTGTGCTTGTTTTTCTGCCTTGCTATTTTGGTTTAGATAAGTATGTCATAGTATGCAATCTGGTTTTAAAAGAAAAAAATGCAGTTTATATTGAAGTTAAGAGTTAGTGTTGGAATATTTAATGGAGGGAAGGGCTGCTTTCTCCTCCACAAGGAATTTGCTTTTAGCTTTCTGCTCTCTTCCTAAAAAAATTCTTTGCTATCCTTCCTTTTCTTTATTTGCTCCTTATTTATCTCTGTCCTCTCTGCCTGGTTTTGACTGCCTTTCTGTGCTCAGCCAGTCTTCCTAGCTGCCCCTAGTTGCCTCCAGCAATTTCTGATGAGCAGGTTTAGTAGCTGGGTTTTTCCGCTGAGCCTTGCCACCAACTGCCTCCATCTGTTGCTCCATTACCCAGTCTCTGGCCATTGCTCTGTCTTTGATGTTCGGCCTGGTTCTCTTGAGCTGCCGGTTGGGACTGCTGCTCTGTCACCTCTGTCGTGCTGCCTTGCCGCCTCCTGTAGGTCTCTCAATCCACTGCTGCCACCACCCACCACTTCTGCGCTGTTCCCAGATGCCTCACTGGTCAGTGGCTCCACATTGCCACTGCCTGCCACCTCTGCACTGCCCCCAGTTGCCTCACTGGCCAGGTTCAAAGGTCTCCGTCAAGGTTCCAATAGACAAGATCAAACAAATCAGAACTCCAAGGCTAGAGGTTTACTCAAAGAGGAAGGTTTATTGGCTACATAGTATCAACATGGTCAAAAGTGAAACCAAGTCTGAAATGCTCTTCAAATAGAAACACTATTACAAAGTTAAACTTCCCACCCCATTGCTATGCAATCAGTTACATTTACCAATAGAGCAGTTTGGCAGGCTTTCTAACCAAATACTCATGCCCCCCACCTAACTGACAGAAATGAGCTTGGTTCTCATGGGACAGTGAAATGTTTAGACTAGCAGAAATCCTCTGCACCCCCTCCCATTCCTGTGGCAACATAGAATGAGGAAGATGGCTGCAGCCAGGTTGGTTGTAGAATTTAATTATTTAATTATTAAATTAAATTATTATTAAATTGATAAGACTGGTACCCTGCAAATCTCTTAGGATTTTAGTTCTCATATTTCCTAGGTGGCACAGCTGACACCCAAAGTGCATGGGATTTGGGGCAATTACATTTGCAACAACTGAGGTAGCCTTGAAGAATGCGATCATAGCATGACTGAATGGAAAAGGGATAGACTAAGAATATGAGCAACTGAATGTTATACAAAACATTTTTGTTATACAAAAAAATCCATGTAAAAGCAACCTTAATATATGTTCTTCAGCTAATGGTATAAGTCTATTGCTCTTTAGCCTGAAATTAAAGCATTGTTTTGGTCCACTAGTAATCTTTTGATTGTTTGTGATATAAATTATAATCAGCTTCAATGCACAGGCTTTTTATACTGCTTATTATATTTATCATATGCTTTTTTCTTATAAAGCTATTGGGGTTTAGCCCAGATTTATTTTAGTTTAACCAATGTCTCACATACTTGCTGGAGACCTTTTTATATTTCAGGTAGTCCTTGATTTATTACTATTCATGTAATGATAGTTTGGAATTACAACGGAGCTGAATAAATGACTTACAACTCATCCTCGAAGTTATGACCATTTCACCACTCCCTTAGTCACATGGTTGTGATTTCAGCACTTGGCAACTGGCTTGCATTTACCACAGATGTAGCATCCTGTGGGGTCAGGTGATCAAAATGTTGACCTTTCCAGCTGGTTTCTGACAAGGATTCAATGGGAGAAGCAAATTTCACCTAATGACTTTATGATTCACTTAATGTCTGTGGCAAAAACATAATCAAATTATGCATTTATTTATATTTCATATTTCTTAATTCCCTCAGAGAATGGCTCTGGGCAGTGGTCATGTGATGCCTCACTTAACAACTACATTGCTTAACAATGAATTTTCTGGTCCAAATTGTGGTCATAAGTTGAGGACTACCTCTACTGAGATATAATCAGCAACTATCCTATTAGTAAGCGTACTATGGCTTGAAATAATGTTTTAGTTACATTTCAATCAAGTGCAATATTTATCACAGCCATTGAACAAGAAAAAGAGCACATATTTAACTTTTGTAGCTCCTTCAAGATTTGAATTTTATCTGTTAAGTGTTATAAATGGTTCTGGGAGAGTAGTTTAAAAAGTCCATGCTGTATCAGCTTCAAAAGAAAAATGCACTTTTTCCTTTATATTTTCCAATCTCTCTCTTTTTCTCATTCCAGAATAATTTATTTCACAGAAGTTGTTTCCCTGATGGGGAACTTTGGAATTGTGATGGCATGACTGCTTCCAGCAGACTGGAAACAGGATTAAAATGAAGTTTCTTAATCACAAGCACCCAATACAGGTAGTCCTCAACTTATAACCATTCATTTAGTGACCGTTCAAAGTTACAATGGTACTGAAAAAATAGACCATTTTTCACAGTTACAACCTTTGCAGCATCCCTGTGTTCACGTGATCAAAATTCAGATGCTTGGCAACTGGTTCATATTAATGACCGTTGCTGTGTCCCAAGGTCATGTGATCACCTCTTGCGACCTTTTGGCAAGCAAAGTCAATGGGGAAGCCAGATTCATTTAACAGCCAGGTTACTAACTTATCAACTGTAGTGATTCACTTAACAACTGTTGCAAGAAAGGTCATAAAGAGGGGCAAAATTCACTTAACAAATGTCTCACTTAACAACAGAAATTTTCAGCTCAATTGTGGTCATAGGTCGAGACTATCTGTAACAGCATAGTATTCTAATATTCAACAATATTTTGGCTGCTCTTCAAAAAAAATAAAATAAACTGGTACTACATGTTTCTCAAGTAAATTACATTCAGCAGAATCCTTTCAAATATTAATTAAAAGCTTCCCATTTTCAACTTCAATCCTGTTTACTGGTTACCAGCTCAGCATGCTGAGGAACCGTGTTGATTGAATGGTCCTTTAATTGCAGCTAATAAGCTTTTTGCCCCTGTGGATTAGAACTGTTTTGCCTTAGTGGAAAGAAAGTAATATTTAACCCCTTGCCGCTTGGGCCTTAGTAGCAGACAAAAGTGCAGTTCAGCACACCTTCCAGCTTCTCCAAGTTTGAAATTAACCAGAGTCTCCCTTTCACAATAGGTTTTAGTCTTAAGAAACATTCAGCTTAAAAATAGCATTTTGCATCTTCAGATAATATCAGAATTGGATTCTCAAAGCTGCAGAAAAGATGAGGATGAAGAAATACAATCAGATGCAACTGTCCTGTGAGAGTCTTGCATAAAAGGTGATGGTATTGTGAGCACAAGAGACTCAGCTGGAGATAACTGAAATCTTTCCAGAAATAGCATCTCTTCACACTATCAGGCCATTTTCTGTCATCTTATTTCTCTCACCTTTCATTTGCCATTTTCAATTCCAGATCATTTTTTTCCTCTGTGATATGTTGATTGTAAGCCCTTTGGACTGAGAATCTTGTACTGTTTTCTAAAACCCTTAGCAGCTTTGTGTAAAGCTGTTTTGCCTGCAGCATTAACCCAAAGTCCCACAGATGTATAAGACCTAACCATGCGGCTTCTGAATCCTATATCAAAGGCATATTTTATGTTAGTCTTTTCTGGTAGAGTTTTTCCTCCAGAAAAAACTGAAAATAATCAATGTTTAATAGGACACAACCTTGCTAATTTACACTAATGATCTATTGCAAACTATGACATGAAATAGATAAACAGTAATGAATCTAGAAAGCCTTGAGAGATATTTTGAGCATTTATTTTATCCTGTTCAAATCACAGTAGCCTAGGCTGTAGATGATATTCAAATGACTTAATGTCTTTTTTGCATAAAAAAAGAAATAATCTTTTTTTGAATAAAAAGAAAAAAGACAAAATATATGCCCTCTGTTATTGAACAAGTCATGAATCTTCTGTGAGTGTGCTTCTAAATATTTTCAACCAAAATAAATTTAAAATCTTTTTTATACTTATCTATTTTTCTCCTGTGGTTTTAACGGGAGGCATTAAGTTCTTAATACTTAGTATTAAATTGAAGAATTAAGAAATCTTTTATTAATATTAAAATGCATTATAAAAAACACAATTGGCCAAGCCCATATCCCATGCCATAAATAGTGATTATATGGTATTTTTTAATAAAAAAAACTATCCTTCAAAAAATTATTAAGTTTCAGCAAAAGTTAAAATACAAAAAGGCAAAAAAAAAAAAGAAAGGAAAAGTTAGGGGAAAAAATTGGCTGGAAGAGATATTATCACAAAAAATTGAATTAAAACCAGAAACTTTTTTATTAGGGATTACTAAGGATAAATTCAGTAAAGGATCTTTATATGTAGTACTGCACATTCTAACTGCAGCAAGACTAGCCTATGCTCAGAAATGGAAGAGAAAAGAAACCCTTACTGAAAAAAGAAGTAATAAATAAAATCCTATCCTGCGCTGCAATGGATAGGTTAACATTAGAGCTTAAAAATAAAACCAAAACAGACTATTACGAAATTTGGAATGAAGTGTATAAATGGCTAGAGTCAAGGAGGAATGCTGGGATGAATGCTTTGATAAGTTGACAGTTTATTCTCTATAAGATAGAATTGAAAGTTATCTAATCACAATGTACATGATCGAAAGAATGCTTACTAGAGAGTTCATAGATTCTATATGTATATTTTATACATTACCGGTATATTGTTATAATGTAAAGAAACCTTTTTCTTTTTCTTTTCACAAGGTAATACTAATAGTATTGTTTAAACCAGGGAAGTTGTATCATGTCCACTGTGTTTTTTCATTTTTAACTGTATATTCAATAAAAAAAATTGTAAAAAAAAGAAGAAGAAGTAAAATTTAGGAGTACAACAGCAAAGAAAAAGAAGAAGAGGAAGAAAGTATAACTTTAAATTTTCTTCAGTGCAGATATAAAATAACCTAACCTCTTACTCTAAAATCAACAATAATATACATGTCTACAATATCTACAATCATAAGCAGTTCTAACACAGAAATTAATTTTTCATTTACTCCTAATTTAGTTTGGTCAGGTTTTATGCCAAAGTAATAAAATGAGAGGTATGAACAGTAGTTAACGGTACCAAATTGCAGAAAGATGTTTTATAAAACATTCCTTTAAATTATCATTTCCCTTTTAAAATTATAAACAGAAGTTGAAAAGAGGCAGGCTAATAAAAAAACACTTAGATTTTGCTAAACAAAAGAAAAGCCACATTTGTGCATACAGAAACTTTAAAGTTACTAACTCCATCAAAAAAAATTAAATGTTTGTTATAGCAGCCTTAGAAATAAGAATTAATAGCTAGGTCATATTAATTTATTTTCTCTCCTCTACATTAGATTTCGAATACAGGCTCCTGTGTGTTTATTCAGATAAAACGTTTTTCTATGAAAGAGAAAAATGGGTACAGTAAGGAGCCAATATTACAGAAACACATTTGTAAACATTCCATATGAGGATGATTTTGTTATTTATCCATTCCATGTCATTGTCTCATTGCTTATACAGAAAGTCCTCAACTTACGACCGCAACTGACCCCCAAATTTATATTGTTAAGTGAGAAATTTGTTGTGAGTTTTGACCCATTTTATGACTTTTTTTGCTAGATTTGTTCAGTGAATCACTGCAGTTCTTAAATTAGTAACACAGTTGTTAACTGAATCTGGTTTCCCCATTGACTTTGCTTGTCAGAAGGTTGTAAAAGGGGATCACATGACCCTGGGACATAAATGTGAGTCAGTTGTCAAACAACCAAATGTAAATTGCATGACCATGGGGAAGCTGCAACACTCATAAGTGTGAAAAATGGTCATAAATCACTTTTTTCAGTGGTGTTGTAACTTTGAACAGTCACTAAATGAACTGTTGTAAGTCGAGGACTACCTGTACAAGAGAAATAGGTTATGATGTATGGATGGATGATGTGCTATCAAGTTGGTGTCTACTCTTAATGACAACATAGACAGATTTTCTCTATTAGGATGTGTCCCTAACCTGATCCTTTAGGTCTTCCAGGATGCAACCATTGCCTCTACAATCAAGTCTATTTCACCTTGCTGCTGGTTGTCCTCCTCTTTCCCATCTTATCCAGTATTACTGGCATAGCCTTCTCTAGAGATCTGGGTCTTCGCATATTGTATCCAAATTAGGATAATTTGAATAACCTCTGGTTATCTGTGCCTCGAGTGAGAACTCTTGAGTTGACATGTTCAATGATCCATCTGTTTCTTTGTTGTCTACAGTTTTTCACAGTTCTCTGGAATCTTACACACACACACACACACACACACAAAACCCCATCAGTATATAATTTTAATATATTTGTATATAAATAATGATTCTCCAACATAGAAAACTCTGAATATGGCATTTGTGTTCTGGAATGTTGGCTCCTCAGCAAAAAGCAGTCTTAAATTTAAGTTGCTAAATATTGCATAGTGATTGTGGGCCCTCTTTCTCTGTTGCCCCTACTGGTAGCACAATATTTCAATTCAAACATATTAAAGTAAGGGCTTCAAATTACTCATGGCAAGTTGAGGGCAATAGAGATAGCTGATAATCTACTCTCATTTCTGGTGCCATATTGGTTTCATATTTCACTGTGTAACCCTGTAATCTTTTTTTACTAGATTATAGAGTTGGCCATTAAGAGTAGCCAAATGATTTGTTGTTTTTAATTACATCTTCACACATTTATCAACACTTCTGTTTAGACTAGGTTTTTTTTGTCTTGTTTAAACTTCATTTGAAAAACCAGGTGAAGGCTTCTATAATATTAAAACTGAATCCTCTGGAGTATTCCAGCAGCAAGGTCAAAGTGATTTCAAGTTAAAATATTTGTGAATTTCTGTTCTGCTTGTCTTTTCCAACTGCTGTATTATTTAAATTAACTCTAGTTTGTGAACACAGTAATCATGGCTTGTAAAGGTCAGAAAAGCCAAGTAAGCAGGGTTTCTTGGTTAATTTCTGGATAGTGCCCCTCCTTATATTTAGCTATTGCAACATTTCTCCTCTGTGTATGGGTTAGAGGCCTGAAAGAACCTTAAAATCAGATCAGAAAAAAAATCAAATGTTTCTGCATTTGTGCATCACATTACCTCATATGTCACAATAAACACAAAACAACAATATTATGGATCTGTGGACCAAAGACAATCCTGTTCCTTTTTTTACTACTGTTCTATGACAAGGGGGATCCTATAAATTTTCCTTTAAGGCAAGAAGCAGATTTTATATTTTCAGCATGTAAAACCAACTAAACCATCCACTTCTCTTTAAAAATGGCCCAATTCTAGGAAGACCATTCTACTCTTTTACAGATCTTACCATCAGGAAATGTCTGTGTCTAAATGCCATGTAGATGAGTGCAACTGTACCCATTGTTTATTGCCCTAGTTTCTGTAGGGGATGGAAAATAATTTCTAATAATTTTTTCATGGTTGTCTCGAAGGTGCTTTTTCACAAGGCAACTGGACTTTTTTTTTTTCTCTTTGAAGACATTTCGCTTCTCATCTGAGAAACTTCTTCAGCTCTGCCTGGATAGTGGGGAATAGAAGGATTTATATTCCTTGCAGACAGCTGGTCATTTGCATTCTTTTAGTGAGTTGTTGATGCCACCTGGAGCCTTATCTGTATAGTCAGGGCCACCTGAGTAGTGCAAATGGGTGTGGAACCTTCTTGGAACTGTTGAAAGGACTGTGTTGTACACTGAAGATATATGATATCATATTCCTCCCCCTCTTTTGAGAGAGGGCTGTTCAGTTTTGACATAGATGGTCTCTTTGTTTCCTCTTTCAAACCAGCGGTCTTCTCCATCCAAAATCTGGACTTTGCTGTGCTCAAAAGAGTGGCTTTTGTCTTTTAAATGTAGATGGACTGCTGACTCTTTTCCTGATAGGTTTGTTCTCCTATGTTGTGCCATGTGTTTATGAAGTGGTTGTTTTGTTCCCCCAATGTACAGATCTGCGTATGGCTCACTGCATTATACTGCATATACCACGTTGCTCAGTTTGTGTCTCTGTGTTTTGTCCTTGGGGTGGACAAGCTTCTGCATTAGTGTATTCTTGGCTGTGAAGTTGAAGTGTGCACATGTGTTGGCTGAAGATCCTCCTGAGCTTTTCTGATATTCCTATAAAGTATGAAATGATTATATTGCTTCATTTATTATTTTCTTCTTTGTCTGTTATGGAGAAGCTCCTGTTGGGTCTTTTTGGGGATTTGATGAAAGCCACTTGAGATAGCCACAAGTTCTGAGGGCTTCCTTGGTGTGTTTTAGTTCTTTTTCCCCCATCTTTGCTGGCAGGCAGACCTTGGTGGTATAGCATTCTGATAACTCCCATTTTGTGCTCTAGTGGATAGTGAGCATCAAAATGTAAGTACTGATCTCTGTATGTGGATTTTCTGTAAATTTCAATGTTAAGGCTTCTGTCTTCCTTAATACCATGTTTCCCTGAAAATAAGACCCAGTCATGGGTTTTTTTTGCTCCAAAAGAGGCAGCAGGTCTTATTTTCAGGGGGTGTCTTTTCTACTCTCATCATGGTGGTGGCCCACTTCTCCTGCGGCGGAAGGAGCAGCTTTATTCTGCAGCTGAGAATATAACTCCAGCTTGCATTTTGAAGTCAGAGGCCTTTCTGGATTGAATATATACCTCGGTTCTTAGCTGCAGAGGCCTTCTGAAAAAGCCTCTGACTGCAAAATGCAGGCTAGGGGATGCTGCAGAAGAAGTGGGCCAGCAAGGAGAGGCAGGTGTCGATTCATGGGAGGCCTGGTAAGTGAGTGCGGGGCGCATGGGGCAGCTCTCCCCCCCAACCCTGCCCTAGCTTGATTTTTAGGGGTGCACCTCACTCTAAAATTAGAGCTTATTTTTAGGGTAAGGCTTAGGTCCACTGCCAGAAATCAAGCTATGGCTTATTTTTGGAGTAGGTCTTACTTTCAGGGAAACATGGTATATATTGCACAGTCCAGGAAGGCTCAACTATTTTCCTTAATTTCTTCACATGTGAATTTCATGTATCTGTCCACCAAGTTGATATGTTTGGTGTATACTTCCAATTCCTGTGTTTTGATCTTGACCCAAATATCGTCCATATACCTATACTAGTGATTGGGTGGAATTCCTGTAAAGGCGTTTAGGCTTTGGTTTCTACCTCTTCCATGTAGAGATTGGCCACAATGGGGGACACAGGTGAAGCCATGGTGCAGCCGTGTTTTTGTCTTTAGAAACCTTCACTTTATTTAAAATAGGAAGTGACCTATTTTCAGGAATATCAGAAAAGCTCAGGAGGATCTTCAGCCAACCCAACATATGTGCAAACTTCAAACCCAAGAATACACTAAGGCAGAAGGTTGTCCACCCCAAGGACAAAACACACAGACACAAACTGAGCAACGTGCAGTACAGTACAGTGAGCCATATGCAGATCTGTACATTGGGGAAACAAAACAACCACTTCATAAACACATGGCACAACATAGGAGAACAAACCCATCAGGAAAAGATTCAGAAGTCCATCTGCACTTAAAAGACAACGGCCACTCTTTTGAAGACAGCATACTCCAGATTTTGGACAGAGATGACTGCTGGTTTGAAAGAGGAAACAAAGAGGCCATCCATGTCAAAATTGGACAGCCTTCTTTCAACAGAGGAGGAAGGATAAAACATCAGCTATCTCCAGTCTACAACACAGTCCTTTCAACAGTTCCAAGAAGGCTCCACACCCATTTGCACTACTCAGGTGGCCCTGATGACACAGATAAGCCTCCAGGTGGCACCAACAACTCTCTAAAAGAATGCAAATGACCAGCTGTCTGCAAGGAATATAAATCCTTCCATACCCCATTCAGAGCTGAGGAAGCTTCTTGGATGAGAAGCCAAATGTCTTCAAAGAGAAAAAAGAAAGTCCAGTTGCCTTGTGAAAAAGCACCTTTGGGACAACTGTGACCTGGATGACTGAGAATCTCCATAGACATTTCTTCATGGAGTTTTCCTTATATATTTCTCAAGGTCGTCACATTGATCACTAGGTAGCATTGCATGGGGATTCATGCAAGTCAGATGTAATTCAATGGGATTGAGATCCTCTATCTGGTCTTTATGGAGAAATGGACTTAAGCATTTTAGTTTACTTTCTATAGTGCCTTAAGCTTTAGGAGTTAGTTACAGTAGGTTCAGATACTTAATATTTGCAGGAAGAGATTATGGAAATTCTCAGAATCAGCTATACTTCTCAAAAGAAACTATATCTTCTTTTAAACTCTCACAGCAGAGAGATACAGAGATTACATTATCTATATTTGTAAATATGGGTCAGATAGTATCTCCTAGTGGTCAATCTAGCAAAAACACCACACATTTTATATAGTACAATGTGCACTGTATAAAACTACCACCACCTTTTCAAGAAGGGAGACCAAAACAGTAGTGTTGTGAAGCTGGTTTGTGACAATTGATTGCTAAATTTTCTGAAATGTTGTAAGTTAGTTTACAGAACTGAGCCACGATAGCTGGGGTGCTGATCTGCTTTTTGGCAGCATGCTGTGATTGCAATGACTCCAGCAACATCAGTGAGGAAACTGAGGAAAGGAGGAGAGCTGGTTGTTAAGCATTTACCAGCACACCACTGAGTGAAAGTCATGTAAAACCCTATACATGGCAGAGAGTGTACTGAAATTAGGAATTGAAAGTCTGGATTAGACCTGCGCAGCAGATTTCAAAAAGCAATCCATAAATTTTGGAGAAACCCCTCCAGCAACATGATCAATGCCAGGGGCATATTTAATTGGACATCTGATATTAACTGTTAAATGCTCTTAACATAAGAAGAAGGAGAAAAAAAACCAAATCTTTCAACCAGGAATTCAGAAAACAAAAGCCTGAACATTCTTTTTCATTTCAAAGAACTTAAGTTTTATAAGCTCTTTATATTTTTTTTAATGAGAGAAAGAGTGGGAGAAACATGTAGGCTTCAATGTTCTCTCATACTATTATTTCTTTTAGGGGTTTTTTTGTTCCAAATTAAAATAGCAGACATTAAAATTTCATGATTCACTTCGAAGAAAAGTGGAATAATTAAAAGCCTGCATGATCGATGCAGCAAGAAGCTGTGAAAGAAGGAATCAGTTAGGAAAAATTGTTTGCCTTCTCGACCAGTTGGGAGCCTTGCTCAAGAGACTTGCTGAAATTTAGTATTCACAAGAACTGGCAGATATTCCACCTGGCCAAACTCTATGAGGACTTTACTATAAGCTATTGCAGAAGCAGAGAACTGTAATAAATGAGCTACAAGGTTGGTTTTAAATTCATGTGAAATAAAGCTCATTTTTAATATTCTAGAAGTGCCTACTTTAAAAAAGCTACACCAAGGAATGCAGTTTTCACAATAATAGGTTTCCTTTCACACAATGTCACTACTACCTTCTCATAAAATCATTTTAGCACAGTGATGAGACTGAGTGCCCAAACTGCAACCCAAAACCCACTTATTTTTTGCCGGGTGCCGGGTGGTCATGTCCCATTGGGTGGGTGTGGCCACAGTGGGTGTGGCCGCAGTAGTCATGGCAGACTGGGTGGGCATGGCCAGGGTGGGTGTAGCCACCTTGATGTTGCTCATGGGGAGGGATGCTTGTGGGGCCTGGACAGGGTTGGGGGAGATCCAGGGGGTTTCTGGTGGGTGGGGCAGTGGGCTCATCCTGCGGGGTGAGGCGAGGCAGAGGGCAGAGCAGGGGTGCTATTGCCTCAGGTCAGGGGAAGGTGAGGCATGGGCCAGGGCACCTGCTGCCTAACACCATCACCCCCCCCGCACACAGAGGCCAGCGAGCGCATGGGGGCCGACAGTGTCCATCAGCAGCCACAGCCTGCCAGCACCTCAGCCAGTGCACTCTGGGACTCCATAGCCTGCTTCAAATACTGGACCAGCCCTCCAGCAGCAGGTGGAGTAGGGAAGGGGGAAGGTGCATGATGCAGACCGTTGGATGTGTCTACTCCATCTGTTTTTGCTTGCAGTTAGAGATTAGGTCACTGCTGGTCATCTCCTGGACCCCCTCGCAGATCTTGCCCTTGGCCCGCATGTGGAGCCTGTTCCCCTCACACACCCAATGCACCTTAGCCCTGCCTCAAGATGCCACCACCAGCAGCTCATGCAGGTCCCTTAGGCTGCCACTGCCACCTCCTGCCCAGCCCCATGCATTGCCCAGGCACTGCTGCTACACCATGTGTGCAAATTCCTCTGCCTGCTGAGGCCAGTAAGCAGCTGAGGTAGCTTCAGACACCCAGCTGCCCCTCCTCCTCCTCCTCTGCTGCATGGCTTGCTCACCTGATGATGAGGGCATGCCCTCACAAACAGAAAGACTCAGGCACAGCTGGGTTTCAATGGTTACAGGACCAGGCACTTGGCTCAGCTGGAGAGAGTAATACATTGAGAGTAGCAGTATAATATTACAAAATTCAGTTAGAGGATACGTTGCATACTGGAGAGTTTTTCTGATTAATTGGGGGATTTATTATATTCCTCCTTCCTCTAGTTGTGGAAATTAACCTGTGCTATTATGACTTACTATTATAATGCAAATTTGATTGACATTATTACAATATAGATAAGGATAGATTGTAATGCAATAGGGTTTTTTCAACACCCTATTCATGTCAAAATATGTTAACAATGTATACATTAATTAATAAACCATGTATCAGTATATTATTAATATATTATGATCAGCATATATAATGCAAATCATATGCTAATTGTTGTGTAGTGAGTTCGTTGCACAGGAAAGAAGACAAGGCGAGTGAGTTCAGCAATGGTCATGTTTATTTGCTTGCAGGATCTGAGCTGAGGAACTGAGCTGCAGCCTGCAGCAATTTATAGCCTGGCCCCTAGGGGCAGCCAATGGCAGCACTGGAGATGGGGTGTCTGAGTTGCTGAGTTGCTGGGAGCTGTTAGCTAGCTCCAATTTACCACGTGGTGTTACAATTAAGCCCAATACATAACACCCCTCCCCTCTTAGAATGAACAAACATCATAGCAACAATAAGCGTGAAAATAACAAATTACAAGATTTAACAATAGTATGAATAGGTTTCCATTAACAATACAATAAGACAGTTAACAATATTATAGCTCCATCATTGTTTTAGTACAGTCTCATAGTCAATAATTATCACAAGTACATACAACATTATAGTTCCTTTATTTTATTTATTTATTTATTTTATTTATTAAATTTTTATACCGCCCTTCTCCCGAAGGACTCAGGGCGGTGTACAGGGCAATAAATATCAAAATGTAAATACAAAAGTTAAAAAAAGAGTTAAAAAGAATTAAATAATTATGCCCAATATAATACAATAATAAAAGTGTGTTAAAACTAAATCCAACCCCAAACCCATCAGACCAGGCCAGATTGTTCAAATAAATAAGTTTTTAAATCGCGCCGGAAGGAGCGAAGGTCGGGGGCCATCCGGAGCTCAACCGGCAAGCGGTTCCACAGGTCTGGCACACCCACAGAGAACGCCCTCCCCCTGGGGGCCACCAATCGACATTCTCTGATCGGAGGCACCCTGAGGAGGCCCACTCTGTGGGAGCGCACTGGACGGAGGGAAGTTGATGCCGGCAGCAAGTGCTGCCATAGGTAATCTGGACCCATGCCATGTAGGGCTTTGTAGGTCATAACCAGCACCTTGAATCTCACCCGGAGGGCAACTGGCAGCCAATGCAGCTCGCGGAGCAGAGGTGTAACATGGGAGTATCAGGAGACCCCCAACACAACTCGCGCGGCTGCATTCTGCACCAGTTGAAGCCTCCAAGTGGTCCTCAAGGGCAGCCCCATGTAGAGAGTGTTGCAGTAGTCCAAACGAGAGGTCACAAGTGCATGAGTGACTGTACGCAAGGCATCCCGGTCTAGATAGGGTCGCAACCTGCGCACCAGGCGAACCTGGGCGAAGGCCCCCCTAGTCATAGCTCCTATATGATCTTCTAAGGAGAGCTGTGAATCTAGGAGGACCCCCAAGTTGCAAGCCCTATCTACGGGGGGTAATAACTCACCCCCCCATAGAAAGAGATGGAATATTCTGAATATCCTGAGATGCCGGCACGCACAGCCACTCAGTCTTGTCAGGGTTGAGTCGAAGCCTGTTCCTCCCCATCCAGACCCGAACCGCCTCCAGGCAACGGGACATCATGTCAAGGGCATCACTGGGGTGGTTTGGGGTTGAAATAAAAAGCTGGGTATCATCAGCGTACTGATGATAACCAACTCCAAAACTATATAATCTGCTAAATAAGCAGGAGGATTGCATGCCCTTGTGGAACGCCTCAGGGGTTCAGTCACTTTCTGGTCTACCAGCTTACCCACCCGGCCAGGTAGACCAGTGTCCTTTGATGCACTTGAGCCAGAAGGATTTGGTGCTCTCTGGCTGGCCTCTCCAGGTTGGCCCACCCCAGAGTCAGACTGTTCAGCAGAGTTGGCACAGCAGTTGTGAAAGTCAGGTTGGCTTGCTCCAACAGGGGATCCATGTTGCACTTCCGGACTCCCCTCCTCTATGGCCAACTCCTCATTGCTTGTGCTGTGAGAATCTTCAGAGTCTATGCATGGGCTGGCTTGGTTGCCAGTTTGGGAACCTTGGGAGGGACTTATGATGCAATCCTCACTTAGTGGCCATTCTGGAAACCGCTTTCTGAGTTGGTCAATGTGGCATCTGACAACTCGCCCTCCCTCCAGCCCCACTTTGTAAGAGAGGGGACCAGAAGATTTAGTGATTTTTCCAGGAACCCACAGATTCCCATGCCCATAGTTTCTATCCCACACCCCATCACCCACTTGCAGCCCCCTCAGGGGTTTTGGTCAAGCTGCTTCTGCTGCCACTCTATCTGGATGCAACCTCCAATGTAGTTCTGCTGGGCTTTTCCCAGTAGCAGTGCAGGGTGTGGAATGCTGGCAAAGTAAAAAAATCTGTCAATCTGTGATGCCAGTCCCCAGTTACTATGCATTTTAGTGACTTCTTTGTGGTCCTTACCATATGTTCAGCTTGACCGTTATTGGACGGGTGAAATGGGGCAGATGTTGCGTGTCTGATGAGATTTGCTCTCAGGAAAGCCTGAAATTCAGCAGCAGTGAATTGGGCCCCATTGTCTGATACTAAGACATCTGGCAATCCATGTGTGGCAAAAAGTTTTCTCAGCACCTGGATGGTCCTAGCAGTAGTCATGTTTGCAACCAGGATTACTTCAAGCCATTTAGAATGGCTTTCTACCACTATGAGGAAGAGCTGTCCTTGAAAGGGCCCAGCAAAGTCTATGTGAATTCTAGACCAGGGAGTGTGTGTTTCCTCTCACCTGTGAACTGGAGCATGTGGCATTTCATGCCTTGATTGCTGCCATGTATAACATCCATGCACCTGTGCCTTGATGGCCTTGTCTAGGCCTGACCACCATAGGTAGCTTCTTGCTAAAGCTTTCATATGGACAATGCCTGGATAGCCTTCATGTAGTGACTGTAAAACTCTTATCTCTCAGTGAAGTGGGAACTATGACCCTGTTTCCCCATAGGATACAACCCTTGTGAGCTGATAGCTCATGTCTTCTAACAAAATAACTCTGGAATTCAGCTCTCCTTTGATTTAGGGCTAGGTGCCATTTGAATGGCCTTCACTTTGGATTCAGCTGGGTGAATGCCGTTAGCATCAATGCGAAATCCCAAAAATTCGGTTGAAGAAACCCCAGTACTGCATTTACTCTTTTTAAATTTGAGGCCTGCTTCACGCAGCCTCTGTAGGATGGCTCTGAGCCTGCTGGCTAACACCTCTGTGGATTCCCCTGCAATAAGCACATCATCAAAATAAAGGCAAACACCCTGAATGCCTTTAAGGGTGCGCTCCATGATTCCCTGAAAAATGCCTGGTGCAACACTAACCCCGAATTGTAAATGCTTCACTTTAAAAGCCCCCCTGTCAGTCATGATCATCTGAGCAGCAGCTGTGGCCTCATCAACCGGCAGTTGCTGATAGGCCTGTGCCAAATCTAACTTTGCGAAAATGGTGCCCCCTTGCAAAGATGCCAAGATGTGGTTCACCACTGGGACAGGGTATGCATGTTACTTAAGGGCTTTGTTAATTGTGCATTTGTAGTCTGCATATATTCTAATTTCTCTGTTGGCCTTAAGTGGTGTTACTCTAGGAGTTTCCCACTCCCCACCATCAACTGGTTGCAAAACACCCTGTTCTACAAGCTTGTCTATTTCTGTGTCAATTCTATGTTTGAGGGCAAAGGGAACCCTTCGAGGCTTAATCCTAATGGGGACCACATTGGGGTCTACCTTGAATGATATAGGCAGGCCTGTGTATTTTCCTAGGGCTGAATCAAATGCGTATGCAAAGTCCTCACAAACTGACGTTAGATTCACGGCTTGTGTCCGGTTGATACCGGTTACTTGGATGCCTAAAAGGGACGTGGTGGCTCAGTGGGTTAGGACACTGAGCTTGTCGATCAGATGGTCGGCAGTTTGGCGGGTCGAATCCCGAGTGCCGCATAGCAGAGTGAGTATCAGGCGCTCACTCTGCTATGTGGCACTTGGGATTCGACCCGCCAAACTGCTGATCTTCTGATCAACAAGCTCAGCATCCTAACCCACTGAGCCACCTATTTATTGGTATGAATAGAATTGGATGAAAAATAAGGTATATGAGATACTTTAAAATGGGCCTCAAAAAAGAAATGTTTGTCTAGGAAGCTCTTATGCAGCATATGGAAAACGACACCTTCAAAGAATTTGCAACAAGATCCAGGGGATGGCAGTTGTCACAAAAAGCATGCTCTCTAAAATGCCAGGTGAGTCCCATGTGAGGCAGGATGAGGCAAAGGCATATCTGGGGGAAAAGTGGAAAGAACTGTGAGGAAAGTGCCAAGGTGGGACTATGAAAGTTTGATGCACTGGACAAATCTTCTTCAACAGTTGTATATCCAGGTAGTCCTTTACTTAAAACTGCAACTATAATAATAATAATAAACTTGGAAGGGACCTTGGAGGTCATCTAGTCCAACCCCCTGCTTAGGCAGGAAACCCTATACCATTTCAGACAAATGGCTGTCCAATCTCTTCTTAAAGTCTTCCAGTGTTGGAGCATTCACAGCTTCTGGAGGCAGGTTGTTCCACTGATTAATTGTTCTGTCAGAAAGTTTCTCCTTAGTTCTAGGTTACTTCTCTTTTTGGTTAGTTTCCATCCATTGCTTCTTGTCTTGCCTTCAGGTGCTTTGGAGAATAGCTTGACTCCCTCTTCTTTGTGGCAACCCCTGAGATATTGGAACACTGCTATCATATCTCCCCTCCTTCTCTTCATTAAACTAGACATACCCAATTCCAACAACCATTCCTTGTATGTTTAGCCTCCAGTCCCCTAATCATCTTTGTTGCTTTTCTCTGTACTCTTTCTAGAGTCTCAACATCTTTTTTACATCGTGGTGACCAAAACTGGATGCAGTATTCCAAGTGTGGCCTTACCAAGGCATTGTAAAGAGGTATTTAACACTTCACGTGATCTTGATTCTATCCATCTATTAATGCAGCCTAGCACTGTGTTGGGTTTTTTGGCAGCTGAAGCACACTGCTGGCTCATATTTAAGTGATTGTCCACTAGGACTCGGAGATCCCTCTCTCACAGTTACTACTATTGAGCAAGGTACCTCCTATACTATACCTGTGCATTTGGTTTTTCTTGCCTAAATGTAGAACCTTACTGAGCCCAAAATTTCTGTTGTTAAGTGAGACATTTGTTAAATGGGTTTTGCCTCATTTTACAACCTTTCTTGCCACACTTGTTAAGTGAATCACTGCAGTTGATAAGTTAGTAATATGGTTGTTAAGTGAATCTGGCTTGCCCATTGATTTTGCTGTCAAAAGGTTGCAAAAGTTGGCTTCCAGTTCCGGATCACAGCACTGGCAGATGTGCGGGGGATCACTCCTCCCACCGTCTGGCTTTCTTTCACTGGGGGACCCCTGAAACGGGGTGAAAAGTCACCTTGGAGGGGTGACGAGCGGGGAAGAGGATTCTCTGATTGATTGTGGGAGGGCAGCGGCCCTCCTATTTGACTTGGAGCAGCTCTTCAGATCGATGAAGAAAGGATTGGCCACTCCCATGGCCCATCATTAACGCCATTTCCAGCCGAGGCCAAACTAACAACCTAGCACTTAAAAGCACAGCAGAGGAACTGGATGAGAACTGCCTTCTCCATATCCCAATTTTATTTTCTTTGCCTGTTAAAAGCCCTCTGAAATTGCTTCCCCCTGCGAGGACAGAGGGAAGGGAACTGTTTTGCCTCCTATCCTCTTAAATGGCAGCGTTTGAATACACTGGGAAAAAAGAACCTTGAAAAAATATAATTAACTAATTGGACTTACATCCCTCTTACAAAAAAGATGAAGAAGAACTTAAATTTGATAAAAGCCTATTCTTTCTGAAAAGGATTTTAAATAACACTGGGGACATTTTGTGGTTAAGCCTGGCACAGCAAGTGAATATCCCTGGCAAATAAATCTGTTTACAACTCAGATCTGTCCTTGTCATTAACTAAAGATAAAAACTTGAAACAGCTGGGAGATGAATTTGGCTTCTAAGAACTGTGGAGGTGAATATTTACTGTCTCTTGTTTAAAAATTAGCCCCCACTAAAAGACTATCTATAACTATTCCAGAAATGGAGGGAAACCAGCTACAAACTTTGATTGAGTATAAGCTTATACCTGAAAAAAATTCTTGAAGCCACTGAGATAATTAATTCCAGACTGAAAGATAAAGGTGCTAGCTTGAAACCAAAAATTGAAACCCAGACTCCAACTAAAGAACTTATAACCCAGAAAACAACAAAACTGGAAGGAACCACCACTAAGACAGAGGACTCTATGGAACAACAAGAAGATATTGAAAAATTTAACATCCAAATTTTGACTCCAGCTAAAGAACTTACAACTCCAAAAGTACATGAAGTGCAAGAAAGTAACACCAAAATAGAGGGTGCTAAAGATCAACAAAGACAGCTTATTGAAAACCTGGACAACTAAGCAGTAATTACAAAATTGGATACGACCTTCTACTCAAATCAGAAGATACCAGAGGAAGGAAGAGACCAGACTGAAGTGAAGATAAAGATATTAGAGCAAATACAGAGATTTGAACAATCAGCATAACAACTTAATGATTATAAGTGGTTTAGCTTTTCTGAATCATTGATGGCTAGATGGCCTCCCTCGATTCAAGCAATATGTGCTGGAACGAAGGGAGACCTATCTGACAACCCAGAGTTTTTGGTCTGGAAACCTGGTTGGCAGAAAAAGAAAGCTAGATTTAGGTTTTTAAAAAATAAACTGTTAGAGAACTACTAAAGGCTATTCTTTTAGTAAGGTATGATCTTTTAGGTTATGAAATAGAAAATGTCTATGAGATAAAACTAGAATATGTTTATGTATTTACTAGGTTTATTTTAGATATTATAATTTGTGCAGTGAAACAATGGAAATTCGGGTTATGGATGCTATTATGGATGTTAAAGGTTAAATTTGAATACTTTAATTACAAATTAAGAATTAGATAAAACTCAAAATAGAACAAGGATATGCATAAGTAAAAATAGATTGACAAATCTAGGTTATTTTAGTAATAAGCTGTGATGTATCAAGATGAGAAATAGAAAATGTTTATGAAATAAAACTAGAATTTACCTATATAGGTATTAGGTTTATTTTAGATGTTATAATTTTTGTGTAATGAAATAAGGGAAATTTGGGTTATGGATGCTATTATGGATGTTAGAGGCTAAACTTGAATACTATAATCAAAATTAAAAATTAGGTAAAATTTAAAAACAGGATATGGATATGTATAACTAAAAATAGACTGATAATTGTTTTAACTGAGCATGTTATTGTTAGAAATTTTCTAGTTTAAGCATGTTATATTAAATGTTAAGGGAAATAGAGAAGGACTTTCTGATAATGTAACCTGAGATAGGTACTAAAAACTCTGTTATTGAACCTTTGATTACCCAGTCACCATGATGCTTTCTAAATATGTGGATGTTAAATTGGAAAACTAATAAAACTTGTTTTTTTAAAAGTTTGCATAAGTTAATCACATGACTTTGGGACACTGCAATGGTCATAAGTGTGAACCAATTGCCAAACACCTGAATTTTGATCACATCATTATGTGGATACTACAAAGGTTATAAGTGTGAAAAATGGTCATGTCACTTTTTTCAGTGCTGTTTTAACTTTGAATCGTTGCTAAATGAATTGTTGTAAGTCGAGGACTACCTGTATTATATAGAATGAGATATTCTAAATATCCTTCAAGAATTTAAACTAATCTTAGCAGTTAGAGTTTGGGTTGGGTTGGTATGAAGAAGAATATGAAGAAATGGGCCTTATACTTCAGAAAGTGAACAATAAAAATTGTCAATCTTACATTTATTTCCTTATGTGAAATAACAAGTAGTACCATGGGCCAATCATGGGCCAGGCTAAAAACTGGGAGGCCTACAGTACCTTAGGCAATAGGCTACTCACTTTTCTCAGTACTAGAAAGAAGGCAATGGCAAACCATTTTCAAAATATTGCCAAGAAAATTGATAGACAATTACTAGGAGTCAGCACTAATTTAAAGCATTTGTGCATACACACATGCCTGAGTCAAACATGATTGGGCAGTGATGTATGGATCTAAAAAATAAAAAATACCTCCTCACCTCAGAGGTATATAGTGGTCTTTGTATGAAGAAAGAAGAGAAGCAAACAAGCAAGAAAGTTTTTTTTTAAAAAAAGGTACATGATTATTTTTTGATCAATTATTCAGGGTTTTTTAAGATCAGAGTTTAAAAATATTGACTGAAAACCAGCCATCCCTACCAATGTTGTTGGAAAAATCTATACAAAAGTAGTTAATCATTACAATTCAGTAAGTTATGTCTGCTTTCTTGTATAATTGCAAATGGTAATATATGTGCCATTTGAACAGAACCTTAAGTATTTTTTTCCATGGAAAATTTATGACTGACACTTGCTGTATAATTGCTAGAGGCATTCCTCCATTAACTAGAAGATCTACATCTTCCCTTGAAATACATTGAAATAGTTTATGGCCAATTTGTTTATATCTCACTTGGGAAATGTAATTGATAAACTATTTCCAATACTTTAAAAGGGAACTGTGTTATTAAGCACCTGACGTGGAAAGATTTTTTGTTATTTCTTCACTTTATCCAATCTTTTCAAGCTGCGGAATGACTCCTATAGGAAAAAAATTAGAGAGGTGTAAATTTTTGTGCAAATTATTGTTCTATTAAGAATACTTAAACAAATTGTTCTGAATTAGCTTCCAGAATATAAATATCTATGCAGAAATCCCCCCTTCCAATCTATCCCCTTTAAGCCCATCAACTACTAGATACAGTAAATATCCAGTTAAAATGGAAGAGATCCATATGGACTTAAGTTTTCTGCCTAATGATGGGTTGGCAAATGCACATTGACTTAGAGATCTGATAAAAGAGAACCTTCTTCTCCAAAAGCCTGTTGCTTTAGAGAAGGAGAGAGAGAGAAAAATGTGGTTTCAGAAAAACAAAGGGTCAAAATCTTGGGGGAAATGCCCCATTGCCACATTTATGTTAATACAATATTGTGAAAGTTGAAAAGGCTGTAAAGAGCTCCTCCAAAAGTAAAAGTTTTATTTTATTTTACTTTATTTTTATTTTAACTTTTTAACCTCTTTTAATATTGTATTTTAACCTACCTCTTTTAAACTTTTTAAACCCATTTTTAACCCATTTCAACCTTTTAAACCATAGTTTTAAACTTACTTTTAAACCTGTTTTAACAAACCTGAATGGGGAAAAGAAGGAAGAGACAGCACTCTGCAGCAGAAAGTATATCCAAGCCTTTGACACAGCAGAAAATGGAGGATTATATTGCAAACAGTCTGCTCCAGTAAGTAACTCATTCGCAGGCACCTTATCAGATAAATTTAATTTATGTGACTCATTGGAATGGGACTTACAAACCGAACTGGAGAGTAGACAGCGTGTGGAGTTGTCCTCCTCCCTCTTGGAGAATGTCTCCCCTCCTTGGAATCCGGCAACAGCCTCTTTTACACAGGAGGGAGATGTAGCAAATTTGAAGGGGGAAAATGTGACAGACTTCCTCTCTAGACAATGTTTGCTTACAGCTCAAACTGTAAACTCAATATATAATCTCTTGCCAATTGTCATGGATAAGGTTGATTGTCTGAAAGAGTCTTTTGCAGTTTGTTAGGAGCCACCCAAATACAGTAGAAGGACTTGGGAGGATAACCATGGACAGAGATGGGATGGCTAACTCAGAAGGTGAAAGTAGAGAAGGACCTTGTTCTCCTCCCAAAAATTTGAACACCTACAGAGAAAACACTCAATCAGGCAAAGGTCTAAGAGATGACCAATATAACTACAGTCTGCAAACTAACCAGGTTACTTTGCAAATTTATGACAAGAGAGTAAATAGAGGGCGTTGGAGCAATAGAAAAGCTATTAGGCTGTCCCTGAGCCAGCTGCTCCGCTGTGAATTCACTCTGATAGATCTACTACATGCAGAGTGGCTGCCAGCAAGAACACAATGTATGAGAATTCTCCTATCATTCAAGCAGCCCACAATTCCCTCCATGCTCTTCAGAATGAAGCCCTTTCTGAGCTTTTTCTCTATATTTCCAATAAGGGTCTTTTGCTCAGAAAAAGTGTGCCCACTCCTGAAACAGCGTCACCAAGAGGGAACTGTCGCTTTAAATCTAGGCTGCAACAGCCCTCACACTACTAAGCCTGAGGCTGCTGCAACTGAACTGACCCTGAGAAAGCAAAGAAGCAATATACAAACTGTGTTACCCACAGCTGCAGGAACTGCTGAGGATGTGCCAGAGGAAATGTTGATTGACCTATTCAGTGCATTGTCAGAACCTGAGCAAGTTAACATCATTCAAAGATTGGACGACCTAAAAGAGGCACTGACAACAACCCAATCTACAGCAAAGCCTCTATTTAATTTGGCTCCACTAAACACGCAACCTTGTGACAAGATATTTAATCAACAATCTGCCTTTACCTCAACAGTAAAAAAAGGTGTTGTCACACAGGCTGAGAGTGGGGTAACTGCACTGACTGACCCAGCCTCTGAGAAACAACTGAAAGACAAAGGGCTTCATCACACAGTGCCCCCTAAGCTGACAAACACTAAGGACATAATCCAGCTTCCATCCTCATTTGATTTAGAAGTTCCCACAACATCTTTCCACAAGATGAACCCTCAGCCATGCCCCTCCAAAAATGGACATAAATCTACATTTATAGACTTAAGCCAGAGTACCTGCTCTTTGGAAAAAAAATCACTCTTGGAGCAAGAGCAGAGGCACACTGGCAACCGAGATATAGAGGAGCAACAAGTTCTGCAACCCACGAGGAGAAATATCGAACCTCACAACAACTGTGTTTATATGGGAAGCTTAGATGATATTGATCCAGCTCCATTGTCAAGTTGACATCTGGCATTTCCACCATCTAGCCAATCAACCAAGTCAGACCACCTTGCCTCTGAGAACCCCATACAGTTGATGACCTGGAACATAGCTGGCTGGAAAAGGATGGTTGATAGTGGACTAATGAGCTTTCTTTCTAAATTTGACGTAATAGCCTTTCAAGAAACCTGGCTAACCGAAGTGGATGAACCAGTACAATTGCCAGGCTTTCAGGGATGGGCCTCCCCAGCCCTAAAAACAAAGAACAAAGGGAGACCCTCTGGTGGGCTATGCATTCTTATAAAGGAAGAGTTGCAATGGCAGGGAGAGAAATTATATAACGAAGATAAATATCCGTACTTTCTAGCTGTCAAATTTGAATATGACCAGTTTGAGTTAATATTGGTAAATGTGTACATCCCTCCAAGCACATCCCAGCACTATAATTTTGAATATTGGATGGGCATGGAAGTTATCTTAGAAGATATATCTATACTGTACCCTCAGTCCATAGTGGTATTATTAGGAGATCTGAACGCTAGACTGGGTCCCTCTCTGTATGAGCTTGCCCAGAAGAAGGGAATCCCAGGGGAGTTCTTTGATAACCATCCTCAGTGGCTCTCGAGAGACTATAAAAGTAATGCCGCTGGCCTGCTCCTAGTCTCCTTAATTTTTAAGGGTAATCTCCAAATTTTGGGAGGTAAGGACAAGAATTATACATACCCTTATACATACCACTCAGCCAATTCAAGTAGTGTACTGGATCTCTTTTGTGTGTCTAGAGATAAGGCTGACCTCTTCCCAGAGGTCACAGTACACCTTAGTGACAATAGCGACCATCAGCCTGTACGTGTGACATTGCGAGGCCGCTCAGATTTAAGACCATATAACATGGCTGACAGATGGCTCACCAAAAAGGTAGAGGTGACCCAAAATAAAAGGTTAATTTGGGCCAAAGTTGATACTAAGGCAATATTAGAATGCCTTAAAACAGAGAATGCTACTAAGTGGGCTAGAACAATACAGTCATCTACTACTGACTGGATGTCAGCCTTCAATGCATTCTCCAATCTTTGTAACATACTGAAGAAACACCTAACAGCTAAACCTACTACAAAAAGAGCCCAAGTGGGTAGACCTCGCTGGTTTGATCCTGATTGCCAGCGACAGAAAAAGAAATTGAAGGCAGCCATGAGGCTTGCCCAGAGGAATCCTACTGCCCATATACAAGCTAAGATGCTGCATACAAGAAGGGAATATAAAAAAAACTATAACATTAAAGAAAAAATGTTTTGCCATTTCAATCTGGTCAGAACTTGAGTTGGCTGCCAGAAGTCATAACTCAGTATTATTTTGGCACTCAGTAGCAGGTATTCTGAAGGAACGGAGATTTGCATTTGACATACCAATCTCTGCTGCAGACTGGGAGAATTATTATCAGTGCTTGTTTGCCCCCACTGAACCGGTAAAGAAATTATTTTTAAACAGTGATTTGGTAAATCCTAGAACTCTCCCCCCTTGGCCACCAGACTCAGAAAAGGAGATACAGTCCATCATTAAAAGCTTAAAGAGCAATAAAGCCCCAGGCGAGGATTTTTTACCAGCAGAATTATTTAAGAAATTTCCCAACTGGTGGGGCCCTGTATTAGCAGGTCTTTTTACACACATAAATAACACCTGCCATATACAAGACGGGTGGAAGATGGCAATAGTTGTCCCCATATATAAAAAAGGGAATAAAAAGGATCCTGGTAACTATAGGCCCATCAGCCTGATTGACATTGTAGCAAAAATATATGCTAGGTACCTTTTGAACAGAATTGAAATCTGGGTAGAAGAAAACAACATCCTCACAGAAGAACAAACAGGTTTTAGACAGAACAGATCTACTATTGATAACTGCTTTGTTTTGAACCATCTAATTGCCAAATATGCCTATAAGAGGAAACCCCTGTTTGCTGCTTTTATAGACCTTACAGCAGCATTTGATATGGTAAATAGAGACGTACTATGGAGTAAATGGACATCTCTTAAAATAGAACCCAGACTTCTGGCTTTGATTAAAGCCCTTTACACAAGTACCTGTTTGAGGGTGCGGTATGGGGTTAATGGGGCCCTGACTAACAGGATTCACACAAATAAAGGGATAAGGCAAGGGTGTATCCTGGCCCCATTATTATTTAATTTATACATCAATGACTTGCCAGGGTTAATGAAGGATACCATGGTACACATGCCAATGATCCTAAATACTTACTGTAACAGCTTGCTTTATGCTGATGATATGATTTTATTATCATACTCACAAGTAGGATTACGTAGGCTATTAAGAAGATTCAGCTCTTATTGCCAGGATAACTCCCTAATTATTAGCAAATCCAAATCGAAAATAATGGTGTTTGGAAGAAACCATCAGAGACATAAGTGGCAATTAGACGGTGAACCAATTGAGCAGGTTAATACCTTTGTATATTTGAGAGTAACTTTTTCCAAGACTGGATCTTGGGCCTGCCATCATCAACGAAGTACATTTAGAGCAGAAGCCCATTTGAATTTATTGCTCAAACTAAAGAACCATAGTTACCCAGGGTCCCTAGCTCCACTACTCAAAGTTTATAAGGCTAAGGTTATGACAATGCTCTTGTATGGAGCAGAAATTTGGGGTCTTTATTCAACCACAGCTTTAGAACGAACACAGTCCCAGCATCTGAGATGTATTTTGGGTGTAGATCCAAGAACATCTGCTGCAGCAGTTAGAGCTGAATTGGGAATTCAGGCATTATCTAAAATTAGAGCTTATAACTACTGGTGCAAAGTTAATGAAATGGAGACTGATAGACTCCCCAAATTATGCCTACTAGAGCAAATAAAACTGCAATCACAAATCTCCTGGATCACCAAACTAACAAATTTTGTAAGAAGCTGTGGCCTTCCTGTTTCTTGCGTAACAGGAAAACAATCTAAAAAAGAGTTGCCCAAAGAATTAAGGATATAGAAGCACAAACTGATATAGCTATCCTTAGTAAGGTGGGTAACTTGAAATGGCTGAGTAAATACAAATGTACTTTTCAAGTGGACAGTTATTTGAAGTTACAACTCCCAAAACATCTTAGGGAGATATTTAGGAGAGCGAGATTTGAACAGCTTGATACAATGGTCAGATATGGGAGATTTCATGCTATACCATACAATGAGCGTCTCTGCATTTGTGGAGCGGCAGAGGTAGAGGACCTGGCTCACATCCTATTTGACTGTTGTTTGTATAAGAGGGTGAGAGACAGGTATCTTGGTCTATATACCAAACGAATGACCCATTGGGATCCCCATATCAAAATAACTTATCTTATGTCCGGCCAGAACTTGAAAATAACATTCAATGTAGCACAGTATTTGAACAAAATGATCCAGTTAAGATCTGCATATGTGGGACTGATTGGGGTAGATTGTAAGGGTGACTCCGAAATATAATGTTACCATATTTTATCTATATCTTAAATTTGTATTTTATTACTATTTTAACTTAAATTGTATTTTAATTCCATTTTAAATTGTATTTTATCAAATTCCATTTCGGATTGCTTTTATCTAGTTTTGGTGACGGTTTGTTGCTGGAACTTTGTACTTTGATATGGCCCAAGGGCTAATCAATCAATAAAGTTGTTGTTATCCTAATTTAAAAAAATATTGTGAAAGTTACAGAATATAAATCTTTTGTATGTAGAGCTGCCTTCTACTATTTTTAACCATCTAATTTGCAGATGGAGAATCAGCAGCTACATTCATTACCATTAGGCCTTTAATGAACAATTTGTCTGGAAGAATGAGTCCCCCCCCCAGTGTAGTCTTCAAGGGGGAAAGAGACATTGTCAAGGAGAAAAAGGAACAAAGGAAGTGGATTAAAAAAAGAGATGAAACATTTAGCGCTTTTACTAGATTGCCCAAGTTCCCAATTCAGTCTTAGAAAATGAAGTGTGGGATCTTGCACACATCACACCATCTTGCTCTATAGATTTCCCCACAACCATAAAATTTCTTTCTTAGAAGATTGGTAGGATGTAAGCAAATTTCAGAGAAAACACTTTTTCCCCCTTTGAGTCAGTGCTTGGAGATATAACATGGAAAATTTCAAAGGGAGAAATAGTTTGTAGGTTGGAAAGATAAGATTCTTATTCTGAGGCAAATTTTACTTTATTATTCTTTAAACTATCCATTTATCTACTTTGATCATGAAAAGCACTTAGTTTTTGATTATCTGACTGGGGTATGATTGAAGGGGTGGGTGGGTAAGAACCAAATTATCCAAATATCATTAAGGTGAAACACTTAATCTTTGATTGGCAAGCCAGAGAAACTTGCTGATTCTTTTTAGACATTAATGCTCTACTTGAGTTTTTTCTAATTGTTCCATTATATAAAATTAAGCCACTGAAATTCATATTAAATTATATCAAGGATTTCATTCAAACTATCAAGATTTTAAAAATCACTACTACGGCACAAATATATCCACATGTTAACAGTGTGGCAGAGAAAATTAAGAGGTGAAAGCTGCAAGACCACAAGGTGGTCATTATTAATTGCATTATATTTTCTCAAATCACCACAAACTCAACTGACACTACAAGAACTGTGTGTCTATTATCACTACAGTTGTGAGAACAACTGTAGGCACTATGAGACCATCATACTGATAAGCAGGTGTGGCTATAGAGCAAGTACAGCAGAAAGTATGGAAAAAGATGGCCTACACAAGAAGTGTCAAATGCAGAAAACTAACAAAAATTGGCAAAATTTGTCATTGCAAGAAGAGTGCAAAGAAAGCTGTTACAGAGGCCAAGACAATCACTACTGGGACTTATACAAACAACTGGACAGAAAGGAAGATAAAAAAGAAGGAAGGAAGGAAGGAAGGAAGGAAGGAAGGAAGGAAGGAAGGAAGGAAGGAAGGAAGAAGTCATGACAGCTGGCTTTCCTCTATCTAGAAAAAGCTTTTGACTGTCTTCTGCATCAACTGATAAAGCAAACAATACATGACCTTGGTATGGCCAAGCTAGTCATAAAATGGAACCAGATGCTCTATATTAGTACTGAGTAAAGCTGAATAAGATGTACGGCTGGACCTTTTGACAGCTTTCATGTGAAAGTTGGTTTGCCCCAAGGCACAGCATTATTACCACTGCTGTTCATTCTCATCATGGATATCATCATGTGAGATCTGCATCACAGTGGTCCTCACTCAATGCTGCTGATGTCCTACTTGCAGCTACCACCAGGGAAGAACTGCAGTGCTGTGTTCAGACAAGGAACAACTATTTTAGCCAATTTGGTTTGCAGCTCAATATCAAGAAGACTGATATCTGGAAGCCAGCTGAGCCCTTCCACCATCCAATCAATGGTGAAGACCTAATGAAGACAAACTCCATCCATTACTTAAGATCCCTATGCAAAGTGATGGCAAGATTAATGGAAAAATGTGCATGAGGGTGAATGCAACATGGCTGAGGTAGAATATCAATAGAGTACTGTGTATTAACACATGCCAATTCACTTTAAATCAGAAGTGTATAGCATAATGGTTCATCCCATAGTACTGCATGGTGCTGGTGCTGATGCTGGCCAACCAACAAAAGTGTTGAATGTCTTCTACATGGAGATGCATACAATCATTAGGCATCTCCCTTTTTGACCCACATCAGTAATGAAACAGTTTGGCAGCAGATAGGTGTTACACCAATAACAGATAATATGTGGGGAAAATGCCTACACTATATGGCCATGTCCTGGTAAAGACCAACATAAAGTTGGCAAGACACAATTGACATAGACATGAAATGTGCACTATTGGACCTGGTTGCTGCATTTTATTGTATGAAATGGTGTTTATTGATCTGAAAAATGGAACCTGCATCTATCATAAAATGCTAGGAAGAAGATCAGCTATAAGATGCTAGATTATTATAGTCAACAGAATCAGCAGTGAACTCCATTGACACAAGAAGAAGACATGTGTGAAACACTGTCATCAGATAAATGCCGCCATTAGGTGTTTGCATCTTAATGTTTGACCTAAGTCATGAAATTTATATGAGGCTTTCATTATGCAGATGTCCTGATGACAGCTCAAGTCAAATGGTTCCTAACTTTTCATATCTTAGGTCTCTTAAATAATCCTATGAAAGAACTTGGGTCCTTCTAGAATAGGAAAAACACACACATGTGTTTGTGTTTGTTTATAGGCAGTCTGGATTATAGGTAGTTGTGATAGTTTTAAGGATGTAAGAGACTTAAAAAATTAAGCTTGTTAATAATTTTACTGCTATAATTAAAATGATTGAGAACTAGAGTTCTCTCTTATGATCAAACCGAAGAATATAGCCAAAGAAAGTATTGAACTAAAACAGAATGTTTCTTTATTCAACTTCCAAAATCCAAATCTTTCAGAGACTTTAGTTATAGATTCCAGCAATACATTGTCACAATGCTGTTTCCTTTGCTATGACATTTTCAGTGGGAGACTAGAAACTCTGACTTTTTGCCTCTCTTTTTGCCTCTCCTCTCTTCCCTTGTGGGCTCTTTCCTGATTTGGGATGGGGAATCTGCTTCCATCTTGTCTATGTATATCATCAGTAATGCATGTACAGCTGGTTAGAAACACTGCTTTGGTCAACCACCTTTCCTAAAAGTCATTTCTGAAGTTGGAATAGAAATGCTGACAACTACAAAATAGGTTTCCAGAGATCTAGTGATCCCATTTTGGAGGGAAAGTATTACTGCTGTAGCCTTTCCCACACCTTAGAAATGTCCACTTCTATTTCTAGTTCTTTTTCTTTCAGCAGGAGTCCTGTATAGGGCCAAGGGAACAATAGTCAGAGGGAAAATAAAAGCTGTCTCATGTCATATAAAAGTGAATAAACACAAAGTTCCAATCTTGCAACTCTGACAAGGAAATGTTGATGTCTCACCAGAACAAAACAAGATGTCCACCAAGTATGCCTTACTGAATTCTATATCTACGGTAAATTCTGAACACCGAGGAGCAATAGCCATAAACTATGATTAAAGCTTTGATTTGTGAACTTAGAAAGATAATTAAAGCCCATTGAAACCAGTGGGACTTACATATGTCTTTCTTCTTACCTCCATTTTTTAAAAAAATCTCAGTGTAAAAATCTGTGTTCAAACATAAACATTATCAAATCTGGATTATTGGCAGGAAGGACAAGGGAGACGCGTCTTCGTTAACAGGTTTATTTAGTCAGCCCGGACAAACACAGAACGGAGAAACATGCCTTATATAGGTAGCTGTCAAACGGGGCAGCGAATCAATAGTGGGCGTTTTTTCCCGCCAAGGAGCAGGGCCAATGGGTCAGCTTGTAGGTCAGAATCTCCCTAGTGACAGTGCGAGTGCTTTAGCTAGGGAGGGAATCCCTTCAGCTGATTTTGGCGGGCGGCCGGAGCTTTGACAGCTAGCCGCCGGTACTGCGCATGCGTCAGTATTTGACAGCTCGCGGCTGCCGCTGTGGGATAGCCGCGGTTTTGACAGCTCGCGGCTTAATGCGCATGCGCGGCGTTTGACAGCTGTCAAACGGCCGCGTGTACTAGTAGGCCGCGGGAGCGTCTGCGCATGTGCTAACTTTGACAGCTGTCAGTGCGGCCGCGTAAATGCGGCCTATGACAGCTGTCATTATGGTTTGCAGTATATTGCACCCCTTTCCCCCCCCTTGAACTGAACAAGTAATTTGAATTAACTTTTAACTGGTGTTGGAACTTGTTGGCGCACTTCCGGCCCATTCGAAGTCCAGTAAGTATGCTGGCGGCCTCTTCTGTCGCGTGGATCTGCGAGGTGAAGGTTTTTCTATTGTTGTGGGGGCTTCCTCGGGAGTGATTGGAGGAAGATCGGCTGGAGCGGGGACATTCTCTGGGTGAACGGTGCTGGGGGGTGCAGGTGTTTCCGCCACTGTTTCTGGCGTGGAGGTGTTGGGGGGTGACCTGGGTCGGAGTTGATCTGCGTGTCTCCGTAGTGTGAGTCCCCTGCCAGCATTGATGGTGTATGACAGGGGGCCGGTTTGATCGAGAACCACCCCCTGGGTCCATTTATCCCTTCCCCCATAATTTCGGGCCCAGACATTTTGTCCCTTAGAGAATGTTTTGTGTGGCAAGTTGTTGGTTTTTTCGGCCGCTGGCCTGTCTGGGTGCAGTCTGTCAAGTCGAGTGACCAGTCGGCGACCCCATCTTAGTTCTGCTGGAGATTTTCCGGTGGTGGACACGGGAGTGGTGTGGTGTGCGAGGAGGAAGCGGGCGAGTCGACGGTGCCAGTTTCCGACGATCATTCTGCGCAGAGAGTCCTTGGTGGTCTTCACCATGACCTCTGCAAGGCCATTACTGGACGGGTGGAACGGGGCCGATGTTGCGTGTCTAATACAGTTCCTCCTCGTGAAGATCTGGAAGTCACGGGAGGTAAATTGAGGCCCGTTGTCAGTGATTATGACATCTGGAAGACCGTGGGTAGCAAAGACTCCCCTTAATGCTTGAATGGTGGCCTCTGATGTGGTGCTTGAAACCGGGAGAACCTCCAGCCATTTAGAGTAACTATCTACAATGATTAAAAAGGTTTGTCCCTGGAATGGTCCTGCGTAATCGAGGTGGATACGGGACCAAGGATTGGAAGTGGTTTCCCATTTGTGAACTGGGGCGTGTGGAGGGGAGGGTCTGGTTTGCTGGCAGAGATAGCAGCCGGCTACATGCTGCTCGATGTCCCTGTCTAGGGATGGCCACCAGACATAACTGCGTGCCAGGGCCTTCATTTTTGAAATGCCAGGGTGGCCCTCATGTAGTGTTTGGAGAACCCTGGCCCTGTGGCATGGAGGGACTATTACTCTGCACCCCCAGAGGATGCAGCCTAAATGTGTTGAAAGCTCATGTCGTTTTGCAAAATATGGTTGGATGTGGGGAGAGGGGCAGGATGATTGCCATCCTGATGTGACCCATGAGAGTACCCTGCTGAGGGTGGGATCCCTGGTTGTGGCGTGTGCGATGTCCTTTGCTGTTACTGGGCATTCCGCGAGTTCTTGTATGGCCAGGACTTGGCCGGCTGGGGCTGGGTCAGGGTCTATTTGAGGCAGTGGGAGCCTGCTGAGGCCGTCTGCATGGGACATTTCCTTTCCAGGCTTGTAGATTAGTTGATAAGAGTAAGCAGATAGGAATGTCGTCCAGCGAAGCATTTGCGGGGATAAAATTTGCGGGGTTTGGCGGTCCCATGTGAATATGCCCAGGAGAGGTTTGTGATCTGTATAGATTGTAAAAGGTCTGCCATAGAGGTAATCGTGGAATTTCTTAATTCCAGCTACTATAGCCAGGGCTTCCTTATCTATTTGCGCGTAGTTGCGCTCGGTTTTTGAAAGTGTCCTAGAGTAGTATGCGATTGGGGCTTGCGTGCCATCGTTAAGGGAGTGGCTGAGGACTGCCCCGATGCCATAAGGTGAAGCATCGCAGGCGATGCATAGTGGTTTGGTTCCGTTGTAGTGCGATATGGTTGTATCGCTGGAGAGTAATTGTTTTAGCTGTTTGAAGCTGTTATTATGAAGTGGGGTCCACTGCCAGGGAGCCCCTTTGTCCAGGAGTCTATGGAGAGGTTCCGCTATTGTGGCTTTTCCGGGCAAAAATGAATGGTAAAAATTTAGGAGCCCTAGGAATGCCTGGAGCTCCGTTTTATTTTTTTGGGGGGGTGCAGCTTGTATTGCTTGTATTTTTGCATTGGTGGGGTGAATGCCTTTGCCGTCTATTTTGTACCCCAGGAACTCTGCGGAGGGTACTCCGATTGAGCACTTCTCCCGTTTTAATTTTAATCCAGCTGCGCGGAATCTTGAGAGGACTTCGTGCAGCCTGGTTGCTAGGGAGTGGGTGGAGTCGCCCGCGATGAGGACGTCATCAAAATACGGGCAGACTCCAGGGATGCCTTTGAGAGTTCGTTCCATGACTTCCTGGAATATTCCAGGTGCCACGGAGATGCCAAATTGGAGGCGGTTCAATTTGAACGCCCCTCTGTGCGTCACTATGGTTTGGGCTTCTGCGGTTTCCCTGGTTACAGGGAGTTGCAGGAAGGCATGTGCCAAGTCTAATTTGGCAAAAATGGAGCCAGACCCTATTTCTGAAAGAACATCTCTAACTGATGGGACTGGGTATGCATGGGGATTGAGTGCGCGGTTGAGGGTCGCTTTATAGTCCGCGCAGATTCTCACTTCACCATTGGGTTTGACAGGTGTCACTATGGGGGTTTCCCAAGTTCCGCTGTCAGTGGGTTCTAGGACTCCTAGTTTGAGCAAGCGGTCTAATTCCCTGTCTATTTTTGGTTTTAGGGCGAAGGGGACTTTCCTGGCTTTAATTCTAATTAGTCCGACCTCCGGTTTGAATTTGAGGTCGATGGGGGGGCCGTTATATTTGCCCAGTGAGCCGTCAAACACATCCGCAAATTTTTTGTAGATATTTTCTAAAGAATTGGTTTGGATGCGGTTTGTCCCTTCGAGGCGAATGCCTAATGCCTCAAACCAATCTAATCCTATTAGGCTAGTTCTTGGTTGCTTTGTTATTTGGGCTGTTAAGTGGCCTGAAAATTTTTTAAATTCGACTTTCAGGATGGCCTGTCCCTTTAAATCTATCTGCGCCCCTTGAAAATCTGCCAGCATGACCCTGGAGGGTTGGATGGGAATGCGGTGATTTGTTCTGTTGGCTATTTTCTGGAGGGTGTCCCCTGACAGGATGGAAACGGAGGATCCTGAGTCAACCTCCATTTCACAGGGGATTCCCTGTATTTTGACCCACGTTCTAACCTTGGCTCTGGGGATGTTGTTAGCGAGAGTTTTTGTTAGGGAGCATACGGACCCTACAACCCCCTGGGGAGGGCGGGGAGGGGCGGTCCTACCTGCGGGGATCTCGTCAAGGTCGTGGAGGGTCTCCCGGTTTAGGCTGCGACAAGCTGATCGGATGTGGCCGGTCTTGCCACAGCCGTGGCACTTCGCGTTCCTAAACCTGCAGGTGGCTCTGGCATGGCTTCCGCCGCAGCTTGCACACTTCGCCCTGGCGTTGGTCTGCAGTTTCTTCGTGTTGGGGCCCGTCTGTCGGTCTTGGTTGCGGTTCCTTTCCCGGCCGGCGGTCATCCGGTTGAAACGGGAGAGGATAGCATCGACCCCGGATTCGGGCTCCGGCGGCCCTTGGTCGAGCTCCCTGGCCTGATGGACAGAGTTGCCTGAGTTTTCACCAAACGTCTCGGTTTCGTCGCGATGGCTGTCTTCGAACGCCATTATCTCCAGCGTGAGCTCTGCGAGGTCCATTGTGGGCTTTGCCACAAGCTTCCTCTGCAGACGCGCGTTCTGGAGACCGGCGATAACTTGATCGCGGATCTGGTCCTCCAGGTCGGGGAAATGGCACTTGCGGGCGGCGTGCCTGACGGTTGCGATGAAAGCGGTGGAGGTTTCACCAGGCTGCTGCTTCCGTCGGGCGAAATAGAGCCGCCAATACAGTTCTGACCGCCTTGGCATGAAGTGTTTGCTGAGGCGGTCTGTGAGTTCGGCATACGGAATGGTGGTGACCGGGTCCAGGCTGCAGAGGCCAACGGCGACATCGTATACCGCTGGCCCGCTCAGGCATAGGAGCGCGGCGGCCTTGTGGCGGTCCTCCGTGATTTTATTCACAAGGAGGTACCCCTCGACCTGGCCCAAATGCGACTCCCATCCTTCGGGGTGCCGGACGTCAAACTCCCTTATGTGTCCTAGGTTTGCCATTCCGGGTCCGGGGTACTTCGGGCACCTAGAAGGTTGGCTTGTCCGGTCGGTGACTTAGCTAGTGACTTCAGCGGTTGACCGGACAGCAACGCTCCTGGCCCGTGACTTCAGTTAGTACCGGGATCCCACCTTCGTCGCCAGGTGGATTATTGGCAGGAAGGACAAGGGAGACGCGTCTTCGTTAACAGGTTTATTTAGTCAGCCCGGACAAACACAGAACGGAGAAACATGCCTTATATAGGTAGCTGTCAAACGGGGCAGCGAATCAATAGTGGGCGTTTTTTCCCGCCAAGGAGCAGGGCCAATGGGTCAGCTTGTAGGTCAGAATCTCCCTACTGACAGTGCGAGTGCTTTAGCTAGGGAGGGAATCCCTTCAGCTGATTTTGGCGGGCGGCCGGAGCTTTGACAGCTAGCCGCCGGTACTGCGCATGCGTCAGTATTTGACAGCTCGCGGCTGCCGCTGTGGGATAGCCGCGGTTTTGACAGCTCGCGGCTTAATGCGCATGCGCGGCGTTTGACAGCTGTCAAACGGCCGCGTGTACTAGTAGGCCGCGGGAGCGTCTGCGCATGTGCTAACTTTGACAGCTGTCAGTGCGGCCGCGTAAATGCGGCCTATGACAGCTGTCATTATGGTTTGCAGTATATTGCAAAATCCATTTATTATTATTTATTACACTATTTCTACTGGCCAATGTGATTGAGATCCTCAATGAACATTTTAAAGGAGAAAATGTATTTTAGGTCTACCCTATCTGGGCTGCCAAACTCCAGATGACCATGAGATACAGAAAACTCTATCCTGCAATCTCCTGGATGTACAACTTCCTTGTGAAGTTGATTCCTAAGTGCAAAATACAGATGTACACATTACTGATATACTCACTTCAGCGTCCGATGACAGTGTTCCAAGCTAACTTTGAAACATTTCTTCTCTTTTTTCCTTCTCATTCTGAGTATTTCTAAGTTGTCGCTAAAAGGGAAAAAAATCCCAATTATTTATTAATTTCACAATCTAAATTTTAGCTTTTTTAAAAAAAAGCTAAACAATTTATAAGGCATGCACAACTCCTGGCTGCAGTCATCTTTCAGAAAGTTGTCCCTTTTATAGTCCCAGATCTCTTGTAAATGTTTTGATTAATTTCAACATCAATTTGCAAACAAAGAAGAGGACAGATTTCTACACATTTTTAGCATGCATTTTTGCAAGTTTTATGTCAATTCCTGTGGATGTTTATCTTTTTACATATCTAATTTTCCTTAATAGGCATATTTTTATTACTCATTTTGAGCTGAGAATTTGATCATAAAAGTTAAAAAAATGAAGTTTGGAAGGCAGATTTATTGTGGTTTGTTTAGACAGGTAAATGTGGATATATTAAGTTCTGAACAAGTATTTTTTTAGTTATTTGTATGGATATTTATTCAGGCATCCCAGTGTTTTGGATAGACACCAGTTGTTACAATTTGCCAGTTGCAAAATGGTTTCTAGAGTGAAGTTGAGTCAAATTCATGCTAAACAGGCAGTTACCTAAAGCACAGATGCCATTCCTTGTTTCTGTGTTCAGTCTTCAACAAAAAAGATCCAATTCCATTATCTTTACCCTTTTTCTTGTTCCTCTTGACATTCTGCTTGAAATACAGAAAGTTGTTCCCAGAATGCATTGCAAAGTTCTATTCTATTCAAGAGACACATTAGATTTAATATTCTGTTTTGTTTCTCTTTGAAAAATGAATACAAGGAATAGAGGGAAAAGGATTAAGTTGGCATTTGATTTTAAAATACAGCATGTTGCCCTGAGCACATGGACCAATTTTCATTCTGATATCTTGAAGCTTGATGGAGTTATAATGTTACCAATTAGCTCCTAAATAAACTTAGAAATTAAATTTTCCTGAATAGACTGTTAATGCAAAGGCCAAGTGTGCTCTCCAGCAATACTCAAAATATCCTTGTTAAGTAGGTCAGCTTCAGTCCTATTTTAGAGGTGGGGAACTGATTTTTGGAGACAGTTAATTGCCAGAACTATTCAATCCATATTAATTTGGGCCTTGAAGGAACATATCTGGTGGCTCAACAAGAAGAACATGTACAAAAATGTAGAAAAGCATTTGCATTTGACATGCTTCTGTTTCTATTACTGTCATTATAAAAATACTCAACTTGCTTAAGAGAATTATAAAAAGATTTCTAGAGACTTTTTGCAGAAATGAATCAGTATGAATCAGTCACAAGGATGTTTTGCTCCTATTGCATTTTGGATTGAATTAGGAACAGGGGTAAGTCTGTGAGCAATTAATGTTAATTTAAACTGAAATTAGAATTATAGAAAAAAGATATAAAATGCCATCTATTCTAAAAGACAAGACTCCTGAAACAAATCATCTAGACCAGAGAATAAAATGTTAAAATGTAGCAATCATTCAGATTTCACTTTTCTCCAAATTTTGCCAAACAGTTCTCAGTGACTGCTTCTTACTGCTGTTTTTCTTTGCTGGCTGTATTTTGGGCAGGGCTGCTTAAGTGCTTGTAAAGTCCCCAAATATTTGGTAAAAGCCATTTTGCTGCTGCAAAAGTGAGATGAGAAACGCGAATCTTTACAATTGCTAAGGAAAAAGAGGGGAGGGGGGATTTACCATTTTTAAGTGAAGTACAATAAAATAAAATGGTCATTGGAACAGATGCATATCTATACATCTACACATAGTATATTAACTTTGCTTTTTAATATTCACACAACTGGATGATGTCAATTAATGTTCATTAATTAATATTCATTTGCAATCATCTTAAAAAAAATTGGGGGAACAAGCTTGCCCTGAACTGCTCTCTACACCTTTACTTAAAGTTCTGTATCAACTCTGCTAGGCTGGAGAGTAGATTGATGACAGTGGGTAATAAATAAAACCTGAAACAAAAGAGAGAAGGCCTCAGACTTTGCACATCTTGTCCCTTGTAGTTCCTTGACTATGATACATAATCAATTAATTACAGCTGATTGCTGCTGGCAATGGACAGTTGTTTTCAAGAAAGGGAGCCAATTTTGGAAACCTTTAAATCAATGTTTTTCTAATTAAGTTGCCAGGAAAAGTGCAAAACGAAAAGGTATCCTGAGGGACTAATTGATTCCCAACTAAGTCTGCAGAGGTCTGGATTGTAAGGCTATGGAAAGAACACTTCTGTTTAGAAGAATAATTCCACACCTAGACATGGGTTACTTGATAATAAACTGCCTACTAGAGCAAATAAAACTACAATCACAAATCTCCTGGATCACCAAACTAACAAATTTTGTAAGAAGCTGTGGCCTTCCCGTTTCTTGCGTAACAAGAGAACAATCTAAAAAAAGAGTTGCCCAAAGAATGAAGGATATAGAAGCACAAACTGATATAGCTATCCTTAGTAAGGTGGGTAACTTGAAATGGCTGAGTAAATACAAATGTACTTTTCAAGTGGACAGTTATTTGAAGTTACAACTCCCAAAACATCTTAGGGAGATATTTAGGAGAGCGAGATTCGAACAGCTTGACACAATGGTCAGATATGGGAGATTTCATGCTATACCGTACAATGAGCATCTCTGCATTTGCGGAGTGGCAGAGGTAGAGGACCTGGCTCACATCCTATTTGACTGTTGTCTGTGTAAGAGGGTGAGAGACAGGTATCTTGGTCTATATACCAAACGAATGACCCAGTGGGATCCCCATATCAAAATAACTTATCTTATGTCCGGTCAGAACTTGAAAATAACATTTAACGTAGCACAGTATTTAAACAAAATGATCCAGTTAAGATCTGCATATGTGGGACTGATTGGGGTAGATTGCAAGGGCGACTCCGAAATATAATGTTACCATATTTTATCTATATCTTAAATTTGTATTTTATTACTATTTCATCTTAAATTGTATTTTATTTTAATTCCATTTTAAATTGTATTTTATCAAATTCCATTTTGGATTGCTTTTATCAAGTTTTGGTGATGGTTTGTTGCTGGAACTTTGCACTTTGATATGGCCCAAGGGCTAATCAATAAAGTTGTTGTTGTTGTTGTTGATAATAAACCTCCCATGTTTGCATATGTGAAACAACCATCAGAAAGCAACATCATGGAAGTAACTTCCCGTGCTTCCTAAATCACTGCGGTATAGTATTTTTCAAAAGAAGGAATTCATGTAATAAACTGCTCATTAAATGATGTTTTTGTTACTATGAATCTGCTTGTATTTGTTTTCTCCCTGCCCATATGCACAGGTGATTCTCTCTTTCTCTCTCTCTCTCTCTCTGTGTCTCTGTCTCTCTCTCTCTCTCTCTCTACACACACACACACACACACACACACACACACACACACACACACACATACATATATATGTGTGTGTGTGTATATATAAATCCCAGATTTATTATGTTTACATATTACAGGTAGTCCTTACCTTACAACCACAATTGAGCCCAAAATTTCTGTTGTTAAGTGAGACATTTGTTAATTTTGCCCTATTTCATGAGCTTTCTTGCCACAGTTATTAAGTTAGTGACATGGTTGTTAAGTGAATCTGGCTTCCCCATTGACTTTGCTTATCAGAAATTTGTAAAAAGTGATCATATGATCCTGGGACACTGCGACTGTCATAAATATGAATCGATGGCTAAGCATCTGAATTTTGATCACATGGGGATCATGGAGTCATAAGTGTAAAAAATGGCCATGTCATTTTTTTTCAGTGCCATTGTAACTTTGAAAAGTTACTAAATGAACTGTTGTAAGTTGAGGACTACCTGTACTCAAACATATTCAACACACCTTCCTCCTCATATTTCTCCCACTGCAGCAATCCTGTGTGTGTCAGAATCCAGTCATATTTCATTTCTATCTATCTTCTCTGATTTTTTAAAAAAGCAATCATTACTGTCTCCTGGATTCTGTCACACTAAAAAGGGGGAGGGGGTATGCATGGGGAGTTTACTACTTTCACTTCCTATCTTCACTACAAAGTAACCTTTTGTTGATTCACTTCGGATCTGTTAACAAAACAATCTAGCCACCTGCCTTTCATCCCATGCCTCTCTGAAGCTCTTCTCTTTACCGACAGTGGGGGGAAAGGGGAGGGGATCCTGTCTAGCATGCCTATAATCAATTTCTCCTAATAAAGATTCCTGTTGGAAGAAACGTTCCAAGAGTTCTGTTTTCTTAAGATGTAGATTGAAGTGGGTTGTTACATTAGACAGGCTCTGCAGTAATAGTCAACCTGGAAGGGAGAACCTTGCCGGGGGACTTTGCAAAAATTAAAATGTCAAACGACGAGGCAGGGAAGGGAAAAACCCTCCCAGAGAGGGAGCCGTCTCCCCAACTAACAACCTGCCAGTTGTCGGGATCTGAATTGTCATACTCCTCAGAAGAAGAGGTGGTGGAGATGCATAACCACAAACCTCGGTGGTCAATGGGTGTTGAAAAGAAAAGCGAGTGGGAAAAGAAATCAAGAAAAGTGACCCTGCGACGGGGGCCCAACCAACCAGAATGGAAGCAGGAGATAGAGAAATCCCTGCACGTAAGAGGAAGGAAGTTGGGCACAACACTCGAACTGGATCCTAGAGAAAGCTATTGACCTGATGAAAAGAACACTCAGCTCCCTAGGGGAGAAGAGTTCCGAGCCCCATGGCTGCACCAGCACCTGGAGCTGCATTTGGAGAGACACTGAGGAGGAATTGTAACCTGCAGTTCCAATCCACTGATCCAGTAGCAACCATTTCAGTGGGTCCCACTCCCTGCCAAACCGCAGATGGTGATCCAAATGGAAGACAATACCACTGACAATGAAGGCACTGATCCATTCAAGGACTTCTGCCGCTGGATGCAAAATTCAAGGGGGAGCCAACACGCTTGGGGTTTTTCCTAACCCAAGTCCTCAACTACACATGGAAGAATATGGCCGGCACATCCCCAGTGACAAAACCCATATCCGGATCATGCAATCTGCTCTGGATGGACTGGCCGCAGACTGGGTGGTGAATTTGCATGACTCCGATGTCTCATAGCTCAATGACTTCAACCATTTTATATCCTCTCTGAGGAGGTGATTTGAGGACCCTCTGGCTGATTGCAAAGCCCATGAAAGAATCAAAACAATGAGGCAAGGCAGATGCCCAGTAGCTGAATACATGCAAGAATTCTCAGCCATTGCCAGCAAGCTGAACTGGCTGGAAGACATCCTATTTAGCCATTTCAAAGACAGCCTAAATTACGACCTATACAACACCTGCCTGCCTTGGGGGAACCCACACCAACTTGACAACTGGTACGTCCTGGCAGAGGAAGCAAAGATCGACCTACTGAGGAGGCGCCGCTGAGGAAAACAATAGAGCCACTCACCACCTGAGCTGACACGCGAGCCAACGAAGCCACCAACTATGGCCAAGAAGCCAACAAGCTGTTTCAAATGCGGGAGAGAGGGGCATTGGGCCATAGAATGCCACTTGAAAGCTCCCCAGCACAACCCAGACAGATCACCGGCCAGCAAATCCAGGAAGTCCCCAGCGAAGCCAAAAGAATCTGCCATGAGAGTGATAGAGGCTGTAGAATCCCCAACCTCTGCTCAACATGGGGAAGGAACTCCAGCCTACACCGCAGGTCCAGTGGATGCCTCAGACGACAGCTCGGAGGGTGAACACCTGGTAAGTGGACCCATCGCACCAATCCTCAAGACAGTGACTATATTAATTCCCTCCATGCACGTAGCTGTCAAGGTGAAAACCTTAATAGACTCTGGCAGCACCCAATGCCTCATTAGCCCAACACTAGTGGGAAATCTGGGCATTCAGTTGAGGCTAGAACAACCAATTTCATTTGGCCAGTGTTGTGGCCCCGACCCCCTGTCCTAACCAAGGTGCCTGTCCTAACCAAGGAAGAGGACTCTGAGGATCATGGGGAGGGACTGGCAAGGCCTCCCTCTCTGGAGCCCTCCTCTCTGGCAAGGCCTCCATCTCCATCAGAAGGCTGAGAGGAGCAGCCTGGGAGTAGCCAGGCTGGGAGGGAGCTCGAGCAGCTGCAGCAAATACAGTCTAGTGACGATGACTCATGGCTAGACCCTCGAGAAAGATGCAGGGCAAAGCGTTTGCAGCAATGTAGGTTGAGTAGGAGGGCCAGGGAGTAGCTGAGTCATTGAGCCACACCCCATAAGGTACAAAAGGGGGTGTGGCTGCTCTCAGAACTTTGTGACGAACAATAGTTTAAACAACTTCTGGTCACATCTTTGGAACTCTGCTTCTTGTTTGAAACCCTGGTCTGAATTCTTGGCAATGCTTCTGTACATCTGCTTCTGTACTGTTTGTTTGGATGTTATCTCATTCCAGCTGACGTTTGAGGTAACGAGCCTATTTTGCTGCCAAGGCCTTATCAGAAGGCAATTAACTAAAGCCTGTAGAATTAACTCTTGCTAGTTGTGCCTGCTTGTCTGTTTGTTTGTACTCCGGAAGGGGGAACAGAACAGCCAGTTAGATGGGTCCATAGCAGGTGTGTGTGTGTGCCAGCTACCCTAGCCACTTTACCAGTCCACCTATCCTTGGGGAACCATGAGGAAGACATAATGTTTGTAGTGACCCCAGGCATGGAATGCCCAATGATCCTAGGGATGGAATGGTTAAAGAAATGGAACCCCTGGGTAAATTGGAGGACAGCAGAAATCAACTTCCCGAAGGGGGACCCTACAGACTTAAAACCCCAAGGGGATCAACCAAAATTAAGAATGGAAAAAGCATCCATGGGAGAAGAAAGGGGGCTACCTGAAATACCAGAGGAATACAGAGATGTTGCTGAAGTTTGCAGTGAGGAGAGGGCAGATGAGCTTTCCCCCCCCCCTGACCCTTGGACTGTGCTATAGAATTCAAGCCCAGGGCAAAACTTCCGAAGCCCAGATTATACTCCATGAGCCCAAAGGAAAAGGAGGAAATGGAAAGATTCATACAGAAAAAACCTAGAAAGGGGGTTCATTGAGCCAGCCAAGCCTAAAGCGGCTGCTCTGGTCCCCTTTAGAGAGAAAAAGGACAGCTCTTTGTGCTTGTGCATGGACTATCACCTGTTGAACACAATCAGTGAAAGCAATCTATGCCCCTTACCCCTTATCACACCTCTCGAAAGGAATTTTTTTACTAAACTAGATCTAAGGGAAGCGTATTACCGCATTAGAATTAAGGAAGGGGGTGAATGGAAAACTGCATTTAATTGTCCAATGGGGTGCTACCAATTCAAAGTTTTGCCCTTTGGATTACAAGGGGGCCCTGCAGTATTTATGTAATTAATCAATGAGGTACTAAGGGAGCACCTATTTAAGGGTGTCCTGGTTTATCTAGATGACATCCTTATCTTCACCGAAACAAAAGAGGAACATGTCAACCTAGTCAGAGAGGTTTTAAAGAGCTGCCCACCTATATGCCAAATTATCGAAATGCGAATTCCACCAGGAAAGAATAGACTACCTGGGTTATCACATATCCCCACAGGGCATTGAAATGGACCCAGAGAACGTTAGAGCAGTGTTAGAATGGACACCACCTCGCACAAGAAAGCAACTGCAAAGTTTCCTGGGGTTCATAAACTTTTACTGCCAATTCATCCCCTCATTTGCCCAGATAACCCTGCCCCTCATGAACTTATTAAAAATGAAGGGAGTATCTTCAGTAAATTCTAGCCAGCTACTAAAATGGACAATGGAATGCCAAGCAGCATTTGAGAGATTAAAGAGACTCTTTTCTGCAGAACCTATTCTGAAACACAGGCAGATGCAAGCGATGTGGCAGTGGGGGCTGTACTATTACAAGAAAATGATGAAGGGGTATTGCAACCTTGCACATATACATCCAAGAAACTCACCGAAATGGAACAGCGCTAGTCTGGGTGGGAGAAAGAGGCATACGGGATACATTGGTCATTACTTACATGGCGTCAGTTCCTTAAAGGGAATAAAATCCCTTTTCAGGTGTGGACAGACAGACCACAAAAATCTGGCAGCATTGAAAACACCCAGGAAACTCAACCCTAGGCAACCCCGCTGGTCCCATCATTTTCACCAATTCCGCTTTACATTCAAGCCTTTGCTGGGGAGAAAGAACTTCCTGGCAGATGCACTATCTCGCATGGCCCAATATAACAGCACACAAGCCACCAATTCTAAACCACTTATGGTGGAATCACAGCTGGCAGCACTAGTAACTACCAGAGCCCAAGCTAAATTAAAACTGCAGCTGGATAGACAAACTGGAATTGAATTCTGGAAAGCTTTGGAAACAAATGAATGGTTCCAGAAAAATAGACACATGTGCACAATGAAGGATGGACTACCTTGGGTGGGGGAAAAGTTATATATACCAATCATCCAGAAAGTCACATTCATGCAACTTTGCCATGACACAAAAATCAGCAGGGGATTTTGGATTTGTAAAAACATTACACTTAATTAAAGGCAATTTTGGTGGCCATCCATGAAAAAGGACATAGAGAGTTACGTGGCCAGCTGCCCGACTTGTGCTACTGCAAAGAGGTTGCAAGGGAAATCATCCGGACTGTTACAAACAGTGGCAAATCCCTCAGCCCCCTGGAGGGAAATAGCCATGGATTTTATAGTGGAATTACCAGAAAGTAATGGGAATACTGTAATCTGGACAGTCACAGACTTGTTTTCCAAACAGGTGCACTTCATCCCTTGCCAAAAGATTCCCACTGCAAAAGCCTTAGTGAAACTTTTCATGCAGCATATTTACAGATTACATGGGGCACCACAACGTATAATATCTGATAGGGGGGTGCAATTTACATCGGCATTTTGGAAGGAATTTTTATTCCTTTTAGGGACCATGCAGGGAGTGACATCTAGTCATCATCCTCAAGGGAATGGTCAAGCTGAAAATTCGAACTCAGTACTTGAGGAATATTTAAGATGCTTTATTAATTTCCAGCAAACGAATTGGACGGACTTACTACCTTTTGCAGAAGTTGCCTATATAATGCAGTCCACTCCAGCACAGGTTACACTCCTTTTCAAATAGCTACCGGTCAGAGTTTCAACCCCATATCAGAACTAACCCTAAACGAACCGGTAATCCCATCATTGAAAGAATGGATAGAACAATTACAAAACACTTGGCCAATAGTTAGAAAAGCCCTAGATGAATCTAGGCAAGCATATAAAACACAAGCAGATAAAAAAAGAAGTGAACCCACACCATTCATTATAGGAAAAATGGTATATTTGTCTACAAAATACCTAAAATCTTCACAATCCTGTAAAAATCTTGGACCAAAATATATAGGACCTTTTCCAATTAAAATAATTATAAACCCAGTAACAATAGAATTAGAATTACTCAAAAATCTTAGACAAATACACCCAATTTTTCACTGCAGTTTGCTGAAAAGAGAACAACAGTCACCATTATGCCCAAAATTTCCCCCACCACCACCTCCAATCACGGTGGAAGGAGAACAACACTTCAAAATAAAGGAAATCCTAGACTCTAGAAGATACCATGGAACAACTCAATACCTAGTAGCATGGAAATACCTCCCATCCTCACAAAATGAGTGGGTCTACAAACATCATGTAAAAGCTCCAAAGCTATTAAAGAAGTTTCATTCAGAGTATCCTAACAAGCCAGACTAACTTTTATACCTGTTTTGTTTTCTTTACAGGTAGATCTCTCTTATTTCTAAGGGGATGTCAGAATCCAGTTATATTTCATTTCTATCTTCTCTGATTTTTTTAAAAAAACAATCATTACTGTCTCCTGGATTCTGTCACACTGAAAAGTGGGAGGGGGGTATGCATGGGGAGTTTACTACTTTCACTTCCTGTCTTCACTACAAAGTAACCTTTTGTTGATTCACTTCGGATCTGTTAACAAAACAATGTAGCCATCTGCCTTTCATCCCATGCCTCTCTGAAGCTCTTCTCTTTACCGACAATGGGAGAAAACGGGAGGGGAAAGATGCAACACTTGGAGTCAGGGCAATAAGAGAATAGGATGATCATGCCAAGGGAGCCGGACTGATGTTATCTGTACTAAAGTAACACCTAGGAATCTGCCGGTTTGGATCGCCCAGAAGAACTGCGGGTGGGGTGGGGGCTGCTTGGGAACACTTTAAAACATTAAATGGTGGGGAGGGTTCCCCAGATCTTGTCTAGCATGCCTGCAATCAATTTCTCTTAATAAAGATTTCTGTTGGAAGAAACCGCTTTCAAGAGTTCTGTTTTCTTAAGATGTAGATTGAAGTGGGTCGTTACAGTGTGGTGGGTTGGCTGAAATAGAGAATGACTGGGCAACAAAGTTATCCAGCACACAAAATTCCCTTTTTTGTTCAGTACTTTCCAAAACACTGAATTCCTATTCTGTATTCTCATTTTAAGCAGCAGATTTACCAAGGTGTGCATGTGTGAATGGACCATTACAAACAGGCTATAATAATCTCCTTTTATGTCTTATAGCCCACATTCCAGAAGAAATCATTTTATAGATCATTGTAATGGAATATATTATAAAGGGATGATATGACTGGTCCTCATATATTTATGTTGACCAAGAAAAATGACATTTATCTGATTGTATCTTTCTTTTCTCCCTCCATGTGTATAACTTTGGTGTTGATATTGTTTATTGAAATGCCTGTGTCCAGTTACACCACACTTTAACAAATTCACTGTCCTAATACATAGATGTCATTCTGTGATTGCAGATAAGGGAAGGCATTTGTTAGAAACCATCACATTGAAGCCAGGTCTCTGAGTAATCCTTCAACTTTCACGATCCTTTCCAAAGAAGATTATAGTTTTAAATATTCTTTGCTTTCCTCCTGCCAGAATGTTACTTGACAATGAAAGTTGAAGGGTCACTTTCTGGCCCTCCGAACAAGAACAGATTTCCTGGGAGAAAGATCTCTGTTGCAGAAGCAAAAAGTACATTCTTGTTTAATATCATCCATTGTTTTCCTGTTGGTAGTAGCTGATGGAAAACACTAGAACAAGGCTTCCTATGAAATGGGAGCAGCCAACTTGGGACATGTTTGTGCCAAAATAATTTTGTTTTCCTTGGGATAGGCTTCATCTGAACTCATCTGTTCTATAAACTTAAGATGGCACATGGAAAAATTGAAACATGGCTTGGCCAGTTCAGGATCACAAATTCTCTTTAAGGTAATGCTTCTATTAAGAACAGTTAAAGTCATGGTAGGCATCTGACATGGCAATCAAATTCTGGATAAGAGATTGCCTGGGTTCATTTCTTAGTTTATCTTGAGCACCGTGGAAGAAAGAGAGAATGATATCTGGGTAGTAAATATAATGAATTCCTCTTATTTAAATAAAATATGCATTCATTTCAATGTTTTAACAAAGAACTAAAACATTTCTGACTGGAGGGTATAATGTATATGACGATATATTTGGGGCTTCACTTATTTTATAGCTGCCAATGCAGATATACATAATTCATGTGTTCCAGCACTATCAAAGAAAATAAACAAGTGACATTCAGGAGCAAATAGCACATAACATGTTTCCCATGTATTAGTCACAATAGGCCATGTGGGAAATGACACTGCATTCTCAAAGCACAACAGAGTGAATGGCATAACAATGGTGAGGAGATTATTATATTTACATCTTAGGTGAAACTTTATAAGAATGACAAATTTAGAAAAATGCTTTCAAAACTCTTTTTGTTTAATGTTTGTGATGTTAAGGTCCTGGGGGAAAAAATCCTACAAATGTCCTTTCTGAAATTTTAATTCTTTTTGTTTAATGTTTGTGATGTTAAGGTACTGGAAAAAAAATCCTACAAATGTCCTTTCTGAAATTTTAACTAGAGTTTTAAAAGGCTACATTATAAACTTGAAACTCTGGTAGGCTTCCCAAAATAGCATAATTATAGACCTATCAGGCAGGAGACCACCTCAAAATTTAATAGATTGTAAATTTTAGATAGGAACTCTATAGCACCTGCACTGCTGATAAGACCCTATGGGGCAACAGGAAGGAAAGTCACTGGGTTTTACACCAATAGTATTCAAGGAATAGTTTTGATGGATATAATGCAGTTAAATAATATATGCAATTCCTAACTGCAGCCTGCAAATAGGTCCAATGGACACATTTAGGATTACAGTGGTATCTTGGTACTCAACTGCTTTAAAACTCATCAGATTTGGTACTCAATGCATTTTGACATGAAAATGTTGGTGTCAGCTGCCTTGTGACTCACTACATTACTCTTTATGGGAAAAATTTGTTTGATACTCCTCATTTTTGATACTCATTGTATCTCCCGGAACCAATTAACAAGGAGTACTGAGACACCACTGTATCTCATTGTTTCTAGAACTAAGTGGAGCAGTTATATACACATCTAAAAGTTAATAAATGTCCAAATGCATTTTTCTAATACAATGGTAACTATTCTAGCAGTATGTTCAGAAAGCGAAAGAAGATAGATTAAACAGACTTTCCAACCAGTTATAAAGAAATAAGGTTTTATTGTTGATTATTGATTTTAACTAAACAGGTTGTAAGGACCCACTTCAAAACCTCATCCCAAGAAAGCAGGACTCTGGGCACACTTTCATTCCAAAAGGAAATTTTATTAGAACAAGCTGGAGGCACATTCCTTTCTCAACCCAGGTTGACATCAAGGGGAAACAGTTTAAAAAGCAAGCAGATAAAAAAGGTAGAGAGGTTACACTGTAGCTAAGCAAAGGAGAAATAATGCATTCCATAGGGCCTCCCCCCTCCCCCTCAGGAGATTTGACAGAACCCATAGAAAGAAGCTGGAAAGGGACACAACCAACCCCCCAACAAGGAAATGGGTTCTGAAATGCTCCCCCCCCTTAAAAAAAGAAAGATCCACCTGTAGAAAATAAAGCAAAGAGAAAACAGAAATAAGGATTAGTCTGGTTTATCTGGATATGAAGCATGAAACTTATTAAATAATTTAGGGACTCTAATGTGACATTTCTGAACCCATTCATTCTGGGAAGGAAGCAGGTGTTTCCACGCTACCAGGTATTGGGTGAAACCATGATGTTTTCTAGAATCTAGGATCTCCTTGATTTCAAAATGCTGTTCTACCATGATTGGAGAAGGGGCAGGGGCTGCAGCTGACCTCAAGGGTGATTGCAGTTCACGTTTTAACAGACTGCAGTGAAAAATAGGGTGAACATGTCTGAGCCTCTTAGGGAGCTCCAATGCTATTGTAACCAGATTGATTATTCTTTTAATGGGAAAAGGTCCCACAAATTTTGGCCCTAGCTTTTTTTAGGGCTGCAGGGATTTTAGATATTTTGTTGTCAGATATACTTTCTCCCCCACTTGAAACAGTTTGGGTTCAACTCATTTTTTGTCTGCCTGGAATTTATAAGCATCCCTAGTTTCATCCAAAGCCTTCCTTACAACTGGCCAGGTGTTTTGCAATTGTGCGATCCATTCCTTCAGGGAAGGGATGGTCAGTTCACTAGAGGGTAATTCAGGCATTGGGTTGAAACTTTGTCCTGTGGCAACCTGGAAAGGAGTGTAACCTGAGCTGGAATGCACTGTATTGTTATAAGCGACTTCTGCAAATGGGAGCAAGTCGGTCCAATTGTCTCGCTGGTAATTAATGAAGCATCTTAAGTACTGTTCCAGTACCGAGTTCAAACATTCAGGTCCACCATTCATTTGCAGATGGTGACTAGATGACAGTCCCTGAATGGGCATTCCATTCCAGGGGTTACCACAAATGTTAGAGTCTCTAAGTGATCCCCTATAGTGAGTTGGACGGGTAATGTAGCAAGAGTGGCTGGTGTCCCCCTGCAATGGACACATCTAATTGACTGAAAAAAATTGGTTTCTTCAGCCTCCTCACTGGAATCCCTAAATTTCCCACCAGGGTTGGGCTTATGAGGCAGTGAGTGCAGCCGGAGTCTATTAGGGCTCTAAGTACAACTTTCTCCGGCATCCCTGGGCTAAACAGTTCTACAGTTCTGGTGACAGATGTGATGAGTCCACTTACCAGGGGTTCATCTTCCAAGTTGTCCTTTGAGGAATTGGAGGGTCCTCCTGGCTGGATTGGAATTTTTCCCATCTGGCTCGGTGGGGCCAGGAACTCAACAACAACCTCCATGCTCTTCATAGCAGTTTCCTTTAGTTTCAATGGAGTTTTCCTGAGCTTCCCCCAAGCGGATCAGTCAGGTTTCCAAATGGAGGTTTTTGAGTGACACTCAATGGCATGGCGCTCATCCTTCCCATATTTGAAGCAGCCTGTTGTCCTTCGGGTGGTTGGGGACAGTTTTGCTGGTTCTTGGAGGGGTTCCACTGGTGGCTTTCCCCAAGATCTCCCCCTGCATTGTTAACTTCTGGCATGATCAATTTCTGCTTCCTTGGCTAGGATGTATCAGTCCTGGAGCCGGTCAGGATATCCCCGAGGGATGCAAGCATAATACAGGTCATTGTTTAGGCTGTCTTTGAAATGACCTACTAGGATATCCTCTGGCCAGTTCAGCTTACTGGCTAGGGCTCAGAATTCTTGTGTGTATTCAGCTATGGGTCACCGCCTTTGTCTGACAGTTTTTACGTGCTCCCACACTTTCCAGTTGGCCAAAGGGGTCTTCGAAACGTCACCTGAGAGCTCCCATGAATTGATTGAAATTTTGCAGCTCTGGAGCATTGGCATTGTGGAGATCCCCCACCCTTTCAGCAGCATCACCATCTAGGGCTCTCTGTACAATCCTTATTCGGCTGCGGTTGCTGGGTATTTCTTGGCCATATTCTTCCATGTAGTTTAGGACTCGAGTCAAGAAAAACCCCAACCTATGCAGCTCTCTGCTATACCTCACCCCCAGTGGAGGGAACTTCCTGATGGTTCAATGTCCTCTTCACCTCCTGGGTCAGTGTCCATCATCGTCTGCTGGTGTGGCCTGACTGGACGTGGCTGCAGCAATGGTTGCTGCTTCTGTGGTGCTGGAAGAAGTTACTGGGATTGCTGCCTCAACCCTGTCTTCATCTGTCCCCTCAGCTGAACCTGGGTTGGTGGTGCCCCGGCATGGATCACTGTTCTCTTCCTTCAGGGAATTGAAGGCAACTCTCAGCATGTCAATAGCTTGCTCTTGGAACTGGTTGGAGTGGGGTGCCCTGTCATCCTCATCTTTCCTGAGGCGAAGCGACCTCTCCATCTCGACTTTCCAACCTGGCTGGTGACTGCCGCGTTTAAGGTTCATCTTCCTGGCTTTCTTCTCCCAGTCTTCCTTCTTGCCAATGCCCATTGAACACCTTGGTTTGTCTCGGTGCTTTTCCACACTTTTAAAATTTAGAAATAAGCCTTAATCAAGGACTTCATAAAATTGGAGATCTGTTCAAAAGATGTCCATGCTATAATCTTGAAAAAAAATCCTTCTTATAGGTAATTCCTAATTTCTTCCTGCTTTTATTGAACATCCTGTTATTCATATCGTATAAGGAGGCATTCAAAACTCTGAAAGACATCACATTGAATTTCCACAACTAAAAAAACTAGAGATCTTCAATATTTGCCAAGTAAAGTGGGATTGGTTAGTGCCATAACAGCCCTCCCTTTGCCTTGTCAACCAATTTTTAACAAAGTTAATTATTCTTGCTTCCATGTATAAGTCTCTCTGTGTGTGTGCGCGTGTGCACGTGTGCACACACACACACACACACAAACATACATACATACATACACATGAAGAAGAATAGAATAGAATAGAGCTGGAAGGAATCTTGGAGGTCTTCTAGTCCAACCCCCTGGTCAAGCAGAAATGATCAAACCAGAAATTTAGTATCAGAATTATCACTAGAAATCATGAATTTCTAAATGAATAGGAGATACTAAAGAATAAGTTTTAACATATTACAGTCATTATCTTTATAGGAAAATATTGTTACAGAATGCATTGAAAATATAAATTATCACTATTTATTCTTCCATATAAGTACAGTATCATTCATTTATGTCATCATGTATATAATTTAGATTCCATCTTGGATATTAATTCTAAGAAGTTGCTAAATGAATAGAATGCTATACCTAGAATGTTTTGGTTCCAAATGAAACTAGAATAAAAATAGCCAATGAATCAATGAGTAGAAGTAAATTTTGCTTTATCCAAGAAGTTGTGTAGATACTTTGTTATGTTTGTCCTATGGTCACTTGATACTAGTTAGGTAGTAGTTAGGTAGGTTGGGCTGAGAGAGAATGAATGACTAATCATCCATCAAGTCTAGAGCAAACAATGTCTCATTTCTTTGCTTATTGTGTGGTCTATGGAATTCACTGGAGTTTGGGCTTTCCCCGTCAAGGTCATCTTTTTTATATAATATTTTATTAGTTTTTCAATATTTACAATAATATCTTTAGAAAGCAACGTGATGTCCAAGTTACAATAGTTCCATTTTCAGACAGATGCATATTATTACAAATCTCCACATTATTATAGCCAATACTTCCTCTCTCTTTTTTCTTCGATATATATTATCTCTTATCTAAGTTAACATATTTTTATTGTTATCCATCAATCACTTAATAGTTTATTTTATTTTATTTTTTGAATGTATATCCATTGATCTTTTAATATATTTCATATTTTAACATTCCATCTTTAAAACATCAAACACCTTATCTATTTTTTCTAGCTTTAATTTTGTATTAATATTAAAATTAAAATGTTTAAGTTTTTGATTTCATATTACTAAATAACCTCTTTTTCCTTTATACAATTCTCTTCCATACTTAATACTGTAATCCAGTTCTCGTTTATCTCATTTCCATATCTATATCAATTTTACTATAATTAAAATAGTAATCATTAAAATACAAATCGCAAGGAGAAAAAAAAGGAAAAAAAGAAAAAAGGAGGAAAAAGAAAAGGGGACGACAATAAAATATTCTTGTTTCTCATTTATAGTTTCCACATATTAAACGTTAACCAAAATTTGTTCCATTTTAACATTCAATACATCCTTCATATACATCTTAACCCATATCATTTAAAAAACCTCAATATTTCAATGTTAATATTCATTCATTTGTATTTTGTTTTTTATCTTTATTATTATTTTTGTTAAGTGATCAATATTTTTATCTACTCATCAAATCATTCTCGTAATCCCAGTACTATCCTGTCTATTTTAATATTATCTATTTCAGGCCTCTTAAAAATGTTCATATTTCTTCAATCTTATTCTTGCTTTCTTCCTTTGCCATGTCATTTTATGCTTCTTTGCCTCCAGAACATCAAAGCATTCTTGTATTATTGTATCATGTTGAGGTGGACCTCCAATCTTCACCTTTGAAGAGTTAAAAAATCTGCCAATAGCACCAACTCTTATTATTTTCACCTCTTGATACAATTGTCCTGGTCCAAGTAAACATCCTTCCATATTTTCTTCATCACCATCTTCAGAAACCTGTATTTCTTGACTATTTAATTCTTCTACCAATATATTTAATTGTTCAATTTTTTCTACTGAGTCCTGTCCCAATAAAATATTAGTTGTAATCACAGTCTGAATTTGGGTTAGTTTTATCGAGATACTTTCTAACTCTTTTCCAAAGGCTCTTATTTCATCGCCAGCTGTAGAAAGAAGCTGATAAGTTTGGTAGGATATTTCCCACAGAGCATGAATTTGTTTTTGAAAATCTTCCATTGTAGACTCTCACACCTGATGTTCAAGGTTATTCTTTATCTTGGGTTTTTGTTTTTGTTTTTTTTCTTTAAACAAAAAATCAGAATTGCAATTTCAAATTTAGCCACTGGGTGTCCTCCAAGTACTTTAAGAATCCTTTTCTTTTGTTATTAGTTCCTTAAACATTTTGTTTAAAAAAAAACACCCCTGAATTTGTTCGCCGCCTTCCGAGGGGAGGGTTAAATTCCCCCTCCCTCTTCACAGGGGGAAAAGTACTTAGCAGCTTAATTAGGTGAAAAAAGGATGATTGAGGTACAAGAGAGGAATCTTACCCTTGTCTCTTCCATGCTGCTTAATGTTGCCTGATGTTAGCTTTGACTTCGGCTGTCTGCAGCTTAGGAGCTGGCCATATTCCTATGGTCAGTCTTTCATCCACTGATACAAAGGGAATACAGGCACTAATGAGGGGGTTGCTGCCCCCTGCGTTTCTGCAAAAGCCCCTTCTGTCTGGACACCCCTCCAGGGCGACTCTTTGGTCCCTCTAGGACCCCCCAGCGATGCGAATCTGGACGTGGAAGACGGGAGCCATTCTCCAGATGTCCATTTTACAGCTGTAGGCAAACCGGAAGTCTCGAGGTCATCTTTTATGGACTGCAATGATGATCCTATAAGATACAGGTATCAGTTTCATTCGTATATTCATTCCTACATGTGGCGACAAGAGACTTATCACACATTGCAAAGAACAGGTTTTCTGTTAATCTAGGGATCTTTTTTATTGGATCAGAATGATTGTGCTTACTTAATAATTTACAGTAGACTGGATCATGATCACTTCCACAAAGACGAGGAGGTCAAATTCTTTTCCAAAGCACTAAAAGCAAGTCAAGAAACAATGAATGGAAACTAGCCAAGGAGAGAAACAACCTAGAACTAAGTAATTTCCTATCTGTGAGAGCTATTAACCAATAGAATAGCTTCCCTTCAGAAGTTGTGGGTGTCCCATTGCTGGAGGCTTTCAAAAAGAGACCTCTTCTCTTCTCTTCTCTTCTCTTCTCTTCTCTTCTCTTCTCTTCTCTTCTCTTCTCTTCTCTTCTCTTCTCTTCTCCTCTCCTCTCCTCTCCTCTCCTCTCCTCTCCTCTTCTCTTCTCTTGCTATGCTATGCTATGCTATGCTATGCTATGCTATGCTATGCTATTATTTCATAGATCTTGCTTACAGTATAAAACACACTAACGTACTGCTCCATTAGATTATATCTAAAGTTAAAAAATGACACATTAAAAATATATATACAAAATCATGCTTTGAGGAGCAGGTAGCCAATACTGCTATGCAGAGTGAGATGACTGTCTCAAGCAGGACATGATTGAGTAGGAAGGAGTCAACTGCCCTCTTTCTGTAGGATGTGCATGCCACACAATTATAACTAAGCCTCCTAAATCACTCTTCTTGCCCAGTAATCTAGTGCACATTGTGTCACTTTCTTCTTCTCAGTGAGGAAGTACAATTTAATTTCTAATCTTATTGTACATGAAATGATGAAAATGCCATTTTTGGTGCCATCAAGTAATAATATAACTTGTACTAGATTGCAAAGAGGCCAGAAATTAATCACAAACAGTGGATGACAACAGAGTGAAAAAATAAACCATGTTTTTACCACTGGATATTAGTTAGTATAGGCAGAGATGGAAGAGTGGTCAAAAAGTAAAGTTAATTACATAATTTCTCTTGCACAATTCACAGGCTTTAAAAATGAACCTTGTTTTTGCATGCATGCTTGTGTTTTAAAGGCACACAGATATGTATATTTGTTATCTGATTAAAATTTATTTCAATACATTTAGAAGCATTATATTTATTTGAATTTTGACTTCTGGTGAAGATTTGGCTAGCATCTGACATGCCCAGAGAATCTCCTCTCTCTGGACTGTTGTTTTTCCAACTTAACAACAGAAAGAACAGGCTTCCTTTTGTTTATTTGACTCTCCTGGGTTAGGGAGATTCCCAGAATCATCCCTCAAGATCAGGGGTGTCAAACTGCCGGCCTGTGGGCCGGATGCATCACGATGAAACCGTGCCCATCCCATTGCCGGCAATGGGGGAAAAGCTCCGATACATTGTGTGATGTCACGTGATGTCATGAGTTTGACATGTCTGCTGAAGATCCTCCAATAACAACAACAGTCTTCAAGCAGTTTTAGAAGCTGTGCTTCAAATTAGCTGGTGAGCTGAAACTGGGGAGTGGGGATAAAATCACATTGTTGTTGGATAAAATAGCCATTTTGGAATTTATTTTTCAAAGGGACAATAAGATGTGTCCTTCATTTCTTAATCAATTTATGTGACTATTATCTTTATTAACTAAAACGGCTCTCTTTAGTTACAGCTTATCACTTCTTTTTGAAGATATACACCAACTTTGAGACTCATTTATTGTTAAACGACAAGGAAGAGGTTGCTGGAGGCAGCTAAAATAAGGAAGCGTGGAGTATTTTTCTTTTGAAATATAAGGTAAAAGTTGTGTTCTTAATTTACTATTTTTAAAATAATTAGCTTGTCGATCAGAAGATTGGCAGTTTGGTGGGTCGAATCCCGAGTGCCGCGTAGCAGAGTGAGCGCCTGTTACTTGTCCCAGCTTCTGCCAACCTAGCAGTTTGAAAGCACGTAAAAATGCAAGTAGAAAAATAGGGACCACTACGGTGGGAAGGTAACAGCGTTCCGTGCGCCTTTGGCGTCTAGTCATGCTGGCCACATGACCACGGAGACGTCTTCGGATGAGTGCTGGCTCTTCAGCTTTGAAACGGAGATGAGCACTGGCCCCTAGAGTTGGAAACAACTAGCACGCATGTGCGGGAGAACCTTTACCTTTATTATGTTGTTGTGGTAGTTGAAATTTTCTGATTTTCATGAACTCTAGCTAGAAAAAGGAAAAAATAAAGAAATATTTTTCTGACCACTAGAGGGAGCAACGAAGATGTTTAACTCTGAGCTGGTGTCTGTCATCAAGGAAATCTTTGATAGATCCATACAGAAAATCATTTATACTATAAATCACTTAGGGATCAAAGATACTAATTATATAGAGGGTATTGAAAAAGAAGATCATCAACCCATTGTAGAAAATTATCAACCCACTGCATCAACTCTACAAATTCTGGACAATGCAAACAACTTAACTGTACCTTTGGAATATATATCTGACCAGTTTTTATTATGATGATGGCTTGAATATAATCCTCCCAGTGTAACTGAAACAAGAGTGGCAAGAAAACTCACAACTCATAAGAGGTCAAGTTTGGGATTTTTTCCTCATGGATACCAACAAGGTTGAGAACTCTTTGAGAAAAAAGATATGATAGACATCTTAGAGGAGGAAACTTCTGTGAGGATTTGCTCCAGGTTAATCTACAATGTCTAAAAGAACAATCTTGGGATATTTTTTTCATGGATATAAATAGGGCAGGGAACATCTTGAAGAAAAGAGACTTGATAGAAACCCCTGAGAAGAAAAAGAATTCATTTTATGAAGACAAACTGACTTAAATTTAATGATTTAAATAGTTAGGATGGAATTTTATAAGTTTGATATATCTGTTGAAAGAAAGCTTTAAAACGAGTTTCTAAATGCATCTCTTCTGTATTTTTATGTAATGATGAGAAAGCTCTAATATAGATTTGGGTTTATAATGAATATTGTTTAAAGTTAGAAAAATATCCAAACTAGGAAAAGTGTTTCCACTCTTTAGGGTTAAAAAAATTGAAATAATATAGATGATTCCCTTAATGATAAAGATTAATGAGTCAACAGAATACATTATTCCCCACAGAAAGAGAAGCAGAGAAGGTCAAATTGATTCTTCTATCCAAAGTTATACCTAACCTTGTTTCTATTTTGAAATTGATTCCAGATTTTGTGCTTGCAATGAAACAAAAATGAAATTTTGTTTTTGTTTTTACTAATTAGATAGGTTATTGTTATAGAAATGGCTTGTACATACTATTGTGTAAAAGTAAAAAGTTGTGGTTGTAATGTTATCTTCTCTAATGTTATCTTTAGGCAAAGAAAAACAAAATGCACAGGTATAGTATAGGTGGTACCTTGCTCAATAGTAGCAACTTTGAGAGGGATCTTGAAGTCCTACTGGACTTCTGCAGCTGTCAAAAAAACCAACACAGTGCTAGGCTGCATTAACAGAGAAATAGAATCAAGATCATGTGAAGTGTTAATACCACTTTACAATGCCTTGGTAAGGCCACACTTGGAATACTGCATCCAGTTTTGGTCACCACAATGTAAAAAAGATGTTGAGACTCTAGAAAGAGTACAGAGAAGAGCAACAAAGATGATCAGGGGACTGGAAACTAAAACATATAAGGAACGGTTAATGGAATTGGGTATATTTAGTTTAACGTAGAGAAGGACGAGGGGTGACATGATAGCAGTGTTCCAATATCTCAGGGATTTCCACAAAAAAGAGGGAGTCAAGCTATTCTCCAAAGCACCTGAAGGCAGTACAAGATGCAATGGATGGAAAGTAATCAGAGAGAGAAGCAACCTAGAACTAAAGAGAAATTTCCTGACAGTTAGAACTATTAATCAGTGGAACAACCTGTCTCCAGAAGCTGTGAATGCTCCAACACTGGACGTTTTTAAGAGACTGGACAGCCATTTGTCTGAAATGGTATAGGGTTTCCTGCCTGAGAAGGGGGTTGGACTAGATGACCTGCAAGGTCCCTTCCATCATCATCATCATCATCATCATCATCATCATCATCATCATCATCATCATCATCATCATCATCATTATTATTATTATTATTATTATTATTATTATTATTATTATTATTATTATTATTATTATTATTACATGAAACTCAGTCAACTGAACACTCAAATTGACTGGCACTAATGGTTGACATGGGATGCTGCCAGCATCCTAGGTATCAACCAGGTATCTCCTTAAAATGTAAGATGTTCCAAGTAGCACAGTTTTTGTAGCTTTGCTGGAGTTATTGCAGGAAGCTGCAATTTCTTGATGTATTTTGCAAAGTTTTTGAATTTGAATTTGAATTTATTAAATTTATATGCTGCCCTTCTCCCTAAGGACTCAGGGTGCCTCACAACAATAAAAAGTTAAAAAAAACATAAAATACAAAATTTAAAAAAGAATTAAACCATAAATGTAATAAATACATAACAATTAAACCAATAAAACCAAATTTAAAACTATAGTCAGTCCAGGCCTGATTGTTGGAACATCCATGTCTTCAGGTCACAGTGGAAGGACCGAAGGTCAGGGGCCATCCGCAGCTCCGGAGGCAACTCATTCCAGAGGGTCGGCATGCCCACAGAGAAGGCTCTCCCCCTGGGGGTTGCCAGATGGCATTGCTTAGCCGATGGAACCCTAAGGAGGCCGACTCTGTGGGAGCGAACCAGATGATGGGAGGTTGACAATGGCAGCAGGTGGTCTCACAAGTACCCCGGGCCTAAGCCATGTAGGGCTTTAAAAGTGATTACCAGCACCTTGAATCGCACCTGGAGGGCAACCAGAAGCCAATGCAGCTCACGCAGGAGTGGTGTAACATGGGAGTATCGAGAAACTCCCATAAGCACCCACGTGGCCACATTCTGCACCAGCTGAAGCCTCCGGGTGCACTTCAAGGGCAGCCCCATGTAGAGAGCATTGCAGTAATCCAGGCAAGAAGTGACAAGGGCGTGCGTGTCTGTGCATAGGACATCTCGGTCCAAAAAGGGGCGCAACTGGTGCACCAGGCGAACCTGTGCGAAGGCCCCCCTGGTCACAGCAGTTAGATGATCCTCCAAGTTAAGCCGTGAATCCAGGAGGACACCCAAGTTGAGGGCCCTTTCTGAGGGGGGCAATATGTCCCCCCATCAAAGGAGATGGAACATGTTGGACAATACGAGATGCTGGTATCCACAGCCACTCAGTCTTGGAGGGGTTCAGCCTGAGCCTGTTCCTTCCCATCCAGACCCGCACCGCCTCCAGGCACTGGGACATCACGTCAAGGGCATCACTGGGTTGGCTCGGGGTGGAGATGAACAACTGGGTATCATCTGCATATTGGTGATACCTCACCCCAAACCCATGGATGATCTCACCCAGCGGCTTCATATAGATGTTTTATTTTTTTTATTTATTTTAATTCCATTTATATCCCGTCCTTCTCCGAAGACTCAGGGCGGCTTACAAGCTTAGCAGTAGCCTTCATTCTATGTATATGCCTGCTTGTTAGGGCTTTCACACACACACACAAGCGGCATTATTACAAAGTCAGCTTAATTGCCCCCAACAATCTGGGTCCTCATTTTACCTACCTGGGAAGGATGGAAGGCTGAGTCAACCTTGAGCCTGGTGGGATGCGAACCTGCACTAATTGCAGGCAGCTGGTGTTACTTAAGGAGGCATTAGCCCACTGCTCCACCAGGGCTCTAGGAAGGAAGGGGGAGAGAACCGACCCCTGAGGCACCCCACAAGTGAGGGGCCTCGGGGTAGATCTCTGTCCCCCTGCCAATACAAACTGTGAGTGGCCCGAGAGGTAGGAGGAGAACCACCATAGAACAGTGCCTCCCACTCCTAAGCCCCCGAGCTGTTGCAGCAGGATACCATGGTCGATGGTATCAAAAGCTGCTGAGAGGTCAAGTAGGACCAGGACAGAAGAACAACCCCTGTCCTGGGCCCATCAGAGATCATCTACCAGTGCGACCAATGCCATTTCCGTGCTGTAACCGGGCCTGAAACCAGACTGGTGTGGGTCCAGATAGTCCGCTTCATCCAGGAATTGTGAGAACTGATGCGCCACAACACTTTCAACAACCTTTGCTACAAAGCAAAGGTTGGAGACAGGACGATAGTTATTCAAGGAGGCTGGGTCCAGGGCAGGCTTCTTGAGAAGGGGCCTCACCACCACCTCTTTTAAGGCGGAGGGGAAGACACCCTCCATCAATGAAGCGTTGACGACTGCCTGTAGCCAACCCCCTGTCACCTCCCCAGTGGCCGAAACCAGCCAGGAGAGACATGGGTCCAATAGACAAGTTGTAGCGCTCAGTCTATGCATAATCCTGTCCATATCATCAAAAGACACAGAGTCAAACTCACCCCAAATGGTATAACCAAGACCTGTCCTCTCCACTTCGCTGGATTCCACCCAGTTGGAGTCCAAACCAGTCTGGATCTGAGCGATTTTGTCCTGCAGATACTGTACAAATTCCTCAGCCCTACCCTGCAAGGGGTCATCCGTTGGTCGCTGATTAAGCAGTAAGAGGGTCACTCTAAACAGGGTGGCTGGGCGGTTATCTGCAGACGCAATGAGAGCGGAAAAGTAAACATGCTTTGCTGCTTCCATCACCACTAGGTAAGACTTAAGATAAGTTCTTAGCTGTGTTCGGTCAGATTTGGATCTGCTGGACCTCCAACAGCTCTTTAGGCATCTTTTCTGGCGCTTCATCTCTCGGAGACCCTCAGTGAACCAGGGGGCCACCCGGGATCTGTGCCGGGTCAGAGGCCGAAAAGGCAAAACTTGATCCAAGGCCCCAGCAGCCGCCCTCTCCCAGGCTTCTACTAGGGCCTCAGCAGAGTCATGGGAAAGGGAAGCAGAAAATGTCCCAAGCTCCATCTGGAACCTCTCAGGGTCCATCAGGCACCTGGGGCAGAACCACCTGCTCGGTTCCGCCTCCCAGCGGTGGGGGGTGGCGTACTGAAAGTCTAGCCAGAGAAGAAAATGATCGGACCATGACAGGGGTTGGATGGTTAAATCCCCCTACCCAGATCATTAATCCACTGTCCAGAGATAAAAACCAGGTTGAGTGTGTGCCCTCCATTATAGGTCGTGTCTTGAATTACTTGAGTCAGGTCCATGGCTGTCATGGAAGCCATGAACTCCCAAGCCAACTCAGACGCCTCACCCACGAAAGGCAGATTGAAATCCCCCAGAACTGTAAGCCTGGAGAACTCAATTGCCAACCTGGGCAAGAAGTCAAGGAGCTTGGGCAGGGCCGATGACATGCAGCTGGGAGAGAGGTACATAATCAATAGGCCCAACTGAATTCCAGGACCCCACTTCAAAAGGAGAGACTCACACCCGCCTATCTGAGGGACAGTGGCCACTCGCGGACAAAGATTCTCCCTAATAATAACCGCCACCCCCTACCCCTGCCCTGGGCCCGCAGCTGATGAAGCACCTGGAAGCCCAGTGGGCATAGGTCTGAGAGGGGGACCGCCCCTTGGCCCAGCCAGGTCTCCGTGATGCAGGCCAGGTCTGCGTTCTCCTCAAGATCATGTATGAGGGGAGCCTTGTTCACCATGGACCTGGCATTGAAATAAACCAGCCTAAGCCCAGGGTCCTGCAATCCTATGCCCCCGGGGGAGCAAGAAGAGCTACAAGGGTGGGAACAGGCAACCGCTTGAAGACAGCGGTGGCCCATTCCCCAATTGCAATAAAGTCCTCTGCTCCCACACTCTCTGCCCCTCCCAATCACCGTCAAAATGGGAAGACCCTCCTCACTCAGACCTGAGTCCACCCCCAAACCCCTACTTTCCCCCCCTGTGACCGTCCAATGGTCTGGACTGCTATCCAGGTTGAACTCCCCCAAGTTCATTCCGGATCCTTTGGGCCTCCCCCCTCCTGGATACCCTTAAAATTTTATATAAAAATCCCCTCAGACTCCTCTTTGAAGCATGCCATCTCTCAGGGTCCCACAACCCGTCATCAAGAAAGATCTTATGTAAGACAGATGGACGCTCCTGCAAGAGGGGGGAATCTCGCAGCGAGTAAAGTTCTCCAAAAGTATACACTAGCATACAAAGGGAAAAGGTAGCATCGGACAATGGAGGGTGCCAGCAGATGGAAATGCAGAGTTCAGTCAGCCTGTGGCAGGTCCCAAAGCCACAATCATGGTAACAGTAGAGTAATCAGCGGCAGCGACAGCAAAAGCCATAAGATGGTGATGACAAAGTGGTGATGACAAATGATGACAAGTCCAAAAAAGGGGAGGCAGCCTGATGACAATGGCGATGGACCCAAAACAACAGGATTCAGGCACGGCGACAAGGGCAGCTGCAACATAGTTCCCAGTGCCCCGATGACAATGGGTATCACTGTTACACGTTTCATCTATAATCGTGCAGTTTCGATGGCCAGGTTGCGGTATTTTGTAATGTTTTCCAGTTCTTTTTCTTCGACTCTGGCATCTCCTGGTACAGTGATATCAGTCAACAGTATGCTTTGGTTCTCTATGACTGTGATATCTGTATTTGGACATCCCACAAGTTCTTCACCCTCTCATTCTCAACAACTTTTTCCACCCTGTGTTCCCACAATCTTTTGGACACAGACAAGTCATATTTTTTACACAATGCCCAGTGGATTAGTTTAGCAACTCGGTCATCTCTAGGTTTGTAATCAGTTTGCACAATTTTGCTGCATTCACATATTAAATGTGAAACAGTTTCAACTTTGTCATTGCAAAATTCACAATTTGGATTGTCAGTAGATTTTTGTATCTTTGCTTTCATGACATTAGTTTGTAGTGCTTGTTGTTGAGCAGCCAGTATTAAGCCTTTGGTTTCTTTCTTGATGGTTCCCATCTTAAGCCATGCCCCTGTCAAGTTGTTATCAAATTTTCCTTCAATATTTTTCAAATGTTGTCCATGCAAAGCTTTGGTTTTCCATCTATTTAATCTGTCATCCAGCCATTTTTCCTTATATTCTGCCTCTTGTTTTTGTTATTTTTATAATGCTCTCTGTTTTCACATCCTGCAGCAATTTTTCTGTACTTTGATTTACATAGTCATTCAAACTTCATTTTTCTTCTTCTACAGTTTGGTGGATTTGCAGTAGCCCTCTGCCCCCAATTCTTCTTGGCAGGTGCACAGTCAGCCAGATGTTCAGACTGGATTTGGAATTTTTGTCTACCTATCAAGTCCTTACTAAGAACCTGGGATAGGCACATGTGGATGTTTGATGGTATTATAGATATCATTGCAGGATGGAAGCAGTTCCTAGTAAGGCCACCTTTTGCAATTAACTAATGGCGAATTTGTCAATGCCAATGGTGTTCAAGTGGTGCTCCAGTTGTTTGGGGATTGTACCCAAGGTGCCTATTACTATTGGTACTATCCTTGCTTGCATTTGCCACAGTCTTTCTATTTCTATTTGTTGATTTTTGTATTTTGTTATCTTCTCCAGATCTTTCTCATCTATTCTGCTGTCTCCAGGCACTGCCACGTCCACTATCCAGACTTTTTTGTCTTTCTTATCGACAATTGTTAAGTCCGGGGTGTTATGTTGCAGATGCTTGTCTGTTTGAATTCTGAAGTCCCAGAGCAGTTTAACTTTATAATTTTCTATGACTTTCTCTATTTTATGATCCCACCAGTTCTTGCTTACGGGCAAATGATATTTCTTGCAGATCTTCCAATGCACCATTGTTGCTACTTTATCATGTCGCTGCTTCTAGTCAGTCTGTGTGATCTTCTTGCAGCAGCTTACCAGGTGGTCCACTGTTTCTTCAGCTTCTTTGTATCGGCGGCACTTACTGTCTGTTGCTGTCTTCTCAATTTTGACTTTCTATGCATTTGTCCTTAATGTTTGTTCTTGTGCAGCCAGAATTAGTCCCTCGGTCTCTTTCTTCAACTTTCCTGCTCTAGCCATTGCCAGGTCTTGTTATTATCTGCTTTCCCAGCTATTTTTTTTTAATGTACTGGCCATGTAGTGTTCTGTCTTCCCATGCCTCTATTCTGTTCTTCATTTGGTCTTTCTTGTAGGCCAGTTTGGTCTCTCCAGTAGTCAGTAAGCCTTCCTGATAAGCTAATTTCAGTGCATCTTCATCATTGTTCTTCAGATATTCTTCCAAAGCCATTTTTTCTTCTGATGTACTTGCAGCATTCCACGACCACCTATTTGCATTTCTAGATAGAGTCTGTCAATGTCACTGTGTGGATGAAGGGCATGATTCGTTGTCATTATTTTTCTGGTTATCCTATCCATTGCTTTTAGTTCTGCTTGAGTCCAGTCCACTATTCCAGCTGTGTATCTAATGACTGGAATTGCCCAGGTGTTGATTGACTTCACGGTATTTCCTCCATTGAGTTTGGACTTTAAGATCTTCACTTTCTTGATGTATTCACCTCTAATCTTTTTCTTGACTTCAGTGTGCTTGATGTTGTCAGCTTGAAGGATACCCAAGTATCCTAGTAATCTTCCTCATCCATAATGTTATTTTCATGGGACATCTTTATTCCTTCAGTTTTCATTATTTTTCCTTGTTTGAGAGTAAGTGTGGCACATTTGTCCAAGCCAAACTCCATTGCAATATCTTGGCTATATATACGGACAGTGTTCAGCAGCAATTCTATTTCAGATGATGTTCTTTTTCCATACAGCTTCAGATCATCCATTTAAAGGATGTGGGATAGTCTGGTAGATGTTTTGATGTTTGATAGCCACATCCTGAGTTATTCAGCATTGTTGACAGAGAAAACAATGCAATAACAAATAGTAGTGGTGATAATGAATCTCCTTGAAATATTCCTCTCTTGATATTAACCTCTCCCAGTCTTTCACCATTGACCTGCAACTGTGTCTTCCATTGCACCATCGATCTTTGCACAAATTTTCTGATGTTTCTACTGACTCCTGTTATTTCTAGGCACTTGATTATCCAGTCATGTGGCAGAGAGTCAAATGCTTTTTTTGTAGTCAATCCATGCAACATTCAGGTTTGTGTTCCTTTTCTGGCAGTTTTCCAGGATCATTTTGTCTATTAGGAGTTGAACTTTTGTTCCTCTGCTATTGGGGCGGTTTCCTTTCTGTTTCCGTGGAAAGAGATTATTTTCAACTAGATGCTGTTGGACTGCATCAGCTAACAGACCAGTTAGTAATTTGAAAGTTGTTGGTAAGCAGGTAAATTGGCCTGTAGTTGCCTGGTGTTGCACCTTTTGCTGGATTTTTCATTATTAGGTAGGTTTTCCCAGTTGTTAGCCACTTTTCAATTTCTCCTCCTTGTAGTATATTTTTGAACTGCTTTGCAATGAGTGAGTATATAACAGTTAGATGTTTCAACCAAAACCCATGCTATTCATCTTCACCTGGTGCTGACCCATTTTTATCTTCCTTACTCTTTTTTCTACCATTTTTGTTGTTATTACTAGTTCTTTCATTTCAACTTCTGTTTTATTTGCATCCACCTCTTTAAACCAAGCCGCATCATTGTTGTGTTTCTTTGGGTTATCCCATATCTGCTTGCAGAACTGCAATGTTTCTTCCTTGTCACTGACTGATTCATTGCACTTTCTCCGTTGATGGATTGCTAGAAATGTTTCTGATTGGATTGAAATTGGAGGTTCTGCCTATAATTTGCAATTTGAGCTTCGTATCTACTGATTTTCCTGGCTATAGCTGTTATTTGCTGCTTTATTATTTCCAATGCTTCCTTGATCTTCCTTGTTTCTAAGTGGTATTTCTTGATTAGGTATTCTTTGGTCTTCTTGTTCTTCAGCTTCTTTTCTTTCATCTGTTCTAGCTTGCTTGCATGTGATCTTAACTTGCTGATCTTATTTTCTAGTCTAACCTTCCATTTTTGTGGTGCACTGTTTGTTTGTTTTTCTTCTTTGTTGATTTTGCATCCCAGGTATTCAGTTATAACTGCAGCTGTGCTGTACATTAGTTGGTTTGTTTCTTGCAGTGAATTGGTGCTTATACTTGATATTGCAGTATTTGCATCTTTTAATTCTTGTGCTGTTTCTTTGGAACAAGCTTCAATGCAGGCAGCCTTATTCCGTTGTTTTTGTGCTGTTCTAGATGCTCAGTTATTCTTTGTTTCAATTCTTTTATTTCTTTAGTTAGAAGGCTTTGTTCTTCCTGAGGAAGAGAACAGTTGTATATCTCTGCTGGATTCCTTCACTGCCAACTCATCCTGGCTTGCCTCTACATTCTGAATTACTTCTGTTAAGTCTTTGATTTCTTTGCTCTGGGTAAACCTTTGCAGTTCCTCCAATTCTGTTTCTGTGAATACTTTATTTCGTATTATAAATTGGTGTTGATCTGCTAGTCTCTGTTCTGTTATTTCTGATTCTGGATGTTGTTCTTTCCAGAACTGGTGCATTCATTTTAGATATCTTCTTCTTGTTGGACTTGATCTGTAATAACAAATCATTATTTTTTTGTTTTCAATCACTGTGTATTTGTGATGGGTAAACACCTTTTCTTCCAGTAGTTCTGCAGCTGCTGGCCTGGTTGTTCAGCCAACAGTCCTGAGTCCTGTAACCCATTTTTCACCAGATATCCAGGAACTCCAACATCTAGCACAGACCTTGTTAACCCGGGTGACATCCGAGCCGGTATGGCATTCTGAAATTTATGTCTCACCATATTTTTTATGGGAGAGACAGTCTTTGTCTGACTCCTCTCAAGAGACTTGTCCAGTATGGTTAAATCTCTGGCATAGCTCTCATCTTCCTTAGAGTACACAAGCCCCACAACCACGTCAAGGTAGTGCCTCACTGGGGGATTATTATTATTATTATTATTATTATTATTATTATTATTATTATTATTATTACTATGCTAAAGAGTCAGAAGTTGGTGCCTTTTTCTTTTCTTTTCTTTTCCCTCTGTACATCTTTTTTTCTCTTCCCTCCACTCCCTTCCTCCTAATTTTCTATTACTTTTCTGAATTTATCTTTGTACTTTATATTTTGATAAACCAATAAAACTATTATTAAAAATAAATATTTATTTGCATTTCATACAAAAATGTTTCCTAGCCATATGTTGCAATTGTCAAATATTTAGGTTTTTTACACTGCAGCTGGCATTATCCTAAATGCCAACAATACCTAGAGTTGATCTAGATATGAATTCAAATGAAAAACAGTCCTTCCAGTAGGGGGATGTAGAATGCTAGTTTCAAATGTTGCAGAAGCTTTCTGGCATAGGAAAAAAAATTCAGCCATTTAATAAGCCCAAAGACAAGGCAGGTGAGAGAAGAACAGACAATGTGAAGAATTGCAGTGCCTGTGTGGCTGTAAAATGGTTTCTCTGCTTGCAGCTGAATAAATTAGGGCAATGGAAACTGTGAAACTGAATGGCTGATGAAGGCCTAGGAAACATTCTACAGAAGATTCCATGAATCTATTTAAATAAAAATTTCATGCAATTAAAATTAACTTTGGAAAGCATGGGACAATATTTTGCCCTAAGTCATCAAGAATCAGTTTTTACACAGCACACTCTGTAGCTTCTGATTATCAGAAGTTATCCCAAATGCAAAAAGCATTTGATTGAAGCTAGCATGCTTCAACATAATGAAATTAGAACTCTAGCACATTTAAATCTGGGTTGATTTATGGCCACTTAGCTGTACTTTGAAAAGCCGATCACTGCACAAAGAGAAATGCTGATCTATCAGAGAGCTGCTGATTAGAAGGAATTCTTTTGAAGAAGTAAATCTGTCTTTCCCCCTCAACTCCTCCAAAAATACCATAAAAATAAGAATCAGACCAACTCACTTGGGGGGAACATTGCCTAACAATTCAAAATGAAACCTTGCTGTTACCTCTAATAAGGATGGTTTTATTATTGTTCATATGAGAATCAAATTACCCATTTCTCCTTCTTCCCCTTTCTTAATCTTAATCTCTTAGAATCAAGATCACGTGAGGTGTTAAAGACACTTTATAATACCTTGGTAAGACCGCACTTGGAATATTGCATCCAGTTTTTGTCATCACCAGGGCTTTTTTTCTCATAGAACGCTCAGAACGGAGTTCCGGCACCTTTTTTGAATGGAACCTTGTAGGATAGGCAAGGTGGGTTGTATGACATGTGTGAGTTCCGGCACCTTTTTCTTTTACAAAAAAAGCACTGGTCATCACAATGTAAAAAAGATGTTGAGACTCTGAAAAGAGTACAGAGAAGAGCAACAAAGATGATCAGGGGACTGGAGCCTAAAACATATAAAGAACAGTTGCTGGAATTGGGTATGCCTAGTTTAATGAAAAGAAAGACTAGGGGTGACATGATAGCAGTATTCCAAGATTTCAGGGGTTGCCACAAAGAAGAGAGAGTCAAGCTATTCTCCAAAGCGCTGAAGGCAGGACAAGAAGCAATGGATGGAAACTAATCAAGGAGAGAAAAATCTAGAACTAAGGAGAAATTTCCTGACAGTTAGAACAATTAATCAGCGGTGTTATGTATGGGGTGTGAGCAGAAGCTCTGCAGGTACCACCAGGGGGTGATGTGCTGTGGTTGGATTGGCTGAAACGGTTTCGGTGGGAGATACGGATGGATGGATTGGCCAGAGCATCACCTAGCTAAGTATATAAGGGGTCCAGGTAACCCCCTTTGTCCAGTATGTGCCTACCACAAATAAAGAGCTGACATGAGGTACTCATCTGCCTCCTCACTGCCATGCGGTCCACAACCCACTACACAATAGTGGCGACGAGGGTGGGATAGCTGTTTCACGCAGAGCTGAAGCACTAGCTGAAGTCACTAGCTGAATCACTAGATCAGAGGAAAAGAATTCTTTTCCCCGATCTTTGCCGAAGCAGCATCCCAGGACCGGTCAGACCATGGCAAAAATAATGCAGATCCGCGAGTTTGACATTCACCAGCCCGAGTGGTGGGAATCGCACTTGGGCCAGGTTGAAGGCTACCTCCTGGTCAACCGCATCACAGAGGATCATATGAAGGCGGTGATGCTTCTGTACATCAGTGGGTCTGCTGTCTACGATGTGGCTGTGGGTTTGTTCGCACCCACACCTATCCCATTTGTTGCCTACCGCGACCTCGTAAGTAAGCTGAACGGGCATTTTATGCCTAAGAGGTCAGAGGTGTCTTGGAGATTCCAGTTTGTCCAGCGGGTCCAGAGGCCTGGTGAGTCAACAACTGATTTCATTGCAGACGTGCGACAAGCTGCTCGTCTCTGCAAGTTCCCTGATCTAGAGGACCGCCTGCGAGATCGCATCACCTTCGGGCTGAGCGACAAGTGGCTGTGGCAGAAACTGCTTACAAAGCCAAAATTGAGCCTGCAAGAGGTCTTGGATGAGGTCCAAGTGCATGAGGCAGCCAGCGTCAATGGTCAAACAACCCACCAACCCAGCAGTAGCTCCAGGGAATCCGTGCACCAGGGGAGCGCTGCGTACGGCGGTTTGGACAACAATGAGGTGGCAGAGATCAATGCGGTAGACTGGAGGGCGGTGCAACAACCATCAACACGACCGCGGGTAGACTAGGGGGCTCAGCAGAGACCGATGACACCTTCCCAGGAGCCAGAGCGACCAGCCCTAAGTGTGCCGGTTGCAGGGGCAACCACGCAAGAGTAACCTGCAGATTTTGCTCAGCTAAGTGCCGAATCTGCGGGAAAACTGGCCACATTGCTTTGGTCTGCCAGAGCCCTCAGAGGAATGAGGACGTGTTGTTGAAAGGTACTGGGACACCCCAAAATGCGACCTCCAATGCCGTAGTGAACCTTAAGGCCGTTTCCCATTTGGGGGTTCATCGGTTACTCACCCCCAAAATTATGTTAGAAGTCCAGTTGCAGGGCATACCCTGTAAGATGGAGTTAGACTCCGGTGCTGCGGTCTCGATCATCTCGGAGGAGACTTTTAAACAAGTTTGCAGCCGGAGCAACCGGTGGGCTACGTTAAGACCGACTAACCTAAAACTAACTGATTTCCAGCATGCTCCCATAAAAATCAAGGGGGAAGCCCAGGAACGGGGTCAAGCAGAATCTTCGAACAAGGGCTCAACCTTGACCGATGATGATGTGGGAGAACAGCAAGGGCCAAGTTGGTCTACCAGGACCCATAGACCACCAACATATCTTGCTGATTTTGAACAATCCTGAACAGGCCAGAGCCGGTCACTGTTTGGGTTGATGTTGTGTTGTATTGAATTATGCATGCCAATTGTTTTTTTTAATATCTTTTAAGGAGGAAGGGGTGTTATGTATGGGGTGTGAGCAGAAGCTCTGCATGTACCACCAGGGGGTGCTGTGCTGTGGTTGGATTGGCTGAAAGGGTTTCGGTGGGAGATACGGATGGATGGATTGGCCAGAGCATCACCTAGCTAAGTATATAAGGGGTCCAGGTAACCCCCTTTGTCCAGTACGCGCCTACCACAAATAAAGAGCTGACATGCGGTACTCATCTGCCTCCTCATTGCCATGCAGTCCACAACCCACTACACAATAAGCGGGACAACCTGCCTCGAGAAGCTGTGAATGCTCCAACTCTGCAAGTTTTTAAGAAGAGATTGGACAACCAGTTGTCTGAAATAGTTTCCTGCCAGAGCAGGGGATTGGACTAGAAGACCTCCAAGGTCCCTTCCAATTCTCTTATTCTGTTATTGTTTCTGGAAACTCCAGTAAAATGGGCCCCATACGTGTATGTAAGTTTGCATGAGTGCTAAATGCCTTGTGGTGAGATGGACAGCAAAAAAAAAAAAATAAAATAAAATAAATGTTGCCATTATGCTTTAAAATCCAATGAAGTCACTTCAGGGTCAGATTTGACTAAAGGCTATGCTGGAAGGAGAATCAACCAGAAAGAAAGATGAAGATTAAAGAATTGCACTCTCTTGCAAACATGCCTGATCCAAAGGTGCTTCATAGGCCTGAGACCTGCCACAAAATTAAGATGCTTTGATTTCTTATCTTCCCATCATTTGTTGGGACCAGTAACAGACTTATCTGTTCAGTATTCATATTTGTCTTCAGGCTGGTAGGAGTTAATTCCTGCAGTCAGTTATAAGTCTTCCTGGAGTATTAAGGCAACCCAGTTCTAACTGATCCAACACAACTGCTGAGTGTAAGGCTAGTTCTGTGTTGCTTTGAAGAGTCTCATCTTTTCAAAGTCATCCAGCCTTCTTTTATTTCCTTAGCAGGAGCTTTGCCTCTCAATATTATATACTGTACCTTTTCAGTCTTTTGTAGGTACTTGTGCCAGATTCAGGAGGGGAGAGCAGATGCTACCATTCCATTAAAAGATACCTAAAAATGCTGATACTTTGATCATAAAAAAGCTGTAATAAGAAATGGCACTCATCATTAGAGGTCCTTAAGCTGCCTTTCCTGGCATTTCTAATCAAAAGATATTAACTCTGAACATCCTGAAATAACAAGAAGCAGACAAGAAGAATTAGTTAAAACAGCCTAACATCAACAGATCAGAGAGCTATTGTTGTGCCTCAAAACCAAATAATTAAGATATGGTACCTATCTTTAAAGGATTAAGGATGCCTGATCAGTCTGTCTTTCCAGATGGATCTCAACATGTCTCCACCTAATTGCTCAACAGACAAGCCCTGATTAGCTGCATGGCCACCAGCCTGTCCTATCCTTTGGTGCTCACTCTTATGCCCCAAGTGCTGCATTGCCAGAATTTGGGGGATTAAATGTAGATAGCTCTCCTCAGTTACCTTTTCAGCTATGAAGCCTCTTCTGGATTACAGTAGAGTTCCTATCTCTCACATTAATGGATAGCTAAAACATGGCCTTACATTTGGGAAACAAATGAAAGGACTGCATTAAAAGTTGACAACCTTTGCAATCTGAAGGCCACAGTGTCAGAATATATATCTATAACTGCAAAGGCAACAGTATACGTTCACACTTATTATGCATACATGCGAGCTCACTTATGCATTCCCAGCATTTGTGATGCAGCTGAGATTGGTTGAGTAGAAGGCTAGAAACCATCTGCCACTTGACAATTTTGCCTCTTTCTGATTCATCAAAGTTAGGCTATCGGTTTTCTATAAAATGCTCTGCTTTATATATCAGCTCCAAGTCTGATAACTGAAGAAAAGCTGGAAAAATTGGTATGCCTCAACAAGAGTTGCACTAAATTTGCCCACAAATGGGAGCTTTTCTTAGCTTGCTATTTGCCCTGAAGGCAGTGATGAAATTCCTGTTATTTCAGTTCATAATATGCTGTCTACCTGTTCAGTATTAATAATATTAACAAGTGTATTTTCCATAAAATCAAAACATTCAATTTAAAAGTTCATAAGCTATATCTAGGGGCTATTCTAAAATGTTGTTGTTAGCTGCGAAGTCGTGTCTGACCCATCGCAACCCTATGGACAACGTTCCTCCAGGCCTTCCTGTCCTCTACCATCTTCTGGAGTCTATTTAAGCTCACGCCTACTGCTTCAGTGACTCCATCCAGCCACCTCATTCTGTCGTCTCCTTCTTCTCTTGCCCTCAATCTTTCCCAGCATTAGGCTCTTCTCCAGTGAGTCCTTCCTTCTCATTAGGTGGTCAAAGTATTTGAGTTTTAGCTTCAGGATCTGGCCTTCTAAAGAGCAGTCAGGGTTGATCTCCTCTAGGACTGACCAGTGTGATTGCCTTGCAGTCCAAGGGACTCACAGGAGTCTTCTCCAGCACCACAGTTCAAAGGCCTCAATTCTTTGGCGCTCAGCCTTTCTTATGGTCCAGCTTTCACTGCCATACATTGCAACTGGGAAGACCATAGCCTTGACTATACACACTTTTGTTGACATGGTGATGTCTCTGCTTTTTAGTGTGCTGTCTAGATTTGCCATGGCTTTCCTCCCCAGGAGCAAGCGTCTTTTAATTTCTTGGCTACAGTCCCCATCTGCAGTGATCTTGGAGCCCAGGAAAATAAAATCTGTCACTACCTCCATTTCTTCCCCATCTATTTGCCAGGAATTGAGAGGGCCGGATGCCATGATCTTGGTTTTCTTAATGTTAAGTTTCAACCCAACTTTTGCACTCTCCTTCTTCACCCACAACAAGAGGCTCTTTAGTTCTTCTTCACTTTCTGCCATTAGAGTGGTATCATCTGCATATCTTAGGTTGCTGATATTTCTTCCGGCAATCTTAATTCCAACTTTTGATTCATCTAGCCCTGCCTTTCTCATGATGTGCTCTGCATATAAGTTAAATAGGCAGGGCGACAGTATACAGCCTTGCCGGACTCCTTTCTCAATTTTGAACCAATCAGTGGCTCCGTGTCCAGTTCTCACTGTTGCTTCTTGGCCCACATATAGGTTTCTCAAGAGACAAATAAGATGGTCTGGTACACCCATCTCTTTAATAACTTGCCACAGTTTGTTATGATCCACACAATCAAAGGCTTTGGCAGTCAATGAAGCAGAAATAGATGTTTTTCTGGAACTCTCTAGCTTTCTCCATGATCCAGCGTATGTTGGAAATTTGATCTCTAGTTCCTCTGCCTCTTTGAAATCCTGCCTGTACTTCTGGTAGTTCTCGATCCACATACTGCTGGAGTCTAGCTTGTAGGATTTTAAGCATAACTTTACTAGCATGTGAAATGAGTGCAATGGTGCGATAGTTTGAACATTCTTTGGCACTGCCTTTCTTTGGAATTGCAATGTAAACTGATCTTTTCCAATCCTGTGGCCACTGTTGAGTTTTCCAAATTTGCTGGCAAATTGAGTGCAGCACTTTTACTGCATCGTCTTTTAAGATTTTGAATAGCTGAGCTGGAAAACTGTCACCTCCACTAGCTTTGTTGTTGCTCAGCTTTTCTAAGGCCCACTTCACTTCACATTCTAGGATTTCTGGCTTGACGTCAGTGACTACCTCATTGACATTATCAGGGACGTTACGCTCATTCTTGTATAGTTCTTCTGTGTAATTTTGCCACCTCTTCTTAATCTCTTCTGCCTCTGTTAGGTCCCTGCCATTTTGGTCCTTTATCGTGCCCATTTTTGCATGAAACGTTCCCTTCATCTCTCCAATTTTCTTGAAAAGATCTCTGGTTCTCCCTATTCTATTGTTTTCTTTTATTTCTTTGCACTGTTCATTTAAGGAGGCATTCTTATCTCTTCTAGCTATTCTCTGGAATTCTGCATTCAATTGGGCGTATCTTTCTTTTTCTCCCTTGCCTTTCACTTCCCTCCTTTCCTCAGCTATTTGCAAAGCTTCCTCAGACAGCCATTTTGCTTTTTTGCATTTCTTTTTCTTTGGGATGGTTTTGGATGCTACCTCTTGTACAATGTTGCGAACCTCTGTCCATAATTCTTCAGGCACTCTGTCTATCAGATCTAATTCCTTAAATCTGTTTGTCACCTCTACTGTATATTCAACAGGGATATGATTTAGTTCATACCTGAGTGGCCTAGTGCTTTTCTCTACTTTCTTCAGTTTAAGCCTAAACTTTGCAAGGAGAAGCTCATGGTCTGAGCCACAGTCAGCTCCTGGTCTTGTTTTTACTGACTGTATAGAGCTTCTCCATCTTTGACTGCCGAGCATATAGTCCAGGGGTGTCAAACTCAATTTCATTGAGGGCCGCATCAGCATTGCGGTTGTCCTCAGGGAGCCAGGTGGGTATGGGCAGGGTGGGAGTTGCTTACTGGGTGGGCGTGGCTAGGGTGTGTATGGCCTACTGGATGGGCATGGCCAGCTCTACATCGTTCGCATCAAGGGTGCCTATGGGGGCCTGGGCAGGAGTGGGACAGATCTGAGGGTCTCTGGCAGAAGGAGTGTCTCTGGGCCAGGACCAAGGCAGTGGGGCCATTCCCCCACTGTTTCCAGGATGGCTTCGTGGGCCGCATGAAACCACTTTGCGGGCCAGATCTGGCCCCCGGGCCTTGTGTTTGACATGTCTGATATAGTCAATGTGATTTCTGTGTTGACCGTCTGGTGATGTCCATGTGTAGAGCCGTCTCTTGGGTTGTTGAAAAAGAGTGTTTGCTATCACCATCGTATTCTCTTGACAAAATTCTATCAGCCTGTGCCCTGCTTCATTTTGTACTCCAAGGCCAAACTTGCCTGTTATTCCAGTTATCTTTTGGCTTCCCACTTTAGCATTCCAGTCCCCCATGATGATAAGAACATCATTTTTGGTGTTAGTTCTATAAGGTGCTGTAGGGCTTCATAGAACTGGTCAATTTCATCCTCTTCAGCACTGGTGGTTGGGGCATAGACTTGGACTACTGTGATATTGAATGGTTTGCCTTGGATTCGAACTGAGATCATTCTGTCATTTTGAGGATTGTATCCCAGTATTGCTTTTCCTACTCTTTTATTGACTATGAAGGCTATTCCATTTCTTCTGAGGGATTCTTGCCCGCAGTAGTATATCTGATGGTCATCTGAATTAAATTCACCCATTCCTGTCCATTTTAGTTCGCTGATACCTAAGATGTCGATGTTCAGTCTTGTCATCTCTTGTTTGACCATGTCCAGCTTGCCTTGATTCATGCATCTTACATTCCAGGTTCCTATGGAGAAAAAATCTTTACAGCATCGGACTTTCCTTTCACCACCAGACATATCCACAGCTGAGCGTCCTTTCGGCTTTGGCCCAGTCGCTTCATTCTTTCTGGCACTACTAGTACTAGCCCTCTGTTCTTCCCCAGTAGCATATTGGATGCCTTTTGACCTGAGGGGCTCATCTTCCAGTGTCATATTGTTTTGCCTTTTGGTACTGTCCATAGGGTTTTCATGGCAAAGATACTGGAGTGGGTTGCCATTTCCTTCTCCAGTGGATCACGTTTTGTCAGAACTGTCTGCTATGACCTGTCCATCTTGGGTGTCCCTGCATGGCATAGCTCATAGCTTCATTGAATTATGCAAGCCCCTTCGCCACGACAAGGCAGTAATCCATGAAGGGGTATTCTAAAATAGTGATTAATAAAAATTATCAGAAGATTAAGTTTCAAAAATCTGCTTCTATGTCCATCATTGTTTAAAGAACAACCAAATGACAGCAATGCTATCCTGGATCAATGACCAATGTGGAGAGCAGGTTAGTGAAAATGTCATAGTTTATAAATTAAGGTAAGTCTTATGACTTAATTGTCCATTGAGTTATATCATATTTTATTGATTTCAACAAGGTTCCTAGGTCTGGAAATTACTCATTTGTGGTCTGACTTTCTTTGGAAACCAGGAACACATTAATTCTTGGTAGGGGAGTGTGAATAATGGGTCAGCAGTATATCCATACAAAATATAGCTTCACAGGATGTGTCCACATTTGCTTTTAAAGCTATCTAGAATATAATTTGTATCTAGGTTAGGGTACTTCAGTTCCCTATGCCATCCTATTATAGGTTATCTTGAATATCCATTGGTGGAAAAAAAATCTCATAAACTTTCAAAGCCCTTTCCTTCAATAAATTTATAATGAATGCTTATGATGATGCTACAGTGCGTTTGTTAGGGTTTAAATGTATATGTGCTTTTGTATGCAGTGATGTCATGCTGTGACTAAGAATCTGAAGTGCTGCACTGCACTATTAACCTAGTGTCTTAGTGTGCTGTCAACTACAAATTTGATAGCCTAAAGCAGGGGTGTCAAACTGCTGGCCCATGGGCTGGATGCATCATAGTGAAACTGCGCCCACCCTATTGCTGGCAATGGCAAAAAAGTCATGATAAGTTGTGACATGTCACGTGACATTGCAGGTTTGACACCCCTGGCCTAATGGATGGAAAAGAAGGAATGCTTATTAATAAAGCTGTTGAATAGCACTCTGCTAAAAGCCAAACCTTGGGGCCCCACCAAGCCCACATTTAGTCACAAAAATATTATAAGAAACCTTGATAAATGTACAACAAAGAACAAAAGGTATACTACAGCAGTGCATTGCCTTGATCTATCAAACTAGTCATTCTATCATTAAAATATATGTCAAAATTAGACTTATAAGTTCTGATTTGATTCATATTGATGAACTGAATTCTGAAGAGGTGTAATTTGAGATTCTGATTTAAGTTTTGAGAACAATCCTATTTGATTTATGCTGCTTTGAGATTTGAAATTCTATTCAAAACAAATATCCATTCATAGTGTCAAGTTCTTAGTTATCCATCTCTACAGAAAACAAGACTTTTTTAAAAGAATTTTTTAACAAGATTTAACAAATGGAAAGATGAAATTATAGAAACTTCAGAAACTGGGTTGTTTTTCCTTTGGTATCCTGTTTGTTTCCTAATGCAGAATTTTTTTCAATTGTTTGCTCATAATTTCTATATGAAATGGTGAGGAGGTTACTTGTTTATTTCATTAGGTTTTAGATGCTGCCCAACTCCAACACAACTCTGAGTGGTTCACAATTTAAAACAAAAACAATATATTTTATTTATTTATTTAGTTATATTTATATACCGCCCTATTCCCTGAGGACTCAGGGCGGTTTACAGGGAATTAAAAATCCAAAATACAAAAATTAAGAACCAAATTAAAAAATATTAAATTAACCCTGTAGTCAGTTAAAAAGAACCCCAAATTAAAAATTCCTCCTCAGTCTGGGCCCGAGAGCTCAAAGAGCCAGGTCTTCAGGCCCCGGCGGAATGATCGGAGGTCGGGGGCAGTCCTCAGCTCCACCGGCAGCTGGTTCCAGAGGGCAGGCGCTCCCACCGAGAAGGCCCTATCCCTGGGTGTCACCCGCCGGCAATCTCTCACCGGCGGAACCCTGAGCAGACCCTCCCTGTGGGAGCACACTGGGCGAAGGGCGTTTGATGCCGGCAGCAGGTGTTCCCTCAAATAACCCGGACCCAGGCCATGTAGGGCTTTATAGGTGATAACCAGCACCTTGAATTTCACCCGGAGGGCAACCGGAAGCCAATGCAGCTCGCGGAGTAGAGGTGTTACATGGGAGTATCGGGAAACCCCCATTACAACTCGCGCGGCCGCATTCTGCACCAGTTGAAGCCTCCGAGTGGTCTTCAAGGGCAGCCCCATGTAGAGAGCGTTACAGTAGGGTTAACAGGGTATAAAATATTTTTTTTAAAAAAAGAGTAGTGCAATGGCCTAGAGGTGAAGATGCTTACCTCCCACTCAGAAGGTTGAGAATTCAACCCTAGAAGTTTCTCTATCAGAGTGCAAAGAGAAAACATCTATTGCAAACTCTGCATAGGTGTCAGGAAGGGTATCTGGCCAGTAAATGCTCAGCTCTATTCAGTTGCCCGGACTCCATCCTGAAGCAAAGGATTGCAGAGTCATAAATAAATAAACAGCCATCTGGACAATACAATCTGATTTTTTTTAAAAAAAGAATAAAAAAGCAAAAGGACAACATCTACCATATCCTAACACCTGGGATAAGAACCAGGTTTTCAAGGCATTCTGGAATACCCTCAGGGTAGGAGCAACACCAAGTTCTGGATAACAAAAACAACAAAGGCATACTTCCCAAGTCCCCAAAGATGCTATTGTTAAATCAAAAGGATCTAGATTATGTCAACATTGTTAATTCCACCTCTAGCCATAGAAACTCTCTACATGATTTTGGCTCACACCTCAGCTCAACAAGCTTGCTATTCCTGTTATGGGAAAATATTGAAGACATATTCTATATATGCCACCTTGGAAGGAAAATAGGGAAGACGTTTTAACAAATAAAATTTGTAAACATTTCACATGAGTACGAAATGCTTCAGAGCCATCTGATTTATCACTTTTCTGGAGCACTTTTCTCTACTATGGAATTGCCTTCAGTGATAAAATTTGAAACCTTGTCAGACAGAAGCACTACTTTATACTAGAGCTGCACAACCCTGATGTTGTGTACAATATCTATAATACCCAATTGTACAGAAGTGTAGTAGTCCTTCAATTTTGAAGAATACATGTGGTTGTACAATTGATTAGTAGACATGGAGATGTCTCTGCAGTCTCGATGGAAGCACAGAATCTAGCACAATGGGGGCACTGGGGGTTCATTGTTGTAATAATTGTATGTGTTATTCTGTGATGCTGCTCAGTTTTCTATGAGTTTTTGGTAGCGCCTGACTTCAAAGCTGGCAGAGATTTCATACCACAGTGATTGCCTTCTGAATCTGGATCTTTGTCCAAAGCTCCGTTGCTTGAAATAACACTTGCCAAGTTTTTGAAGCTGTTTACATTTGTCACTGGATGTTGTGAACAGTGATTTTTGGTTCTACAGGTTTCGTATTTGGCATGGGCTGGTAAACTTCAGTCTTGTTTAGACTGATAGTTAGCTCAAAGAGCAGAGCAGCATCTAAGAATTTGTTCAATATCTAGTGTAGATCAGTATCTTTGTGTGCCAGGAGCACACATTCACCAGCAAAGAAGGTTTCTTGAATGACTGATGGGGGCAAATTGTCTGGGTGTTCAAGTGATGAAGATCAAAGAGTCATCCAATTGGTACCTGAGGTACACCTCCTCCTTCAGATAGACAGCTGAGACAACATACAAGTGAAGAACAGATTGAATAGGACTAGGGCTAGCACACAAACCTGTTTTACCCCATTGGTAATGGCAAATAAAGGTGGCAATGAATCAACATTGTGAAGAACTTGTCCTATAATTCTATCATGGAGTAGCTGAATCAATTTCATTCATTTCCTTGGGGATCCATAATGTCTCTGGATGATCCAGAGAGCTTCCCTTACAGTGCCAAATGTCTTTGTCGGTCAATGAAGAGAGTGTAAAGAGGCTTGTTCTGTCCTATGTACTTCTCCTGGACTTGACTCACACTGAAAATCATATCTGTTTTGCTCTGTTTTGCCCAAAAGCCACACTACACCTATTTCCAAGACAGTGATAACTCTATTCAGGCAAATATGGGCAAATATCTTGCCTGCAGTGGACAGCAATATATGTTTGTAGTTTCTGCAGTATTTGTTTTTCCTATTTTTATAGAGTCTGTGGGACAATATCTTCCAAAATGACTTGGAACAGATGCAACATGTTTGGGTCTTTGTAGATCTCTACGCGGTGGCTCAGTGGGTTAGGACGCTGAGTTTGTCGATCAGAAGGTCGGCAGTTTGGCGGGTCGAATCCCGAGTGCCGCGTAACAGAGTGAGCGCCTGTTACTCGTCCCAGCTTCTGCCAACCTAGCAGTTCGAAAGCACGTAAAAATGCAAGTAGAAAAATAGGGACCGCTCCGGTGGGAAGGTAAGAGCGTTCCGTGCGCCTTTGGCGTCTAGTCATGCCGGCCACATGACCACGGAGACGTCCTCGGACGAGCGCTGGCTCTTCGGCTTTGAAACGGAGATGAGCACCGGCCCCTAGAGTCGGAAACGACTAGCACGCATGTGCGGGGGAACCTTTGCCTTTGCCTTTACAAGAATACTATTGTGCTCTTTTACTTTATTTGTCTGTGGAATCACTTTCTTGATCTGATTAGTAGAGGGCGGAAAGTCTAAAGCAGGCATGTCAAACTCATAACGTCTCATGATGTCGTACAACATATCAGGACTTTTTCCCCATTGCCAGCAATGGGGCGGGCACAATTTTGGCGTGATGCATCCAGCCCACAGGAAGGCAGTTTGACATGCCTGGTCTAAAGCAACCAAGACTGGAAGTGGATGAATCTGCTGTAAGATAACAACTGTGGATAGCTTATTAAATAGGCTGAAAAAGTGTTCGTCCCAAAGGGTTTTCAGGCTGTCTTGGCTTTGATCAAGTTTAACCCATCAGGTGATAGCAAGAAGGAGCATTCTGATTTAGAAGGACCATAAACTGACTTTATGGCACTGAAAAACTCTCTGGTGGCAGGCATGTCTGCACAGTGTTCCACCTGCTCAATCTTCCTCTGCCACTGCTCATCCTGGATTTCTCACAATTCTATCTGTATTTTGGACTGCAGGTGCTTAAACTTGTCTATCTTTGTGTTAGATTGTTCTGCCAGTCTATATAGGCTTTATTCTCATCCTGGAGAGCTACAGAAATAGTCTTGTGGTTTTGATCAACCAATACAAATAGTACAGATAAGGACAGTTTATATCATAAATATTCCATAGTGATTAACTATTTCTATAGCCTAGACAGAACAGATGTCTTAGGAACGATACCTCCTTAAGGGATCATGATACTTTTCAAAGAAACTCTCTCTTTAGTAGAATTTTTTTAAATGAATGGGCATTTGACTGGGAAATGTTCCATAAAATCTTACTGGAATAAAGCTAAGCAAAAGAGAAACCTGAAATATAAAGCAATCTGAAGTAGCCTCCTAGTGTCAAGAGATAGAACCTGAGTAAGGCCAACTGGTGCCCTAAGACCAGCCCAACAGTGGTGGCCCTTGATGAAGTGAGACCCTCACTCCATGATATGGAAACAAATGTGATATCTGACCAAACTTTCAAACTTTAGTCATTTCATCATTTCAAAGAAAGCATTTTTTTTTAAAAAAATAGTGCACATTAAAATTGAAGATGAATCCCAGAAGCTAAACAGTGTTTGAAACATTAAGTTATGTGTGTATTTGGGTTTGTGTGTAACTTTTGTAGCTTAACTAGTTTTTGTAGCTTAACTAGCCACTTCTGTGGCTGTTAGAAGTGTCTAAGTACCCACTTTTCAGTATCATTAGATTCTTGGACTGTCTCTACTTTAGTATATTAACTCCTCTTCAACATTTAAGTGAATAACATTTCATGTAAAATACATAATTCCTTTGTAATTCAAACTGTCATTAAGCCTGATTATTTCACTACATTATTAGCTTAGTCAGATGCAGAAAGGAAAAACATGTTGTCCTTGACAAGAAAGGGAAAGAAAGGAAGTGAGGAAGAGATTGCATAAGAAAGGGCAATATTAATTCCACTTCTGCTTGTCTGTATTTATCACTGTCATGCCCTGCACTTTGTTGAAGTTACTCTCACTATTTGTTTCTGCAACTAAGGGCAGGATATGGCCTACTCTTCAATGAAGCCAATCTGCATCTGATGTTGTTATAGCAACTATAGTTTGCACAGGGAGGCAAAGAAAAGGCAGGAACTGTTGCATTTATCAGGTTTGAAGAAATGAAAATGCATAGAGTAGTCACAGGCTCAATTGGGGATGATGAGTTTGGGGTAGAAATTTCACCCAGTAGAAGAAGGCTAATGAAGGAGAATTTTATTTAGCTTTTTTGCATCTTTGACGTTCTGATATGTACTCCAGAGGGTAAATATAAGGGCTGAGATGACTATCTGTTTTGATTCAAGATGAGAAGGAAAGATAGGATTTCTTGACATTTTATGGCCAATTTCATGATTTTTCTTCCTTTGTTTTAGTCATTCCATAAGGTGATGATGGCAGGTGACCTTCCTTCCTTCCTTCCTTCCTTCCTTCCTTCCTTCCTTCCTTCCTTCCTTCCTTCCTTCCTTCCTTCCTTCCTTCCCAGCTGCCTTCCACACCAGTAAACCAATCTGTGTAATACAAGGGGCAAAAGTAAAAGTAGTTATCTAAAAAACTCCACTATTATTCACTATTGTGGCATAACCCACCTTTATTTAGTTTTCTTGCCTACCTAGACATTGGAAGAGGTTTTTCCTCCTTCCCTCTGCTGTCTGAATCTGAACTTCTTATGTACTTATAAAGCTGAGGGGCAAAACATCAAAATAAATTACATATCCAATTTGCCTATGATGGATTTTCTGACATAGGCATTTGGGAATAATTATACCGCTATAGGCTGGCTGAATGGAGGTTCCAGCAAGCATAAAGAAGATAATGTTTGGCTGAGTGACTGAGATTCAAGTCTTTACCCTGAAGAATGGAGCATCTAAGATTTTGATCTTACAACTTACTCTTGCACCAGACTGCTTAGTGTGGCATGTGACAGATTGCATTTGTACATGACATTCTTACAGAAAAATGAGGAAAATGACAGGAATAGCAGGATTTTATTTCTGGCAGGACTTGTTTGAGCCAATTCCTGCCATCTGTTTTCACTGCCAAGACTTGTCCTAATAAAAAATGAAGTAAAAATGGATGAAAGGGTCTCTGAGCAATTAAGAACACTTTTTTGATTTATCATTGAGGACAGAAAAGAATTTCTTTGGAAGAATTTAATGGAAGGCTTGAGCCTGAAAAGATAAATGTGAAAATAGGAGATATATATTGTAATGGTGTAGGTCCACATACCACATCAGAAATCTAGATTAGAGATACCTAGCTTGCTGTACTCAATTGGATAGAAAGATATCCAACACAATTTGCATTGTTCTTTCCTCATCAATGTAGTTAGGCCTATTTGTAAAGCTTCAACTTTCTGATTACCAGGAACATTGTATTCTACTGCTTTTTGAGTGAAATAATCAATGTGCAAATTGGTAGCTTCTTCCCAAATATAATATACGGATAAACTTTAAGGTACTGATGTAATTCTTAGTTAAGCTTTCCTAACACTAGAGTAGTAGTAACTATTTGGAGATTGGCTCCTGTACTTTTTAGAAATATGTATCAACACAAGTTATTGTTCTTTTAAATTCAATTAATCAGCTTTAGAACATTACCCTAAAAGGTACCACTTAGTATAAAAAATACAGTTGAATTATACATAGGACGTTTCACAGCTAGAGCCACTTCAGTTTCTGATTTCATCAACCAATTATGGGCAGGGATGAGAGACTGGCAATTTTTACTTATTGAATAATGCTTTTTCATTTGACTCCTACAAAGCAATTATAAGATTGATAGATGAATGTTGGATCAGGCTACAACTGTATCATATTTTGGGTGCCAGGGACTGGTTCTGGGAAGGGCAATTTTTCTGCAGACTGGGGTGGGGGAAGCCTGGTTTTGTGCACTGACTGGGTCCTGCATGTGTGTGGATGGGGCTTCACTCGCTTGCACAGCCCAGTTCCTGGAGGCTGCAGACCATTGCTGGACCACAGCCCTAGGGTTAGGGAAGCATCAGTTCCCAACCTTGTGGTCCATAAAGGTACTATAGATTAAGTATGTAGATATGAACTGTAAAAATACAGACAATATTTATGTATTTGTCTCCCATCACCTAACAGTCTCTGAATGATATGCTAGTCCTAATGTAATAGAATAATAAAGGTAAAGGTTCCCCCGCACTTGCGTGCTAGTCATTTCCAACTCTAGGGGCCGGTACTCATCTCCGTTTCAAAGCCGAAGAGCCAGTGCTTGTCTGAGGACTTCTCCGTGGTCATGTGGCTGGCATGACTAGACGCCAAAGGTGCACAGAACGCTGTTACCTTCCCACCATAGTGGTCCCTATTTTTCTACTTGCATTTTTACGTGCTGTCGAACTGCTAGGTTGGCAGGAGCTGGGACGAGTAGCAGGTGCTCACTCTGTTAAGTGGCACTCGGGATTTGACCCGCCAAACTGCCGACCTTCTGATCGACAAGTTCAGTGTCCTAACCCACTGAGCCACCACATCCCTTTAATAGAATAATAGTAATATATATTTACATAATTCTTAGGCATTATATTTTAGGTTACATTAGTATTTGCAGAGTCATTTGCTTTGTTGACCTGGAATTAGGAGACAGCATAGGAAGTATCAATTGTGAATATGTGAAGATGGCCCTGCTGTCTTTGGGCACTCATGGATGCAGGGTCATGAAAGGACAGCAAGGAAAACACCCAATGTCCTAACCCACCTGGGAATGTACAATGCTTTAGGGAAACATCCAAAAGGGAACATTTTTAGCTACTTGTGTTTTCTCCCTTCTTATCTACACTGTGCCAGATTTACTGGGTTAAATCTTTATCTTATGTGTGTCAGCTTTGCTGGGTGGGTTGTTTATGTAATCAGAAAGAATAAATACAAGGATTTCTTGTCATTTGGGGCTTCTGTCTTTTAGAGGAGCCCGTCTTTGTTCAGCTGAATAAAAATGTAAAGCTTAAAGGCAACTTCTAGTTTCCTGTATTTTTTATCAAGCAAAACCTCAGAATGTGCATAGCATTTTTGGTGAGCCAGGCTTCCAGGAGAGGTGCTTGGTTGATCCTAGGCAGGCTCAGGAAAGGGAAAGGCACCAAGCGCACCCTGGGATCTCCTGGAGGTGCCCCCTTCTTGACTCTTCACTGTGTTTTTTTAACAGGAACCAGTTTTTTTTCTTCTTTTTGGTTGCCTTTTACTTGGTTCCTGCATATTCAGGAGGACTGAAGATCAGATAAGATACAAAGATACACATTGCTTTATTGCACAGGCTTGCCTAGGGGAGTGTGTGTGTGTGTGTGTGTGTGTGTGTGTGTGTGTGTAAAACTGTGCTTGTTTCCTTGAATCATTTCCCACTGCTGACCAGAGCTGGACAGAAGGTTTGCCTCAGCCGCACCTAGATCCCCCCTCATGTCTAGGGGTGTTTTGAAAGCAAGGGGGAACTAACCTTGTATTCTCATGCTCCAATGGGTTATGAGTGTTGAACTTGTGGTTGCTCTGAGGCTTGTGGTTGCTCCTTATATATATTTCCTGCTGTTTACCAGGCCTAGGCATGATACTGATCTTAGCCAAAGGTCAATGGATCTCTTGTGGCCCAACAGGCTGTGCAAGTGGTGTGAGTGACTTGAACACATGGGCTCAGCCCCAGGACAACCTGCTAGAAGGAATAAAAAGAAGGAATGTGCCCTCAGCCCCCTTGAGTGTGTCATAAGGAACTTTGGTAAGCTTAAAACCCATCAGGATATGAAATTGAAACTCTAATTAAATACAATGCCCTCTGTCACCAGGACATACACACTATTTGGCCCACAAGGGGATCCGTAGATTTGGGAGTTTTTGAAACCATGGGAGACTATGCTTAAAGAGGCATGGATCATGATCAGCAAGCTTAATATGCACTTTTTTGGACCTTACACAAGAATAAGCAGGTGCTTAAAGACTGTAGGTTGTGGTGACTTTCCATGGCACCACCTTTTCCTGATTTAGTTTCTTCTCTACCACCCTATAAAGGGATCTACTCCCTCACAAGGCAGGTAGCCATTGGAAGGGGGGACACTAATAAGGTCCTGGTTCGTAGCCCCTTATCCACTTCTAACCTTTATGCATGGGAAGACCGATTGGGTTCTTACACTGAAACCCCACGCAAATATTCTGAATTGGTTTTGTCCATTATATTGTATCCAGTTTTAGTCACCACAATGTAAAAAAGATGTTGAGACTCCGAAAAGAGTACAGAGAAGAGCAACACAGATGATTAGGGGATTGGAGGCTAAAACATATAAGGAACAGTTGCTGGAATTGGGTATGTCTAGTTTAATTAAGAGAAGGATGAGGGGGTGACATGATAGCAGTGTTCCAATATCTCAGGGATTGCCACAAAGAAAAGGGGGTCAAACTATTCACCAAAGCACCTGAAGGCAGGACAAGAAGCAATGGGTGGAAACTAAACAAAGAGAGAAGCAACCTAGAATTAAGGAGAAATTTCCTGGCCGTTAGAACAATTAATCAATGGAACAACCTGCCTCCAGAAGTTGTGAATGTTCCAACACTAGTAATTTTTAAGAAGACACTAAACAACCATTTGTCTGAAATGGTATAGCGTTTCTTGCATGAGCAGGGGCTTGGACTAGAAGACCTCCAAAATCCCTTCCAACTCTATTTTTATTTTTATTTTTATTTTTATTATTATTATTATTATTATTATTATTATTATTATTATTATTATTATTATTATTATTATTATTATTATTATTATTATTATGACATAGTTTTTGGACATAGTTCCCAGTGCCCGATGACAATGGTTATCACTGTTACACGTTTCATCCATAATCACACAGTTTCAATGGCCAGGTCACAATATTTTGTAATTTTTTCCAGTTCTTTTTCTTCAACTCTGGCATCTTCTGGTACAGTGATATCAATCAGCTGTACGCTTCAGTTCTCTACAAATGCGATATCTGGTGTGTTGTGTTCCAAATGGTTATTTGTCTATTTGAAAGTTCCACAAGATCTTCACTCTCTGATTCTCAACAACTTTTTCCACCCTATGTTCCCACCACTTTTCAGACACAGGCAAGTCATATTTTTTATACAATGCCCAGTGGATTAATTTAGCAACTCGGTCATGTCTAGCTTGGTAATCAGTTTGCACGATTTTGCTGCAGTTACATATTAGATGTGAAACAGTTTCAACTTTGTCATTGCAAAGTCGGCAATTTGGATCGTCAGTGGATTTTTGTATATTTGCTTTCATGGCATTAGTTTGTAGTGCTTGTTCTTGAGCAGACAGTATTAGGCCTTCCGTTTCTTTCTTCATGGTTCCCATCTTAAGCCATGCCCATGCCAAATTGTTATCACATTTTCCTTCAATGTTTTTCAAGTGCTGTCCATGCAAAGCTTTGGCTTTCCATCTATTTAATCTGTCATCCAGCTGTTTTTCCTTATATTCTGCCTTTGTTTCTGTTATTTTTATAATGCTCTCTGTTTTTACAGCCTGCAGCAGTTTTTCTGCACTTTGATTCACGTAGTCATTCAAACTTCATTTTTCTTCTTCTACAGTTTGGTGGATTTGTAATAGCCCTCTGCCCCCTATTTTTCTTGGCAGGTACAACCTGTCGATGTCACTTCGTGGATGTAGAGCGTGATGCATATTCAAAAGTTTATGTGTTTTCTGGTCTAGGTTTTCCAGTTCAGCCAAAGTCCAGTTGATAATTCCTGCTGGATAGCATATCACTGGGATTGCCCATATATTAATGGCTTCAATTATGTTTCCAGGATTCAGCTTTGATTTTAATATTTTGCAGACTCTCCTGATGTATTCCTTTTGCATTAACTCTTTGACTTTTCCATTCAAGATGTTATCTGCTTCCAATATGCCTAAGTATTTGTAACCATCATCCTTTGCTAGTGCTTTCACAATACTTCCATTTCCCATTTCTATTCCTTATATTTTTCCCATTTTTCCTTGTTGCATGGATAATATAGCACATTTTCCAAGTCTAAAGTTCATTCTGATGTTGCTGCTAAACAGTTGAACTGTGCTGACTCTTGATGCAAGTTCAGTGTGGCTTTTCGTGTACAGTTTTAAGTCATCCATGTATACTAGATGGTTTATCTTGCCATGCTGGTTTGAGATGTGGTATCCCAGTTTTGTGCTTCATAGGATTATTGTCAATGGAATTAATGCGATGTTGAACAATAGTGGTGAAAGTGAGTCCCCTTGGAAAATTCCTTTGTTGTTGTTGTTGTTGTTATTGTTATTGTTATTGTTATTGATCATCGCACAGTCAGCCAGATGTTCAGACTAGAATTGGCATTTTTGTTTATCTATCGAGTCCTTACCAAGGACCTGGGATAGGCAGATGTGGATACTTGATGATATTATAGATATCATCGCAGGATGGAAGCAGTTCCTAGTAAAGCCGCCTTTTGCAGTTGACTAATGGGGAATTTGTCAATGCCAATGGTGTTCAAGTGGTGCTCCAGTTGTTGTCCAAGCAATGTCTGAGAATTGGACAGGATTAAATAGAAGAGTAGACATGCACACATGAATATGTACAATACACACATACTCACATAGACCTGAAAAAGAGACAGGTTATGTTTAATAAATTCATCAAAGAAAGAAAGAAATTGAATGGTGGGTTAAATGTGGTTGACAGGCATTTGGCAAGCTAAGCATAATTTTCAAGAACAACCTCCCACTATGCCTGAAAATTTTTCAATCAGTGTGTGCAACTGGCTCTAACGTATGCCAGTGAAACATGGACACTAATCTCACGTTTGGTACAAAAGCTATGAGTGGTGCAAAGAGCCATGGACATATACATCTCAGCATTACAAGACAAGATAGAAAGACCTGCATGTGGATTACAAAACAAATGAAAGTATATGTTATCATCAGGAGAGTAAAAGAATTGAAATGAAAATGGGCTGGTTATATAGCAAGAGGAATTGATGACAGGTGGACTAATCATAGAATAGATCCCACTAGATGAAAAGCATCCAAGAAAAAGATCTAAAACAAGATGGAGTGACAACACCAGCAAGTATTGTGGGCCCAATTGATAAAAGAAAGCTCAGGACTGTATTTGTTGGAAATATGCAGAAGAGGCTTTCATTCTGCAGTGGATAGACAATGGCTAAAATAATGATGATGATATAATATTCCATTTCATACACTTCTAACTGATCTCTCTCAAGAAGAATCTGAATAAATCTGAAAAAATTACAGGTATGGGCAACCAAATAAAACAACTGTAAAAAAAATTCACTCATGCTCCTGAATAGCTGGCACCTAAAGAGAGCTAGCTGCTAGCTCAGAAGATAATCTGCTACATGGAAATCAGTAGCCAGTGTGTCAGCAGTGTGTCAACAGAAGAAATTGTAGCCATTTTACTTTTGTTTTTCTCTGGAACCTTCCACTCTATAGCTACGGTTTTCCTTGTAGACAGACAAAGGGGCGAGGGAGAAGTATGAGCATTCTTAGTTAGTCATAACAATTGCAACTGTGGTTACAATCAAGGTCAATGTGAGTGAAGAATTTTGGTGGTAGAAGGGTGGGGGAGAAAAGCCCGCTTTTTATAACTGGGCAATGTGTTGTGTGATAGCTTGGTCTGGGGTGGGAATTGAAATTTGTAACTTTGTATCAGAGGAGGGAACTTTTAGTTTTGGATTCAACTATGTAAGTGCCGATATTTTGTTTCCAAATAAAATGTTCTTTAAGGATGAATTTCTTGCCTTGAAGTTCTTTTGACTAGTTTCATCTATTGGAACCATGACATTAACCCAAAACGCCCATCTACATTAACATCATTGGGATCCTGAGCTCCAGTCACCTTCCCAAAACCAGGAGGGAGGTTGACAAAGATTCAGGGAAGTATGGAGAGAAAAGAAGCACCCACCTCCAGCACCCTGACCATGGCGTCTGCCTCAGTGGAGGGAGAGCAAGTGAAGAGAAAGTGGGGAGTGAGACCCAAAATGCGGGGGCTATTGTGGTCTTCGGAGTGGACCCTGCCCAGTGGAGACTCTAAGCATTCCGAGACAATCCAACTGAAGAAGAGTTCTTCAAGAGTAGCTGAGTTGAAGTTGCAAACAGTGTCTCATGGGAATCACACTGTCCCGATCGTAGAGGAGCAAAAATTGGCAGCAGCAGAAGATTCAGGTGAGTGGAAGTACCTGTTAGCAGTCTGCAGCCAATCAGTGGAAAAGTTGGTAGAAAAAATTGAGGGGCTAAAAATGGGAAGCAATGGGCAGGTCACCCATTCCTTGCCTACTAGTGACCACGACGACCAGCAGAGTCAGTGCCAATCTATGCCCAGAAGAAGCCCTAGCACTACTGGCATAGCTCAGGTTGCCACTCCAGATTCAGAGCCACCATTGACCTCAAGTCCAGTGGGGAGGAAGAGTCCTCACCGTCACCCATAGTGTGACAGTCCAGGTCATTGTTGATTGTCAAGAAGTCCAGAACGCCACTTGTGACATGACAGTCCTGTCCATCAGAGAAGCCCTGATCGGCGTTGTTCGTCATGGTCTCCTATCAGGCGTCACTGTCATGAAAGATCCAAATGGGATCATTCTGACAGCCCCGAGAGATGCCTTCGTGACAGTCGTGACCATAAGAGAATCTCTGATTGGCATTGTTTGTCACGGTCTCCTGACAGGCATCATCATCGCGAAAGCCCCAGATGGCAGGATCACTACGACAGCTCCAAGAGACACCCTCACTATCAAAGCCCAGACCATCACCGATACCATCACAGCCCTGATCACTACTGGTACTGTGAGAGCCCTGACCATTACTACCATCAGTCACGCAGCCCCGATTATTACCACCATCATCCAAGTCCAGGACCAGCGTGAACGTGGATGTTCAATGTGACTTGATCCAACTGCTGGGGTGACTGCGTGATCTGCTGGACAGACAGGAACCACTAGGTGCACAGCAGCCACTGGGGAGGGGCAGCAGCAGTTGGGTGTGCAACTGCAGCTGGGGGGACAACAGCAATTAGGTGGACCACAACCCATAATGGCACCACCTCTTAAGGCCATTTTTGATGGTGATCCAGAGAAGTTGATTTTTTTCCTCAATCAGGTGCGTTCCCATATGAACCAAAATGCCAATTTCTACCCAGATCCAGCTGCCATGGTTGATGTTGTCACAGCCAATCTAGAAGGGGAAGCATCTGAGTGGCTAAATAACTTATACAGTGAACAAGCACCTGAGCTATGGGACTTCCATCTCTTCATCCAGGCATTGAGAACCAGATTTGAGGATGAGTCCATAGCCCTCAAGGCCGAGAAATATATTTACAAGATGAAGCAAGCTAGCAGACCTGCATTGGAATAATTCTGCAGGTCGGATTGAGATATGGCCAGAGCACTCCCTGGGGCGTCACTTCAAAGAGGGGCTAGATGACCATATATGCCAAGCCTGCATCTATCAGGAGGTTCCTGATCAACTACAAGAGTGGTACCAAATGGCAGTGAAGCTAGACATTGAGCTTGTTCTCTATAAGAAGCCAACTCCTCCAGGAACCAGATTGAAGCTGGAACAACCCAGATGGCTGCCCCCATGGAAAATCCCAGCGATCACTGCCATGGAATCTCCTAAACCATCTACTGGCCCAGTGATTAAGTGCTTTAGGTGTGGCCAGTTGGGACACAGAGCTGCTGTTTGTCCCATTCCATTTCCTCAGCAAAGAGACACCCTGACTCCATCAGAAAAGAAGTCAACTCAGCCCCCTTCCAAGGAAAAATCGAGCAGAATCATGCAAGAGCAGATCACTCAGGTTGCCACTCCTGCACAAGAATCAACAGAAGGCATCGCTGACCCAGCCACCATCCTGATGAGGGAGAAAATGATCCGATGGTGAGTCAACCTATCCCACCTTTCTCCCTAAACACCAAGCTTGTAGTTCCAAAAACTGGAGCTCAAAAGGACTTAAAAGTACTTGTAGATTCAGGGTGTTCCTGATGCATCATTAGCCTACCCATTGCACAACAACTGGGCATATGAACAAGATTGCTTTCTAACCCCCATGAAGTTTGAACAGGCAGATGGTTCACTGATGGGAGAAGCTTTAATCACTCACCTAACTGAGCCAGTATGGCTAGAGATTGGTGAACATTGGGAATTCATCATCTTTCTTATAGCCCCCAAAATGACAGAAGCAGTGATTTGAGGTCTATCTTGGTTAGATAAATGGAAACCTTTCATCTGGTGGTAGAAGAGGAGACCTTGAGACTTCTTATAGGCCCATCTCTCCCCAATTTATCTTTTGATGTCACAGGGCACAAGGGACCACCCACAGACACAGTGAAAGTAGCCACCATACCCCCACCTGGAGAGCCACTCATCCCCAGTGAATACAGAGACTTGGCAGAGGTGTTCAGTGAAAAGGAATGCAATGTTTTACCCTCTCACTGAGCAAATGACTGTGACATCGAGATTTTACCTGGAGCTAAGCTGCCAAAGCCGAAAATGTACGTAATGACCCACCTTGAAGTGGAGGAACTGCACCAATATATTGATAAGAATGTAGCTAGGGGTTTCATTGAACCAGCCAAATCCCAAGTAGCTGTTCAAGGAAAAGAAAGATGGGTCTCTTAGGCTCTGCATGGATTTTAAGGGGTTTAATGCTGTGAGTGTGGAGAACGTATACCCACTCCCACTCATGAAGGATCTATTGTCCCATTTGGTGAAAGGAAAGATTTTCACAAAGTTGGACTTGAGAGAAGTGTATTACCATATTAGAATAAGAGAAGGTGATGAATGGAAGACTGCTTTCAATAGTCCCCTGGGTAGCTACCAGTTCAAAATTATCCCATTCGGATTGCAAGGGGCTCCTGCAGTATTCATGCAATTGATCAACCAGGTGCTACATGAACATTTGTATAAAGGCATTTTGGTGTAGCTTGATGATATCCTAATCTATACAGAACATGTGGGCTTAGTACAGGATGTTTTGAAAAGCTGCTGGATGCTAAGCTCTATGTCGAACTGTCAAAGTGTAAATTTCACCAAATGCGTCTGGATTACTTAGGCTACAGAATCTCCAGCGTAGGCATCAAAATGGATCTAGCCAAAGTAAAAGCTGTTATTGAAAGGCAAACTCCAAAACCCAAAAAACTAGAGCTTCTTGGGATTTGCCAACTTTTACCGCCAATTCACCCCTTTTGCTGAGATTGCTTTGCCCTTTACAGATTTTTAAAAAACTGGCAAGAAAAAAAGCAAACTGCGACCTGGCCAGCCACTGCAGTGGACTGTGGAATGTCAGACTGCTTTTGAGAATTTGAAGACTATTTGTCATTGAACCCGTCCTAAAACATCCTCACCCCGAGCAACCCTTCATGATTCAGGCCAACACTAGCAATGTGGCCATGGTGATGGTGTTGTTGCAAAGGAACCATGATGGACTTTTATAACCCTGTGCTTACACTTCAAAGAAGTTCACTGAAGCAGAGCACTGATGGGCTATTTTGGAGAAAGAAGCTTTTGCCATTAGGTGGGCTTTACTCACGTGACACCATTTCCTGGAAAGAAGCAAGGTGCCTTTTGAAGTATGGACTGATCACAAAAACATAGAGGCATTGAAAACTCCCCACAAGCTCTCCTCTAAGCAAGATCGTTGGGCACAGTACTTTAATCATTTCAATTTCAACCTTCGGTACATACCAGGTAGAAAAAAATTCCTGGTTGATGCCCTATCCAGATTACTGCAATACAAAAGCCAGTGTGAACAGATTGTGCACTCTATCATGTCAGCATTGCAGCTCATTTTCCAGGTGACTCCATAAGAGCCACATCCTACTGCCTCTGCTAAACCTGACAATCCTCTTGTTACAAAACTAAAACAAGAACTGATCAAGGACCAATGGCTCAAAAATCACCAAGCTATCCTGACCCATAAAGATGGGTTGGCTTGGAAAGGAGAGAAGTTATACTTGTCTGAATCTCTCTGTGTGCAAGCACTCCAGTGAAGCCATGATGTAAAGCAGGCTGGTCACTTTGGCTATTTGAAAACCTTGCATTAGATATGGAGGCAGTTTTGGTGGCCAGGATTAAAGAGTGATATAGAGAACTATGTAAAAAGCTGCTCAGTATGTGCTATGATGAAAAGAATTCCAGGAAAACCTCCTGGACTGGTGCAGCTTGTTGCTGACCCTTCCCTACTATGGGAAGAAATTGGGATTTTATTGTCAAATTACCTGAAAGTAGGGGAAATATGGTAATATGGATTGTAATTGATCTCTTTTCAAAACAGGCTCATTTCATTGCCTGCCCAGCTAAGCTGTTCCTTAAATGTATTTATCGACTGCACAGCGTTCTGAAGAGAATAATCTCCGACAGGGGGGTGCAGTTCATGGCCAAATTCTGGAGGAGTTTTCTGAAACTGATTGGTTCTTCACAAGGGTTGTCATTGGCTTTTCACCCATGTACAAATGGGGCAGCTGAAAAGGCAAACTCAATGGTGGAGCAATACCTTAGGTCCATGGTGGCAAACCTATGGCACATGTGCCAGACTGGGCATGCAGAGCCCCTTCTGTCAGTATGCACACCAGAGGGATGCTCCACTCCCCCTTTCCATGTTTGCCTGACTAGTGGGAACTGGGGTGGGCAGGAGAACCGAATTCAGCAGCACGCTCACGGGAACAGCTGCAAGAGCTGGGTGGGGAGAGGGGAACCAGTATAAAAGCAGTTATGGCAGAAGTGCTGTGAGAGAACAAGTGAGTGAGCAGATGGCCCTTGGAAGTGATGGGGGGCGTGGGTTTGGAGAAGGCAAGTAGGACACGGCATCCATTTGTGTGCTTTTACAGAAGGCTAGCGGGGGAAGGAGGACAGGTAAGTTTGGACTTTGGAGAAAGGGAGAGAGAGAGGAAGGAAGGATGGGAGGGAGGGAGAGAGGAAGGAAGGAAGGAAGGAAGGAAGGAAGGAAGGAAGGAAGGAAGGAAGGAAGGAAGGAAGGCTAGGCCCACCAGCACTGCTGGGCAGATGCACAGCCAGGCTGCCCTGGGTGACACTGAAGCCAGCCAGCACTTCTGTGGGATCAAGGGGGAGGGGGGAGAGTGGCTACCCCCGAGCACCGTGCCTGCCTCCCTTTGGGCTCCCTCAGCCTCTCCCCCACTCCAGACTGAGGCTGGTCAGATTCCCACCATGGGAAGTGCTGCACCCACCACCAGCCCATTCCTGGCCAGCCCTCTCCCTGCATCCTCCTCAGTGCTGATGCGCAACCCCCAGCGCAACCTAGAACTAAGGAAAAATTTCCTGACAGAACAATTAACCACTGGAACAATCTGCCTCCAGAAGCTGTGAATGCTCCAACACTGAAAGTTTTAAAGAAGAGACTGGACAGTCATTTGTCTGAAATGGTATAGAGATTCCTGCTTGAGCAGGGGTTTGGTCTAGATGATCTCCAAGGTCCCTTTCAACATTATTATTATTATTATTATTATTATTATTATTATTATTATTATTATTATTATTATTATTATTATTAATCGCACAGTCATCCAGATGTTCAGACTGGATTTGGCATTTTTGTCTATCTATCAAGTCCTTACCAAGGACCTGGGATAGGCAAATGTGGATGTTTGATGGTATTACAGATATCGTCACAGGATGGAAGCAGTTCCTAGTAAGGCTGCCTTTTGCAATTGTCTAATGGGGAATTTGTCAATGCCACTGGTGTTCAAGTGGTGCTCCAGTTGTTTTGGGATTGCACCCAAGGCGCCTATTACTATTGGTACTATCCTTGCTTGCCTTTGCCACAGTCTTTCTATTTCTATTTGTAGGTCTTTATATTTTGTTATCTTCTCCAGATCTTTCTCGTCTGTTCTGCTGTCTCCAGGCACTGCCACATCCACTATACAGACTTTTTTGTCTTTCTTATCGGCAATTGTTAAGTCTGGGGTGTTATGTTGCAGGTGCTTGTCTGTTTGAATTCTGAAGTCCCAGAGCAGTTTAACTTTATCATTCCTGATATAATAATTTCAGTGCATCTTCATCGTTGTCCTTCAGATATTCTTCCAAAGCCATTTTTTCCTCTTCAACTATCTGATGTACTTGCAGCATTCCATGTCCACCTATTTGCCTTGGTAGATAGAGTCTGTCAATGTCACTGCATGAATAAAGGGCATGATTCATTGTCATTATTTTTCTGGTCTTCCTATCCATTGTTTTTAGTTCTGCTTGAGTCCAGTCAACTATTCCACCTATGTATCTAATGGCTGGAATTGTCCAGGTGTTGATTGCCTTCATGGTATTTCCTCCATTGAGTTTGGACTTTAAGATCTTCTTCACTCTCTTGATGTATTCACCTCTAATCTTTTTCTTGACTTCAGTGTGTTTTGATGATGATGATGATGATGATGATGATGATGATGATGTGAATCAGTATTATTCAATAGTGAATCAGTAGTGATTGTGGCAGGACAGAGACTGCTTTATACAGTTTCTCAATCCCCTTGAGAGAAATATCTGTTTTATCTTTCTGTACCTTTAGCATCCCCTATCTTTTTCAATAGTTAGCTGTTGTAAATGGCTAAAGAACTGACTTCACACCAATGTTTTTTTTGTACTTTCAGCTGTTCCCACCACTGTTTTTGATCTCACAAGCAACCACTCATCATATCTAATGCCTTTCTGGATTTCTGGTTTCTCATGGCAATGAGAAATGGTTCTAATTTTGGACTACTGCATAGGACAAATATATAACTTTATTTGTTTGTTTTGTCAACTGCTGTAGTGATATATGGATCCTAAGACATATGGATCCTAAGACACATCCAGTTTTGGTCGCCATGATATAAAAAAGATGTTGGGACTCTAGAAAGAGAGCAGAGAAGAACAACAAAAATGGTTAGGGAACTGGAAGCTAAACATATAAAGAATGGTTGAAGGAATTGGGGAGGTCTAGTTTAATGAAAAGAAGGACTAGGGGTGACATGATATCAGTATTCAAAATATCTATGGGGTTGCCACAAAGAAGAGGGAGTCAACCTAGTCTCCAAAGCACCAGAAGGCAAGACAAGAAGCAAGGAAGAAACATTTGAGTGGTTATGCAACACAACTTTCACTGGAAATATACAGGAAGCCCTTTTTTAGCAACTACAGTTGGAACCAACAGCTCAGTGATTAAGTGAAATGATCACTAAGTGAAACCATGAGTGTGCTTATGATCTTATTTTGGCTTTCTTCTGCTTTACAGACCTTTGAAATTCATAAATGTGATGATTGATCATAAAATTACTTTTTCATCATTGTCATAACTGTAAACAGTGATAAACCAGGCAATCACTAAATGAGGACTCCCTGAATAATGTTTTTATGCTCAAATGCAGTTTAATCAACTGTGGAAGTGGATGTAAGGGTGATACAACTACAGCATCTATCATCCCATTGATCACCAGGATGGTGGAAATGGACAACGATATCAGATAGGAGTGTCAAAGACGACTCTATGTGATAGCTATGGTTCCCTTTTATAGTTTCCAGACAATCTCAACCACTTGACTTTGAATAATATTTTGAATAAATAAAGTGTAGAGTAAGTCTAGGCTTCCTCCTGTTGTCCATCCCCACATGCCATCATATTTACTGGGAGCAATAGGGAAAAAGTAATAAATTATTAGCCTCCAGATTAAAGCAATACCAGAAAAATATATGTATTCTTACAACTGAGAATGTCCAGGACCCCCATTACCTCTGCAAAGAATAAGGGATACAATTGAATTATTAGATTAGGTAATGCTCCTCTTCCAACTGGGAGGTAGTATATATTTTATATTCAGTTGTAAGAATAAAGTTATTTATTTTCTTGCATCTATGTTGCTAGAAGTCAGCCAGGATGTTTTTCCTATGAACCTCTTCCTTTAACAGTGACTTTAACTGATACGAATTGCCAGAGAACTTCTGGCATGAACCATGTTTTGGCTTTTGCACAATCTATTTAATTTTTTTAATCTGTGATGGTATCCTAACATCCAAATGTAATGGATATCACTAGCTGATTCACCATTACAAGGACTATGATTCCTGCTCTCTTCTCCAATTCTCATTCATGCACCATTTGCATCATTAATACCATCAAATCATAACTTATCATAATTACTTTACTTAGCGATTGTTCAGTTACAGATTGCACATGCACTTATAATGAAAAATCAGACTTACAATCCTGAATTCCCTGACTAATTAGTCATATGCATGACAGCTTAAAATAGGAGATGGAGACTAAGATAATCACTGTGTCATGGTTCTGATAGATGAAACCAGTCAAAAGAACTTCAAGGCAAGAAATTCGCCTTTAAAGAACATTTTATTCAGAAATAAAATATCGGCACTTACATAGTTGAATCCAAAACTAAAAGTTCCCTCCCCTGATACAAAGTTACAAATTTCAATTCCTACCCCAAACCAAGCTATCACACATCACATTCCCCAATTACAAAAAACGCTTACAATGGGAAAAAGTCCCAGGAATTTTGGTCCCAATTTTCTGCTGGGTAACCTGAGTCTCAAATATTTTGTGGATAGGTAAACTTTTTCCCCCACCTGGAATTGTCGGTGATGAGCCTTTTTCCTGTCAGCTTGTTTTTTGTACATTTTTGAGGCTTTTTCCAAAGCTTTCTTTTCATCGTCCCAAATTCCCTTCCATGAAAACACCCATTGATCTAAGGTCTGAACGGCAGATGGTTCATGAGAGTATTCAGGTATTGGGACAAAATCCCTCCTAGTGAAAATCTTAAATTGTGTAAGTCTCATACTACTGTAGACAGTGTTGTTGTAAGCCACTTCGGCAAAAGGCAAGAGTTCAGTCCAGTTCGTTTGCTGGTAGTCCACGTAACACCTAAGGCAGTGATGGTGAACCTTTTAGAGACTGAGTGCTCAAACTGCAACCCAAAACTCACTTATGTATAGCCGGGTGCTGGGTGGGCATGGCCCACTGGGTGGGTGTGGCTATGGTGGTCATGGCAGACTGGATGGGCATGGCCAGGGTGGGCGTGGCCACCTTGATGTTGCTCCTGGGGACAGTTTGAAATGACAATGGCACTTAAAAAAGTTACTTAAGACCATTTTTCACACTGTGGTGCACGCCCACCCCTCGCTAACACGAGTCTCGGCAGCCATTGTATGAACACTGCCTTGTTGGGGCCTGCAACCAAGGCAGCTCCAGACATCCGGCCACCCCCTCCTCCACTACGTGGCTGGCCTGACAATGGAGTCATCATTGCTGGCGCCACCATTGCCTGCATCGCTGCTGTCATTCCTGCCATCACCGCCACCATTCCTGCCATTGCCTGCATCGCCACTGCCATTGCCTGCATAACTGCTGCCATTCCCACCATTGCCACCACCATTCTAGCCATTGCTGCTGCCATTCCCATCATTGCCACCACCATTCCTGTAATCGCTACCACCATTCCTGCCATCGCTGCTGCCATTCCCACATTTTTCTATCTTTTTTTTTATTTAAAAAGTTTTACAATACATTTTGACTTTAATCCCCCCCTCCCCCACCCCTATCCCTCTCCCCCACTCCCTCCTCCCCCCCCCTGACTTCCCAGAGATAAATACAGGGCATAAAATCAAAAAACAAACATAAACACCCCTATATTATCAACAATAAACTATAAATTCTATCTCTCTCTAGCTCATATAAAATGAATACAAACAATATTAATATTACAAATAAAGTAGAGAAGAAAAAGAGGAAAACAAAAAAAAGATCTTTACTCAAAATAAATTTTCTTAATCCCAGTCCTTATTCATATTAATTTCAAAAAAAAAGGGAAAAGAAAAAAAAAACTTTCACCTGCTATTTGCATTCTCCCACCTTTCTCTAATTTCCAAACAAATTCTCAATTACGCACCAAAAGCGATTATCTCTGTTAATCTTAATAATCTCCAACCAAACTAAACTATAATCTAAAATAGTTCCTGCGTGTATCACGCCAAATGTCTCACAGTTCCAAATCATCCTTAAGTTCAAATAAAAGTTCAAATAAAAAGAGTATATATATATAAAAAAATTTTTTAAGCAATCTCTAAGACAACTTGTTATTAATTAGGAGCTTACATACCCACTCTTTCAACACATACTTTAAGTCCGTAACCCTAATATACTTTTCTAGCAAGCAAATAACATCAATCTTAAATTGTATAAAATATTAAAAAAAAAGAAAAAAAAATTTCTTTCTCCTCTATAATAATTTTACTCCATTGACATTCTAATCTAAAAATTTAATCAGCAATCTTAACGCCCCAAAACTTTTGGAGCACCTCTGTCATGACCCCCAAAACTTCTTTAGACCGCTCTCCTCCTACATCTTCATTGTAAGCACACTTTGAAGATTCCATAACTTTCCGCTGGTCTTGCTCTTGCTCTCGTCTCACTCTTCTTAGGGCGGCACGCGTCATCTTCTGGCCTCCTGCAGCAACCGATGAGACTGTAGCTTGATCCCCTCCACCACCATTGTCCTCTGTCTGTCTGTCTGCAACATCTTGAAACTTTCCCACACCGTGTCCTTTTGCAACTTCCAAAAATGATAGGGGGGTTGCTTTTAACACATTACTATAAAAATCACGTGCCTGAGCCACAGTAACCAAACGATGTCTTTTACCTTCGTGCGTTGTCACCAACCCAACTGGGATCTCCCATCTGAACTTAATATCACGTTTCTTAAGTTCCTGTACTAGAAATGCGAAATCTTTCCTTCTCCTTAGGATCTTCGGAGGAATCTCTTTTAAAACCAAAACTTCTTGCTCAGCCACTACCAAAGTAGTATCATAAGCAGCTTGAATGACTTCATCTCTAATTACTCTCTTTGTAAAATAGACCACCACATCTCTGGGTAACTTCCTCTGTCTTGCAATCCATGAATTTACACGAAAAACTTTGTCCATATTTCCCTCAATTTCAGATGCTGACTGGCCCAGTACCCCTTCCAGAGCCTCAGAAATCAGCTGCTTTAAATCTTCTTTACCATTCTCCTTTAAACCCCTAATTCTAATAGCATTCTGCATCTGATTATACTGAACAAGGCTCAATTCTTCATCCATTTTATCCCTTATATTTTCATTTTCTAATACCTTTGCTTCTAATATAGAGTTCTTTTGACTGAGATCCTCCACTTTTATATCCAGCTGTTGCACACATTCAGCTACGGATACAACCTTAGACAAGATGTCCACCCTCATTGCTCTCAGCTTCTCTTCCATCTTCTTCTCCAATTTCTCCATTTTCTCCTCCATTTTCTCCTCCAATTTCTCCTCCAGCTTTTTCAACTTTTCATCCATCATATCAGACATCAGTTGTGCGTGCTTTCCAAGAGCGTCTTGTAAATCCTTAAGCGTCAATACCGGAGGAGATGCAGGAGGAAGCAAAGCTTGCAGTGAGGTCTCTTGCACCAGGGAAGACCCCGCATTCCGAAGAGCTTTAGAAGTTTTAGCCGCCATCTTCCCCCACTTTCACTTATTACGCACTTTCACTTTAAAGCTATAAAATCCATTGAGCTAGGGAGTAAAAATAAAGAGTCCACTTCACCTTGACCTCCTGTACCGCTCTGCCTGCATCTTGATAATCAAAAGTATTTCCTTTTGGCAGGGGTGGTTGCTAACGCCTGGCTCTGCTCCAAGAATCCCAGAGCAGAGGCGCTGCGCAGCTCGGAGCAACCCAGGCTTCGGGGGGGCTCATCCTTCAGCCGCCCAAGCTCTCAGCTCAGGCAGCCCCAGAGAGCTCAACCCCTACCTGGGGCCTCACCCCCTCCTCTTCTCCCGAGGAGGGGGCTTCAAATCCATCTAAACAGCTGATAGACGCTGTTTACGATGGAAAAACACAGCTGCGGAGCGGGCAGCCCGAAAACGGCTGTCTTTCGACGTCGCGTTGCCACCGGAAGCCCCCACATTTTTCTATCTTATCAGGTAGTAAGGTATGATCTACTTTATCAAATGGCTTACTGAAGTCTGGGCTTCCGGTTTTGTTGTTGCAACAAAATAGACACTGGAAGATGGGGCTCCATCTTTCGCGTTTGATTTTGTCCTGCTGGGGGACCCTGGAAAGGGTCGAAAGTCACCTTTATTGATCATGGGGTGAAGCATCAGCCCTCCCATTTGATCCGAGGAAGCACTCCAAACCAGCGGGAGAAAGACTGGCTACATTCATGTAGCCAGTCCTAAGCTGCTGACAATGGAAGACAACAAATACTAACAGGCAATCTTACAGCAATGTGGATGAAACTGGGTGAGACCTGATCCTCTCTTTATGATTTTAAGACCTCTTCCTGAAAATCTGCCCAAAGCACTCCCCCAATGAGAGAGGGAAAGAAATTTTTGCCCCATTCCCTCAGGAAAAGAAAAGTGGCAAACTAATTACTTGGGAAAAATGGAGAAACCTACAAGATTAACTTGGAGTTTATATATATATGTGTATGTATATGTATATATATGAATGACTTGGAAATTTGGAGACTAAAAGTGCTGTTAAGACTTTTTTAAAAAAAAGACTTGAAAAGTTTACAATATAAGTTTTAGATTTAGAAACTGAAAAATGGTGTTAATGACATCTTGTGGTGAATTATTATGCCTAAAAGAAACCTGGCTTGAAGCCCAGAATTAGAAAAGACTTTGGCTAGCCTTGAAGTTTTCATTTTTGAAGAGTACAGCTGAAAAAGAGAATAAACTTGTGGGCTGTTTATTTGTGTGGCAGATGATAAACTACTCTAAAATTGGCCTCTCTGAACTATGAATACAAATACTGACTTTTAGAACTGTATTGTGGAACTATTTTCCTGTAGAAGAAACATACTCTATTGCCTGATATGAGGGAACATTTTGGATTATAAATCTTGATTGTTAAACAACCTTTAATGGTTCTCTTTTCCCAGGACAAAAAGGATAAATTTCTCATTGGACAGAAAAAAATTGAATTTTACTTATATTTGCTTAGGGGAGGTTTAAGAACAACTAGTTGGTTGGACAATCTATAAAGGCCACTTGCAAAAAAATAAAATGGATGTTCTGTAGTTAATTCTAAATGGTAAAAAACCATCCTTAACATCTGTCTCCAGAAGCCTGAGTTTGACATATCACCAAGAAAATACTGATGAACCACAGAAAGAAATTCTCTCCATGTTCAAATTAATACAAGAAACAATTGATTTAGCTCATGATGAGATTAAAACTAACACAAAGGAGGTAAAAGAACAATTTTCTAATTTAAATCTACAAACTCAAGATTTCAGAACATACTGGAGGATAAGGAAGAAGAGCTGGTGGAATGGAAGATAGAGCCGTCAACAGAACTGTGAGGAATTGAAGAAGGAGGGAGGCTGTTTAATGAATATCAATGGGCTAGTTCTTCCAAAAATACTTTAACTAAATTGTTTCTCTTGTTTCAGGTAATATACATAAAAATAGAGGAAGAATTATTTCATGATCCAAATGTATTGATTTGGAAAGTTAGTTGGAAAAAGAAGAAAGCTAGAGTAAGACTGAAGGAAATAGAAGCTTTGACCTATTAGAGGGGATGTTATATTACTAATTATATGTTTGAATATGGTTAAGAATAGATTGCTAGAAATAGAAGTACTATCATAACTAGATAGATAGAATTTGTAATCAGAATATCATGTCTTGGTATGAAAAGTGAAATAAAAATATGCTAAGAAGTTTGAATAAGGGAAAGTTTTGGTTACCCAAATATAACTTGTTCTGAAATTATAAATGTTTGGGATATTTTGAACATGAATGGGAAATTAAAATTGAAAAAAGTGAAAATAGGATATGGACTGAATAAATGGATATTGAGTGAAAATGCAATTAAGTTAAGTTTTGGTTAGAAAAGATATTTAAAACTGATGTTATTGACACTATTAGAAAATTGTAACAAATTTTGATATGCAACTGTATATTTACTAACAACAATAAGAATTATATTTTCTTAGTGTGGAAAATGTCTATTACCAGAAGAAGAGAGGATGAACTGAAGTGTGTAATATTGGGTTTAGTTTGAAGAAACTTACATGTACCATGGAATTACTAATGGACTCAGTCATCACATTGTCTATTAAGCACTTGCTTGTAAAAATAGAAAATTAATAAAATATTTATTTTAAAAAATGCCTTATTGAAGTCCAAGTAAATTATATCCACAGCATTCCTCTGGTCCACTAATTTTGTCGCTTGGTCACAGATAGCTATCTCATTGATTACAATGGCTTGATAAGTAACTGTTGGCTGTGCTCAGCCCTTTATTTTACCCTCTTAGACAAACTGTTCATGAATCTTTTCAAAAAGGATGGAAAACTGGCATGAGTGTAGTTCAAACAATCTCCCTTCTCTTGAGATTAATTAACCATATACTGTACAAGTTTCTGAATTTTAGTATCAATGAACTGGTGTATAAATGGGTTGATGATGGTAAGTGCTCTGAAATGTATGGACTTATAAAACAAGTATTCTATAATGTTAAGGCTCAGTGGTATGGTTTTGAACTTTCAAGGACAAATTTGATAGCATCTCATCACAAACATAGATATTGGAAACTGAACCTGAGTTTTTCTTTCTCTTGAAGCTTTTTTTAACCATCACATTATGTTTAATTCTTAACATTTCCTGATGTATTTAAAATGTACATTCTAATAATCCTTAATTTGACACACATCTATTAGATTTCATGATGCATTATGAAAACATTCCAGACAGAACACTGAAATAAGTAAGCCCTATCATAATGGTCAAGTTTATATGAGTTTGCTTCAGCAGAACACTTGAAGCAAATCTTAACAGTTGACAAGACACCTGGGATCTGATATAATAAGGATGTTCTTATTGGATGGATTATTTAAACTAAAGCAAATTTGGGAACTACAATTTTGGCTGTATGGCAATACAAAAAAATCACCTGCTGTTTAAGTACAAGATTTCTTACCAACAGTTTAGAACTGAAAAAATAAACACTATATTCATATTTTTGAGTACTAAATATGTATTCAGCATGTATTAAAGGTGGCATTTGTAAGAAGTATCATTTAAAATAAACTTCCTTGCATTCTTTAGGTATATTGAGGCTATAATTGTCTGCAGCAAAATTCCCACAAGAAATAAAGATGTTAGCCCTGCAGGCTGACAATATTGTCATCCAGGTATGAACAAGAGGTCTGGATAGATATCAGAAAAGTGGCCCTTGGAAAATAAAACCTAACTTTTGTATTTTTCAAATATATACAAAGAAACCAGCACTACAATGGAAACCTAAAGATCATTTGTTAAAATGTAAGACTTAACTCAGTGGTGGCAAACCTATGGCACGCATGCCGGAGGCGGCACTCAGAGCCTTCTTTGTGGGCACCCACGCCATGCCCCAGAGATGGCAACTGTCCCTCTTCAAGCAGCTGCCCACTAACTCACCAAAGTCCCATGTGGCTGGATGCATCCCGGCACGGCTGGTTCCCTTCCCCCCCCGTCCCGTCCCTCCTGGCCTCACATGCTCTCCTTTTCCTGGGCACGATCCACTACATCACCTCCTCAGCTGTCAGCTGGTCATCCAGCTCAGAGGCGGCTTCTTTGAATTGCTGGCAGTGGGCTGCAGGCTGCGGAGCCCCAGAGTGTGCTGGTCGAGGGGCCAGCAGGCTGTGGCTGCTGACAGACACCATCGGCCCCCGTGCACTTGCTGGCCTCTGTGTGCAGGGGCCAATGGCATCAGGCAGCTACCACCCTGGCCCTTGCCTTGCCCCATGGCAATGGCATCCCCCCTCTGCCTCGCCTCACCCCACAGGATGAGCCTCCTACCTACCACCCAACCTGCCAGAGACCCCCTGGATCTTCTCCATCCCTGCCCACCCCCCACAGGTGTCCCTGTGAGGTGACCACACCCACCTTCACCACAACCCACCCAATCTGCCATGACCACCACAGCCACGCCCACCCAGTGGGCCACGCCCACCCAGCACCCGGTGATAAATAAGTGGGTTTCGGGTTGCAGTTTGGGCACTCAGTCTCTAAAAGGTTCACCATCACTGACTTAACTCATTGTCAGCCTACAAATTACTACTGATAGCTTCAAGGTCTTTTATATAAAATGTCAGAGTTGATACTCCAATTGTTCTTTCATCCATTTTCTGACTTGAATTCTCTTTAAAGAATGCTTTTGCGAATGTTCAAGTGGTACTGTAAGGTACCTGTGTACATAACGCAATATGCATTGTCCACTGCATTGTTTTTCCAATTGCTATTTCATACAGTAACTGGTTGTCCAACCTCAGCTTGAATGAACAGGAATCATATATCATTATCATGTATGAATTCAAGTGACATTTTCCTATAGTGCAATTACAATGCAAGACCTAGCAAGAAAAACATCCATTTAGAACATCACCTAGACAGTCTGCTCTTATATGACAGTTCAGTTAATTTAATTTCAAAGACTATTGTGAAATGTATCCATCCACAAATCATTCAGATCCTTTGCTTTGAGCATATATCTCTGTGAGATTAGAATGTTAATCTGGCTATTCCACTTTGGTCCACCAACTTTCTTCTTAAGCAACTTGATATGTAGGAAAATATGTGCAAATTTCTACGGAAATAATTAGCAGGCTAGCTAGAATGCATCATGAAATTTTAGTATTTATTTCTAGAACTGAAATATTTTATATTCAGAAAAATCTTGAAAGCTATAATTTCAAGGTTGACACTGCTACCAAACAGACTGAAGAAATATGGCAGAAGGAGAAATGGACTCAATAGCCTAATTGATTCTTTACATTATTATACTTCTGTAATTCCTTAGTGAGACCCAAGCCTAAATGTCACTGCAAATATTGGGGCCTTGATACCATATGTGAAATTCATACACACAAAGTGCTTCTTTATCTTTCCTCTAAACACAGTTCAAAAAGGCCTTGTGACATTCTTGTGATAATTTTCAATATCATGAAATCTTTCAATAACATGAAATCTTGAAAGTCTGTCCAGTGCTCGGTAAGCAAAAAGGCTGATGAATTCTCCAAAGTCTTTTCCATAAAAGCCATTCATTCTTATAGTGCAAATAAAAATTAGCCTTTTCTCAAGCTTTTCATTGGCCCATTTGAAGATTATGGTGTTTAATTAGAAACATCAATACTTTTCTCAGCAGGGAGAATGCTTATAACTTGTCCCTTTGATGCTACTTGTGGCAAAGAGAAAGTACCAATATCATTAAGGTTAATAACCTAGCAGTTTACCAGAGAAGCTCTGTGTCTTAATTTGAATTGATTATCTGAGTAGATTAATTTGGGAAAGGAGGCTAACTGCATCCAACACATTGGTTTACAGTGTCTAACACTAATGTATTTCTTGCTCATTGCTGATCATGCACATACTTACAAACTCGTTTGCTACTATTAGAATAGAATCAGGTTTTCCCTATAAATCTTCTTATTACTGAATATTTACAGAATCCTCATCATGCAACATTTGATGATAATTTTTTATATTCAAAAATATTAGTTGTGTAAGCAATCAGAGGAAAACAACCTTTTTTCCTATAAGAATGCTTTTGTTGCAGCTGGTAACTCAAGATTCCCCCCCCCCCCATTTCAATAAATATTGGCTTGAAATCTGTCTTCTGGTTCCCACAAAGTTTCTTTTCTCTGAAAAAGAAGGCGTTTGCTTTTCATCATTCCCAGAATCCTTCAGAATTTCTTCCTTTTCTCACTTTTCTAATAACCCAGCTTCCCGACTTTCTTTTTTATTGAAATGTAGGAAAAGAAGGAAGCTGCAGACAATGAATTAATAATTGTTGGGTAAAAGACAGTTAGCCACTATGTAATAAACAAGAGCAAGGATTGCCCAACCCAGGAGGATTAAACTGAAATTGTTTCCTATTTAAAAAAAAAATCCTCTCAAATTCATGTAACATTTGATCAACATTTCTACCCAGTCTTCATTTTAATCACATTCTTCTAACCCTTGGAGCAGAAGCCTTGTTTTGCAGATGTTACCACAAGATAATGCTTATCTCCAAGTTGTGAATATGTCTCATCAGATGATTTATGTAATAATATAGTGCTAAAAGCCTGCCAAATTTGTCCACCCTCATCTAATCTGCTTTCATGTCTACGCAGTGACAGATACAAAAAAAAAAAACCCAGCAAAAAAGGTGCTAGACTTATTTTAAGGATATATTAATATTTGGAAAGCAGGACAGCACACGTCAGAAAACAACTTTGTAACTCAGAGAAAAGATTCAGTTAAGGAGTGGGTATCTTTATTTTTTTATGGAACAGGATCATAGTGGGAACGGAAGAATATTAGATAATGACAAAGGGAATGGCTCAGTTTTAAAACTAGCATTTGGGATTATTGCCTTTAGAATCCTTTGCCTTTATCAAGCTGACTGGGTCTGATTGAAATGTCCAATGCTGGTATGAATCACTTATTAAATATTATGATCTGGCAACTTCATTCATTCTCCAATAAAGGGTCTATCTCTTAAACTCAGGTAGTTCAAACCTGTATTTATCCTGAGCTGTGGCCTATGGATTTCTTAAGAGTTTCCATATTTGGGGGTATCTTTCCCAGCAATATGTCATGTTCTCTGGCTTTATTCTCCTTATCTCCTATTTAAAAGACAGCAATAAGTCATTATGGACTGATTTTGGACCTCCTAGAACAAATAAGAATTGTAATTATCTGTTGAAAAGAATATTGGAACTTATTGGAGTCTTGGTGGAGCAGTGGGCTAATGCCTCCTTAAGTAACACCAGCTGCCTGCAATTAGTGCAGGTTGGCATCCCACCAGGCTCAAGGACCCAGATTGTTGGGGGCAATTAAGCTGACTTTGTAATAATGCCGCTTGGGTGTGTGTGTGTGAAAGCCCTAATAAGCAGGCATATTTAATTTAATTTAATTTAATAACATTTATATACCGCCCTTCTCCCTGAGGACTCAGGGCGGTTCACAGGGCAGAATAAAATAACCAATACAAACATTAAAAACAGATTAAACAATTGCCCTAGTTAAAAACAATATGATACAACGCTAAAAAACCCCAGAAAAATTAAAAAACAAAAAATAAAACAACCCCAACACTCCCCCTCAGGCTAGGCCGGCTTGTACAAACAAAAATGTCTTGAGATCGCGGCGAAAGGAGCGAAGATCGGGCGCCATCCGGAGCTCTACCGGTAGCTGATTCCACAGCTCCGGAGCGCCCACAGAGAAGGATCTCCCCCTGGGGGCCACCAATCGACATTCTCTGATCGGTGGCACCCTGAGGAGGCCCTCTCTGTGGGAACGCACAGGGCGCAGGGAGCTTGATGCCGGCAGCAGATGTTCCCTGAGGTACTCCGGCCCCATGCCATGGAGTGCTTTGAATACCATTACCAGTACCTTGAATCTCACCCGGAAGACAACTGGCAACCAATGCAGCTCACGGAGCAGAGGTGTAACGTGGGAGTATCGGGAGACTCCCAACACCACTCTCGCGGCTGCATTCTGTACCAGTTGGAGCTTCCGAGTGGTCCTCAAGGGCAGCCCCATGTAGAGAGCGTTGCAGTAGTCCAGACGAGAGGACACGAGCGCATGAGTGACCGTGCACAGATCATCCCGGCTAAGATAGGGCCGCAACTGACGCACCAGGCGAACCTGTGCAAAGGCCCCCCTAGTCACGGCTCCTATATGATCTTCCAAGGTGAGCCGTGAATCTAGGAGGACCCCCAAGTTGCGAGCCCTATCTACGGGGGGTAATAATTCACCCCCCATAGTTAGAGGTGGAATGTCCGAATAAACCCGGGATGAAGATATGCAAAGCCACTCAGTCTTGTCGGGGTTGAGCTGGAGTCTGTTCCTCCCCATCCAGACCCGAACCGCCTCCAGGCAACGGGACATCACGTCGAGGGCATCACTGGGGTGGTTTGGGGTCGAAAAGAAAAGTTGGGTATCATCAGCGTACTGATGATACCCAACTCCAAAGCCACGAATGATCTCACCCAGCGGCTTCATATAGATGTTGAACAGGAGAGGCGAGAGGACCGACCCCTGAGGAACTCCACAAATGAGAGACCTCGCGGTCGACCTCTGCCCCCCTGCCAACACCGACTGCGAACGTCCCAAGAGATAGGAGGAGAACCACCGTAAAACTGTGCCTCCCACTCCCAATCCCCTGAGACGCCGCAGCAAGATACCATGGTCGATGGTATCGAAAGCCGCCGAGAGGTCTAATAGGACTAGGACAGAGGAATGCCCCCTGTCCCGAGCCCTCCAGAGATCATTCACCAGCGCGACCAATGCCGTCTCCGTGCTGTGCCCGGGCCTGAAACCCGATTGGTACGGGTCTAGATAATCCGCTTCATCCAGGACCAGAGGGAGCTGATGCGCCACCACACTCTCAACAACCTTCGCAAGAAAGCGAAGGTTGGAGACAGGACGAAAGTTATTCAATACAGCAGGGTCCAGGGCAGGCTTCTTGAGGAGAGGCCTCACCACCGCCTCCTTCAAGACGGCGGGGAAGATACCCTCACTCAAAGAAGCCGATATAACTGCCTGGAACCAGCTGCGTGTCCTCTCCCGGGCTGCATAAACCAGCCAGGAAGGGCACGGGTCCAATAAACATGTGGTGGTGCTCAGCCTCCCCATGATCCTGTCCACTTCCTCCGGAGTCACAGAATCAAACTCCTCCCAGATGATATCGACAAGACCACCCGTGTCCTGATCGTCAGACTCTGCCCAGTCAGAGTCCAGACCGGTCCGAATCCGAGCGATTTTGTCCGACAGATGTTGGTTAAACTCCTCGGCACGGCCCTGCAAGGGATCCTCCCTACATAGAATGAAGGCTATTGCTAAGCACATTGATTTGTGCTTTAAATTGTAAGCCGCCCTGAGTCTTCGGAGAAGGGCGGGATATAAATGGGATTAAAATAAAAATAAATAAATAAAATTTATATATTTTTCCTCTTTTATTTTTCTTTTCTGCACTTCTTTCTTTCATTCCTTTTTTCTTTTGATTTATCTTTTATTCAATGGAAAAAATATTAATAAATATCAATGAAAACAAAACACAAATGGGAAATATCAAGTTGAAATAGGGAGAAAGATAATCACATATGATGCTCTGAGCAAACTGAAGGAAGAGCAAAATACAAGTATAAAAATATTATTGTTAAAGAATTTGGAGAACCTAGAGTGCCAGAGCCTCACTTTTATTTGATATCATATGAGCTTAATAATAATCTTTTTTTCAGCTTCCAATTGCTTGGTAGGGTTTAAACACTGTTCGGTGACTTGCTTTTTATGAAATTTAAATTATAGCAATTAAAATGCCCCATTATTGGATAAAGTCCTGTGATGTTGCAGCTCTTAATATTATTCCTGAAATTTACAATGTACCTGCCAGCATCATTGCCCCCTAATTATCAGACAAAAGCTCTGGGTGGTGCCAACTCTTGCTGTTTTTCAGTAGATTGTTTCCATGTAATATCTTTTAAAAATCATTTAAAATCCAATTTTAATACTTTATGTCTTGATGAATATTTTGGGAGTTGTGTGCAAAAAACTGATATTGTGCATTTGAATGTTCTTCCTTCTAAGCATCCATCTGGAGTGAAATGGCCAATTAAGCATTGTCACATAGTAAGAAAGCTTTTGTCCAATTTTAGACTAATACAACTTTTTGCATTCTATTACTACACTTCCTCAAACTAGTCATACATTGAAAAATTTTATATTGGCCCTACACAACCCAGAAGCTTTTAAAAAGCATGGCGTGCACATTATTGGATATCAAATTATGTGAAAGAATAAGCAAGTTCTTGCTATTAGCTTGATAAAGTTTCAAGTACAAAAGAAGTATGCTACTTCAAAGGAACACACAAAACTTTGATAGAAAAATTTGGTGGAATATTCCAATGCACAAAACCTATTGAAATGGATGGAAAATATGCCAGCACATTTCTGGTAAACTGGTGCTTTAGCCCAGAATTCCCCACACTTTCCAGGTTGGCAGCCTGGAAGGGGGGAGGGGGAAGAGGGGATTGTTTTGTGGGAGGTGCAGTTGTATGTGCATGCACATGAGCACCTGTTGCTCACATGAGTGGGGCCTTGAGTGCCTGAGATGTTCATGCGAGTGGGGCCCTGAGTACCCATGACACTTGTGTGAGTGGGGCTGTGTGCCTGCACGCACCACCCAGCCACTCACACAGCCCGGTTGCAAATAGGCCATGGACTGGTAGTGGACCATGCCCAAAGGTTGGGGACCCCTGCTTTAGCCAATTCCTATTAATTTCAATGGGATTTTACAGATTCTCATTAATATCATTTATGAATGTTAGGAAAAGAGATCTGTAAAAGAATAAATCTATTTAAATAACAGTTAGCTGGAAAAAGTGACTGGAAGAAGAGGGATAGCAGTTGTAAACATAAGAGGATAGAAGGAGATGCAAGGGCCCACTATCTTTTATTTGCTGTTGTAGCTAAGACTTAATTAACAAATAAGAAATTGTCTGCCTGCCTGCCTGCCTGCCTGCCTGCCTACCTACCTACCTACCTATCTATCTATCTATCTATCTATCTATCTATCTATCTATCTATCTATCTATCTATCTATCTATCTATCTATCTATCTATCTATAATTTATATAGCCACCCATCTCCCTCAAAGGGACTGTGGATGATGCACAACAATAAATAAAACAGTCAATATAAAACTGATTCGACCTGCCAAACTGCCGATCTTCTGATCGACAAGCTCAGCGTCCTAACCCACTGAGCCACCGCATCCCTTATGTACATGATAGCCCAGAGCTAAAGAGATGATTAAAGATAGTTTTCCCTATCCAGTTGTGTCTGACTCTAGGGTGCAGTGCTCATCTCCATTTCTTGGCTGACGGAGCCAGCATTGTCCAGAGACATTTTATGTGATCATATGGCCAACATGGCTATATGCCAAAGGCTCACTGAACCTGTTACCTTCCCATCAACATGGTACTTTTTTAATCTATTCACCTTTGCATGCTTTTAAACTGCTAGGTGGGCAGGAGCTGGGGTAAGGAATGGGAGCTCATCCTGTTGCACAGCACTTGGATCTTGAACCCTGATTGTCAGCTTTATAAGCTCAGCATCTTAACAGTTTTAACAGCTTAGCATCTTTAACAGCTGAACCATCACACTCCCTCAAAAAAGATGATTACAGAAAGTCTAATAATACCCAGAATGATCTAAGGTTTGGGATGAATATCAGTAAAGACTTCTTCAGATAGGTTCAGAAAAAGCAAATCAACAGCATATCATCTATTCTGTAGGCATGCCAGAATATTACTTGGGAACAAAGAAAAGGTGGAATATTCAACATATATTTTGCCTGATTCATTTTCAACAGTAAAGTATATGTTCCACCAGACTTATGTGAAGAGCAAACTGGTAAAACTAGACTGTGCTTCAGATTGACAGAAACTTGATCAGGGCACAACTAGTTACTCTAAAAAAAGTTTCAATTTCTACAGCCAGATGAACACCCTTTAAGAATATTGAAGACATTTACTGAGTTTTTGGCTGGGTCTGACTGTTGAATGGATTCACAGCTGCTTCAAAAATCATAGTAAAAAGTATTTGTCAATAGATTCCAACCAAACTAGAGAGAGATGTTGAATAGAATTCCCAGCTTTTGTCCTGGGCCACATATTTCTAAGCATTTTCATAATGACTTAGAGAAAAGGTGATTTTCAAATCTTCAGATGACATAGAATAAACTACAATAAAAAAACAATACCTAAAGGTCAAAGAAATAATAGAATGAAATGCTATGAGATAAATACTAAATTGGTCAATAAGGAAATTTAAATCAAATTCACAAGTATAGAATAGTGATCATTTGTCTTGGCAACATTTATGAAGAACTTGGAACTATAGCTAATCACAAATTAAACATGAGTCAGCATTATGATTTAAATTAAAAAAGATAGTTTTAAGGTACGTTAAAGAAATATAATTTCAATATGATTGGAAGTAATAATTATCCTGCTTATGGTTTCTGCCAGCAATAAACACTAACACTCGCTAACTGCAATACCAGAGGAAGTCTAGAGGTCACCGAAGCCAAGAAATCAGACACAAATCCAATTCTTAAAGTCAGGTTCAAGAATATAGACTCCTTAAATAAAAAGAAAAGCTGACCAGTGGAGATATCAATTCCATGCAGCATTAAACAGCTGTAGCGGCTTATCTGCTGAGATCTGAAGCATTTTTCATACTGACACAGCTAATTCCAATTTATGACAATGTTGGGTAATTTCTGGGTCTCAAAGTTTCTGCTTTTAGTGAACAGTGCATTCTACTAGATTGCAAAGATTACACCTTTAGGAGCATGAACTCAACATTATATTTCCCTATAATGCTACTGTGTTTCCCCGAAAATAAGACCCGGTTTTGTATTTTTTTGGCACCAAAAAAAATTGGCATTAGGTCTTATTTTTGGGAAAACATGGTATCAGGGTGATCAGCCTGGCTGGGCACCCTACCCAGGCACGTGCACAAGAGGTGGCAAGTGTGGTATCTGGCAGCAGTCACAGCCTATTGGCCTCTTGGCTCAGCACAGGTAAGTCTGAGCCTAGATGCAGAGGTGGAGGGAGGGAGGTGATCCGGATGTGTGGTGTGGCCTCCTGGCTTGCGGGATCGCCTGCCTCCCCCCATGCCTCTGCCTCCACCTGCTGCCGGTGTTGCCATGCAAGCCTCCCGTGAGCCTCCTGCAAACCAGACAGCTGTACAGTGCATCCAGGTCACCTGCCCCCTCCCACCTCTGTCTCTGCTATTGCCCTCAGACCTATCTACGCTGCTCAGGCTGTGGATGCTGCCATCGGCCCCCATACACTTGCCTCCTCCTATGCTGCCATGGGCTTATTTTGGGGGTAGGGCTTATATTAGCAGCATGCTAAAAAGATCAGGCTAGGCTTATTTTCTGGGTGGGTTTTATTTTGGGGAAAACAGGATTTTTGGCCTGGGAGATTACAGATTTCTCCTGGGCTAATCTGGCCCTGCTCCTTTAGATAAGGCACAGCACTCTTCATCTCTTCTGCATTGCTCAATTCCTCTTCTCAATCCTTGCATACTAGGCTCTAACAACAAAGAGACAATAAAGTTCACCAATGAAATTTGCAACTTAGGACCGTCATAAACTCCCCTTCACAAATGTGGTGAAGAGAGAATTGAACAACCATCTGTCAGGAATATTTTAATTTGGAGTCGTTTTTAAACAGGTGATTGAGCAGAACAGACTACATATCTTTACCTACCCACTGTCCTTACCAGCCCTGGTTCCACAAATAATAAATGATGGTCAACAAGGTAGCTGGCTAGGCAGGACTGTTCTGACCAGTAGAAAATAACAGCAAATAAAGTCAGCACTGGGAGTGACTTGCTCCCAGTGCCTTATATACAGGCAATCCCCTTAGCACCACCCCCCATCCAACCAGCCAGCATCCGGCGCCCATTCCTAAAACCAGCATTGGTGGCCTCTGCCTTCCCCCTCCAGCGTCATCTCCAGCAGTCCAGCATGAAGCCAGGAGCCTCAGCTGTTCGGCGGCCGGAGAGAAAGCAGTCAGCATGCAGCCGGGAGCTCCAGCTGGAGGGCTGGAGGGATTCCCCGGCAAAGGGGGATTCCCTGGTTATCAGGCAATGACATCAACAGCTTGCCATCCAACCACGGGCTCCCTCGGCTGTCTCCTTTTCCCTTCCCTGAAGTGGCAAGCCCATGGGGCTTGACAGTGTAATTGTTTGAACTTTGGCTATATGGAGAATAAAAGGTTGAGCTTAGATACTCAGAGATTGGCAGGAACTGAGTGTTAGATAAGAAAGTTTAGAGGAGCTTGGGGGATTGGGTGCTCCAAGACACCAGTTTGCCCAGTTAGAATAAGTTACCAACTAGCAATCAACATGATGCAACTACTCATCCCTATGCTAGAAGATGCATTGGGAGATTTAATTAACCTAACAGAGCCTGGATTATAAACATTTAAGCCACTCTCACTTCCATTTCAGAGCTATATTCTTCAGTATTCCTCTGAAAACCATCCTGGAAAACCAAAGGTCTCCTTTGCAAGGAAGAGAAGAAGATTGAGAGATGCAAATCTGAGTATTATAGATAGAAGGCTGCCTAAAATTTGAGTGTTTGTATGTAAATAACAGGGCTTGAAGACAGGCTTGGAATGCAAAAGTTAATTATGTTAATCTTTTTAGTTTTTTTTTTTAAAGAGATAAAAGAGTGAAAAACTCATTAAGGCTATCTGATCTTTTTGTTTTTTGTTTTTTGTTTGTTTTGGTTAAGTCATCTTTGTGGATTGAAATACCTTCTAGATGTGGACTTGATGTTATTTGCCCTGGGCAAATAACTGTTATGCAAGTCAAAGTTTCAAGTGATTTAGCCCAAGCTTTTGCATATTTACTGGGAATTCTGGAAATTACATAAGTCATAGTTGCAAGAAGAGAGGAGAATATTTGTGGGGGGAGGGGAAGGCTTGTTTATAGCTACTGTACCTTACTTATTGTATGGTCCTGGCTATTCAGCCAGAAAAGCATTCTTTGAATCTCTATTTCTTATATACTGTATTAATTGTTCAATTGACTGGAATCTATTGGATGAACAGTAAGTATAAACTTTTCAATCATAATTGCACATGCATGCTGCTTTCACACAACTCAGCAATGCTCACAATCTATACTTAAAGGTAAAGGTTCCCCCGCACATGCGTGCTAGTCGTTTCCAACTCTAGGGGCCGGTGCTCATCTCCGTTTCAAAGCCGAAGAGCCAGCGCTTGTCTGAGGACGTCTCCGTGGTCACGTGGCCGGCATGACTAGACGCCAAAGGCGCATGGAGCGCTGTTACCTTCCCACCGGAGTGGTCCCTATTTTCCTACTTGCATTTTTAACGTGCTTTCGAACTGCTAGGTTGGCAGAAGCTGGGACAAGTAACAGGCGCTCACTCTGTTATGCGGCACTCGGGATTCGACCTGCCAAACTGCCGACCTTCTGATCGACAAGTTCAGCGTCCTAACCCACTGAGCCACCACGTCCCGGTAAATCTATACTTAGTGAAATATAAAAATAACATAAGTAAAACAAACCAGGAATTTCTGTCAGCTTTAAAAAATCATGTGCCATGAATCACAGATATAGACATTATCTAAAAAGCAGAATGAGAAGGTTGACTCAAGAGAAGGAACTGACCCGAGCCTTTTATTATTTATGCACTGAACAGCAACTGTGTTATTTAAGACAGAGTTCCCTAACTTTTCAGGGTTGGCAACCTGGAGCGGGGGGGGGGGAGGGAGGAAGAAGGGATGGTTTTGTGGGAGGGTAAATGCATGCACATGGCACAAACACCCATTGCTCATGTGAGTGGGGCTGTGAGCACTCACGAAGCTCACAGTAGCATTCATGTGAGTGGGGCTGTGCATGTGCATGCACATGCATGCACCGGCCAGCCATTCACATGGCCCAGTGGCTAATAGGCTATTGGTAGTGGGCCACGGCTCACAGGTTGGAGACCCCTGATTTAAGCATTTCAATGCAATTTAGTGATTAAGGTTGCAATCCTATGCAGTCCTATGCAGATACTAGAAGTAAATCCTAATGAAAAAAATACACTGTGGGATGTATTCCTGGGTAAATGTGCAAAGCTGCATGAAAGTCCTCTGCTTAGCTGGGAAGTTCACCAAGCTCAGCCAAATCTCACTGTAGGAGTGTGTTCCTAATTATATAATTTTTGCTCTTTTGCCATACCTTGTTCTTTACTGGATGTAGACAAACCTAAAATCTAATAATATGAAAAACAATGTATATTTAAAATACAACGCGAGTAAGCATCTGTATAAAATTGATGAAGCAATGGTGTCCATACAGTTTAGTAAAAAAAAATCAAGATGGTGGCCAAGAACTTCAATCAAAGCTCCACCTGTCTTTTAATGTCCTTTAAAGAAGTCAAACAGAAAACAATACATCAAATTCCTACTTTCCCAGCTTTATTGGGGGGGGGGGGAGAGAGAGCGAGCTCTTGACTCTTTGCTGCCATCTAATGGTATCACAGGTAACACATTAGTTCAAGCATTCCAAGAAAATCATAAATAGCCGTCACCCAAGATTATAGAAAATACAAATTGATGGTAGATTGAAACTCATTGTGAAAGGACGGCAGGCAATCTATTTCTTTTCTCCCCAGTCTGCCTTTACAATTGCCTAGGTTTTCAATTTACTGAAAGCTTGCCAGGCTGCTATGTTTGCATTTTCTTTATTCCTAGAGCCCTGCACACAGGGCTTTAGAGAGAAGCTAACAGAAATATTCCATCTAAAATTCAACACAGAAAATTGTAGGGAAGCCATCTAGTGCCTGGATTATGTTAGAGGGCTCTAAAAGAAAATGGGTTTGTTCTACCATGAAGTTTGTAGAACTGAGGATTTGAGCTTGTACAATTTAACAAGCATGCTTGAGATATATTTGTTAAAATGCACTCTTCTTTCTTTTATGAGGCTGAAATAAGCTCCTTGCTGCAGACATCTTCTTTTTAATGTTGGTCAGAATTTTCAAAGCTCAATTTACAATCCAGAAATATATTGGAACTGCTCAATGTTTCAAACTGGTCAGTACTAATTGCACAATATAGATTTTTCTTCAGTATGTATAAACATCAAAAGGTAAATAAGTACTATTGTGCAGTCATTTAATTGGTGAGCATGCTTCTTTATTCAAGGAAAAACTTTGGATGTACCATTATATACTTGGAGGCATATGAATAATTTTGGTAACCTGAACATGGTCAGACTTACTTGGCTATGCTGTTAAGTGAGTATTTTGCAGTGGTGGGATTCAACTGGTTCGCACCACTTTGGCAGAACTGGTAGCTAATTTTTTGTTGCCCAGGCCCACAATGGACTTCTGGAAGCGGCATCCACACAGAGAACCGATTGTTCACATATTTGAATCCCATCACTATTATTTTGCATTTCTTGGAGTATGCAGTTGCAACAGAGGAATGGACAGTGCTGGAGAAATGCATGCTGCCATCATTTCTTATGAAGCTCTTCTTATTAGTAACAGTCATAGAAGGTGTAATATTTAACTGTTCCTAACAAAACTGAGAAAAGCTAAAGTGGCTTAGAGATTGTTAGGTCTTAGATTAAAGATTCTTAGGAAACCTTAGGAAATTTCATACTGTTGCTAAGAAATGTTGCTAATAAATCTCATTTCTTAGCAACAATATGAAATACCTCTGTCTAACTTGGGATGTAAAGTTGGATATAGGTATTTCATATTGTTGCTATGAAATGACATGGATGTCACCATGGAGTCACTAGGAACTGAGCCTTTATCTTCCATTACAATTCTAAGTTGGCTCTTTAACTAGCTCACCATATCCAGAATGCAGTACCTTGTACAACAGGGGTGTCAAACTCAATTTCATTGAGGGCCACATCAGCATTGCGGTTGCCCTCAAGGGGCCAGGTGGGTATGGCCAGGGTGGGCATGGCCTACTGGGTGGGCGTGGCTAGAGTGCGTATGGCCTACTGGGTGGGCGTGGCCAGCTCTACATCATTGGCATCAAGGGTGCCTATGGGGGCCTGGGCAGGAGCGGGACAGATCTGAGGGTCTCTGGCAGAAGGAGGATCTCTGGGCCAGGGCCAAGGCAGTGGGGGCCGTTCCTTCACTGTTTCCAGGATGGCTTCGCAGGCCGCATGAAACCACTTTGCGGGCCGGCTCCGGCCCCCAGGCCTTGTGTTTGACATGTCTGTTCTACAATGTAGAATATAAATACAATCCAATAAAGGTTTTGTTGGTTTTGTCATTAAACTTGCAAAAATGAGCTATATTATTTGTTGAAATGAAGACCTTGTGATTTGAGAAACCAATGAAAAGGTAAATAAAGAGGATAGAGTTTTACAAGGTACAGTGAAGCTCATGTAAAAGGGATTCAGTGCTTCCTTGTTAAAAAATCATTCCCACCTAAGAATTTCTAAAATAAATATTCATGGAAATATAACAAAAATAAAGGAGTAAAACAATGCCTGAACCAAGACCTTCAAAATATCAAGGCCATCAAATAAAGCAACCCTCCTTATTAGCTTTAAACCCTTTCAGATGCTGGTTCATGAGTTATCTTAAATCAGCACTTATAATTTTAAATGGAAACTAGGAAGTAACTAACACAAAAACTGACTGTTGCTGACTTCCATTTTATTACTATTTTTGCTATAAGCGGAAAAGTTAACCCATATTATCAAAAATAAGGTGATTGGCATTTGATATCAATGCTTATCAGCATTTAATATGCAACTATAAAAAGCTTGTTTGTACCCTTCTTAAGTGGCAGAACCTTGTGATCTGTTCCCCATCGCTATTCAGGTAAACCTGGTTCAAGCAGATGGTATAGTACCCATTTGTAAATTGGACCATAGGAAATTTTCCCCTTCAAAAAAAATGACTACATTCTATGATCAGGAAATTTTAAAACTCAGAAGATAACTCGCATTAGTTATGGATTACAGATATTTATGTTTCTAACAAAACTGAGAAGACAATTTCTTTTAATACTGAAAGTTAAGCCACCATTAGGACTACCAAATGAGGAAGGTAGGTGACATTCTACACATACATTTATGAGTCAATGGACAGCTGCAGTATCCCTTGTCTGAAAAATGTTTAAAATCAGGTAATTTTTCACAAATGTTATACTGTTTACTGTTTAATCCCTGACATGTGATTCTAGGTGTTGCTGTGAAACTGTAAAATATTTGTGATCAGAACAATCTCATTCTAAGAAGTTTCTCCTGGGCACAATTTCTGGCAGGGTCTGTTGAATATTTATATTTGTATATCTCATAATTAGGCTTTATTTTCCAGGTGGAAAGTTCAACCAAACCTAGGGGTTTGAGTGTTATGTATTCATCCAAACTACATGGAGAGAATTTGCGGATTTGTAGCTCTCCATATCTGAGGACTCTAGGTTGGCGAATATGGAGAACAGTGTTAATTATGAGAATATAGGTTCTGGCCATCCCTGGTTTATAATGCTCATGGGAACAGCTAATGTTGTATAGCATCTGCAGTATTTGCATCTTTTTTTTAAATATTAGGACATTTATTAGAATACTTGGAAAACAAAATTATACTAAGACAACACAGCTGCCAGTTTTCTTCATAGACGGCATAGTCTCTGGTGAGGAATTTTAGAAGTTGCATCTCGATAATATTATGGAACCAAATGTCTTTTATCCTCATCTACACTGATTGTTTCTCTTTTCACAGTTTCAAAAAAGAGTTTCCTTGCCAAATACTGGCCCTACAACATTTCTACTCACAAAGCATGAGATTCAGCTCATCTTCATTTTATATAAGTGTCTGAACAGTGCTGGTATGTTCTGAATGTAGCCTAGATGCATCAAAGTTCATCAAGGAAGTTATATGGAATGATGAAAAAAAATGATGCAATGTATTATAACATCAGGTCATAAACCTGGTCTTTGGTATTCATGTTCTGACTTCAGAAACCAGTATGTGAGTCATGTGACAAAGCCTCGAGATATGAGTTCATTATTTGCCCCCCTCCTCCCCTTTCTTGGCTGCCACCTAGTGATCATCTGCGTTTTTACAGCCAAGGTCCGGTAGTTATGGTGCAATTTTCTTCCTCTATAGCTGTTCTAACAATGGGTGTATACCTAAAAGGACAAAACATTCCTATGGTAATTCTTTTAAATAAATTAAATAATATTCTAAATAGCATGCTCATGATACATGCTTATGATAGAGAAGCTGGAAGGAAGAAATCCCAAGACTGTTTTTATAGCTGTTGTAGGGCATACTTTCCGCAGGTGGCCTGGGTGTGTGTGTGTGTGTGTGTGTGTGTGTGTGTGTGTGTTTTAAATATTTCTTATATAGCCTTAGAGATAGCATTACACCCCACTAGAGACTCATGATTATCACAGCAGCAAGAAAGAACCTGCAATAGCCATCATATATAAGAACTGAACTTTTATCTATAAAACCACATCTTTTAAAAAGTCTTTCTGTACTTTTATTATTTCTTATTATTTTGATGAACGCAAACCTTTTTTTGGTACATGTTATAACACAGGGAATTCTTAATTTGAAACTGCATTCATTTTACAAGAGAACTCTTCAAGTAAAGATGTATTTACTACAGGGCAAAAGTTAATTGGAGGATTTCATGCCACCTCATTGATTGTGTAATTATACCAATCAAAGGCACCACATAGTTTTTCAAAGGAGACTAGAAAATGAAGAATTGCCAATAAACATACACTGACAATACTTATGCATTTTGAGTTTATTTTTTATGATTGGACAAATATATACAGCACTTGTATATAGAGAAATAGGAAATGTAGCAACCTCTTGTAGAATTTAAAATGATTATTACTGTTTTTCTTCTTTCTGAGTCAGGACTAGGGATTCTCACATTTTGTGGTGCCTCGATTCCCTGAATAATCAATGAAATTATGTGATACTTAACCATTAATACAATTATCAGCTCAAATTCAGAACAGGCTGCTTCTCAGCTTGGACAAGCTACTTCTTGTGTAATCTGGTTCTGAACCCCCCTTATTTATGGTTCTTGGACCATAAATAAATTTTATTTGATTGATGCACCCTTTTCAAGCTGTCCAGTCATATTGGCCTGGGTCATCAGGCCAATTGTTCTCCTGCAAGACAGAGAATAAGAGTGGTATTCAGGCTATTTGAATGGGACACAAAGGCTGAGTGCCAAGTTCAGTCTCCCAGGGAGAAACCCAGGCTCTCTGAAGAGTTGAAGATGATAGCAGAAAACAGTACTTCAATCCTGGCCAGATCATATTGGATAATGGTCACAAGTGGAATCAAGTTGTTGAAGTAGCTACTGCTTTGAACAAAGGCTGTTGCCATAAAGAGCATCTCAATTGAAGTGGGCAGGAGTGAACTTGACTCTGCCAAATTTGCTTGTGAGGTGGAGGCTATCACTACTCACAATTTGGGATCGCTTGTCCTATAGTTGTTGTGCAGATAATGATGATCACAGATGCCAACCCTCCCAATGTCACTGGGGTTTGGCTGGAGGATGGAATACATTGATAGGGGAAAAAATACTAGTATTTACAAAATGATCATCACAATCCAGCATTTTCTGAAGGAGGAGTAAATTAAGGAAAGGCTTTTACACAAAACTTTGACAATGCTCTAAAATCTAATGCTCTCTCTCTCTCTCTCTCTCTCTCTCTCTCTGTGTGTGTGTGTGTGTGTGTGAGAGAGAGAGAGAGAGAGAGAGACAGAGAGACAGAGAGACAGAGAGACAGAGAGAGTTTCAGGGACACATGACTTTTGGATATGAGAGGCACAGCAGCATTCCAAAAATAAGCAGACCCATTTCCCAGTTTCAGGAATTTAAAGACAGAAATGATTTCTTGAACATTTGCAAGATGTAAGACAGTAATTTGGTTAGCATAAATAGCTCCAAACTGTGGTGTCCACAAGATCTCATTGCTTTCATCAGAATAACAAAAGAAGCATCATGACATCAGCTCCGCCTCCTTGGGGTGTGCATGCCATGTCATGATACCTGCAAAAAAGGGGTGGGACTAGCATTGCAATGCCATAACAATGTGTCCATTGGCCTGATATTACCTAACCTTCTTGGATGCTGCTCTACCCACATTCTTCTAAACATTTTTTAAACTTTAATTGTTCACATTTTAGAAGTAAGAGACTGAGAAAACATACAGACACAAATCCACTCCCACAATGTTATCTGTGCTTGGATTTACTAAACTGATATTTAACAAATATACAGTAATCATAGTAAGATTATGAAAGTTTTGATTTAAACAATTCAGCTAAATGGGAGAGGGAAATACCAGTATACAGTGATCTCTCTGGTGTCAGTGCAACATGAGTAATGCCACACTAAAGCCACAATTAGTATAATTACATTCATGAATATTTAACACAGGCTTGAACAAAGAGTTTCTTGAAGCGAGCAGCAAGACGTGGTTAATTATACTAATTAATAATCTAATTCCAAATGACACTTGCTTGAAGTATTGTCCACTTATCTATTAATCTGAAGTGCTTGTGCTAAAAATAACAGATGTTTTTAACTTGCCATGTTTTGCTCAATTACCAGTATATAGGCCAACCTCAAATTCTGAAAACACATCTAAGGGGGGAAAAAAATCAAAGGCAGATTACTGTTGGCAAAAGGGTGAGATTAATTTTGCCTTGTAACACTGACAACAGTGTTTCTAAATGCAATTACTGGAACTGAAGAAAGGCAGACTTCCTAAGGGTGTTTTCTATATGTTGCTGAACTACATCGCTTGGATTCCCCTGTCAAAATGGCCCTTAACTAATGGCTGGAAATTTTGGGAGACATTCCCAAGCCTGGGAGGCATCAGCTAAAGGATACATTCTGCATCTGGCCTTAATACAGGTAATCCTTGACTTACCACAATTGAGCCCAAAATTTATGTTGTTAAGTGAGTCATTTGTTAAGAGGATTTTGCCCTATTTTGCAACCCTTCTTGCCATAGTTGTTAAGTGAATTATTGCACTGGTTGTTAAGTGAATCTGGCTTCCCCATTGACTTTGCTTGTCAGATGGTTGCAAAAGGTGATCACATGACTTTGGGACACAGCAACAGTCATAAATATGAACCAGTTGCCAAGCATCTGAATTCTGATCACATGATCATGGGGATACTGCAAAGGTCGTAACCTTGAAAAGAGTCAAAAGTCACATTTTTCAGTGCTGTTGTAACTTTGAACAGTCACCAAACAAACTGTTGTAAGTTAAGGAGTACCTGTAATAGGTTCATAAATTAATCATCCTCTGCCATTTCAAAAGAGACATTATATTCCCTTCTTATCTAAGTTTTAAAATCATGCCACTATTTATCTAATCCATGGCATTTGGTTGGCTGTCACTGGAGGCTGAATTTTGAACACTTTCAATGTAATCTTGTGCTTATTCAACAAATCAACCAATCTGCTAAAGATTTCCTTTACTTAAAATCTGAGATTTAAAATCTGAGATGTAGCTGTATTGTTCACTAAGCAGTAAACTAAAGGGAACACACTGTATTGTTTTGCATTTAAGGCTAAAAAAAGAGGGCAGGAATGTACATAAATATTTCCTGAAAATCTTTTTCTAATTGATTTCCAGTATTTATATCATGCCCAATCTTTATGAATTACTGCCTTGCTGTAACAAAGGGGCTTGTGTAACTCAATGAAGCTATGAGCTATGCCGTGCAGGGCCACTCAAGACGGACAGGTCATAGCAGAGAGTTCTGACAAAATGTGATCTGCTGGAGAAGGAAATGGCAACCCACTCCAGTATCTTTGCCATGAAAACCCCATGGACAGTACCAAAAGGCAAAAAGATATGACATTGGAAGATGAACCCCTCAGGCCGAAAGGTGTCCAATAAGCTGCTAGGGAAGAGCACAGGGGTTGTACTAGTAGCACCAGAAAGAATGAAGCGACTGGGCCAAAGCCAAAAGGACACTCAGCTGTGGATGCATCTGGTGGTGAAAGGAAAGTCCGATACTGTACAGATTTATTCTCCATAGAAACCTGGAATGTAAGATGCATGAATCAAGGCAAGCTGGATGTGGTCCAACAAGAGATGACAAGACTGAACATCAACATCTTAGGAATCAGCGAACTAAAATGGACAGGAATGGTTGAATTTAATTCAGATGACCATCAGGTATACTACTGCAAGCAAGAATCCCTCAGAAGAAATGGAGTAGCCTTCATACTCAATAAAAGAGTAGGAAAAGGAATACTGGGATATAATCCCCAAAATGACAGAATGATCTCAGTTTGAATCCAAGGCAAACCATTCAATATCATAGTAGTCCAAGTCTATGCCCCAACCACTGGTGCTGAAGAGGATGAAATTGACCAGTTCTATGAAGCCCTACAACACCTTATAGAATTAACACCAAAAAATGATGTCCTTATCATCATGGGGGATTGGAATGCTAAAGTAGGAAGCCAAAAGATAACCAGAATAACAGGCAAGTTTGGCCTTGGAGTACAAAATGAGGCAGGGCACAGGCTGGTAGAATTTTGTCAAGAGAATAAGATGGTCATAGTAAACATTCTTTTCCAACAACCCAAGAGATGGCTCTACACATGGACATCACCAGATGGCCAACACAGAAATCAGATTGACTATGTGCTCTGCAGCCAAAGATGGAGAAGCTCTATACAGTCAGTAAAAACAAAACCAGGAGCTGACTGTGGTTCACATCATGAGCTTCTCCTTGCAAAATTTAGGCTGAAAATGAAGAAAGCAGGGAAAAGCACTAGGCCATTCAGATATGAACTAAATCATACCCCTGATGAATACAAAGTAGAGGTGACAAATAGAATTAAGGAATTAGATGTGATAGAGTGTCTGAAGAATTATGGATGGAGGTTTGCAACATTTACAAGAGATAGCAACTAAAACCATCCCAAAGAAAAATAAATGCAAGAAAGCTGTTCTGTATGTACCTGTCCGGCCACCTGATAGGCTCACCTGGCCAGTGGGAATTCCTGGACACCGGGTTGGGTGACCAAGGCAAGGCGGGAGATTTGAGCCAGGGGGTTGGCTAGCGTCAGGCAGACGCTGGGCATATAAGGGCAACCTGGGCATGTAAGGCCAGTTCGGCCACGTGGAGTGGAAATAAACAGAATAACCCCAACCCTGCCTCCGAGTCATCTGTCGCAGCACCGAACACAACAGTGGCGACGAGGATGGGATCGTGGCAGAACAGCGGAGAAAAGGAGGCGAGAGCGGAAAGCACACGGAGCAGGAAATTCAAAGAGCCATCAGCAGCACAACAAGTGTTTAGTCCAGCGGCACCGGATTCGCAGACAGAACAGCGAGAATGGCGCAGGTCGGCTCGGTAAGAGAATTTGACCCAAGGCACCCAGAAGACTGGGAGGAGTATGTCGGCCAAGTTGAAGGGTACATGCTAGTGAACGGCATAACCAACGACCGAAAGAAGGCAGCCACATTGCTGACGATTAGCGGAACGCTGGTATACCGGGTCACCGTGGGATTATGCCAACCAGCAGCAGTCGCCAGCGTGTCATATGCAGACCTCTTGGGGAAGCTACAAGAGCATTTCACCCCCAAACGATCAGAGCTTTTCTGGAGGAGGATTTTCGAATGACGGAACCAGAAACAGGGGGAGTCCATAACGGAGTTCGTGGCCGCAGTGAGGGAAGCCACACTCCGATGCAAGTACGATAACTTGGAAGTGCTTATCAGGGACAGAGTGGTCCTAGGACTGCGAGACGAACAACTGCAGAATAGGATTATAGCAAAGCCCACAGGAAACTTGCAAGAAGTCCTGGACGAACTGCTGACGTACGAAGCCACCGGACAACGCAACCCCCCCCCACAACAGCAATGGTGCGGCAGGATCCATCCATCAAGAGTGCCTTGTGGACGGTGGGGTGGAGGACTACCCATGGGAGACTGACATTGACGAGATCACCCAGCGATTCGGAAAGGCCACCACGAGAGCAAACCGATCGGATGACACTGACCGACACAGAAGAACCATCATCATCCCAGCAAACCAAATCACTGAGAGAAGCCCCGAACAGACAAAGGGACTCAGAGTCCAAATGTGGAAGCTGCGGGGGAAATCACCCCCGCGCTGGCTGCAGGTTCAGAAATGCGAAATGCAGGAACTGTGGAAAAAACGGCCACATTCTAATAATCTGCAGAAGCAAACCGCGCGAAAACCTCCACGACATCGACGCCTGGGCCACAGGCCACAAGCCCCTGCAATAGTGGCAAAGAGACCCGCAGGCCACAGGCACAAACCCCTAACCGGGGAGAGGTTGAGGCTGTCAACCAAGTGCTAAGCCCCAAATTAAAAATTGAGGTCTGTCTGCAGGGCATTCCCTGCAGAATGGAGGTAGATTCGGGGGTGTCAGTGTCCATAATTTTGGGGGAAATGTTGGCACGGATCGAGGCTAGAAGCGGGCGTCAGGTCCACATTAAACACACACACATATAATTAGCGGATTTCCAAAGGACACCCATTAAAGTGAGGGGAATAGTCACCATCGAAGTCTGTTTTAACAAGTTTAAGGGGCCACTAGAGCTTCTAGTAACAGAGGGACAGAGAGCCAGCTTAATTGATCTCAACTGGTTCAGGCCATTAGGTATCTGGGTTGGGGGAATTAACACAGTACAGCACCAAACCCTAGAGTCCGTCTGCAATAGCTATGCAGACGTCTTCGATGGAATGCTAGGTAAATACAGGGGCCCACCCATTAACTTTAACTTACACCCCACAGTACTCCCCATAAGAATTAAGGCTAGGAGAATTCCCTTCGCCCTTAAACAAAAAGGCGTGGTTTTCCGTGGAGCTCCGGGAGATGAAGCGTCGGAGACGGGGCCTAGAGAGCTGTTGGAGGTCCAGCCGGTCTGAATCTGACCGATTGCGACTAAGATCCTTTACTAGGTCTTATCTCACGGTGATGAGGACGGCAAGGTCTAACTACTTTGCTACCCTCATCGTGTCCGCAGATAATCGCCCGGCCGCCCTGTTTAGGGTGACTCGCTCCCTCCTGAATCAGGAGGTGAGGGGGGAGCCCTTGCAGGGTCGTGCCAAGAACCATCTATCGGACAAAATCGCTCAGATCTGGACTGGTTTGGACTCCGACTGGGCAGAGTCTGACAGTGAGAACATGGGTAGTCTTGTCGATGTCATCTGGGAGGAGTTCGATCTTGTGACTCCAGAAGAAGTGGACAGGATTATGGGGAGGCTGAGCTCCACCACATGTTTATTGGACCCAAGCCCCTCGGGAGGGGACACGAGGCTGGCTCCAGGCAGTGATAACTGCTTCTTTGAGCGAGGGTAGTTTTCCCACCGCCTTGAAGGAGGCGGTGGTGAGACCCCTCCTCAAGAAGCCTGCCCTGGACCCAGCTGTGTTAAACAACTATCGTCCGGTCTTCAACCTTCGCTTTCTTGCGAAAGTTGTTGAGAGTGTGGTGGCGCAGTAGCTTCCTTTATTCCTGGAGGCAGCTGATTACCTAGACCCGTACCAATCGGACTTCAGGCCTGGGTACAGCACGGAGACGGCATTGGTCGCGCTGGTGAATGATCTCTGGCGGGCTCGGGACAGGGGCTGCTCCTCTGTCCTAGTCCTATTAGACCTCTCAGCGGCTTTTGATACCATCAACCATGGTATCTTACTGTGGCATCTTCGGGGGTTGGGAGTGGGAGGCACCATCTTACAGTGGTTCTCCTACCTCCTGGGACATTCGCAGTCAGTGTTGGCAGGAGGGCAGAGGTCGGCCTTGAGGCCTCTCATTTGTAGAGTCCCTCAGGGGTCGGTCCTCTCGCCTCTCCTGTTCAACATCTACATGAAGCCGCTGGGTGAGATCATTCATGGTTTTGGGGTTGGGTACCATCAATATGCGGATGATACCCAGCTTTTTATTTCTATCCCAAATCACCCCAGTGATGCCCTCGATGTGATGTCCCGTTGCCTGGAGGCGGTTCGGGTCTGGATGGGGAGGAACAGGCTTTGGCTCAACCATGACAAGACTGAGTGGCTATGTGTGCCGGCGTCTCGGGAAATTCAGTTTGTTCCATCGTTGACTATGGGGGGGTGAGATATTACCCCCCGTTGATAGGGCTCACAACTTGGGTGTCCTCCTAGATTCACAGCTCTCTTTGGAAGATCATATAGGAGCTGTGACTAGGGGGGCCTTCGCCCAGGTTCGCCTGGTGCGCCAGTTGCGGCCCTATCTGGACCGGGATGTCTTGCGCACAGTCACCCATGCACTCGTGACCTCCCGTTTGGACTACTGCAATGCTCTCTACATGGGGCTGCCCTTGAGGACTACTCGGAGGCTCCAGCTGGTGCAGAATGCAGCCGCGCGAGTGGTGGTGGGGGTTTCACGATACTCCCATGTAACACCTCTACTCCGCAAGCTGCATTGACTTCCGGTTGTCCTCCGGGTAAGATTCAAGGTGCTGGTTATGACCTATAAAGCCCTAAATGCCATGGGTCTGCGTTACCTATGGGAGCACCTGCGGCCGGCATCAACTTCCCTTCGTCCAGCACGCTCCCACAGAGACGGCCTCCTTAGGGTGCCGTTGGTCAAAGAGTGTCAACTGGCGGCCCCCAGGGGGAGGGCGTTCTCTGTGGGCACGCTAGACCTTTGGAACCGTTTACCGGTGGAGCTCCGGATGGCTCCCGACCTTCGCTCCTTCCGACGTGACCTAAAAACATATTTATTTGAACAAGCCGGCCTGGTCTGACGGATTTAGGGGTATTTTAACGCTATTGTATTAACTTATTGAATTGGGCTGTAGTATTTAATATTTTTTAACTTTTATATATTGTATTTTATTGTATTGCCCTGTACACTGCCCTGAGTCCTTCAGGAGAAGGGCGGTATAAAAATTAAATAATAATAATAATAATAATAATAATAATAATAATAATAATAATAATAATAATAATAATAATTATTATTATTATTATTATTATTATTATTATTATTATTATTATTATTATTATTATTATTATTATTATTATTAAAAGATAGAAACTGAGTTAGACAAGCTAGTGGGCCAGGGAGTACTGGAACCTGTAGAAGGGGGACCCTGGGAAACACCTATCGTCACCCCCCTCAAACCCAACGGTGACGTGAGGATATCTGCCGACTATAAAGCGACACTGAACCGGGCTTTAAATCAGCATGCTTACCCGGTTCCGACGATGAAGCAGGTCCTCGCGACCATCCAGAACGGTGCCATCTTTGCTAAACTGGATTTGGCACAAGCGTACTTGCAATTAACAGTTACCAGGGAAGCAGCCGATGCACAAATGATAGTAACCCACAAGGGGGCATTCTGAGTCAACAGATTGCAATTCAGTATAGCAGCAGCCCCAGGCATCTTCCAAGAGGTGATGGAGAGGACCTTGAAAGGTATGCCTGGTGTGTGCCCTTACTTTGATGATGTACTGATAGCAGGGGAAACTGAGGAAGTCTTAGCTGAGTGGTTGGAAAGGGTACTGGGGAGATTTAGAGCAGCAGGGCTCAAATTAAAAAAGGAAAAATGCTCCATTAGAGTAGCATCCACTGAGTTTTTAGGATACAGGATTGATGCTCAGGGCATACATCCAACAAAGGAAAAAATAAAAGCAATCAAATCAGCCCCAGCACCCAAAAATAAGGCGGAGTTACAAGCATTTTTGGGTCTCATAAATTTCTATCATGCGTTCCTACCTCACAAAGCTGCCATAGCAGAACCACTGCACAGGCTGCTAGACAAAAAAGCCACTTGGCAGTGGCAGGAACTACACAAAAGAAGTTTTCAAACATTGAAGGAAATACTATCTAGTAGGTCCACAGTCACCCATTTCATTGAGGGGAAGCCCATATGCTTAGCATGCGACGCATCACCATACGGGGTGGGGGCAGTGATCAGCCACCTGGATAGCGATGGGGAACAAAGATCCATAGCGTATTACTCCAGAACTCTGACCAAGGCAGAGCACAACAATGCCCAAATTGACAAAGAAGAGTTAACAATTGTGGCAGGAGTAAGGAAATTCCACGATTACCTATATGGTAGGAATTTCACAATATTCACTGACCCCAAACTGCTTCTGGGACTGTTCACAATGGAAGACAAACCCCACAAATAATGTCCCCAAGAATGTTGAGATGGTCAATATTCCTATCAGCATATACATTCTCCATCAAGTATAGACCTGGGAAAGAAATGGGCCATGCGGATGCTCTAAGCAGGCTACCCCTACCAGACACAGACACAGACCCAGCACCAGTGGGACAAATTCTCACAATACAGGAACTCCCAGAATGCCCGCTAACAGCCAAAGACATTGCCAACGCCACCAGCAAAGACCCAGTACTAAGCAGAGTAGCAACATGGGTCCAAGGGGGGTGGAAAAGGGAAAACCCGGGACCACAATTCCAGGCTTATTTCAGGAGAAGGGACGAGATGTCATCACACTTAGGATGCCTCTTATGGGGAAACAGGGTGATTGTGCCAGAGAAATTAAGAGAGAAAGTCGTCAGCGAACTACACGAAGGGCACCAGGGGATAGTGTGTATGAAAGCCCTGGCCAGGAGTTACCTATGGTGGCCAGGTTTAGACAGGGCCATAGAGGAGCAAGTAACAGGGTGCTACCAATGCCAGAGGTCTAGGCCTGAAGAAGCCCGTGCACCCGTACACAGGTGGGAGGCAACACACAACCTCTGGTCCTGAATACACATAGATAACGCAGGGCCATTCCAGGGTCAAACATTCTTAGTAGTGGTTGACAGCTATTCCCGGTGGTTAGAGGTGGTGCCTGTTAAGAGCATAACATCAGCCAAGACAATACAGGTGCTGAGGGGACTCTTTGCCACTCATGGGTTACCTGACATAATTGTATCTGACAATGGGCCTCAATTCACCTCTACTGAATTTCAGGACTTCCTCAAGGCCAACTTGATTAGGCATGCAGCATCGGCACCCTTCCATCCCTCCAGCAATGGATTGGCAGAGAGGAAGGTGAGATAAACCAAAGATGCACTACGCAGGATCATTGTAGGTGACTGGCACCAAAGATTGGCCCAGTTCTTGCTGGCACAACACACCACACCATGCACAGCAATGGGAAAAAGCCCAGCAGAAATGAGGTGAGGCAGGATACTCACAACCAAATTAGATAGGCTCCACCCGGATAGGGCAACAGCTGAAACAGAACAGGACTGCACCACCAAATCATTGAGCATTGGGGATTTAGTGTGGGCCAGGAATTATGGCCAAGGGGACAAGTGGACACAGGGAGTGGTTGTGGACAAACTGGGGCTGCTATCTTACATCATAGAAGGGGAAGGGGAACATCAGGTCAGGAGACACATTGACCAACTCAAGAAAAGGGCCCCAGAGAATACCCCACCGGCACCCAGAGAGACTTAGCAGCAGCAGAGTAAAACACACTACGAACCACTCCCAGCTCCCACACCTCGACCTAACACTACGGGCATAGCCGGACCAACAGAGGCCGGGACAACAAGGACTACCACAACTGGACCAGGGTCACCAGATCCAGTCACCGAGACAGTGCCAAGAGAACTCACAGAAATCTCACAGCCAGCGGGTCACCTGCAGAAGGGGGAGCAGCCAGTGCCAACGAGGCCGGTCCAGGAGAGGGAGACTAGGCCAGACAGTCCACCAGGGAGATATCCTGCCAGGGCACACAGACCTCTGGCATACTTAAGGGATTATGTAAGGAGATGAATCGGGGGGGGGGGGGTAAGAGCAACAGGGTATAGATAGTTCACAATTGGGGGAAAAGGGGTGTTCTGTATGTACCTGTCCGGCCACCTGATAGGCTCACCTGGCTGGCGGCAATTCCTGGACACCGGGTTGGGTGACCAAGGCAAGGCGGGAGATTTGAGCCAGGAGGTTGGCTAGTGTCAGGCAGATGCCGGGCATATAAGGGCAACCTGGGCATGCAAGGCAAGTTCGGCCAATAAACAGAATAACCCCAACCCTGCCTCCGAGTCCACTGTCGCAGCACCGAACACAACAAAAGCAAATTGGCTGTCTGAGGAAGCTTTGCAAATAGCTGAGGAAAGAAGGGAAGCAAAAGGCAAGGGAGAAAGAGAAAGATACACCCAATTGAATGCAGAATTCCAGAGACTAGCTAGAAGAGATAAGAATACCTTCTTAAATGAACAGTACAAATAAGTAGAAGAAAGCAATAGAAAAAAAACAAGCACAACTGTGATCCATGGACTCTCAGATGTCCACCTCCATGTCACATGATTCTTGGGCAAGAGCTTTCCAAAGTTATCCAAAGAAGAAGCAATTTTTGGACATTGCTTAATAACATCTGGCCTTGGCTCTTTGAATGCAGAATTCCAGAGAATAGCTAGAAGAGATAAGAATGCCTTCTTAAATGAACAGTGCAAAGAAACAGAATAAAACAATAGAATAGGGAGGACCAGAGATCTCTTCAAGAAAATTGGAGATATGAAGGGAACGTTTCATGCAAAAATGGGCATGATAAAGGACCAAAATGGCAGGGACCTAAGAGAGGCAGAAGAGATTAAGAAAAGGTGGCAAAACTACACAGAAGAACTATACAAGAATGAGCTTAACATCCCAGATAACCATGATGGGGTGGTCACTGACCCCAAGCCAGACATCGTAGAATGTGAAATGGCCTTAGGAAATCTGAGCAACAACAAAGCTAGTGGAGATGACAGTATTCCAGCTGAACTATTCAAAATCTTAAAAGACAATGAAGTAAAAGTGCTACATTCAATTTGCCAGCAAATTTGGAAAACTCAGCAGTGGCCATAGGATTAGAAAAGGTCAGTTTACACTCCAATTCCAAAGAAAGGCAATGCCAAAGAATGTTCAAACTATCGCACCTTTGCACTCATTTCACATGCTTAGTAAAGTTATGCTTAAAATCCTACAAACTAGAAACGAGCAGTATGTGTATCAAGAACTACCAGAAGTACAGGCAGGATTTCAAAGAGGCAGAGGAACTAGAAATCAAATTGTCAAGATATGTTGGATCATGGAGAAAGCTAGGGAGTTCCAGAAAAACATCTACTTCTGCTTCATTGACTATGCTAAAGCCTTTGATTGTGTGGATCACAACAAATTGTGGCAAGTTCTTAAAGAGATGGGAGTACCAGACCATCTTATTGGTCTCTTGAGAAACCTATATGCGGGTCAAGAAGCAACGGTGAGAACTGGACACGGAACCACTGATTGGTTCAAAATTGGGAAAGGAGTCTGGCAAGGCTGTATACTGTCGCCCTGCCTATTTAACTTATATGCAGAGCACATCATGAGAAAGGCAGGGCTAGATGAATCAAAAGTTAGAATTAAGATTTCCAGGACAAATATCAACAACCTAAGATATGCAGATGATACCACTCTAATGGCAGAAAGTGAAGAGGAACTAAAGAGCCTCTTGATGTGGGTGAAGAAGGAGAGTGCAAAAGTTGGTTTGAAACTCAACATTAAGAAAACTAACATCATGGGATCCAGCCCTCTCAATTCCTGGGAAATAGATGGGGAAGAAATGGAGGTAGTGACAGATTTTATTTTCCTGGGCTCCAAGATCACTGCAGATGGGGACTGCAGCCAAGAAATTAAAAGACACTTGCTCCTAGGGAGGAAAACTATGGCAAATCTAGACAGCATACTAAAAAGCAGAGACATCACCTTGTCAACAAAAGTATGTATAATCAAGGCCATGGTTTTCCCAGTTGCAATGTATGGCTGTGAAATTTGGACCATAAGAAAGGCTGAGTGCCAAAGAATTGAGGCCTTTGAACTACGGTGCTGGAGAAGACTCCTGTGAGTCCCTTGGACTGCAAGGCATTCAAACTGGTCAGTCCTAGAGGAGATCAACCCTGAGTGCTGTTTAGAATGCCAGATCCTGAAGTTGAAACTCAAATACTTTGGCCATCTAATGAGAAGGAAAGACTCACTGGAGTAGAGCCTAGTTCTGAGAAATATTGAGGGCAATAGAAGAAGGGGACGACAGAGAATGAGGTGGCTGGATGGAGTCACTGAAGCAGTAGGCGTGAGCTTAAATGGACTCCAGAAGATGGTAGAGGACAGGAAGGCCTGGAGGAATGTTGTCCATGGGGTCACGATGGGTTGGACACAACTTCGAAACTAACAACAACAATCTTGACAGTCTCTGGGGGGGGAAAGGTACAAAAACTTAATAATTCAAATAATATTTGTCAAATGTCAAAAAACATCTAAAACGGAAAGAGAATATCCCATCACTGCAAAGGCCTGTTGTCTTTTCATATCCATCATCATCTTCATTGTAGCCATTGTCTATCCACTACTGGATGAAAGCCTTTTCTGCATGTTTTCTGAGCTTTCCTTTGCCAGTTGGGCCTGCAATATTTGCTGATATTGTCAATCCATTTTGTTTTAGTTCTCTTTCGTGGGTGCTTTTTATCAATTGGAATCCATTCTATGCCTGCCTCAGTCCATTTGCCCTCAGTTCTTCTTGCTATGAAAGACAATGAAAGAAATCAGTTTCGATTTCAGAAAAAGCAGGCACAGCCACACTTCTCTCTGCATAAATGATTCATCTGTGGAAATGGTTACCAGCATCAAATTCGTGGGTGTGCAGTTAACAAGTAGGCTTGTGAACTCTCAAACTTCCTCCTTCCATTATATATTCAACATAATCAGTGTTTAATATTCATATGTTATGTATATGTAGGGGTGTAGGTCTATACTTATGTTGTATATAGTATGTATATGTTGTTTATAGTATGTTTAGGTGTGTGTCATATATGTGTTCACTTTGAGAGTGGGCAACTAAATTTCATTTTTGATGTGTGTTGTTGTGCCCACAGTAAAACTGGTAATAAAGGTTATCTCATCTCATCTCACCTCATCTCACCTTAACTCACCTCACCTCACCTCACCTTATCTTATCTTACCAGCCCATTTCCATTTCTATTATTTTACTCTCTTGATGATATCATATACTTTTGTTTGTTATCTAATTCATGTGCAGGTCTTTCTATCTTGTATTGTAATGGTGAGCATGTATTTTTCCATGGCTCCTTGTGCCAATCAATTGTGAGGTTAGTGTCCATGTTTCACCAGTATATGTTAGAGCAGGTAGCACACACTGATCAATATTCATTGTTGTAAAACTGTATTGGTAGTCTGCTGCTGAAGATACATTAACATTTTACCCCCGCCCCGCCCTGCCCCCCCCACCTTTGGAATGAAGTCCGCTCCAACCCTCCTTATCTTCTGTAAAAGGTTAGAGCAGGGCCCTTTTATGATTTGTGGACTTCAACTCAGCGTGCCTGGCTGAATTCTGGGAGTTGGAAGTCCAGAAGTCATAAAAGGGCCAAGTCTGAAGACCTCTGGGTTAGAGACTTGGCTTTGCCATTGGCTTAGAGCTCCAACAGAGGGGTTTCACACCGGACGTGGTTGCCAATCCTTTCAGCTACGTTGATTTTTTTATAGTATTGTATTTGTATTATTAGGTTTTATACAGTTCTATCTATTAATATTGTAAGGTGCTTAGAGTTATCATGTGGTAAGATGGGTAACTAATACATTTTACAAACAAACAAACAAACCAATAAATAAATAAAAATTAAAGCCTTCCTTTCTTCTACCAGGCTTTACTCTCATGCATGATTGAAGTTACTCAGGAATCATAGAATAATCGCATAATATGACCCTTCAGGCTAACCTTTGTATAGATATTAAATGAAATGCAAATGAAGATAACTGAAAGTAAAAGTAAGTTTTCTTGGAACAGTCAGGTAACTAACCCCATCCAATTAAGGGTTATATAGGGATATGACATCATTCTAATGACAGATCTACTGTAAACATATTTCAACTGTGTTTCTCAACTTTAGTAGCTTTAAAATATGTGGACTTCACATCATATGACTGGGAGTTGAAGACCACATTTGAATTTCAAAGTTGCCAGATTTGAAGAACACTAGTATAGCTGAAAGGTATGTAATCTTTTTTGAGCTGAGCACTATTTTAATACCATTAAAATTAGATAAAAATTCATGTAGTCTTGAATTTATGACTGTAACTGAGCCCAGAATTACAGTTGTAAGTTGTGTTAGTCATTACGTAGGTCACCCATGTGACTGTTCTGATTTAATAATCTTTTTTGTGGTGGTTGTTAACTGAATCACATGATCATTAATTAAATACCATGTCTGTTAAGTGAATCCATTGTTTGCAAGGGGTATAAATAGAAAGGAAACTGGTTTCTGGGGAAAAGAATCATAAATTACATCATGTAACTGCAATATACTGTAAATGGCCATTTTTGTGTCCCTGAATGCTCAAACTGTTCTCTATGATGACCATGGGAAGGCCATCATAACTTTGAAGAGTTGCTAAGCAACCAGTCATAAGTCAAAGTCTACCTGTATCATTAGTGTTTATAAATATAGTAAATAGTTCCTTTGCATTTAATAATTTTCTTTCTATCACATTTAGAGGTGACTTCTGGGAGCTCTGCTGTTACCTATGGGTGACACAGAGAGCCTCACATGTGAATGTTTCACAGCTCTACTTCAGCAGTTAGCTAGCTGCTGATGAAACTGCGTGATTCACCAAAATGAAATTCACAGCAGCAGGAATCCACTCATAATACAGAGAACTGGCTGAAATCTTTCTTGCATCAGTTTTCTGCATGTGAATTGCATCCTTTGCATAGAAAATAATATGCCAAATGAAACAAAGCTAAATAGAAACTCACATATGTGGTGGAAAATTGCACACAGCAATGATTACACATTGATTTATTTTTATCCTTAGAGAATTTGATGGAAGGATTAATTTGCTGTACTAATATGACTGATTTTTCCATGTTTTCATCATCCATCACCAGTATTTGAACAAATTCCAGTGTTGGCTCTCTCTGCCAACAGAGTTTTGAAAACTCTACTGCTCTACTGAGGTGTTGTAATGGCATCTTGTATACAGTAATCAGATGTAGCTTCTTGCTTCTGCATGAATGGACAGCCAAACAGTCTCTATCCAAACTCATCCTGAAATTGGGGATGGAAATCTTTGAATGGGATTTTAACATGGCTAGTTTATGATGGCACAGCCATGACATAGCTCTGTGCTCAGAGCATCAATGATAAAAAAGCGATTGGCTGGATGACTAGGAAACCCAGTCCCAACTACCAATTTAGTTGTCTCAGGACCAGTCACTCTCTCTCAACCCATGGCAAACCACTTCAGAAAAGCCTTACCAAGAAAACTGCAATATCCAAGAAGTAGACATGCTTGAATGGAAGAAAAAAATATTTTATTAAGAATTTTTATGATACTAAGGTAAAGGTAAAGGTTCCCCCATCTGTGTGCTAGTCGTTTCCAACTCTAGGGGCCGGTGCTCATCTCCATTTCAAAGCCGAAGAGCCAGCGCTTGTCCGAGGACGTCTCCATGGTCATGTGGCCGGCATGACTAGACACCAAAGGCACACGGAACACTGTTACCTTCCCACCGTAGTGGTCCCTATTTTTCTACTTGCATTTTTATGTGATTTCGAACTGCTAAGTTGGCAGAAGCTGGGACGAGTAACAGGCGCTCAACTCTGTTATGCGGCACTCAGGATTCGACCCGCCAAACTGCCGACCATCTGATTGACAAGCTCAGCATCCTAACCCACTGAGCCACTGCGTCCCTATTATATATATTTATTATACTAGTAAGACTCAATACAAACTAAACTTAAAGAAAGCATTATAAAGGAAAAGGAAAAAAAATAAAAAAGGGGGAGAAGAGAAACAACGGTTCTGGAGAAGTTCTGAACAGCCAGTCTGCTTACTAGTTCTTTGTTCTTTGCTGCGGTGATTGCCTCCACTTTCATGGAGGTGTCTTTAATTAACTATTCCTCCATTGGAAGCCATGAACTGGTCATTTAATTTTATCAGAAATGTGACATCAGACTGCACATTTTTACCTTCTCTGAATGGGTCACTCCAATATTTGCACTTAAATGGAAAACATTTCCAGGATTTTTTCAAGAATCTTTGTCTTCAATCACTGGTGTGTGGGAAGAAGAGAGATAATCTGGATCTCAAGTGTGCATCTTTGAAAAGATAATAGTGGAATGAAATAAGCTCGAGACATGGCTGGTGAGGTCTTTGTTAGCCATTGCTTACTATTTATTGTCTCTTCTAATTGCCCTAAGTGATTCTTGTAAATGCTATATTGTTCCCTGATCTTTAATTCTTTTTTTGTAAGCATTCATATTTAGATGTATATTTCATTCAGAATGACTGGAAGCCATTAAATGATATTAGCGGTAACACTAATAGCAGCAGTGTTAGTTTCATGTAATAATGGCATATTGATTAATTTTACATTAACCTCACTGATTATTTTTTTTTAATTCTGATTAAACTCCACCCTGAACTTCTTTGATTTACTTCAATGGACAAAAAGGTGCTGTACACAAAACCGAAGAAATGGATAATCCTTCCTATGGAAGAATGAATAAGTTCCATGCAGGCTCTGAATCAGAAAAACATGGAATTGAGATTTTAAAAAATAATGGGGAAAAAACTGTATCTCCAAGTCCTGCTGATCTCAAAAGGGCAGTAAATTCATCTATATATCTAACATACAGTATAATGATGGGTAGGACTGCATTGTACGTTTTCAATCTAAATGTATTGAAAAGAAGCAGAATAGAAGATTCCTTTCTATACAGGATGACATTTATCTCTTTTTCAAGGCACTGATTCATATATTTTAATGAACATTATTGGCTCTGTATCTTTTTGTCCTATTGCCAGGTTTCTTAATGTGCTGGAAACACTCTCTCTGTCATTGTGATTTTCCATAACAGAAAATCAGAAACTTCCAAAGTATAAAATTGCCTATTTCTTTCTCATTTGCACTGCCCAGAATTTGGCAGTCACATTTTTCTTCCATATTTAGACAGTATGGAGTTTGCTGAGTTGAACTCTCGCTCCTCCTCCTCCTCCTCCTCCTCCTCCTCCTCCTCCTCCTCCTCCTCCTCCTCCTCCTCCTCCTCCTCCTCCTCTCAGTTTGTGGATATTTAAGTCTTTTATTAGAGCATGCATTAATTGCAAATGGAGTGCTTACTAGGTTTAATTTTGGAAATGCCTGTCTAGGCCACAATGTTCCTCCCTGCATCTATGGTGCCTCCAGGACCAATTTGTCAAGAGATATAACAGTTTTGTCTGTAAGCAAAACCCACATGGATTTCAGGATCCTCCATTCCCACTGATGTCAGATTGGTCTTGTCCTTATAATGATTATTCTCTGGAGAGAAATCTCTCAGGCAACCGAAAGATTCTACATTAGGGCAGGCAAATGCTTGAATTATAATGCAGATCCATGACAAGAAAAAGGCCATCTATTTCTGGAAACTTGGGAAAGATTTACTGTTATTAACCAAGATAAATGCAAGTGAAGTCTCCCTCTTAGGAGTCTCTCCACAAATGCATTAGCTCATCCGTGAATGTAAAAATCAACTTCCAGGCAGTTGGGGAACAACAACCTGGCTTCATCATTTAAAATTTATTCCAGTTTTATTGCAGAATAACATTTCTTGAACTTTTCAAGAATGTTTTGTTACATCACCACTAGTGATTATTAAATCATTTAATTTTCTCAGTATAGTTGGCTGATGTTGCTTTAGACATTATTTTTCCCCTCTTCATAGAACAGAGGAACAAGGTATTTGTGTCCATTTCCTTTGTAAATTATAAAAATCCCTGATCCCTTTTAGGCAGGGGGTATTATCTCTACAACACATCTGCTCATCCACACAGAGACAAATTACTGTTACATTTCAGATTAGGCTTTATGAGGTGTTAGTCATATCAGCTCATCAGTATGCTACCACATCATTTAACTCAAGCCTGCTGCTTTCCAGGTGAATTGGACTGTAAATTTCATCATATTCCTCTTCAGTAGCCTTGTGCTTTAAATCCTGTTTCTCTAAGAAAAGTGCTGGCTGAATATTATCGCTAGATATCTATTTATTAATTAAGTTTCTATGCCACCCATCTCACTAAAACAGAGATTCTGGATGGCTTACAATATAATAATAAACTTTAAAAGTACTAAAAAATCAAAATTAGAAAAATTGAATACAAACATTTAAAGTAAAAAGTTACAATAGATTAAGTTCTGCATGAGACCATGAGTCCATTCATGCAAGCAAATTACATTTAGGACTTTTCCTTAGTCAGTCTTCAGCTGTTAGTGCCTCTTGCATAAATGACCTAGAAATGGGTTTGCGTGAACAAACTCCTTTCTGGATTTCAAACTCTTTCTTCACTATGGCCGCACTATGGCAAGAACTTCTATCCAGTTTCTAGCTAAAACACAGTCCTCAGCTGGTGAATTTCCTTGTTTCTCTTCTTCTCCTTCCCATGCTAGGAAAGGGGGGACCAATTGTTTTCCTTTCTGTGGCATGTTCTTGAGGAATGGTAGAAAAAAACCCAACACTTTCACAACTTTTCCTACCATTTGGCAAAACTATTGTTAATTGCATCCATTTCTTCTTCTTTTCTTTATTTAAGAAATGTATAAGATGTCCCAATTCATTGCAACTCAGGGCAGCTTACAAAATACATCAACAAAAATTATAGTAAAAAGACAAAACATATCATCAAAAGTCCAACAATAGTCATAGGAAAACAAACACATCAGCCACATCACACAAAGTGTTCCTCATCCCTCTGAGGACCTGGAGAAGGATAGAGTCATTTTTTCAGGGTTTGTTTAGAGAGGGCCAGGGTGCTGCCTGTAGAAATCTCAGGGGAATGATGACCAAGAGGGCAGGTGGCATTATCATACCAATTAATAGGACAGGGCAATGTTATTTAGTTTTTCTGGTCTGCCTTCCGGAAAAGATGACTACTCAGGTTGCTTTAGGTTAAAAAATGGTAATGGTAAAAAGAAACCTGTAACTTGTTAGTATTACCCAAAAGCACAATAAAAGTTTTCTTGCTTAAAAGTTCTTCATTCCCAAACAATATGGCCATAATAAACAGTTATAATTCAATTCATTTTGAGGTTTCAAGATGGGAAAGGCGGTACTGTAAGAAACTGTATCTACTTCAGAATTTCAGAATTAACTTTGTAAATGGATCACTAAATACATCTCCTCCTCATCTTTATTTATTGATTAGCCCTTGGGCCATATCAAATTGCCAAGTTCCAAAAACAAAATCACTAAATACAATGCACCTAAGAATTATCCTGTGGTAAGATGGGCAGGCAATAAATTTGGAAATAAATAAAATATGAATTATCTTTTGTAATTGAACGGACACTACATCACCATGTAAACCTTTGTTCACTCACATACCCTTGTCATTTCCCCTCTAATGATGATATTTGGCATCCTCTATGAAAGAGCACTGGTTTTTTTCTCAGCTGTTAGGTTAATGTCTTAGTACCATTTGCTGACTTTTCATTCCAGGGTTTTGGGTTCAGCATTTTCAGGGAAAACTTCTTGTCAGGCACAAAGCGCTGATGCCCAGAATTCTCTAATTAATGATTCAAGTCTCTTCTGAGTTGCTTCTGTGGCAGCCAACATCTTTCCCAAGACAACCAGAGAGAGAGAAAAAGTAATTCTGTAATCAGACCTAGCGAATGATAGCTTATGTGCTGAGCATTTCCTAAGTGAAGTCTGAACAGTCTAAGGATAGCACTTCTACATCACCATTTTCAATCCCAAAACACTGGAAGCAGGCTAAAGGTGATTTGTGATGGACTTCATGCCTACTAATGTGAAATGCTGAAGACAAGGAGGGAAACTCTCTGCCTGCCTGTCTGCCCTTAGCAGTGCTCCTTCTTGAATCCATTCAGAAGAGAAAGGGCAGGGGAAAAAATCATCTTGCGTATTGCCTGCTGGCATGTGTCATGCCAGTGAGACAAACTGCCTAGAATAGAATAGAAAACAGAACAGACAGAACAAACAGAACAAACAGAACAGAACAGAATAGAATTCTTTATTGGCCAAGTTTGATTGGACACACAAGGAATTTGTCAAGGGTGCATAAGTTCTCAGTTTACATACTAACAACAAAGTGATAAGTCATAAATCATAGTTACAATCATTAATCATAAGATACAAACAAGTGATAAATCATAACATACCAATAGGAGAAGGTAGTAGGAAAGATGAGAAGATGAGAAAGTGGAGAAGATGAGAAGACGAGAAAGAAAAGATTAGAAGGATAATAGCAATAATTGAGAGAGGGAAGATCCCAAAGGAGAGAGGGAGCATAAGAAACCCATCTCTCAAACCTGCTCACCTAGATCTTCCTCTCCCTTCCCTTCCCTTGCGATTGTAATGACAAAAGATCTGTTGCTGTGTCACAATGAAAGCATTGCCCTTTTACAACTCAGGTACCTAAGGGCTGTAATTTACATTGTGATGCATGCTATTTTATTTGATGGTTTATTTATTCAATTTGTATAGCCGTTGACTCAGCCCACAATTTCCAAAGCATTTGTTAATTTTATTCCTCCCTCTGGGCTATGGAAGGGGAATTGCAAAGTCATCATATAGCGTTTCCTTTTCAGAACCTAAAAATCAGGAGCTGGAACAGTTGAGTCAGAATTTGTTTCTAAGGTTTAAATAGAATGATACTATTTGAACAAACACCTAGTTTTTCAGAAGTTTTAACCACACTGCTACACTAAACTGGAAATAAATCAGTTTGTTCTTCAACACAGCTAACATCATGAGCTCAAGAAGAGTTGGAATTGCTTTCTCTTTCATGGAGAATCCAGTTGCAGAAGTCCATGGTAGGCCTACCTTTGTCTGGCATTGCTATTGCAGATAGAATTCTTTCATGATACATAAGTCTCAATTCTCATTCAGACTAGCTATGACCATCTGAGAAAGGAGATAACTTTCAACTTACAGTAAAGGAAATGTCCCAAGAGTGCTTTTTCAAAAGGCAATTGGACTTTCTTTGTTTTTCCTTGAAGAAGTTTTGCTTTTTGTCCAAGAAGCTTCTTCAGTTCTTCAGTTCTCCCTAGTTAGTAAAGGAAATGTTCAAAAATATATTTGGGAAACTGGGTGTCCTCAAAACAACCAAGTCAAATAGCCTCTGGTTTTACTTTGGCAATTTGGAAGGGCAGAGTCACAGTTTATGAATCTGAGATATAAAAGTGTTTTGGGCAGGAAGTTCAAATAATAATGTTATCAGGGCTGTCCTTTTTGTTCTAGCCATATAGCTTTCAGAAGACAAGTAGAAGGAATTTATGAGTTTATTTCAAATTAGTAGGGTTAAAAATAAACCTACCGTATTTTCCGGCATATGACTGGGCGTATAAGACGACCCCCGACTTTTGAGACGATTTTCAAGATTTTTCATCTTATACGCCAGAAAATACTTACATGCCAGTTGCCAAGTGTCCGACACAAGCCCAATTCAGCCCCGTCTGATGCAGATGGTGCAAAGCCACCCTTCTGAAGCCCAAAGGGGCTTTTCCTTCCACCCACCCTTTGGAATACATGCAAGAGCTGCATTCACATGACGCGCTCTTCCAGGCCAGACTCTGCAAATGGCACACTAGAAGCCGCAACCACTGCGGGAACTCCGAGTCCCCGCCTTTCGGCAACCTGCACAGCCGAGTGCAATCTGGCTTTGAAAGCGCATTTGCAGATGGAGCAGCCGCTGTGTCTGGAGCCAAGCCCTGCCCAGGAGGCGGTCAGCCAGGCAGGCCCGGAAGATGCGCTGGAGAGCCGGGCTTGGGGCAGCCATGCCGAGGCCGGCTTGCGAGGGCCGCTGCATGGTCTGCAGGCGAGAGGGGTGCCAGGCTGCCAAATACCGCTGTCCAGGCTGCTGGGAGAGAGAGTGGGTAGCAGGGCATGCTCTGCTTATGCTCAGATGCCGCTTGGGTGAGGGGGAGGGGCTTCCTGCCACTCCCGAGGTCTGGCATTTGCAAGGGGGAGGGGAAGGGGCTTAGAGGCTCTTTGGGGTGGGAAGGGAGGGTCACGTTGGAGGGGGGACTGGACTAAGGAGGCTTGAAGTTGCTTTGCAAGAACAGGGCCGCTCGATTGATTTATGTACTATTTTCCAACGTATAAGACGACTGGGTGTATAAGACGACCCCCGACTTTTGAGAAGATTTTCATGGGTTAAAAAGTCATCTTATACACTGGAAAATACGGTATTCAAAATACAGTTATAAACTGTTCAGTCTTAACGTTGTGGGCCATTTACAAAAGCATAATAATATAATACAATGGTAAAATTAAGAAAACGTGAAAGCTTGAGTGAAAAGCTATGTTTTGAGCCCATTCCTAATCCGTAATTAGTAGAGATAGACAAAGGCTCCTTCTCTCAGGCTTGATGTGAGATGACTACAGGGTTACACCACGTTTTTTTGGAAACAAAATTTTATTAAGATACAGGAAGATTGGATATCCAGGGATAAACTGTTCCATAAGATGGGAACAATCAGAGACAATGCTCTTTCCATAGTCCCAGTAGATAGTATTGCCTTAGGAAAAGAACCATCAGCAAGCCTTCTCTTGCTAATCTCACTGGGTCAGCGGATTCAATCCACAGAAAGAAACATGTGTAGGTTATTTTACTAAGTTTTTTTTTACTTTCCAGTTTAGCTTACAGTTCTGGAACTTCTTGGCCCATTCATAGAATCATGGGGCTGGAATGGACCTCAGGACCTCAAGGCAGGAGATTTATACTAACCCAGTCAAGTGGCTGTTCAGTATAATTTTTGAAAACCTCCAGTGATGGAACACCCACAACCCCAGGATGCAAACTATTCCATTGATTAATTGTTATGTTGTCAGAAAATTTCTCTTTACTTCTAGGTTAGACAGACTTATTGAATTGACTTATTCTCTATGGCACTATAGTGCAGGACAAGAAATAATAGATGGGAGAAAGTTCTCTGTCTCCTACCCTATAATGCCCTAGAGAATAAGTCAATCTCTTCTTCTTTGTTACAGCCCTGCAAGTATTGGAGGACAGTTATCCTGTCCTCCCCAATCTTTTTCTCTGATATATGTAGCTCCCTCAAATATTCATCATAAGTCTTAGCCTCTAGACCATTTATCACCTTCATTGCTCTTCTCTGTCATGTCGGGCCTCGGCAGCCCGACACACGAGGGGGGGCCCCTCCACCCCCCCGGCACACCCGGCTTCCCTCCCACCGACCCCACCTGGTACCACCACGGCCCAGAGAGTCCAGGGGCCCGCGACGCTCTTCTCGCCGCCGCCGGACGCGTCGCGGCTGCTTCCGACCCCACCAGATTCCAGCATGGCCCAGAGAGTCCAAAGGCCCGCGACGCTCCTCTCGCCGCTTCCGGACGCGCCGCGGCTGCTTCCTGCGCCCGGCGGCGCGGCATCCAGGGGCTCCCCGGCGTGGAAGGCTCCGAGTCCCGAGCCTTCTCTTCTGGCGCTTCCGGATGTGCCGCAGCTGCAGCCCTCGCCTGGCGACGCGACGACGCGCGGTTCCCCGGCTCGTGAGCAACGGACCCCGGCCTGCAGCCTGCCCGGTGGAGGCCTGAGCCGTCGCAATGACTCTGCGGCCTGGGGGGACTCCGACACCATGGCTGCGCGGGACTGTGTGACAACGCTGATAGGGGATGGGTCCCTCCCCCCTATGGTGTCCGGGTGGCTGGGTGACAGGGGGCTTCGGGGGTGGGTGCAGCAGGGGGTGGGTGAGGAAAAAGGGCACGGTGATGGTGACACGTTGGGGGGGCCTTACCTGCCTGGGCGTCGGGCGAAAGGCTTTGTAGGGGAGAGGTGGAGAAGTTATAGGGAATGGGAGGGCGGAGGCTTGTTTGGGTGGAGTTTGGGTGGGGTTTTTGGATGTGTATATAGCAGCGTTGGGTGCAGATAGCAGCCAACGCTGGCTTTGTTTCTCGTTGTGGTTGTTGCTCTGACGAATAAAGCGCTTCTAGACTGCAGCAGAAGTCTCTTGTTCCTGTGTTCGGCATCTACCCTGCTTGTTGCAGGACGAGTCTTGACAGAAAGCCAGCGTTGCTACTAGCATTGCGGCCCTACTGCCTTTCAGCTGTGTTCCGTTTGTGTGCCATGGCGGAGGGTGTGCAAGGGGCCGCGTTGGAGACTGCTTCGGAGGAGGCTGGTGTGGCTGGGGCGGAGGTGACAACCCCTGTGGAGAGGGACGTGGAGGACGTCCAACCTGTTGTGAGGCCCAAAGTGCGGGACGTGCAACCAACAGGCCCTGCGGTGGAGTCCCAGGGCGTTAGTAGCCAAACCCAGGGGGGAGAGTGGTGGCTGAGCTCCATCCTGGGGCGCACGGGGCTCGAGCAGGGACGAACGGCCCGACCCGGTGGGGCTCCACTGGGTTGGAGGGAGCGTCGGCTTACCGATGATGATGGCGAGGACTACAGCTATTCAACCGCACCCGGGAGCCAAACTATGGATGTGCTGCGCGAAAGGTTCGGAGAAGTCGGGGCACGTGACGGCGGTTCCTGGGGAGCCTTGGCCCCTGAAGAAGACACGGGACAGTGGTCCCTTGGGGGGGCACCTAGTCAGTCAGCAACGTCCCGTTTTCGGCTGGCTAGCCCTAAGTTCAAGGTGCCTGGGGAGGGAGGCGTTCGGGCCCCATCCACACAAGCACAAGGGGGGCGTGAGGCTTGGCCGACGCCTGACCGGGGCCCTGGACGTCCCGCACCCAGGTCGGTGGGGGTGTCCCAGGCTCAGACCCGTCCACCTGTTGGGCATTGGGGACCGGGCGTGGTGTGGGGACCCCCACCGCTCACTACAACCTATGATGGGCATCCCGACCGCCTGGCCATGTTCCTAGGGCAGGTGATTAACCATCTGGACGGGTACGCCCATACCTATCCATCACAGTGGGCGATGGTGGTGGCGGTCACCGCGTGCCTTCAGGGCGAGGCTGCAACCTGGGCAGCGGACCTCTACAGTGACCACGCCCGCGAGCTCGGGGACGTGGGGCTGTTTTTGGAAGCCCTACGCGTCCGCTTCGAGGATGTATCCCGCTTACATCGCGCGGAAGCCGAAGTGTTAGCCATCAGGCAGCGAGGACGGCCGGCAGAGGAGTACGTGCTTGAGTTCCGCAGGGTTGCGGGCAGGCTACGCTCGTGGCCCGAGCGCTTGCTGGTGCACCACTTCCGGGCCGGTCTTGATGGAGCTCTCCGGCGGGCATGTGTGGTGCGGGGGGTTCCTGCACGGCTTCAGGACTGGTTCCGGGTGGCGGTGGAGCTAGACATCGGGTTGCAGGATACCCGGGGCAGACCAGTAGTGGCCCCTGGAGCCTGGAGGACCCCGGAGGGGCCGAAGACAGAGAACCGGAAGCCCGCGGCGGTGGCGACACAACCCGGGCCCCCACCGGCGCCCCGTCCAACAATCCGCTGCTTCCGCTGCGACCAACCGGGGCATCGGGCGGTGGATTGCCCGTTACCTCCGCCGCGACCGGGGCCCAACCCCCCGGAGGCGCGGGTCTCGACCCCCAGAAGAGCTGCAGACCGCTCCAGAACAGCGTACCAGGTGGCCGACAAGACACCCCGAACATCGACACCGATACGTCCAGTGGGCCCGGCGGATGGACGAACGGACACGTCCGATGGCTCTGAGGATCACGAGTACGAGGAGGACCCGATGGTAAGCGCTCCGGTGTGTCCTTTTGTGCTGCCCGTGGTGTTGATAAGCCCACGAACGGGTGAGAGGAGGGAGTGTAAGGCTCTGATTGATACAGGCAGCACACGCTGCCTTATTAGCCTGACGATGGCAAGGGAGGCCGGTATTCCCCTTCAGCGGCTCCCCAAACCTATCCGGTTTCAGCAGGTAGACGGATCTCTTTTGGGAGGGGCACCCATTACGCATGTAACGGCACCGGTGAGAATGGAATTGGGTACACACTGGGAGACTCTCCGGTTTGTTGTGGTGCCGTCTATGACGGAGGCAGTCATCCTGGGGCTTACGTGGTTGGACAGGTGGGGCCCCACAGTTTGGTGGGAGGGGGGATGCCGACACCTCCGCCTCGGGACAGGGCCCCAGCCTCCTGAAAAGCATTCCTTCCTGGGTCCGGAGGGGATCGGTGGGCCAGAGGGGGCCGCAGGGGTGGGCACCGGGCTTGAGACACAGGTACCACGGGAGTACAGCGATCTCGCAGATGTCTTTGATGAGAAGGAGTGTGACGCCTTGCCACCCCACCGCCCCACGGACTGCGCTATTGAACTGGAGCCAGGGGCAAAATTGCCGAAACCCCGCATGTACGCAATGGCACCCCGGGAGATGCAGGAGCTCCGTCAATACATAGACAAGAACCTGCGGAGGGGGTTCATCCAGCCCGCTCGATCCAGGATGGCGGCCCCTGTCTTGTTCAGAGAGAAGAAAGACGGGACCCTAAGACTGTGCGTTGATTATCGGGGAGTCAACGCGGTATGTGTGGAGCACTTGTACCCCCTCCCTTTGGTGAAGGACCTTTTAGCTCATTTGGCTACGGGCCGGGTGTTCACCAAGTTAGACCTAAGGGAGGCGTACTACCGTGTCCGGATAAAAGCCGGTGATGAATGGAAGACGGCTTTCAACTGCCCGTTGGGGAGCTTCCAGTTTAGGGTAATGCCGTTTGGCCTGCAGGGAGCCCCCGCGGTATTTATGCAGTTGATCAATCAAGTCCTGCACGACCATTTGTACCGGGGGGTCCTTGTCTATCTTGATGACATCCTTATATATACGTCTACGCTGGAGGAGCATGTCGCTTTAGTGCGGAGTGTGCTGACCAAGTTGAGGAACGCCCGGTTATATGTGAAGCTTTCTAAATGTGAGTTTCACAAGCCCCGGCTGGACTACTTGGGTTATCGGGTGTCCTCCAGCGGGGTGGAGATGGACCCGGGGAAAGTGGAGGCTATCCAACAGTGGCAAGCCCCACGGACCCGGAAACAGTTGCAGAGTTTTCTTGGCTTCGCTAACTTTTATCGGCAATTTATTCCACGTTTCGCTTCCATCGCCCTGCCGCTCACGGACCTACTGCGGACTAAACAAATGGCAGCGTCGCCGCGGCCAGGGCAGAAGCTTGCGTGGACCACTACATGCCAGCGGGCTTTTGAGGCGCTCAAGGCGCAGTTTGCCAGGGAGCCCGTTCTGCAACACCCGAACCCTGACCTGCCCTATGTAGTACAGGCTGATGCAAGCGACGTGGCTGTTGGAGCTGTTCTTCTGCAACGGCATGCAAAGGGAGGTTTGCGGCCCTGCGCGTACGCCTCCAAGAAGTTAACGACTGCGGAGAGGGCTTGGGCTATCTGGGAGAAAGAGGCCTTTGCGGTCCGCTGGGCCCTGGGGACTTGGAGACACCTTCTGGAGGGGGCTAGCCAGGAGTTCGAGGTTTGGACGGACCATAAAAACCTGGAAGCCCTGCAAACACCCCGCCGACTGTCCCCGAAACACGTACGGTGGGCCCAGTACTTCCAACGCTTCCGGTTTCGCCTCAAGTATGTGCCTGGGGGTAAGAATTTCCTGGCGGACGCCTTGTCTCGGCTACCGCAGTACGATTGCCGGAAGGAGGAGGTAGTGCAGGCACTGGTACCGCCGCCCCGCCCGGTGGAGGAGACGGAGCACAGAGCCAACACCGTGACAGACGATTTCCTGCGGACATGTAAGGGGGCGTTGGCGACTGACGACTGGATGCGGGCGCACCCCGACACCCTATCGTTGCGAGATGGTTTAGCTTGGCACGGGGCCAGGTTGTATGTGCCTGCAGCGGCATGAGAGCAGGCACTTTACCAATGCCATGACGCTAGGCAGGCAGGTCATTACGGGTTCGTGAAAACCCTGCATCTGGCCCGCCGCCAGTTCTGGTGGCCAACCATGAGACGGGACATTGAAAACTATGTGCAGAAGTGCCGCATTTGCGCAACCACTAAGCCCTCTACCAAGAAACCGGCAGGCCTCCTGCAACAGGTGGCTGACCCCGTACGACCTTGGCAGGACATTGCAATGGACTTTGTGGTTGAGCTACCGGAAAGCAGAGGATATAACGCGTTGTGGACAGTAGTAGACCTGTTCTCGAAACAAGCCCACTTCATCCCCTGTAAGGGATTACCCTCGGCCCGTCGGTTGGCCTGGCTGTTTGTTCAACATATCTATCGTCTCCACGGGGTGCCACGACGTATCATCTCCGACCGTGGGGTACAGTTCACGGCCCGGTTCTGGAGGGAGTTCGTGCGTTATATTGGAGCAACACAAGGTCTGAGCTCGGCGTACCACCCAAGCACGAATGGAGCCGCGGAACGTGCGAACGCGGCGGTGGAGCGATACCTGCGCTGTTATGTGTCATACCAACAGTCCGAATGGGTGGACTTGTTGTCCTTCGCGGAAGTTGCCTACAACAACGCAGTGCATAGCAGCACTGCGTTCTCCCCCTTTAAAGTGGTATCTGGTTACGAGTTCGTTCCTATCGCAGGGTGTGATCAGGGGGCCCCGGCATCCTGCACACCTGGGGCGTGGATGCACCGGTTGGAGGAGGTGTGGGGGGTAGCTAAGAAGGCGTTAGAGCAAGCAGCAGAGACATACAAAGAGCAGGCGGACAGGAAAAGACGGCCGTTTGCACCTCCCAAAGTAGGTGATCTCGTCTACCTCTCTACAAAATACCTGCGGCTGCAGGTGCCATGTAGAAAGCTAGGACCCAAATACCTCGGACCCTTTCGAGTTATACAGGTAGTCAATCCCGTCACCGTCAGACTCCGGCTGCCTCCCCTACTTGGAAAGATACACCCCGTGTTCCACAGCAGCCTGCTGAAGCCTGCTACGACCGCCTCTGCAGCGGCAGGGGAGGGTGGCCCGGGACCTGTACAGGGCAGTCACTATGAGGTACAGGAGATCCTGGACTCCCGGAAACGAAGAGGGCGGGTGCAATACTTGGTGCTCTGGAAGGGGTACCCCATGGAGGAGGCCACCTGGGTACGGGATGAGGATGTGTGTGCACCACGCCTTCTCCGTGCCTTCCACCGGAAACACCCGGGGAAGCCGGGGGAGACCCCGGGGGGGACAGTTGACCATGTTACGGATTGCTCACCTTTCTCTCCTTGCATTCCAGGTGGGCCCCTGGTAGAGGGGGCAGCATGTCGGGCCTCGGCAGCCCGACACACGAGGGGGGGCCCCTCCACCCCCCCGGCACACCCGGCTTCCCTCCCACCAACCCCACCTGGTACCACCACGGCCCAGAGAGTCCAGGGGCCCGCGACGCTCTTCTCGCCGCCGCCGGACGCGTCGCGGCTGCTTCCGACCCCACCAGATTCCAGCATGGCCCAGAGAGTCCAAAGGCCCGCGACGCTCCTCTCGCCGCTTCCGGACGCGCCGCGGCTGCTTCCTGCGCCCGGCGGCGCGGCATCCAGGGGCTCCCCGGCGTGGAAGGCTCCGAGTCCCGAGCCTTCTCTTCTGGCGCTTCCGGATGTGCCGCAGCTGCAGCCCTCGCCTGGCGACGCGACGACGCGCGGTTCCCCGGCTCGTGAGCAACGGACCCCGGCCTGCAGCCTGCCCGGTGGAGGCCTGAGCCGTCGCAATGACTCTGCAGCCTGGGGGGACTCCGACACCATGGCTGCGCGGGACTGTGTGACAACGCTGATAGGGGATGGGTCCCTCCCCCCTATGGTGTCCGGGTGGCTGGGTGACAGGGGGCTTCGGGGGTGGGTGCAGCAGGGGGTGGGTGAGGAAAAAGGGCACGGTGATGGTGACACGTTGGGGGGGCCTTACCTGCCTGGGCGTCGGGCGAAAGGCTTTGTAGGGGAGAGGTGGAGAAGTTATAGGGAATGGGAGGGCGGAGGCTTGTTTGGGTGGAGTTTGGGTGGGGTTTTTGGATGTGTATATAGCAGCGTTGGGTGCAGATAGCAGCCAACGCTGGCTTTGTTTCTCGTTGTGGTTGTTGCTCTGACGAATAAAGCGCTTCTAGACTGCAGCAGAAGTCTCTCGTTCCTGTGTTCGGCATCTACCCTGCTTGTTGCAGGACGAGTCTTGACATGTATACTTTCCAGAGTCTCAATCCTTTTTGTAACATGGTGTACAGTGGATATCTAAATTTCATCAATAATTTGGTCCTCAGTACAGGTGTCAATGGAAAAAATAGGATTAATTATATTTTGTTAGAATGTTTGCATTGTAGGATGAGCAAAAGGTGTCCTATTAATAAGAGTGTACTATATACCAGTAAGTGCTCCTGCAGGAACTTCGGACAAAGTTTCCTAAGGCTTTGAAAAGCACAAGGAGAATTTTGAATTGTGATCAGAGAGCAATTGGCAATTAATATTGCTATTTCAGCAATAAAGTCACCGCTGTCCTGACATTACTAAACTCTGAGCCAAGTACGATATCTGGAACACCTTCTTACAAGCCCCTAAAGGCAAAGTCCTTGTTTTTAGGAATAAATATTTCTTATTTACTCACAGCTGTCTGGATATCATTTTTATTTATTCTTGTGCAACTCCGGCTTGTGTTGGAACCCAAATGATTCTTCTAACAGTGTTATGTTGAAAGGAGATGAGGTGTGTGTCCTGACGATGTGCATCCAGATTACTAGAAGACAGGGCCCAATATTTCATGCCGGATGGGGCCCACTATTTCACTGTAGTAATGTTGGAACATTAGGCTATGGGTTAACAGTAAATCTCAAGGTGGAAGGATTCATATAACATACTTGCCTTTCCCAGATACTTGGACTTTAACTCTCAGTATTTCCCAACCAGTGATTGACAACCCTAGGAATAGTTGGGCATAACTGGGCACAGCCAATAAGGGAAGAATCGTGGATGCCATGCTAAAGTTTTTACCATCAAGAAACATTGTGTATTATCTCAACTAGAGTCTGAGGGAATTATTTTCCTCTTTTCCCTGTGCACTCAATACCTTTCTTTAGTGCTGCTGCTGAAAGTTAATTTTGTTCCTATTTGTTATTGCTGTTTGCCCTGAGCCTTTTACGATGGGCATATAAATCAAGCTAAGTAGATAAGACTTCCCCTTTTCTTACAAAGGACAGACCCAGGAACTGTGCTGCAGTGAGGGGGGAGGGAGTGCAGTCCCTGCAATATTCATTACTTTCAACATACAACAATGCACATGGAACTAAATGATTCTCATTGCCTGTTGATGAATATGCTAGCAATGTTCCCTCTTCCTTAGTCTCTGATCAGAATGTGAGCAGTGGAGCAGCAATGAACCACAAGGTGCACAGAAGAAATCTTGATGGCTTTTAAAAACTCAGAATGAAATTGAGCTGAAACTATTGGCTCACTATTTCTTAATAAATATTCATGCTTCAGTAGCAAGCTATTACAATTTTCCTATAAATGCATCATGTCCACAACTTAGCTTTAGCATGTCTTTTTTTCAGAAATGCTCAACATCCATTTTAGCCATAAGGCACATAAATATTTAACATGCATTTATTTAATAACAACAGAGAAAAGAGAGACAAAGAGAATGCAACATCAATAAGGTGATGGGGAAGGCGGGGAAGGAGAGGAGGAAAGTATGAAGTTAATTAGATCAGAAAATAAAACTGGGGAACAAAACATACTGTATAAATTGGTTTCCAATGGGTAGCTATTTCACTGTTCTATTATACTGTAAATATTATCTTCATTTGTAACTAGGCCAATTCTGTACCATGTAACAACTCCAGCCATATTTTTAAATATGGATACTAGTTTCAAGCCTAAGACATTTATTAAGTTGTTGCTTACAGAATTGTGGCTAGTATAAATGTTTGGGAATGACCAGCTGTGATAGCAAAAGCTGAGAATTACAACGACAACAATACAGTCCTTGTTCTATCAGCATAGCCATCTACAAAGTTACTTGCTCCAGTTTCAGCTGTTGAGTGGATTAGAAATGTTAAAGGTGATGAATGATAAAGAAGAAGAAAAAGAGGAAGAGTAAGTTCTGAAGGCCATCACTTATCAGCTGGCATGAAACAAAGAATTTAGGAGAGCCTCCCTTGCCCTTTCTGGCAGCCATTTTGTAAGACTAACCAACCTTCTAAAGAGGCTCAAAATTCCTCTTAAAAAGTGTGATTGGGTGTAAACAAAGTGTGGCAGGAAGAATCAACCAAACACTTCAGTAGTGGAGTCATCTAAATATGTCTCCAACTCCCTGGGACTCCTTGGGACTTCCAGGCTCCCAGAATGGCATAACCAGGTCATAAGAAACTTCTGAAACATCAAAATGGATAGACTTAACCTAATGTCCAGAGGGAGAATGTTTGATAAGGTGGGCACCACAGCAGAGAAAGCCCATCATCTGAGATCTGCCAAATGTTACCCTGAAGATGGTATCCACAGCATGCCCTCTCTTCTGGATCTCATGGGCTGTGCTAATGGAAAAATTGGTCCCTAACCCAGTCCCATGTCATGAAGGGCTTTAAAGATTAAAAGCAGCACCCTGAATCTAGTAATAAACTGAAAAATGCATAAAATAGTAATAAATGGGTGAATGTATGCTAGATATACACACTGAAACAAAATGTTTGGAGTTTGCAACACACATATTATGCTATGTCCTATGCATAGCAAGAAAAATATGTATAAAGTGCACTTTAAATAAAGAAATAAAAAATATGTTCTTTGTGAATGTATGTGTTCTGAATGAGCAATATAAACAAATATTCTTACAGAGTATTTTTGGGGGGCGGGGGGGGAGTTATAAATGGAATAGGCTTGTACAACTCAGTAATAATACCAGTATATTGAAATTCCAATAAAATAAAAATAATGGAATTATCCCATCTGTTCATCATATGATGCTTGCAGACTCACATATTGATTTAAAGGTATAAACATTCTCATCACAGATACTGGATGAAAGGCAATTTTTGGTATCATGACCAGAATTAGCAAAGGAATATACAACCAATTAAAAATCAGTAATAAAATTTCCCAAGAACATTTTTGATTTATGTGTAACAAATATGCACATTTACATAACTGGGACCTTAATTCCAAAAGCTAAGCATGGATTATAGAGCAATCAAATGTAGAGAAATCAAATGAGGTACATAAATGAGTCAGTCAAGTGTTGGCTTGTTCAGAAATTCTATTTTTATCCATGCACTATTCAAAAACTTTACACATAATGTTGCTCTTGATAGACATTAGAGCATAAAAATGCTTCCTTCAACAGATGTCTCTTTGAACATATGCAAGATCGACAAATTTAAAAAAGGTGCTTGAAATGTGATATTTACCAGGAAAATCTGTCCCATCAGGAACCAGACCAAGGCAGTTCAGGCAAATGATTTTTATTATCAAGAAAAAGTGACAAATTGAAATTTAGTACATTTGGGATTAGTACACCCGATGTTCTATGTGAGATTTGTTTAACTTCCATCTCAAGTTTATTTCCAGGAAAACAGTTAGGGAGAAATGATATTTAAAGCAGTGGAGAGTTTTTGATGCTCTTAATTTTAATAACAGAATAACAGAGTTGGAAGGGACCTTGGAGGTCTTGTAGTCCAACCCCTGATTCAAGCAGGAAACCACATACCATTCCAGACAAATGGCTGTCCAATCTCTTATTAAAAACTTTCAGTGTTGGAGCATTCACAATTCTGGAGGACTGATTTTGCACCTTTCAACAATTATTTCTTTCTAGGTATAACTTTCCTCACATGCATTACATTAGAATTATGCTGAGATCTTATATACACAATTGACAGCTTGCAATTAAAAATATTATGATAGCTAATGGAGTGTCATAGATACAAAAAAATCTACAAAGTCAAGAACTGATGCTCGTGAAGGCTGTGTCCCATGGCCAAGAGAAAGGCTCTTTGCTAGTTATTATGTGATCACATAATGTTGAACAGTTTCTTACTTTAAATATACAGTAACTAGCATAGCATTAGCTAATCATGTACAAGTGGATTCTATAAGAACATCAACATTCAAAATGGAAAATCCAAAACAAAAAACAAAAACCCCTAACCTCTGATCCCTACAAACCCAAAAGGGCTTCTAAAAGTAACAAGAATGTCTTTGTAACTGAATAATAAGTAAAGACCACCATAGTAGGAATAGCCCAACCAAATATCTGGTTGTCTTCATGAGATTAGGGGGGAAGTCTTGGATTTTCCTGCATAGAAATGATTGAAGGGATGCTTTAAGTCCCGGCTGGGAAGCTGCAATGTTGAATCATTCTACCTGCTGTTTCCTAAGCATGATAATGTGGCTGAACATTCAATAAAAACCATATTACTCACTTACACGGAATGAAAAGAGAGCAAAGTTTTAAGTATTGAATTTTTTTGTCTCTTTATCCCAGTTTATTCTATTAGTATGTTTAGCACAATGTGCGGAGCTTGGGGCTTGCTTTTATTTACTCTTTGGTCAATTTGAAGTCAATCTCATTAATGATCTAATTAGAAAAATGTACCATTTTTGGATGATAAATCTCAAGATTTATTTACATTTTAGGAGTAATCAATATTTTATTGTACTATGTTGGATGCAGTTATTTACACTATGCACATAGTACTATGCTTGTGTTCTGTTTGTTTGTCATAGATCAGTAATAGATCAAAATTAATGCACCAGAAACATTATTATACACAGCCTTTCTTTTCTTGTATGTGCTTGTATTTTACGAGATTTATTATACACTGGGCATATGTTACACCTCCTGACAATTTTAAGCACCTTTGTTTTGTATGATGTATCTTTAGCAGTAAACCATCTAATTTTAACCATATAAACAATAAAAATACTAACAATAATCTATATACCAAAATCTTACACTCGGTACTGAATAACCCCTCTGTTCTCCTGCTAGAAATGTTGACATAAATCTTATCAACAATATGCATTGGGATGACTCCTTTAGACTGAACCCCAAAATCTGGAGGACAGTTTTTAAAAAGGAAACCCTGTTAATGAGCAAACTCATGCATTTTACTCAGGAGTAAGTACAACTGTTTTTAATGAGGCTGATTTCCTCAACAGTGCGTTGTGGTATGTCTTCATATAATCAAATCCCAATGAATTCAGTGGAACTTACTTCTGCGTAGGAATTTATTTGAGCACTTTTTCTTATTAGGTATTCATCAACTGTGGGCCATAAATTTCAATCTAGCAAGTAGATATGAATACAGTATGCATTTGCTGAATGCTGATATACATAATCACTATGCATCATGTTTATTAAAGCAAGGCTTCTATCTTGCATGCAAAATGATATTTATATTCTTCTGCTATAGTCACAAAAGATTAACAGACAACATAGATTGTGACTATGTGTGCTGTCCTTCAGTCAAGATCCCAATCCAGCCAGATAAAGCAAGACTAAGGTTTATATTTCCACCAAGACCCTATCCCAGTTCTATCTCCTCATGTCTATAGAACATCTATACCAACGTCAGCAACCAACTACAACAGAATGTTGCATTTTTAAATACAGATGGAGACCAACAATACATAAAAGGACATTTTTATAATCATAATATATAATTTAAGAGATCAAACCAAATTATAGAAGTTTAAAAAAGCAGGAGAAGCAGGAGAAGCTCACCTTCTATCAGGAAAATGCTATTCACTATTGGCAGTGGAAGATACTCTGCCCCTTGCTTTTCTTTCTCTACTATGTTGTGTTGTGTAACTTCCAGCACACCAGGCAGCCCAGCCAGAGTAGTGCCTTGGGCCCAGCATCATCAATCTTGACATTTGCAAGTGGGAGTGAGGAAGGCAGAGTTGTAAAAAACCAGTCCAGCGTATGATTATATTCTGTAAGAAAGATGGAAACTGAGAGAAAAATCTCCACTTCATCCTATGGCTGTATTATGCATCTTTGTTGTTGTTGTTAGTTGAGAAGTCATGTCCAACCCATTGCGACCCCATGGACAACATTCCTCCAGGCCTTCCTGTCCTCTACCATCTTCTGGAGTCAATTTAAGCTCACACCTACTGCTTCAGTGACTCCATCCAGCCACCTCATTCTCTGTCGTCCCCTTCTTCTCTTGCCCTCAACCTTTCCCAGCATTAGGCTCTTCTCCAGTGAGTCCTTCCTTCTCATTAGGTGGCCAAAGTATTTGAGTTTCAACTTCAAGATATGGCATTCTAAACAGCACTCAGGGTCGATCTCCTCTAGGACTGACCAGTTTGAATGCCTTGCAGTCTAAGGGACTTGCAGGAGTCTTCTCCAGCACCATAGTTCAAAGGCCTCAATTCTTTGGCACTCAGCCTTTCTTATGGTCCAACTTTCACAGCCATACATTGCAACTGGGAAGGCCATAGCTTTGACTATACGCACTTTTGTTGGCAGGGTGATGTCTTTGCTTTTTAGTGTGCTGTCTAGATTTGCCATGGCTTTCCTCCCCAGGAGCAAGTGTCTTCTAATTTCTTGGCTGCAGTCCCCATCTGCAGTGATCTTGGAGCCCAGGAAAATAAAATCTGTCACTACCTCCATTTCCTCCACATCTATTTGCCAGGAATTGAGGGGGCCAGATGCCATGATCTTGGTTTTCTTAATGTTAAGTTTCAAGCCAACTTTTACACTCTCCTTCTTCACCCACAACATGATGCTCTTTAGTTCCTCTTCACTTTCTGCCATTAGAGTGGTATCATCTGCATATTTTAGGTTGTTGATATTTCTCCTGGCAATCTTAATTCCAACTTTTGATTCATCTATCCCTGCCTTTCTCATTATGTGTTCTGCATATAAGTTAAATAGGCAGGGCGACAGTACACAGCCTTGCCGGACTCCTTTCCCAATTTTGAACCAATCAGTGGTTCTGTGTCCAGTTCTCACTGTTGCTTCTTGACCCACATATAGGTTTCTCCAGAGACCAATAAGATGATCTGGTACTTCCATTTCTTTAAGAACTTGCCACAGTTTGTTGTGATCCACACAATCAAAGGCTTTAGCATAGTCAATGAAGCAGAAGTAGAAGTTTTTTCTGTAACTCCCTAGCTTTTTCCATCATCCAGCATATGTTGGCAATTTGATCTCTAGTTCCTCTGCCTCTTCAAAATCCTGCCTGTACTTCTGGTAGTTCTCAATCCATATACTTCTGGAGTCTAGCTTATAGGATTTTAAGCATAACTTTGCTAGCATGTGAAATGAGTGCAATGGTGCAATAATTTGAACATTCTTTGGCACTGCCTTTCTTTGGAATTGGAATGTAAACTGATCTTTTCCACTCCTGTGGCCACTGTTGAGTTTTCCAAATTTGCTGGCAAATTGAATGTAGCACTTTTACTGCATTGTCTTTTAAGATTTTGAATAATTCAGCTGGAATACTGTCACCTCCACTAGTTTTGTTTTTGCTCAGCTTTCCTAAGACCCACTTCATTTCACATTCTAGGATGTCTGGCTTGGGGTCAGTGACCACCTCATTGTGGTTATCTGGGACATTAAGCTCGTTCTTGTATTCTTCTGTGTAATTTTGCCACCTCTTCTTAATCTCTTCTGCCTCTGTTAGGTCCCTGCCATTTTGGTCCTTTATCATGCCCATCTTTCCATGAAATGTTCCCTTCATATCTCCAATTTTCTTGAAGAGATCTCTGGTCCTCCCTATTATATTGTTTTCTTCTATTTCTTTGCATTCTTATCTCTTCTAGCTATTCTTTGGAATTCTACATTCAATTGGGTGTATCTTTCTCTTTCTCCCTTGCCTTTCGCTTCCTTTCTTTCTTCAGCTATTTGCAAAGCTTCCTCAGACAGTCATTTTGCTTTCTTGCATTTCTTTTTCTTTGGGATGGTTTTAGTTGCTACCTCTTGTACAACGTTGCGAACCTCCATCCATAATTCTTCAGGCACTCTGTCTATCAGATCTACAGTAATTCCTTAAATCTATCTGTCACCTCTACTGTGTATTCATCAGGGATATGATTTAGTTCATATCTGAGTGGCCTAGTGCTTTCCCCTACTTTCTTCAATTTAAGCCTAAATTTTGCAACAAGAAACTCATGATCTGAGCCACAGTCAGCTCCTCCATCTGTGGCTGCAGAGCACATAGTCACTCTGATTTCTGTGTTGGCCATCTGGGGATGTCCATGTGTAGATCCATCTCTTAAGCTCATTAAGCTCATTCTTGTACAGTTCTTCTGTGTAATTTTGCCACCTGTTCTTAATCTCTTCTGCCTCTTTTAGGTCCCTGCCATTTTGGTCCTTTATCATGCCCATCTTTGCATGAAATGTTCCCTTCATCTCTCCAATTTTCTTGAAGAGATCTCTGGTCCTCCCTACTCTATTGTTTTATTCTGTTTCTTTGCACTGTTCATTTAAGAAAGCATTCTTATCTCTTCTAGCTATTCTCTGGAATTCTACATTCAAAGAGCCAAGGCCAGATGTTATTAAGCACTCTCCAAAAATTGCTTCTTCTTTGGACAGCTTTGGAAAACTCTTGCCCAAGAATCATGTGACATGGAGGTGGACATCTGAGAGTCCATGAATCACAGTTGTGCTTTTAACAGACATCCCATCATTCATTCTTTCTCTGGTTGGAAAAACCCAACATGCCTTTCAGTACATTTGGTCTTAACTAGGAGAATAGCTAAGACATTCTCATGGTACATCAGCATTATTTGCAGGTGTATAATAAAATAATTCCAATAGAAGTTAATATTTGTGGCTCAGAGTTGAACTATGAAGTTTCTGGTGCTGGCAGATATTTCATTATCCAACTAGTAACATTACCAGTACCAGCATTTTGATGCTTCCTACTTGGGCAATGAAATAACTGCCAGCAAACAAGCAAGCTCATAAAGCACCAAGAACTCCACATGTTCTAATAGTTTTCTGAAAATAGTACAAAGAGAGTATTCTGAATTCCTTAAAATGAGATCTGTCTATGGGAAACATCTGAGAGTGCCAGGTAACAACTGCTATCAATTGCTGTCCTGGTCCCCTTTGCTGATTAAAGTTACACTGTGTTAGTCAGCAAGTATCTACAGTATGTACTCAGTGGTTCCTTGTATCTCAGAGGATCCCTTTGGTTTCAGAGGTCAAAGTAAGATCCCATGAATATGTGTTTATTTTGTTCCTGATCAACATGATTACTACCTTCTCAGATCTTCTGACATCCTTTCCATGTCTTTGAAGAACTGATGCCATCTTTGGGAGCTTTGCTTCTTTCCCTTCCCATTGCTTTCTCAGTTTCTGCTTCTATGCACTAGAAAATGGATTAGAAGTCAGTCCCTTAAATTCAGCAGTGTCCCAATTTTGTGTGAGTAAAGTTACAGGGCTAGTTGTTCAAAACAGATAAAAGTCCTTTCTATCTATCACCAAAATCGTATGCCTCTCAGCAGGTTACAATCTTAAAAACAAAAATGGAATCCAGGGAGAAGTTGACCTACATATTTTATGCCTAGATTTTATTAAGTATATGATTATTTTGCAAATAGATAGCTTCATGTACAAATCCAGAAAGCACACAAAGAATAGGTATGGCTGTAAACAATTAAATGGGCCATGTATTAAAAATGCATGTGAAAAGCAGAAAACCCATTTTTCCATTTAGAATGAGCAAATATAAATGTCACAGCATACTTGTGAGCCACTCCTCTATTCTTGCTTGTTAGTCATCTATATTAATACCTATGTTGTGTGAAATATTAGGTGCAAAAGGAGAATATATCACTTACTGTGAAACAGAGGAAAAATCAATTTGCATGGAACTGACCTCTTTTTTTCTTCCAAATCAGAAACTCACTTCTCATAACCAGTGTCATTTGTTTCTATTATTAGCAAGCTTAAAGCACATTTAGGTGAGCTGCAGCCCAGCTATTAGATGCAGATAAACATTCTATGTGGTGTCATACTTATTATGCAGAACTAATTAAAAAAATGAAGTGATGAATTACCATGGTACTGTAATCTTCCCCAAATAATATAACCTATTATTCCAGTACTGATTTCAAGTTGGAGATGGATGACTAGGTATTTTAAATGTGATTGCATTATGCTTATTGTGTTAAATATACACTAAGGACATAACTGAATTTTATTATTTTTTTCAAAGTACAAATATATTCTAAGCAATAAATGTTTTGGGGAAAAATGTCCTTTACAATGTACCAATAAGAATGAAAATCTGGAAAAAGACTGACATTGGTTGAGGATGCTTCTGGATCAGACTGAAAAGATATGCAGATTAATGTTGCTTTGAGCCATACCAGTTCTGCATTTGCTCATATATTCAACATTCTATCCAATTTTTCAGCAAATGTTTAATAAATATCTGTGGAAAATCTGTAGTTCCAGATTTTTAATATATCTTTCTGCAATACACAATTTTTTTACAGAGTAAAATATGTAGATAGGTCAGAAATTGAGACAGAGAGAGACAGAGCAGTTCATATGACACAACATTTTGGTATCTTTTTGTATGGATTGTTTTTACATGGATTGCTTGCATTCCTTTGGAGCAACTTTGCAGAGTGCAACATTCTGGGAATACTCTAACCACAGACAAATCAGAAGACCTTATTCTTTATCTGTAGATGCTTAACAGGCTTCTGCAAATGCTACCACTCTAAAGTATTTACATATTACTATAAGGCAATCACATATAGCACTTAACAACTGCAATCCCAAATGTTCTTCCAGCCAATGGTGTCAATCTGGCTAGGTGAACCATCATGCTGACAACAAGAAAGGAAAACTGATTGGATTAAAAACAATCAGAAAATACTGCCATTGAAGAAACAAGCAGTTTCATATTTCAAGTATTGGAATGTCATGATGTTATCTGCTGAATCTTTTATTCAGTGAATATCTCATCTGATGTGATTAAAATGTTACAGCTGCACCTTATTTTAAGATTCTTTTATTAACTTTTATCATAACTGCAAGGAGAGCCTTTGGGGAATATTAGTCTACATGCACAATTTACATGGCAAGATCATGGCATTTGCTTTCCCTTACTACCAGAATTATAGCTTGCACCTTGCCATATGGGGTGGACATGACTACCAGTCACTGGAAAGGTAGCCTAATCTTATGCAGCAAGCAGCAGAAGACATTGAGATTCAGCAACAATAAAGCTTTATTGCTTTTAATGTTTTTAAAAATACAAACATATATAATTCACTCATACCCACCAAGATATTTCCTGCTGAAAATTGAGCTCAGCCTGAGTTCAGAGAAGACAACTGTGTGAGGGTCCAGATGTTTCTTCCAAAATAGACATGTAGATGTTTTCTTTGCTAGCAGTGTCTATTGCATATTCCTCTCCACATCTTTTGTTGAGCCACTAGGTTAGTGTTATTTATTGGGTCAAATATGACTTGCTACATGGAAGTCAGTTGTTAGCTTATTTATAGCTGAGGTTAGTGTTATTTATTGGGTCAAATATGACTTGCTACATGGAAGTCAGTTGTTAGCTTATTTATAGCTGGTTGCTATCCTCTGATCTTAGTTTCTGGCAGTTCCCACATCATCAGACAGAGGCAATATGGCTCCCACTAATGTTATTTAAACAAAACTTAAAACCTGATTCTTACCCAAGCTTTAGGCTAAAGTGAGCGGTGTACTCCCTGTGGGACGATGTAGTTGTTACAGTTTTCCAGACATCTGTTTTCTGGGGGTGGTGATATTGTTTTGTATTTCATTATTTAAAATTATGTCATATTGTATGCTACCCAGAATCATAACTGAGTTAGATGGCTAAATAAATAAGATGTAAATAAATACCTTTCCAGTTCCATGCATGATTTTAGCAGGTACTCAGCTGCAGAGTACATTCTTCTATTTCTGGGCAGTTGCTAAAGTTGTTTTCTTATATCCCATCTGCCTATTAGTTTAACTATCAGTGGTGACTGGTTGCTTGCTATCACTCAACATTTAGAAAAAGGTCAAATTAAGTTGTTTTCTATAAACGTATAGCACCTACTGAATATATTCTCAATGGCTTCAAGCAAAATGCAACTATAATAACAATCCTGTTTACATTTAGGGATAAGTTCATCATCTGCCCTTCCTGCCATTTCTCTTTGAACCACAATCTCAATTATTTTTGATCATTACCACAGCTTGTTTAAAGTCCATTCTGTATTGGGGAATCACTGAGAGTTGAAAAGGTTTTGGATCTGAGGAACTGGATTAGAGTTTATCAACCTCAGCCATTTTAAGTTGCATGGACTTAATCTCCATGGCTTGCTAGAAAATTCTGGTAGATGAAGTCTACACATCTTGTGGCTGAATTGAAAAGCAATGATCTACAGTAGACCCATGAATGTTTCAGACTTTTCTATTTCTCCCACCATTAAGCTATTTGTACCTAGAACATTTTATGTGGTTCACCTGGTTGGGAATAAACCCCATTGGACAGAACTGATTTGACTTCACAGTAAAATAATCTGAACTGATTATTTGAGCATCCAGAGTTACTGGAAAACAGCTTAACAAAGCAAAGCACGTAGGAGGTTGGAGGCGAGCAAAGATTTGTCACTATTCCTTGAAATCATTAAGATACTTGATCACAGGCATTAACAAAGGAAAGATGAGTATGCCTCCTGCTTGGCCATCTGGATAGGGATGAAAAAGTAGTAAATCAAAAAAGTGAAAATTCTAGGAGATGAGGGTCATCAATTTTCAGAGTGCTAATAACAGAAATAAATTTAGATGCCAGAATGAAATCTTGCTTGCAAACTATACCACTCTTTCTCTCCAAACTGTTAGTGCATTCAAGAAAATGCTTTTAAACCTGAATTCAAAAGCTCTGAAATCTAATACCAGTATAGCTATTTATGCCCTATTAATGAATTAGCAGAGCTTTATTTTTTATTCTGCAGACTAAAATAATGCCTAGGCTTCAGAAACTATTATAGGTCTAAAATAAGGATGGAACAAAGCTAAATCTTACATATATTTACGTAGAAGAAAATCCTACTGATTTTAATGATAGTTATTCCATTGTAATTTTGCTCTTCAACTACTCATTTATTGATAAAAATAGAGGAGTAAGACTTCTAAACATATACTGTACATAAAGTTAATGAGGCTTAATCAATGAGTTTAATCCAGTCTTTCTCAATTTGGTGCCTTAGAGGTACTACAAATTCAATGCCACAGCCTGGCAAAAGGCTCATCAGGAATTATCAGAATTTTATTTTAACACATCTGAAAGCTAACAACTGTTGGGATACTGATGCAATCAAGAACTGATCCACTGTTAATAGTTCTTATTGCCTACTAATATCTACTTGTGTGACATAGCAGTCCAGACCATCGGACGGTCGTGGGGGGGGGAGTAGGGGTTTGAGGGAGGACTCAGCTCCGAGTGAGGAGGGTCTTCCCATCTTGACGGTGATTGGGAGGGGCAGAGAGTGTGGAAGCAGAGGGCTTTATTGCAACTGGGGAACGGGACACCACTGTCTTCAAGCGGTTGCCTGTTCCCGCCCTCAATGCTCTTCTTGCTCCCCCGGGGAAATAGGATTGCAGGACCCTGTGCTCAGGTTGGTTTATTTTAATGCCAGGTCAGTGGTGAACAAGGCTCTCCTCATACATGATCTTATTGAGGAGGAGAATGCGGACCTGGCTTGCATCATGGAGACCTGGTTGGGCCAAGAGGGGGGTGTCGCGCTCTCAGAACTATGCCCACCGGGCTTCCGGGTACTTCACCAGCCGCAGGCCCAGGGCAGGGGTGGGGTGGCAGCAGTTATTATTATTTTATTTATTTATTTATTATTAAATTTATATACCGCCCTTCTCCCGAAGGACTCAGGGCGGTGAACAGGGCATATATAAATAAAAAATACACAAATTAAAAAAGAATTAAACAATTGCCCAGATAAAAACAGTAGCAGTATAAAAAACCCATTAAAAACCCTGACGTCCCCCATCAGGCCAGGCCAGCTTGTTCAAATAAATGGGTCTTCAGACCGTGCCGTCCGGAGCTCAACCGGCAGTTGGTTCCATAAAGCCGGAGCACCCACAGAGAAGGCCCTCCCCCTGGGGGCCACCAGCCGACATTCTCTGACCGGAGGCACCCTGAGGAGGCCCTCTCTGTGGGAAAGCACAGGGCGGAGGGAAGTTGACGCCAGCAGCAGGTGGTCCCCGAGGTACTATTAGGGAGAGTCTTTGTCCATGAGTGGCCACTGTCCCTCAGATAGGCGGGTGTGAGTCTCTCCTCTTGAAGTGGGGTCCTGGAGTTCAGTTGGGCCTATTGATTACATACCTGTCTCCCAGCTGCATGTCATTGGTCCTGCCCAAGCTTCTTGACGTCTTGTCCGGGTTGGCGATTGAGTTCCCCAAGCTTATAGTTCTGGGGTATTTCAATCTGCCTTCCGTGGGGTTGGGAGTGGGGGGGCACTGTTTTACAGTGGTTCTCCTCCTACCTCTCGGGCCGTTCGCAGTTCGTATTGGCAGGGGAGCAGAGATCTACCCTGAGGCCCCTTCCTTGTGGGGTACCTCAAGGGTCAGTTCTCTCCCCCCCTCCTGTTTAACATCTATATAAAGCCGCTGGGTGAGATCATCCGTGGCTTTGGGGTGAGGTATCACCAATATGCAGATGATACCCAGTTGTTCATCTCCACCCAGAGCCAACCCAGTGATGCCCTTGACGTGATGTCCTGGTGCCTGGAGGCGGTGCGGGTCTGGATGGGAAGGAACAGACTCAGGCTGAACCCCTCCAAGACTGAGTGGCTGTGGATACCGGCATCTCGTATTGTCAAACATGTTCCATCTCCTTTGATGGGGGGGACGTATTGCCCCCCTCAGAAAGGGCCCGCAACTTGGGTGTCCTCCTGGATTCATGGCTTAACCTGGAAGACCATCTAACTGCTGTGACCAGGGGGGCCTTTGCACAGGTTCGCCTGGTGCGCCAGTTGCACCCCTTTTTGGACCGAGATGCCCTATGCATGGTCACCCATGCCCTTGTCACTTCTTGCCTAGATTACTGTAATGCTCTCTACATGGGGCTGCCCTTGAAGTGCACCCGGAGGCTTCAGCTGGAGCAAAATGTGGCCGCACGGGTGCTTATGGGAGGATCTTGATACTCCCGTGTTACACCACTCCTGCACGGCTGCATTGGCTTCCGGTTGCCCTCCAGGTGCGATTCAAGGTGCTGGTAATTACCTTTAAAGCCCTACATGGCTTAGGCCCGGGGTACTTGTGAGACCACCTGCTGCCATTGTCAACCTCCCTTTACCCGGTTCGCTCCCACAGAGCTGGCCTCCTCAGGGTTCCGTTGGCTAAGCAATGCCGGCTGGCAACCCCCAGGGGAGAGCCTTCTCTGCGGGGACACCAACCCTCTGGAATGAACTGCCTCCGGAGCTATGGACAGCCCCTGACCTTCAGTCCTTCCGCCATGACCTGAAGACTTGGATGTTCCAACAAGTGGGCCTGGACTGACTATGGTTTTAAATTTGATTTTATTCAGTTAAATTGTCATTTATTTATTATATCCATTGTTTAATTCTTTTTTAAATTTTGTACTTATGTTTTTTTTATTTTTTTATTGTTGTGAGCTGCCCTGAGTCCTTGGGGAGAAGGGCAGCATATAAATTTAATAAATCTAAATCTATATTGGGTTCATAGGCAATACCTCTCACATTTCTGAATTAAATTCAAGGGGACAGAAGGCACTAGGGTGAGTCATCTTCTTACCTGATCAACCACCTCCAATGAAGAGCAGTCCCTCTTGCTGTTCTTGAGAAGGAAATAATTTTGCAAGATGTGCCCAATAGCTAGTATTGTATAAACACATATCAGCTAGATTGACAGTCATCCCAGTAGCATCAGCACACTCTGCTCATCACATAGCAGCCATATGTTTAATATATGGGCATTCTGCATCATGTTGACTTTGATATCCCATGTCTCCCACTAGCTGACAAGAAAGTAAGGAAAACAGCAGAACAGTCCCCTTCTCTTGTATCCTGGTTGCCTTTTCTGCTAGTTCATTCTGTTTGTTCAAATTAATATTCAGGCCAGTATAAATTCATGACTCAAAGAGCCCATTTGAGAAAAGGCATGCTATATAATCCCAGGGGACCTTACCAACTCAGGTAGAGTAATGGGATCTGTTTATTCCTTGAAGCATCCTTGCATCAGGTTACATATTCCAGGTCAAAGAAAAAATTGTGGTCCTTTCTGAATATCTTTTATTTGCTCATTAACTGACTATACTATTCAGTATTTCCCAACCATAAGCTGTTTGTGCGTTATTTATTGATGGTATTTTAATATGTCCAACAATGAATTAATTTTTAGGCTGATGGCAAGAGTAATAATGAATCATTCAAAGAACACTTAAAAGAAAGCAGTAAAAGCAACAGAATATATTACCAGTATAGAGGAAAATAGCAAAGTAAAATATTACAAAAAGCTATTTTCATTTGTATGTACTTGACCAGTAGCCCCAAGCTTTGTGGGTTTTGTTTTTGTTTTTTGCAATTCTAAGTCTCTTAGTTTCAGTGAACATTTAATAAAGAAAAACTGACCCCAGAATGTTATTGCAAAAATGAATTTGTCCTCAAACATTTGCATTCACCTGTAGAACAAGCACAAGGCACAAATGCTGCCATGTCTTCAAGTCCTAACAATTCATACAGTAAAACACTGTTGAAATTATTAATAAAGCAAATACAACAGTTCTAAAGAAAAAGAATCATTTATGTATTCTCACACATGATAAAACTCCTGCAATTTCTGGGCTAACTTTATATTTCCACTGAATATTTCATGACAAAAGTACTTCTTTAATGAAGTAAGAGACAACAATAGTAATGAGCCTAACAAAGAGCTGAACAGTATAGTTAGTATAGCTTCCATACTAACTGTTAAGTTTTTGGTTCGGTTAGGCATTGATGAGGCAGTGTTGAAATAGGAAGCATTCTTATGCAGAATCAGTTAAATATCTGATAAAACCAGAGAATATGGAACATTAAAATTGAAATAGCAATGAATGAGTGAATGAATGAATGAATTAGCATTTTACATGACTTAGATATACAAGTAGAAGGATGAAAAAGAAATAAATTGAAATAAATGAAATGAAATAAATTCCTAAATAAATTGTAATAACTCCCCAGTATCCAAAAGAATCTAGCAACTTCCAAACATGATGTTTGGTTTTCAGTGCATAGATTGTGTTTGTTGGTTATGGTTAGTATAATTATTATTAATTAATTGTAAATAATACTCATGGTTTTGATTTATTTTTATTATTTACTTGTACTTAATAGGGATTGAGAAAGAGTACTGAAATCTGGAGAGGTCCAAGGATTGGCCATATGTTTTCCACTTGAAATGGAAACTTTGGAAATTGGATAGAAATTTTCTGAGAAAAATCTCTGAAATGTTTCTTTCCCATTTTTCTCGGGGAAAAAAGAAAACTATAGGTTTATTTTTCAGAATATTAATGACTTCTTCTCTTCTTGTGGCTGTTCTTTCTCATTTTTAAGGCAATGACAAAGCATTTAACCAGTTGTTCTCAAAGTTTTGGTACCATAATTAACACCCCATGAATAAAAATAGTGATTTCACGGGATTAGTGTTGCACAAGAAACAAATACTTCAATAGTAAACTCTCAAGTGTTTGTCATTTCTCTCTTTCTCTCTCTCTCTGTCAATCCATCCATCCATCCATCTATCCATCCATCCATCCATCCATCCATCCATCCATCCATCCATCCATCCATCCGTCTTATATTTACTTACATAGGTTTATTTTTATCAGCATTGGTGATAGGTTGCAATCTCCTACCTACCCACTCCCTCAAAATCTATTTCTATTTTAAAAGGCTACAAATTGAAAGTAAAGGATAAAAATACTCAATTTTACTAAAACACATTAAAAACAATACATTGGATGCCTTTCCAGAACTTACAAATGAGCAGCAAACCATTTGCCAATTGCTGACCTGCTCTGATTGATTCATAGTTTGATGGATGGTTAGACCCATAGGTTTAGACATCTCTCAGAACTTATTCCAGATTACTTCCTGTTTTGCCTGGTCAAGCCTGTAAATTTTATCAGGCAAAACAAGAACAACTATTAATAGCATTCTCACCTTGTCCCAATAAACTTGATCACTTTGTTGGACTGTTTTATCTTGCTGGAGAAATGTAGTGAAATAACTTGACTAAAACATTATTTATTTATTTATTTATTTATTTATTTATTTATTTATTTATTTATTTATTTATTTATTTATTTATTGAATTTATATACCGCCCTATTCCCGAAGGACTCAGGGCGGTTCACAGGGCAAGTTAAGAACAATACAAAAAGAGAGAATAAAATACAATTAAATTAATATAAGCCCACAAAATTAAGATAATATTAAAATTGAAATTTAAAATTAATTTAATTTAGTTTAATTTAATTTAATTTAATTTAATTTAATGTAATTTAAAATCCCTCAGTCCAGGCCAGACAGTTTAAACAACCAGGTTTTTAAGTCCCGGCGAAACGAGCGAAGGTCGGGGGCAGTCCGAAGTTCCATCGGCAGTTCGTTCCAAAGGGCGGGCGCACCCACAGAGAACGCCCTCCCCCTGGGAATCACCTGCCGGCAGTCTCTAACTGGCAGAACCCTGAGGAGGCCCTCCCTGTGGGCGCGCACAGGACGATGGGAAGCTGATGCTGGCAGCAGGTGCTCCCTAAGGTAATCCGGACCCATGCCATTTAGGGCTTTATAGGTCATCACCAGCACCTTGAATCTCACCCGGAGGGCAACTGGAAGCCAATGCAGCTTGTGGAGAAGAGGTGTTACATGAGAGTATCGGGAAACTCCCATTACTGCTCACGCAGCTGCATTCTGCACCAGCTGAAGCCTCCGAGTGGTCCTTAAGGCAGCCCCATGTAGAGAGCAAACAGCATTTTATTAGAACATTCACTGTAAAACAATTCATAGTCACTGTACTTCTCTGGCCTATTCCCTTGCAAACATTGGATATAATATACTGTCTCTAATGAACACTGCTTCAATGTCTTTATGTGTTGCTAAAACTTTGACTTAACTTTCATGTGGGAAAGTTCAGTCTTCTAGAGACAAAAGAACAGTTAGAAAACAACAGAAAGATCAAAATCAAAGATAGTGGTCAATGGTATTGGCAGTAAGGAAAGAGGATTCAAAACCCAAAATGGGCTTGAGATGCAAGTGCTAATGCTTGTTAATGATGTCACACATACGTACAAAAGGGGAGAACTTGCATTGTAATACTGTGTCTTGACAGAAGAGAAGATTTGTAGCTCAGGGTTGGGAACTGTAGGGTCCTTCGTGCTCTCTGAACTAGGTTGTTTTCTTGCAGACGTTTCATTACCAAACTAGGTAACATCACCCGTGCTAGTAAAGAGTGGGAGCTGCTCTCATTTTATATGCTAGTGAATTGCCCTGTCAATGTTGGTGAGAGTGATCTTAATGGTTCCTTGATTAAGTCCTAGTGGACAATCACTTAAATATGAGCCAGCAGTGTGCTGCAGTTGCCAAAAAAGCCAACACAGTGCAAGGCTGCATTAACAGAGGGATAGAATCAAGATCATGTGAAGTATTAATACCACTTTACAATGCCTTGATAAGGCCACACTTGGAATACTGCATGCAATTTTGGTCACCACGATGTAAAAAAGATGTCAAGACTCTAGAAAGAGTACAGAGAAGAGCAACAAAGATGATTGGGGGACTGGAGGCTAAAACATATAGGGAACGGTTGCTGGAATTGGGTATGTGTAGTTTAATGAAGAGAAGGGTGAGGGGTGACATGATAGCAGTGTTCCAATATCTCAGGGGCTGCCACAAAGAAGAGGGAGCCAAGCTATTCTCCAAAGCACCTGAAAACAGGACAAGAAGCAATGGATGGAAACTAGTAAAGGAGAGAAGCAACCTAGAACTAAGGAGAAACTTCCTGACAGTTAGAACAACTAACCAGTGGAAAAACCTGCCTCCAGAAGTGGTGAATGCTCCAACACTGGAAGTTTTTAAGAAGAGACTGGACAGCCATTTCTCTGAAATGGTATAGGGTTTCCTGCCTTAGCAGGGGGTTGGACTAGATGACCTCCAAGGTCCCTTCCAACTTCTTCTTCTTCTTCTTCTTCTTCTTCTTCTTCTTCTTCTTCTTCTTCTTCTTCTTCTTCTTCTTCTTCTTCTTCTTATTATTATTATTATTATTATTATTATTATTATTATTATTATTATTATTATTATTATTATTATTATTATTACTGTGAGCTTGTTTGTCTCAGTTGGTGGTTCCTTGATTGGGTTGTGGTTTACTTCTTGATTGTTGGTTAATGTTAATCTTGGTGTTAATCTCTGCTCAACTGGTGTTGATTAATAGTAAGAATGAACTTTGGGCTTTTTAATTGTCTCTTTAGAATGTAGATGTTGTTCAACTCTATGTGCCTTTGGATGCGTGATTCATCATCCAGGCTTCCAGAATTATGTTGTGTTTTTGGACTTGGTTTGGTCTAGGATGCTTACAGTTTCCTAGTTGAGACTATGGTTATGTGTTGTGAAATTAAGAAACTTTCATCATGTTTTCTGACTGCTAATTGGTGCTCATAGATGCACTCTTCTAGTCTTCTGCTTTTCTGTCCTACATAGTGGCTGCTACACTGTATATTGTAGATGACTCCTGTTTTTCCCTCTGAGTCTGCTGAGTCTTTTTGTTTACTTAGGATGTTTTGAAGAGGGTTTTTTTGTATGTTATGGTGATACCATATGGCTGTAATAGTCTGTGGTTGGTTCCTAAGATTTTTTTGATACATGGCAGTGTTATCCTTTTCACAGCTTGTGTTAGATATCCTGCATTGGGTTGAATGGTCAGGCACTTTTCGATCAAGTGACATGGGTATCCATTTTGTTGGAAGATGTATAGATGATCTGTTTCCTTTTCCTGATGTTCTGAATTCCTGCAGCATGTTTGTGCTGGTTTAAATAGTATTCTTACACAGCTTCTCTTGTAGGTTGTTATTTTGCTGGTGAAGCATTTGGTTGGTGTGGGTAGTTTAATGATAGATTTGTGTTTCTAACGACATCACTGCCTCTACTGATTAAAATATCTAGAAAAGGTAGCATGTTGTTGTTTTTGTCTTTTCCTGTGAATTTTATTCCTTTGATATTGTTGATAGTTTTGTATGTTTTCTATAGTTGCTCCTTTTTTATTATGACAAAAGTGGCATCTATGTAACAGATCCATACTTTAGGTTGTCTGCATGGGAGTGCTATAGATTCTAGCTGTTGCATTATAGAACACCTCTTCTACAAGTTCTGAAAGTGGTGGGCCCATGGTGTTCCTTTGATTTGTTGAGATATGTTTTTGTCAATCTGAAAGTATATGGTTAGGCAAAGGTTGATGGGGTCCATGATTGTAGTATTTCAATCTTGGTGTATTTGGTTAGGTCAGATATGCTGGGTGTTGTTGTCATGGATTCTTTGGCTAATTATTACTCTATGGATGTAAAGACTGCTGTGACATCAAATGAGACTGTGATTTCATTTTCATCTATTGTTGGGTCTTTGATTTTTTGCAGGCACTGTAGTGGGGAGTTGATGGATTATTTCCTAACAGCAGACAAAGGCTGAACCAAAGTTATCATGAACAGATCATAATATATACAAAGAATTACTAGATGGCAAAGAAACTTACATGCTAGTGAACATCAGTCCAATACAGAAACTAGACAATCAGATCAAGAGAACTGTCAGTGACCGTACTGAGAAATGTAATATCACTAAAGAAGAATTGTGGTGGATGAACAGCAGTGGACCCATCCTTATGCATCTATGGATGTCCCAAAACACACAAGCCAAACATATCTCTTCATCCAATAGTATCATTACCAGGGACCCCAACCTACAACATTGCTAAAGAAGTGACAAAAAATTTCGATACCTCATAGAGGGAAGCAGATAAATCCTTAAAAATATAGAAGATAGGCAATGTTTAACCTGCTAAAATATAGTAGGCAGACTGCCTTAATATTATCTTAAACAGTTACTTTGTGATGTACTACTGTGGAAAACACTATCCAAAACAGACCAAAAAATGAACAAGATTTAGGAGGGAAATCCTCTCGAAGTGTGATTTGATGCTCATGCTGATCTCACCTGGGAAGACACTATCAATTTATGGCTTCTCTTCCTCTAAGTTGCACTGCTGAAAATAGCAGATTTTTTTTCCTGGAACATATTATGATGAGCAGTTTGGAGTACTGGTAAGGTCACCAGACTGGGAGACCATGAATTCTAGTCCCACCTTAGGCACAAAGTCAGATTGGTGACTTTCAGCCAGTTACTCTATCTCAGCCCTGGGAAGCGGGAAATAACAAACAGTTCTGAAATTTTGCCAAGAAAACTAAATTAATTTAAGGGATAGATGCTGATTTTTAACATCCCAGGACCATTCAGTTAAAATCACCAATTCTCCACCAATTGCTTTTTAAGATCTGCATGAAAACCACTTGGAAGATGCCCCTGTTGCTTCACTAGATTGTGAGATGACGGCTTCTGTTTTTGTGTTCCCAGGCTGCCTAAGATACTTTTGTGAAAGCTGCTTTTCCCATTTTCTTAGATTTAAACTCTGTAGAGATGCTTCTATTTCACCAAACTTTTAATTGTAACAAGGTTTTAGTGCCTATTTTAGCATTAGTTTATAAAGGGCTTTTAATTATTTTGCTACAAGCCATGTTGAATTTTTGCCAGGGTATAAATGTCACATATAAGTCATGCATAGACATCCTACAGTAAAAGGCTAAACATCGTGACATCCAGATTATTTTGGCAGATGAAGTTTTTCATGCTTATGTTGGTTGAAGTCATAGTTTAGCTTTGTCTTGAAGTTTTCTAACATGCTGTCCTCTGTCATTCTATATTCCTTCCCCTAGATTGTATGTGCATTTAAAGCAGTAACACCTCAACATCTTAGAAATAGCTCTGACATTTTATGTCTTGGCACAAAGTTTAATTTTATTTAGTGATGTAGCAGTCATCCTTCATTAACCAGTAAAAAAAAAGGGGAGAAACTCTCTTTCTTTGAGTTTCTTGGTGAAAAGGCAAGATATAAATAGAATAAAAATGAAATAAAAATGCAAATTTTAATGCTACTTGGCAAGATAAAAATCTCAAACTTTCTCCAACTTCCTCATCAAAACTTCTCATGTGTAGTCAGAAGAAAGTTGATTGAAAAAAATCTATTACTTATTCTAATTATTGAAAAGTATCTCACTAGAATAGAAATCAGAGCACACCTTTTTGCTTATTTCCCTAGAAACTATGTTCCATGAGACTTGCTTCCTATTATGTGATTAGCAAATAATTAAAATTAGTCCAGGACCAACATTGCTTTATCACTAAGGGTAGCTCACCATTACTCTTAATGCTTCAGTTTGGATGTTTAAATGAGCAGAGGTTTAACATGATAATCTAAACAATTCTTTCTAATTCTTTGGTTCAGGTGCAGAACCAAAATAAAGCAAGTTTTATCATTCCTGTTATTTCAGCTATTAAAGTTCCCTCATATATTTCCTTCAATTGCATTTTGCTGAATTTCCATACTTGACTGGATCATGGCATAGCTAAATCCAGATAGCAGCTGTATAACCTGCATGTTACCTCATGAACAGAAGAGAACACCCACTCCTTTCTGTCCACACCTTGTGCTCTCCCTCTCCATCCTGCTTAGCTATATTTTAATTGATAAAAGTGTAAAATTTTAATATACAAATCCTCATGATAATGCTTTTCAATGAAGAAAAAGAAAGAAAAGCAAGCATAAAATAATATAATATTTAATTCTGATTTCCCCCTTCTTTGTACTCCAAATAATGTGCAGTATATGTTGGCATAAACTTTAGAAACCACATTCTGTGTGTGTTTACCTTGCTGCAAAATATGTAATATATATGGAAGCCATTCTGATCTGGGCTGTTTTCACTTGCGGGGTGGTGGTGGTGGTGGTGGAGACCATAATAGTTTTATCAGAGCCTTCAGTACAATATGGAATTGGATTGAGTGCTTGCAAGGTATTTTTTATTTGATACTGCATCTTATTTGACAGCAGGTGAAATGCCTTTCCACTGAATTCTTGCTAGTTCCTCAGATTAAAGGGAAAAAATGTGCTGTTGCATTATTTGGAATTGTTACTACAAATGATATTTATTTGCTTCTTGCCGAGCTCTACTTTCACATTCCTTAACATTTTATTTCAAATGGAATATCTTATAAAAAGATGGGAAGAAAATCCATCTGGTAGAAGTTAATTCAAAACAAGATTGCCAAAGCAGATGGGTTTTTAAAAATAATGCTTGTCAGTAGCCCATAAAAAAGGAAGTCCCAGAAGGGTACATATGGAATAGGTAGGATGTTTATGTTCCTTCCTCATTCTCATTTCCTTGCTGAGTTTATTTTTACTGGACCCATCTCAGGTGTATGCCATTAAATCCACAAAAAGTAGTTCTTACTAGCTCTAAAGCAAAATTATTATGCCCCTTCTCTAACGCTGGTCCTTTCCAGTAGAACAACATATTGTAGTTTGCAAGATCTAGATGGCCTTGATTCCATCAGCTTTTGGCACTAATGGCAATAATGGCACTGGCTGTTCCCTTGGATTTGGGGCCAGAATGCTAAACGAGCCCAACTTTAATGGATTTGTTGAAAGATAAAGCCTCCTGTACAATGTGTTTTATAGATTTTTGATATTTATATAGGGCAGTATATAAGTCAAAAAATAAAATTAAATAAATAAATAAATAATTCCAATGTTTGCTACCCAGAATAGGCCATATTAAACAAACGAATCTTCTTCTTCTTCTTCTTCTTCTTCTTCTTCTTCTTCTTCTTCTTCTTCTTCTTCTTCTTCTTCTTCTTCTTCTTCTTCTTCTTCTTCTTCTTCTTCTCCTCCTCCTCCTCCTCCTCCTCCTCCTCCTCCTTCTCCTTCTTCTCCTCCTCCTCCTCCTCCTCCTCCTCCTCTTCCTCTTCCTCTTCCTCTTCCTCTTCCTCCTCCTCCATCATCATCTCTTTTTAGGTAATGTGCGAGAGGAGCTAGTTAAATTTCATTTTAAAATTAGGCTCTATGTCTCTTCAAAAATGACTTGTATTCAGTCACATTTCAAGATATTATAGGCTAACCTCTGATCTGCATTACAGCCAAAACAAAGTGCACCATTTAAAAAAGCTATGCTACCATACATTGTTTTAGGTTAATTGAGAGAAAGAACATAGAATTATTCAGGTATAATGGGAACAGTCTTCCAAACTAGGAATGTACAGCTCAATATCTGGGTTAGAGTTTCAAAGTAGTATTTGCAGGCAACCTATCCAGTCATAGTTTAGTGTCTCTGGAAGTCAATCCTTCTGTCTCAGAAAGCTTTGTTGTCTCTTTTCTGTTTTGCAGCCGGAAAACCCTCAAACAGATTTGTGTAAGGCTTTCCATCCAAATGACCCTTTCCTTTCTGTAATATTTGTTAATGTGTGGCACCAAAAGGCTCACTCATTTTTAGTCTGCTAGACCGGAAGTAGCAACAAATTAAATCTTGTTTGCAAGAGACTGGTAGAGACATTAGATGCCTCATTTGAAGGTCAGGAATAACTCCCATTCTAATTTCTTGGCTGGCAGAAGCTGTTGATTATAAGACTCCCTGCCACAATAATTTATTTAATGTCTTATATGAAATAGTCCAAGCTGAAATTACAAAATCCATAGAACTAAGATGATGTTATTTCTTTTATTCAGTTGCATTCAAAAGATATTTTGCCCCCTAACTAGAAGTAATAATTATAAAATAATAGAAGCACTCTATGTAATATAATTTACTAGAAGTAAATTATATTACATAGAGTGCTTCCTGAAATGTTCAGTAACATACTGTCTCTTTCTACAGTAGCACTTACCACCACCTCTAGGCTGCCACGTGAAGGCCAACTTGTATACTGATGCCAAAGTTTTACCTTCCATGATGGCATAAGGATTGTTCCTTAATGAAGAACTTGATTGATGGCTGTGTTCTTGAGGAGCTTGAAAGAAGAATAGGTACATACTGAAAAACTGAGTCTTTCTCTTGCTTGTTGAGTTTGCTTTTCTGTTTGACAGATGTGAAATCACCTCTTCTTACTCCAAATAATAGAGACAGATGAGTTGTTTGGTTTGCAAATTGACAGCAGACTACCTGATCTCTTAATAGTACAGTTGTCCAAACAGGTATGAAGAAGAATCCTCTTTTTTACTACTAGCTCTACAAATAGCTTCTTCAAACTTTGCTTTCTACAAACAGTTTGATTACAAACCTCATTATTCCTAGAATTAATCATGCAAAACCTGACTTGATGCAAACTATAATCACAAACCTGATTACGGTGTCCCCTTCCTACCCCACATATAACATTTTGTAGTCATTTTACATCTATTGAATTCATATCAACTTTTTTCATCTGCTGCTAAACTGGAAGGGAAGCATCATATTTACCATTTTATTGTATTTACAAGACTACCTCTGACACATTATTTGATAGATTAAATGAATTTATAGTGCTTGCCATTATTAGACTTTATTGTCATGGTTACTTTTAACACAATAGTTACTCCTGCTTAAAAAGATCAATATTTCCCCTGCGTGTGGTCCCTAGTGAGGAAAGATGTATCACAATTCCATGAGATTTTTTTCCTGTATAGATATCAGTGTTTTTCAGCCTCAGCAACTTTAAGACCTGTGGATTTCAGTTCCCAGAATTTCCTAAGCAGAGTGCTGGCTGGAGAATTCTAGGAGTTGAAGTCTACACTTCTTAAAATTGCTGAGGTTCAGAAACTTTGTTATAGATATATCAGTATACAGGTAATCCTCGACTTACGATTACAACTGAGTCCAACATTTACATTGCTAAGTCAAACAATTGTTAAGTGAATTTTGCCCCATTTTACAATCATTCTTGCCACAGTTGTTAAGTGAATCTCTGCAGTTAATAAGTTAGTAACAAGGTTGTTAAATGAATCTGGCTTCCCCATTGACTTTGCTTGTCAGAAGATCACAAAAGATGATCATGTGATCCCAGGACACTGCAAACGTCATAAATGAATGCCAGTTGTCAAGCATCTGAATTTTGATCATGTGACCATGGGAATGCTGCAATGGTCATAAGTGTGAAAAATGGTCATAAGTCTTTTTTCCCAGTATCGTTGTAACTTCAAACATCATTAAACAAATGATTGTTAAGTTGATGACCATCTATGTATGCCCATAGTTGCAAATCCCAACTTTGCCTTATTGGAAAGGAAAAAAACAACAACTGTTTTTTGACAGTCAACTTAAGTGTAGCAATGAAATCTAAATTGAAATAACTACCTTCTCAGTAAAAAGGGCATTAAGCTTTGATAGCAAATTACCAGCAACTGATATTTCATGTCTTTCAGGAGTGAAGGGCTGCTCTTGAGGAAAGAGCCATGAGAAAAGAAACAAGGCTTGAAATCCACCTGTTGTTTTCTTTGGCTTATCCTGCACTAAATCTGTAAGAAAAGTGCCATCCATGGCCATGTTATTGTGGAAAGATAGGGCTCATCGATGGAAGGTGGAAATGTTTTACAGCTTCTTTTTTGAGATCTGGGCACTATGGGCACTTGTTTTTGTTGTTGCCACTTTTGAGTCAGTGTTGATTCCTGCTAGACATGTTGTATTTCTGCAGCTTTCTTTGAAAGATTTTTTACAAGTCTCTAACCGTTGCCTACTTTCAAAGGCTGAGAGAGAGAGGGATTGGCCCAGCGTCACCCAGCTGGCTTTCTGCCCAAGGCGGAACTAGAACTTACAGACTCCCAGTTTCTAGGCTGGTACCTCAGCCACTACAGCAAGCTGGCTTTCTGTGGAGACTTACCTTTTTTCTGGGATAGGATAGAAAGTGAAAAATGACTCACTGTTCTGAGTAGCCAGTATACCTGGCAGAGGATGAACGCTCTTTGAACATGTGACAGTCTTGAAATCAAGGTTTGGTTTCTTAAGGTAGATGAGCCTTCTTTGTATGAATATTATATTATCCCTTACTTGATGGTTCAGAAGCTTTAGAAATACTCTTGCATATCATGTTAAATGTGTGTTGTGAGGGTATTAGTTCATAGGGCCTCTTGATGTATAGAATGCATCTGAATTCTCTTGCTTTGCTTAGAAAGTGGAGAGACTATTTTTTCCCAGTGTATGGTTATTTTGGGAAAGTGGGAAGGTGAAGTGCAAAGGCTCCTGCATTATGGGACCGATTTATAAACTGAAACACAAAGAGCCCAATTTACTAAAGAGCTATTTAATTTGTCCTTTTGACCAACTGAAGGTGTGCCTTTTCTTTGAAGCTGAGAGCAACAAGATAATAGTGGGAAGGCAACATTCTAAAGCCGGTAACATGAAAAGGGAAACAGTTCAAAGCCACAATGAATGGTACATTAGAAAGAATACCAATGACTCAGAAGAATGAGTCATGGCAAGAGAGACTTCTGAAAGAAGAATCATCCTTTCTCTTTGCCTTGTTAGGGAAGAGAAATAATCTACAAGGGATGGAAACTGTTAAAACAAAGTTTAAATGACTAGCAAAAAATAGGGCTATTATAATTTACACCCAGTAGAAATGAACTTGAATTACAAGTTTGAATATGATATGCAGACGTTTTTGTTTTATATGTATTAATATTTCCAAATATAAATATATTAATCTCATGGCTCTCTGAATGTGTCCCTTTACCATATTAGTCTTAGGAATAGCAAAGGTCATGGTGTTGATTCAAAGAAAATCCATACTTTTATGCAGTGCTTTTTTTGTAAAAGAAAAAGGTGCCGGAATTCACACATGTCATACAACCCACCTTGCCTACCCTACAAGGTTCCATCCAAAAAAGGTGCCGGAACTCCGTTCTGAGCGTTCTATGAGAAAAAAAGCCCTGCTTTTATGCCTTTCCTTAAGACATACTCCCTTTTTATGACCCTATAGTCCCTATTCGGGACAATTGGATGGAGCTGAGCATACACTGACAGGATGCCCTTCCTGATCCCTATGTGGAGTTCACAGCAGATATTTTCTTTGAGCCCTAGGAAAGAAATACCTGCCATTACCTAGGTGTAATGTATTGGCCTCACCTGTTGATATCACTTGCTTAATGTGTGACCTTAATTGCTGTATTTAAGTGTAAGATTGCTTAATGTTACTGCAACCCAGACTGTCTGTCTTCAAGCTGATAATTATGTTTGGGGTGGGAAACTGTTACGTTAAACCTATTGGTTGCAGCCTAGAAGCGAACCGTATATATAGCTGTTCAGCAGCCATTAGGGCTGCTTCTGTTCTGAGTTAATAAACTTGTTTGCTGTTTCAACACTCTGTCTCGTTCAATGCCTAACCTAACTAAGAACATAACAGTGGCAATGAAGTTGGGATGTGCTGCTTAAACATGAGAGCCTGAGGTCACTAGGGGGTGAGGCCAGCACAGAGCCTGGCAGGAACTACATTCCCCCCCCTCGGTCTGCCAGCAAGCCATGCTGGAGACCACCTTGCCCTAAGGATACATCCTAGGGCCTGCACAGAAGCCAGCAGCACAAGGCATTGCAAGCAAGAAGCAACTCACCATGGTGAAAGTTGGAAAACTGGAAGAATTTGACATGCCGCACCTGGAGAGATGGAGTTCCTACATCTCTCACATCAAAAATTACCTCCATGCTAACGAGGTCAGTGAAGATGGATTGAAGGCTGCAACACTCCTTTGCATGTGCGGTCCAGCCACTTTCAACATAGCCGAGAACCTGGTCACCCTGTGCTGCTTGAGTCAGTCACCTACACAGATCTGAAGAAAAAGCTCCAGGACCATTTCAAGCCCAAATTATCCATCATAGCATGGAGGCACGCATTTGAGCAGTGGGAGCAACAGCCCAGTGAGTCTGCAACTGAATTCATAGCTGCTCTTCAGCAAGCGTCTTGGCTTTGCAATTTTGCAGACTTGGAGGAAAGACAGAGGGACTGTTTAGTCTGTGGACTAAGAAATCGAGAGCTCCAGCAAAAACTGTTCACAAAGGAGAGACCCTTTCACTACAAGAGGCCTTGAAGGAGGTCATGGCTGACAAAGTTGCCAGAGGGGCCATTAAAGCATTACGGCCCTCCAAAAGTATGCCCAGTGCCAAAACCATCCACCACGAGGACGCTGAGTGTATGGAAGACCCCAATTTTGACTTCAAAGTCAACCAGCTTCGGAAGCAACTGGAGAAGGGACCATGGGCAGCTGAGAAGGCAGTTCCTTTCCTTAGATGCATGGGCTGCAGAGGCCACCATTGCTGCTCAGAATGCTGGTTCCAAACAGCAACATGCAGGGCATGTGGCAAACCAGGCCACATTGCCACCATTTGCCAAGGTCACCAGAGGGACGGTCCAACAGAAGACGCATTCAGGAGAGGTACCGGGGCCCTGAGTAGGGTTCTGCTCCAGCCAGAGGAGCATGTTCTGCACTGGTGCCCATTGCCTCCTTAAGCAGAAGCTTAGACTCAAGGTCAAGCTTCAGGGAGTTCCATGCAACATGGAACTGGAAACAGGCTCAGCCCTGTCTATCATTTCCCAAGGGACATTCAGGCACATTTGCAATTGTAGCAACAGGCCATCTACTGCTCACAGACTTCCAAAACTCCCATGTGATGGTCAAAGGCGAAGCCACACTACTGGTGCAATTCAAGGGTTTTGAGGGTCCACTAGATGTCGTAGTGGTGGAAGGCCAATGCACAAGCCTCATCGGCCTTGATTGGTTTGATACTGTTCTGTTCCAGCCTACTACCGGACCTGCAGAAAAGCCAGGGACAACCCCTTTACAAAAGGCAACAGGCTGGAAGTACACCCACCAAATTTATTTACACAAAACAGATCCAAAACAGAGCAATACTGAGCAAAACAAAATACAAACCACTAAAACAAGCTGCTCAAATGGTTGCCTTCAGCAACCAGCCCTCCCACACATCCCCCTTTTAAACAGTTCAAGGTGTGGCTTCTCTTTGCCTCCTTCCGAGGTGCCCCATTGCCTTCCTCTGTTTACTCCTGATTGACTGCCTCCTGTGTCGGGCATCCTTGAACAGGGCCAGCTGTGGGTCATCTTCATCCATGCTGTCAGGCTCACACAGCTGGGTCTGAGTAGTAACCAGATAGGAGGGGCCTGGCTGAGAGCTCTGCGAAGCCTCAGAACTGTCCTCTGTGAGCTCTCCAAACCCCTCCTCCTCCTCCTCCTCCTCTGAATTGTCCGACCCAACTGCTGAACCCACAGGCTGACCCTGAATCACAACAGATGCATTGGGCATTCAAGTAACCGGCATTCACAGGACACAAGCGGCAGACCTGTCTTCAGTCTGCAAAGAGTATGCTGATGTTTTCAGCTCAAGTCTAGGGGAGTACAAGGGTCCTCCTATTGCCCTCAAGCTTGGTAACCCCTATGGGATCAAGCCTCATAGAGTGCCTTTTGCCCTCAAATCCAAAATTGATGCAGAGCTGGACAAGCTGGTGGGACAAGGTGTATTGCAGCCCATAGACAGTGGGGTGTGGGAGACCCCTATAGTAATGCCACTTAAGGCCAACATAGAGGTGCGCATATGTGCTGATTATAAGTGCACTATCAACAGGGCACTTCAATAACATGCATATCTGGTGGCAGTAGTCAGCCATATTTTGGCATCTCTGCAAGGAGGCTGCGTGTTCACCAAATTAGATTTGGTGCAAGCCTACCAGCAACTGCCGGTGGATGAGGTCACAGCAGTAGCCCAGACTATTGTCACCATAGGGGGGCCTTCAAGGTTAAGTGTCTACAGTTTGGGATGAGTGTAGACCCAGGGCTTTTCCAGGGAGTGATGGAGCACATGCTCAAGGGCATTCCAGGGGTATGCCCCTATTTCGATGATGTCTTCATAGCTGGGGAATCAGTGGAGATTCTGGCTGAATGGCTTAAAGTGGTTCCGCAATGCGGGACTTAAATTAAAGAAGGAAAAGTGTAAAATTGGGGTAGACTCAACTGAGTTCCTTGGTTTCTGCATCGATGCCAAAGGCATTCATTCCACAGATTCCAAGCTAAAAGCAATCCAGCAGGCCTCAAGTCTGAAGTCCAAAGGAGAGTATCAGGCCTTTCTGGGCCTTTTGAATTTTTACCATGCCTTCCTCCCACACAAGGCCACAGTGGCACAGCCATTACACCGGGTCTTGGATAAGAAGGCTCAGTGGCAGTGGACCAGCATCCACAAGAGAAGTTTCAAGGCAGTCAAATCACTGCTGTCTTCGAACTCAGTCCTCACTCATTTTAATGAGAAGCTGCCTGTCTGCATCGTGTGTGATTCATCGTGAACTGTATATATAGAGCTGTTCAGCAGCCTCTAGGGCTGCTTCTGTTATGAGTTAATAAACATGCTTGCTGTTTCAACCCTCTGCCTTGTCAATGCCTAACTTAACTAAGAACATAACACTGGGATTGAACTCTCAATTTTCTGAGTGGGAGACGAGCATCTTCACCACATACATGTTCAGGTTTTTTTGAAATTGGTTTGTATAGAACAGGGGTAGGCAACCTTGACTCTTTTATGACTCGTGGACTTCAACTCCCAGAATGCTGGGAGTTGAAGTCCACGAGTCATAAAAGGGCCAAGGTTGCCTATCCATGGTATAGTAGCTTCCCTAATCTGATGACTCCAAGATATGTTTAACCTCTGTTCTTACAGCCTCCATGGCTGTTACTGGTTGTAGCTAGAACCTTTTTGAGTTGGAATACAATAGACCTAAAAGCCTAAGGCTGGGAAAAGGTGAAATATAATTGTAATGTCAGGTTCTACTATGTATTTGTCCAGTTTCAAAATGACTGGGAGCTGAACTAATAGAGTCATAATGTGGAAAATCCTTCTGATTGTGCTGCCATGAGAAAAGGATAGAATATGGCATTATGTGATTAATTTTTCATATAAAATCCTTAATAATTCAGATCCATTTGGATATAAAACTTGAATGCTTAACAAAAAATAATAATAAGCTATTCTGTTATAAGGAGGTAACCAGAAATAGCTCTTGCTGCAGTTTATAACATAGTCACTTTTCCCTCTGAATATTAGAATTTGAAGCTCAAGTATCTGAGGTTCAGTTAAATTCTTAACTCCTCCATTACTGATAATATTTCTTTTTTAGGCACACCCAGAGTGTTGTACTCAGTGCTTATGCAAGGATGTACTCATGAACCCAGAACAATAAATTAAAGCATTCCTTCATAATCCCATTCCACCCTCCCCATAGCAGGCACAGAAGAGAACTGAAAATATGCAGATATGTTGTACTTATCAGAAACAGAAATATTTATTTTTGAAAAAGCTGTAGATAACTATCATCATTTGCAAGTCATTTTTAATTTGGTGGTAAAAAATTACAACACTTTTTCATCACTGTAAGGGAAAACATTTTCTTTTACAGCTTTCTCATGCTTTAATCCATTTGAATTCTGTCTAATGTTTTGTTTTTTTTCTGTTTGGTTGGTGCCTTATGCAGGCTGAGTCTAACCAGTAACTGTACACTGAAAGCTAATGGAGAAGTAATAATATTAGTAGTAATATTTGCAATGGATTAATATTAGGAGTAATATTTAAATTGACCCAATTTGATCTGGTGATTAAGACACCAGTCTAGAAAATGGGAGACTATGTATTCTAGCACCACTTTAGGCACAAAACTAGCTGACCTTGGACCAATCACTCTCTCTCAGCCTTAGGAAAGAGGCAATGGCAAACCACTTCTGAAAAACCTTGACAAGAAAACTGCAGAGACTAATCCAGCCTGAGAATCAGACAGGACAAAAGGGAAAACATATTTATTATGTATTGGCCACCCAACCCCAGTGAACTTTTCTATTCAAGTAGATTCATTCTAGGATAAAGCAGCACATTTCAGGGAAGTCTGAAAAGTTCCAGGAAAAGACTATGCATATCTCATTTTTTAATAATTAAAATCAGTTGGTTACATTGATTTTGAATTCAACACCTATTAACCTTTATTGTGTATGTTGAAGGGAAAAAACCTGAGTTATGGCATAGTAAGAATAGCAGAATAAGACAGAGTAATTCCCCAGTCCATTCACTTTCAGCTTCTTGGGTGGCTACCATAGCTTCAATATAAATGGCCGCAGACATTTAATTACATCTTTCCCTCAGAACAGCCTTGATCAGATCTTGATTTTTAAAAGCCAAGATTGGGAGCCAACTGAGAGCCAGTTGGGTGTAGTGGCCTGAGTAGAAACTAGGAAATGTGATTTCTAGTTCTCACTTGGGCATGAAGACCAGCTGGTGGTTTTAGGCCAGTCACTCTCTATTAGCCCAATCCATCTCACAACTGATTAACAATCACAATTGTGATTAATAACTGGGCTGTTTTGAGAAAAAGAGAAGATGAAGACATTCTATACCTGAATAATAATAATAATAATAATAATAATAATAATAATAATAATAATAATAATAATAATAATAATAATAATAATAATAATACAACAATCCATGGCTGGGCCTGGACAGCTATCGGGTGCGGTCCCTATGGTTATGGGATTACTGGTCTTTGGATTGGTAGTAGCTTAGCCACCATGAACCAACCCAGGCACCTCCCATCACCAATGATGAGAAGAAATTAAAAAAATCCATACCAGATCGGTCGTCGCCTGGGTCAACAAGGACTGCATCAGATGCTATGGCTCCTGAACATCTGTCAAAAAATGGGCCACAGCGCTTAGTTGCTACTGCTGGGTAACCAGAGCGTACAACTGTAAAGCAACTGGAACAAAAGTGCAAAACCTGGACATCTGAAGAAAAATGAGAAATCATCCAATGCTACTACCAGGCAGAACCAACAGCCAGGGGATTTCAAAAAAGAATGATGCAACTGTGGAAGGAAAAGCACCCAGAAAGTGACGTAACAGAACAATGATTAATGGATCAAAGACGTTTCATAATCTGTAATAAAGTTTTAACAGATGTGGAAATTCAACATCTAGGAACATTGGCTAAAACTAAAACAACAAGCGATGATGAACAGGCTGAAGAAATTGTTCCAATACCTGAACAAACTGACCAACCAGTGGGAGAAGCCACCACACAGGTTGAAGACTCCCCTGTGCAACAACTTGAAAGTGTAGAGCTAAGTAATCTAGCGAAAATGCTGAAAGAAAAGATTGAAAACCACATCAAAGAAAACACAGAAAGAAAAAGACTGCCTGCCATCCATGAAGTGCATAGCAAATGAGTGAAAGATTTACTAAATGCTGTGAACAACATTTTAACTTCCATCCCATCCAGCACACTGTATGAAACAAACCAACTAATGTACAGTACAGCTGCCATTATAACTGCAGAATTGGGTTATAAAATGTCAAAAAAGAAACCCACTGGAACACCAAAGTGGAAAATTCAGTGCCTCCTTAAGTAACACCACCACCACCAGTTGATTGATATCGCTGTACCAGGAGCTGCCAAAGAAAAAGAACTGTAAAAAAATTACAAAATACCGCGATCTGGCCATTGAAACTGCATGATTATGGATGAAGCATGTAAAAGTGATACCCATTGTCATTGAGGCACTGAGAACTATGTCCAAAAACTTTGCAAAATACATCAAGAAATTGCAGTTTCCTGCAATAATTTCCAGCAAAGCTACAAAAACTGCGGTACTCGGAACATCTTACATTTTAAGGAGATACCTGGTTGATACCTAGGATGCTGGCAGCAGCCCGTGTCAACCATTAGTGCCAGTCAATTTGTTCAGTTGACTGAGTTTCATGGTTTATGAATAGAAGTTTATAATAATAATAATAATAATAATAATAATAATAATAATAATAATAATAATAATAATAATAATAATAATAATGGTCTGGTTTCTAATCTTAAAGTCCTAACTCCATTTTCCCACCAAATCATGGGGCACCATTTATCAATCTAGGCCACGGGTCGGCAACCCGTGGCTCTGGAGCCGCATGCGGCTCTTAGAGCCGTATCCTGCAGCTCCCAGCCGCCCGGTGCGCGTGCACCTCTTCGAACGGGCAGTGGTGCACGCGCACCTCTCCAAATGGAGAGTGGCACCGCCCATTTGGAGAGGTGTGCGCGCACCTCTCCAAATGGCCGGAGGTGCGCACGCACCTCCCCAAACCGTTGGTGAGGTGTGCGCGCACCTCTGCGCGAATGGGCAGCGGCGCCGCTCTTTGAGAAAGCTGCCGTGGCACGTTTGCAGGCTCTGTAGACGGGCCGCGGCAGCTTTCCCAACAAGCGGCGCCGCTGCCCATTCTGAGAGATGCGTGCACACCTCTCCGAACGAGCGTAGGTGCGCGTGCACCTACCCAAACCTTTGGAGAGGTGCGCGCGTACCTTCGCGCGAACGGGCAGTGGCGCCACTCTTTGAGAAAGCTGTTGCGGCACGTTTGCAGGCTGCCGAAGGCGGTAGCTCTGCAAACGGGCCGTCGCCATCACGCAATCGGGAACTGGTTCCATCACACATAAAAAAATGGCAAACGTGCGCGTTCGTGCATGCGCAAGAAAAAACCGTTTTGCGCATGTGCATGCATGGACGCACGCACATGGCTCCCACTTTTTTATGTGTGATGGAACCGGTTCCCAGTGGCTCTTTTCCTTTTTCAGGTTGCCGACCCCTGATCTAGGCCAACCCCAGAATCACTGCTTCAGTCATCTTTGGGATCACCATAAAGCGGATTAATTCCCAATGCTCCCCTATTTCTAGACGCACTAGATGGGTAGCCGGGGCTCTCCCTATGAGAAATAATAATAATAATAATAATAATAAAGAATAAAGGTCTTCTAGTCCTGAGCAGGGGGGCTCAGGCAGGAAACCCTGGTTGTCCAGTCTCTTTTTAAAAACTTCCAGTGTTGGAGCATTCACAAGTTCTTTTTTTTAAAATAATATTTTATTAATTTTCTATTTTTACAAATCATAAGTGCTTAGTAAACAATGTGTTGTCTGGGTTCATTTTTTTACTTGAAGATATGTATTGAATTCCTAATCTCTACCCCTTTTTCCCAGCCAGTAATAACCTATATCCCTTATTTAAAATTATTCTGTGTCTTCTTTTTCTTTGTCCTTCAATATTGCTGTGTCCATTTCTACACATTCTGATCTTTTCTTGATCCTCTCTTCTTCAGTTAATATTTCTTCATTTTTCAAACACTAAGCAAATACAATTCTTATTGCTATTAATGCATACAACATTAAATATATACTTCCTCATCATATTTTTCTAATATTATATCTAATAAAAATAGTTCCAGTTTATAACAACTTTTCTATCCAGCTCATATCTCAATTATATATGCAGCTGAGACCACCTTATTGAAACAATACTGTTAGTCATATGATTACAGCCTAACTGGTTGGGTTGGCAATATATAAGCCATGATTTGTAATGTATTGCATCCCTTTAAATGTGTAATGATTGGCCAACGTTGTGTTCTTTCAACGGCCATAAGAGGGAGCTAGAGACATAGCTTCTCTCTGTATGTGTTAGCTACTCTGTTACATTGCTTGTTGATTATTGTTGATTGTGGTTTTGCTACTGTTTGCTAAACCCGAAGAACTGTGTTTTTGACCTTTGGACTGGTAAGACGACTTTGTATTGGATAACTCTTCAACTGTTGATATCTTCTCTGTACCCATGTATTACATGGACTGTTTATTCTTTTTTTTTATTGAAAAGTTTTAACATACAATTTTTCTTTAAGAATCCCCCCTCCCCCTCCCTCTGTTTATTCTTGACTTGTGCTACTCCTAAAAGTAAAGGTTTTTTCCCTTTTTTACACACCTCAGTATATCAGTGTGGTTGCTGTGCAAAACCTGGCTACTCTCAGTACCACTTCTTCTGTGCATTCTCCTTGTTGGCTCAGGAGATATTCTGCACAAACCCTGTCAAATACCTTGTTTTTCCAACTCTTGCTTCAATTTTAATTTCTCTTCAGTATTCAAAATATCTTTATAGGTTACAATTTTTTCAAAGTTGATTAAATTTCCCATCCCATAGAAAATTGTGCCATCCTAATTATAAATCATATCTTTCTAAGTATAATGAACTTTTAGTATCTAAGGATTATCTGTTTCTTTTAACTGTATTCAAACACCTGTTTGATAGTATATGGCCCCATCCAATAGGTCAAGTCCTCTATTTTCTTTAATTTAACTCTAGCTTTCTTTCTTTGCCAGATAATTGTCCAAATCGGTGTATTTAGATCGTCAAAGGATTTTTTTCTCTGTTTTTGTGGGTACTATTTGTAATAGTAGTAGGATATTTCTGAGCGGGAGCTCGACCATTTATACTGTATTAATTGAAAATCTCCCGCTTTCCTTCTCCTTCAGCTTCTCTTTTTATTTCTTGTTTTCCAGTTTCTAAAGTTTCTCCTGGAAGCTGTATATAAAGTCTTCTTCCTTCACTTCAGGTATCTTGAAATCTTGAGAGTTGGGATGACTTTTCCATTTCCAGTATTAACTCTAAGTCTTCCGTGTTTTTCTTTGTGCCAGTCTGTAATTTCCTTCCTTTGTATTCTCCGTCTTTGGATCAGTTTCTTCTGGTTTGTCTTCTAATTTCTGAGTTCCTTGTTCCTTCTTTATGGTCATTTTCTGAAGATTTTCTAATTGTAAGTTTAGGTTAAAAAACTTGTTCATTTATCTTATCCAAATTATCTTTGGTCTCATCACAGTTTCTTCTTAAACCTTCTTTATGTGAATCGATTGCCTCTTGAATTGATTGCAATATAGATAGCATTTCTTTCTGAAAGTTGTTAGCTTTTTATCTCTGATATGCCTGGTTGGGGGCTTCAGAGGCAGATACTAGAGATTATTTTTACCACTTTTAGCTAGGTATGGAGCTAAAAGGGCTTTTCAACCAGTGGTACAGGTACCACCTGTGGTACATTGGCACCTGGCAGGTGGTATGCGACCATCCTAGAAAAGTGCTAGCGGGGGAGGGGAATGACCTGAACTGGTGGCAGCACCACACAAGCCTGAGCGAGAGATGGCTGGAGCTGCAGGGCTGTGAGGGGTCAGCAGAAGTGCCAGGATCAGCGCCAGGCTTCAGCTGGAGCTCAGCACTGATCCTGGTGCTTCTGAGCCCAGAAGAAGCACTGATCAGCTGGAATGTTGCAGCATCTCCAGGGTCTTGTGATTTACATTCAGGGTCATGTGAAGTGACCAAAACATGCTGAAATCACCCAGCAGATGGGGGGGAATAAAAACCAAACACCCACCCCAGCCCACTCCCGCTGCCAATCCTCAACCTCAAACAGGAGGAAGAGTGCCGCCGGGCAGGCAGGCAGCTGTCTTGCTCAGCTGTGTCTTGTGGGGCACATTTTTCAGTGCCATTGTAACTTCAAAGAGTCACTAAGCGAACTGTTGTAAGTTGAGGACTACCTGTACTTCATCACTTTTTTCCTTTTTTTTGGTCATCAAGTTTTTGACACCTTGCTAGGTGACTGGTGGTACTTGGATGTTGCCATATGTTAAAAGTGGTACAATGGGTGAAAAGGTTGAAAAGCCCTGCTCTATTATATTTCCCAGGTGTTAGGCTTATCTAACATAACCAATCTTATAATCAATGTAACACTATACTACTTAAATGTAAATTTAACACCATCTCATAAAGTTCTTATATTCTTTGTATATAGCCAATAAGTTCCAAAATATAGGCCCACCCCAAAAGGAGTATTTTGAAACAATTCTTCTGTCCATGAATCCAAGAATAATCACCCAACCAATATTTGTAATCCAAAATGTCCAACCACACTACAGTCACCTACCTACCTATGCAGAAATCTGTATCTAAATGGCTGCTTACATTCTCTTATTTGTAAAGGAACCACCAAATTCAACGAGACTTGCTTTTCCATAGGAATAGGACTGCATTGTTAGTATTTTCATTAATGAAAATAATAATGCAGAAACCTGAAAGTGATTTAGGCACTAATAAAATTTACATTGATTGGAGATTGAATAAAGCAGTATAGGATTATACCACTCATCTAGCTAAAGGGAATATTCTAATGTAGCCACTCTTCATTTTTCTGTTTGATGTTTGTCTACCAGGTCAGAAGTTCCATATGTTTTCTTAAGAACAGAACAGAACAGAACAGAATACACTTTGGAGGTCTTCTAGTCCAACCACCTGCTCAGGCAGGAGCCCCTATACCATTTCAGACAAGTGGCTGTCCAGTCTCTTCTTTAAAATCTCTTCTTAGATTGTGTGAGCAACCTTATAGACAAATGACCACAAGGTTCATGTTGATGGCAGAGTGGGTGTGCTGCCCTTTGGAAGACCTGGTTTGTTAATTTCCAAAGTGTTTTCCAATGGAAATTGGAACTATTCCACTATCATTCAGGAACTCTTGCATTTAGCCTTTCAAACCCCTTGTGGATATATCTCTTCTAGTGCTAGTGTACACATCCCTTATTTTATCATGCTTTACCTGTCATGTAATGCTCCTTTCCCCTTGAGAAATACAAGGCTTTTTGTCTGCCTTCATGATATTTTGTACAGTTAGCAATCAAAAGCTTGACAGCCCTTCGACTAAGGGGATTTGAGCTAAATCTTCCAAAGCTTTGAGTGAGAAGAGAATCCCCTTATTTCACAGAAATTGATGGCAACTGCTGAAGCAAGTAAAGCTAGCAGAAGAACAGCCCACACTGTTCCTGTTTCATTTTGGGTCCTTCTGAGAAGTAAATAAAATGCAGCAACCACTGCCATCATTACATCGGCCTGATAGATTCAGTCTGTTTCAAATTGTGTTCTCAGCATGGTGCTTCTCCCCTTGGAGAAAATAAAAAGTTAGTGGAAAAAAAGGATGCTGTTCTCCTTTACCTGCTGCAAATCATATGTGCATTTTGGTTTATGTGAATGAGCCTTTTACCTGATATAAGCATTCTCTTATCATTTGCCATATTTGTTAACATTAAAAAAGAGCTTTCCTATGCTGGAGGTTTTAAATATGTCTTTTAAATATTTTAATTTATGAAAGGCATGTCAAGCTATGAAGATTGCTTGCATTAGGACTGCCATGCTGCTTCTAGCTTGCCTACAGTTGCAAGGGGGGAGGGGAAGGTTTGGAATGCACAGGTGGATTCTATCCAGGTGGGAACCAAGGTCACTGATGTTGTGACAGATAGAGACGATCTTCTCATAACTACTGCCTGAGGATTAATTGGACAATGTGACTTGAACTGTCAGAGAGGGGAGGGAAAGTTTTACTGTTTAAACTGTCTTTTCCCCACAATATTGCCAGAGCTGGTTTTCATCTCTTTGTTGGACTCATTAGCCAGAACCATAACACTAAACCAACTCTCTTTTTACCAACAATTCTACAAAGGAGTCCTGAGCCTCTAAGTGATGACCCAGGGCATGGCACAGAGGCAAACCAGTCATCTGACAGTTCAAACCACCCCTTTATTGCTCCAAAGGTTCCTCAACCACTTCCACATTTCTGGCAAGTCCCAGAGCAAAGTGAACACACACACACACACACACACACACACACAAACCTCCAGCAGCCTCTGACTGCAAGTAGTCCAGCACAAATCTGTGAGCACAACAGCTGCCAAAACAAGAAATCCAGCAAGGCAAGATACTAAATCAATGAGTCCAGGAAGCAAAGGAACAAGGCAATTAATCCAGGAAAGCAAGCAATAAAGCAAGAAATCCAGGAAATGTCCAATGTCAGCAATGGCACACAACCCTCCATGAATTCAGTGTTTCTTACCAACAAATGCCCCTCCCCACAGTGTCTCCTTGAGTCTCAGTCCCCAGGTGTGCCTTGTGGAGATGGGCGGAGTGCTCTCCTCCCCAGTAGTTGGATCAGCCTGCGCTGCTCCTGCCTTCTCTCCACTCTCTGTGCTCGAGGATCAAGAGGGGGTAGTCCTTGCTCATTGCCTGAGCTCTGCCTCTCATGTTTACTGCTTAGCCTCTCTTGGTCATCAATGCCTCTCCCTTGAACTCTGTCAGCTCCAGCTCTGGCTCATCTTCCTCTGCAGATTCAGGCTCTGATGGGGGCATGACACACTATTCCCCTTCTGGAAATCTCTAGAGGGGAAGTGAAGACTCAGGGTAGGATGCCGAGGTGGAGCAGCCAACCACAGACAGGTCAGGACTGATCGGCAGAACACTAACCATAGCTGAGGGAAGCTCCAGAACTCAGCTGTCTTTGATGAACACCAAAGTGAAGGAAGAGTGGAAAGAGCTGCTACTGATCCTGGAGTGGATGAGCAGGATTACAGCTTTCAGCCACCTGGAGTTAGGGATGGAGAGCAGAAGGCAGCCAATGCCAAATTCCCCCTGTTCTATCCCCAGCCTGAATTCACCTGGGAGCAGTAGTAGTGGGAGCAGAGAGCCTCAGAATGGGCAGCTCTGAAGGAGCGGTACTTGCCAATGTGTGGCAGCCAGTTGGAGGAGCAACTGAGGCAGACTGTCAACGGCCTGGAAGTCTGTGGGGGAGAACTGGCTCAGAAACCTATATGAGTCCCCGACTGGGGTCAGGCCAAACTTCAGTATCAATGCCAGCTCCCTTACCCCAGCCCTAACTGGGAGCAGCAGCTGCCACAGTGGAGAGGTGGTCAGCCCACAGCCTGGGGTTTCCCAGTGATTCAGTCCCAGCCCAAGACCTGGTACCTATGGTCTGCCACTGGCCCCATTGTATGGTGCTCAACCATGGATGTATCCCTATGGCATGGGGTGGATGCCAGGACCCTGGGCTTCCCTGAGGCCACTGCCACCCCCTCCGCTCAGGGCTACCTTCAATGGAAACCTAGAGAAGCTAGCATTCTTCCTCAACCAGGTCCAGAAACACTTAGACTGGCATGGAAAGGAGCATGCTGACAATGATGGCCAGGTGGACACAGTCATGGCTAACCTCGAAGGGGAGGCTGTAGAATGGGTGACAGCTCTCCATGACAAGGGAGCCCCTGAATTGGTGAACTCGGACATGTTCCTAGGAGAGCTCAGAGATCGGTTCAGTGAAATCATGCAGGCCCAACGAGCAGAGGCTGAGGTTTGAAATGCAAGGCAAGGGAGCAGACCTTGCAGAATACATCAGGGAGCTCAAGAGGATCATGGGGAGGCTGAGGTACTGACAGGAACAACTTCTGACCCACTACTTCTGAGATGGGTTGAGCCATTACCTGTACCACAGATGCCTAGCTAGAGGGATCCCAGAAAGGCTCAACTGGTGACTACTGTGGAGCTAGACCTGATGGAGTACAAAGACTGTGGGAGATTCAAGCTGCACCTGAAGTGAAGCCAAGAAAAGAATCTGCTGGAAGGAAACAGTGGCTGCTAGCGTCTCCTGCCCCTATTGAAGCCTCAAGTCGTTCACCATTGCAGCCAGAAGCAGCAATGTGCCCAGCACTGATGCCTAGGGTAGCCCCCACAGCCCCTCCTAAGAAAGGAAAGGAAAAGCCTACATGGAGAGGGGGAGTGAGAAAGCCCCTTGAGTGCAGCAAAGCAGCATCAGAGAAGGGGGAGGAGCAGCAGCCCATCCCTAGAGAGTACCAGGACCTCATGGGAGTGTTCAGTGAGAAGGAGTGTGATGACCTGTCCCCTCACTGCTCCATAGACTGTGCTATCAAGATCCTGTCTGGAGTGAAGCTCCCCAAGCCAAAGATGTATTTCATGACTCCAAAGGAGATGAAGGAACTGAGGGACTACATGGATAAAATTTGGCAAGGAATAAAGATGGGTCACTGAGATTGTGCATTGATTTCCATGGGATTAATGGAGTGTGCATGGAAAATATGTACCTCCTCCCCCATTATGATGGACATGTTGGGACAAGGGGAAAATATTCACGAAATTAGATCTGAGGGAGACATACTATCGAGTGAGGATCAAGGAAGGCAATAAGTGGAAAACTGCTTTCAACTGCCCCTTAGGAAGCTATCAGTTTAAAGTAATGCCTTTTGGACTGCAGGGGACTCCTGTTGTATTTATGCAGCTCTTAAATGAGGTGCTACATGAGAATGGCTGGGTGGAGTATGGACTTTTATGCCTGGACATCTGGAGGCATGGACTATTATGCCTGGACATCTGGAGGCATGGACTATTATAGTTCACTGAACCATATCCTTGAGCCCCACTCCGTGACTTTATGGGTTTTTTACCCTAATCCATCTCGCTGACTGGTTTCCCCTATTGTCCTCCCTTTTTCCTTTCCCCCTGGGCTGTGGAAGGTGCCGGGTGTATAACCACTGTGAGAGAGTGGTTAAGAGTTAAGAGTTCCATCTATTCCGTCTTAGAGGTGAGAGCTCTAGGCGGTATCTCTCTCCCCGGCTGTATATCTCAGGCTGCTCCCCAGTTCTGACCATTGTGAGAGAACGGGGATTGTCCCGGGGTTACCCAGCTCTAGTGGCAGAAGAGCTGGGTTTGCAGTCTGGATACTCTCCTTCCATTTTTAAGATCCTCCCTTTTTATTTATTCGATCTGGGTCTGTTTTTGCTGTATTACCCAATTTTACCATGGCTTTGAGGTACTCCAGCACGGTTTTACTCGCTCTCAGGGGTGCCCCCCCATCCTGGGAGCGACCCGCCTTACCTTTTAATTTACCTCTTGATGACGGGTCCGACTGTTGGGACCCTGAGAGATGGCCGGGCAGAAACAGGGGCCTAAGATATAAATTTAATAAGAGGCCCCTGATTACTTTTTTAGCCAAATTTTTTGTAGGGTTAGGGAGGGGGGAGGGTTGTGGTTGGTTGGAGAGGGGGGGCAATCCGCCAACTGCTGTTCAGACCAGGCCTAGGATAGATCGCGTTGGGGGGGAGCCGGGGTCGGTCATCTCTGGAGCTCCGGAGCGGGTCGTGGGATTGCCAATTCCCACGACGATAGGGAATGGCAGCAGGTGTAAGATCAGAGGGCCGTATCGGTCTCCGGGAGGGCCTCTCCGCTACCTACAAGCGGTGAGGTGCTCCGACCCTCTGCCTTCGACCCAAGGTTCTGGGAGCGGGGATGTGCAGCCACCTGAGCTCCGACTGGTGTACTTGAATGCCAGGTCCGTTGCTAATAAGGCTCCCCTCGTCCGGGATCTAGTTGAGGGTGAGCAAGCGGACCTGGCTTGCATCACGGAAACCTGGTTGGGCCCAAAGGGTGGTATCCCCCTGGTTGATCTTTGCCCACCAGGCTTCCGGGTGCTACACCGGCCTCAGACTCAGGGTAGGGGTGGGGGAGTGGCTGTGGTTATGAGGGAGACCTTATGTCCGCAGGAGGCCACCGTTCCTCAGATAGTCGGGTGTGAATCTCTCTTATTGAGGTTTGGTCCTAGGGCGCAGTTGGGCTTGCTGCTCGCGTACCTTTCGCCTAGTCGCGTAGCAGCAGTCCTGCCTGAGCTTCTCGATATCCTCTCAGGGCTGGTGATTGAGTTTCCCAAACTTATGGTTCTGGGAGACTTCAATCTACCATCCCTGGGAGGAGCATCTGAGTTAGCTCGGGAGTTCATGGCTTCCATGACGGCCATGGACCTGACGCAGGTAATTCATGGACCGACCCATGAGGGAGGCCACACCCTTGACTTGGTTTTCTTATCTGGTCGGTGGTTAGATGATCTTGGTGGGGGCTCCCCAATTGTTATGCCCCTGTCATGGACCGATCATCATCTCCTGCGGCTGGTCTTCCGTTTTGCCACTCCCCACCGTGGGGTTGCTGAGCCAATTAGATGGTTCCGCCCCAGGCGCTTAATGGACCCTGAGAGGTTTCAGGCAGCGCTGGGGTCCCCACCTGCCTCCTCAGCTCACAGCTCGGCAGATGCCTTAGTGGAAGCCTGGGAAAGGACGGCCACGGAGGCACTTGACCGAGTTGTACCCCTGCGGCCCCTGACCCAGCGCAGATCCCAATGTGCTCCATGGTTCTCCGCGGAGCTCCGGGAGATGAAGTGTCGGAGACGGGGCCTAGAGAGCGTTTGGAGGTCCAGCCGATCTGAATCCGACCGATTGCGACTAAGAACCCATATTAGGTCTTATCTTGCAGCGATGAGGGTAGCGAGATCTAACTATTACGCTGCCCTCATCGCGTCCACAGATAATCGCCCGGCCGCCCTGTTTAGGGTGACCCGCTCCCTCCTTAACCAGGAGGTTAGTGAGGAACCCTTGCAGGGGCGTGCCGAGGAATTTAGTCAACATCTGTCGGACAAAATCGCTCGGATTCGGACCGGTTTGGACTCCGACTGGGCAGTATCGGACGATCAGGACACGAGCGATCTTGTCAATGTCACCTGGGAGGAGTTTGATCCTGTGACTCCGGAGGAAGTGGACAGGATCATGGGGAGGCTGAGCTCCACCACATGTTTATTGGACCCGTGCCCTTCCTGGCTGGTTTATGCAGCCCGGGAGGGGACACGAGGCTGGTTCCAGGCGGTTATATCTGCTTCTTTGAGTGAGGGTAGTTTTCCCGCCGCCTTGAAGGAGGCGGTGGTGAGACCTCTCCTCAAGAAGCCTGCCTTGGACCCGGCTGTTTTGAATAACTTTCGTCCGGTCTCCAACCTTCGCTTTCTTGCGAAGGTTGTTGAGAGTGTGGTGGCGCATCAGCTCCCTCTGGTCCTGGATGAAGCGGATTATCTAGACCCGTACCAATCGGGCTTCAGACCCGGGTACAGCACGGAGACGGCATTGGTCGCGCTGGTGAATGATCTCTGGAGGGCTCGGGACAGAGGATACTCCTCTGTTCTAGTCCTATTAGACCTCTCAGCGGCTTTCGATACCATCGACCATGGTATCTTGCTGCGGCGTCTCAGGGGATTGGGAGTGGGAGGCACGGTTTTTCAGTGGTTCTCCTCCTATCTCCTGGGACGCTCGCAGTCAGTGTTGGCAGGGGGGCAGAGGTCGACCGCGAGGCCTCTCGCTTGTGGAGTCCCTCAGGGGTCGGTCCTCTCACCCCTTCTGTTTAACATCTACATGAAACCGCTGGGTGAGATCATTCGTGGTTTTGGAGTTGGGTATCATAAGTATGCTGATGATACCCAACTATTCATTTCGACCCCAAACCACCCCAGTGATGCCCTCGACGTGATGTCCCGGTGCCTGGAGGCGGTCCGGGTCTGGATGGGGAGGAACAGGCTTCGTCTCAACCCTGACAAGACGGAGTGGCTGTGCATACCGGCATCTCGGGACATTCAGGATATCCCACCCCTCATTATGGGGGGTGAGTCATTATCTCCTGTAGATAGGGCTCGCAACTTGGGAGTCCTCCTAGATTCACAACTCTCCTTAGAAGATCATATTGTAGCTGTGACTAGGGGGGCGTTCGCCCAGGTTCGCCTGGTGCGCCAGTTGCGGCCCTATCTAGACCGGGATGCCTTGCGCACGGTCACTCATGCGCTCGTGACCTCTCGTCTTGATTACTGCAACGCTCTCTACATGGGGCTACCCTTGAAGACCACTCGGAGGCTCCAACTGGTACAGAATGCAGCCGTGAGAGTTGTATTGGGAGTTTCCCGATACTCCCGTGTTACACCTTTGCTCCGTGAGCTGCATTGGTTACCAGTTGTCTTCCGGGTGAGGTTCAAGGTGTTGGTAATGACCTACAAAGCCCTTCATGGCATGGGTCCAGAATACCTTGGGGAGCACCTGCAGCTGGCGTCAACTTCCCTCTGCCCAGTACGCTCCCACAGAGAGGGCCTCCTCAGAGTGCTGCCGGTCAAAGAATGCCAACTGGTGGCCCCCAGGGGGAGAGCGTTCTCTGTGGGTGCACCGGATTTATGGAACCATCTTCCGGTTGAGCTCCGGATGGCGCCCGATCTCCGCTCCTTCCGGCGCGACCTTAAAACCCATCTTTTTAAACAAGCGGGCCTGGCCTGATGGGACGGGTTGGGATTTTTATTAATAATTTCAATTTTAAATTTGTATCATTTATGGGCATTGTTTAATCATGTTTTAATAATTTTAATTTTAATTTTTGTATTTAACTTTTATGTATTGCCCTGTTCACTGCCCTGAGTCTCTTGAGAGAAGGGCGGTATATAAATTAAATTAATAAATAAATAATAAATAAATTTATACAAGGGGGGTTTGGTGTGCTTGGATGACATTCTTATTTACACTGAGATGATGGACGAACATGTGAAACTTGTGTGACAGGTGCTGAAAAAACTGTTGAATGCTGAGTTATATGCCAAAATGTCAAAATACAAGGTTCACAAGACTAACCTGGATTACCTGAGTTACCAAGTGTCATACAAAGAGGTGGAGATGGACCAGGGAAAAGTAAAATCCATCTTGGAGTGACAAGCCCCTTGTACTCACAAACAGTTACAAAGCTTCTTGGAATTTGCAAACTTCTACAGGCCTTGCCAATCACTGAGCTGTTGAAAATAGGGAGAGGGGAAAAGAAGTCCCTGCCAAGTCAGCCCTTAAACTAGTTGATGGGGTGTCAAGTGGCATTCAAAAAGTGAAGGGGCTGTTTGCGGCTGAGCCAGTCCTAAAACACCCAGTCCCAGAAGAATCATTTGTGAGCCAGGCAGATGCCAGTGACATGGCAGAGGGAGCAGTCCTCCTCCAGCAAAATAAGAAGGGGAACCTGCAGCTGTTTACATACACATCCTACAAACTGAATGAAACAGAGTGACGGTGGGACGTGTAGGAAAAAGAAGTTTCGAAGTGCAATGGGTGTTATTGACATCCCTAGAGGGAAGTAAAACCCCATTTGAGGTGTGGACTGACCATAAAAATTTGGAAGCCCTGAAGACCCCCTGCAAGCTTTCCCCCAAGCAAGTCCGATGAGTGCAGTACTTCAAACAATTTGATTTTGAACTAAAATAATTCCTGGGGTGGGGTGGGGAGGAGAACTTCCTGGTAGATGCTCTGTCCTGCATGCCTCAGTATAAGAGCAATTGGGAGAAGGAGGTGAGCTCCATCCTTTCCACAAAGCAACAAGTGGCTCAAGCCATGACCAGGCAGCAGGAGAAGAAAAGGAGCTCAACCCCCAGCAATGCAATTGTTCAACAACTGAAGCAAGAGCTGCAAACCAATGTATGGTTTGTGGCCCATCAAAGAGAACTAACCATGAGGGGAGGGCTGGCATGGAAAGGAGACATGCTATATGTCCCAGACAGTCTGTGACTGTAAGACCTGCAGCACAACCACAACGCTAAGTAAGCTGGCCATTTTGGTTTCTTAAAAAATTAGCATCTTGCTAATTGCCAGTTCTGGTGGCCAAAGATGAAAAAAAGACATTGAGGGCTATGTGAAAAGCTGTGTAGTTTGCGCAGCAAGTAAGAGATTGCCAGGGAAGAGTCCAGGGCTATTGCAGCAGGTCACTGACCTGGTCACACCCTGGCAGGAGATAGCCATGGACTTCATTGTGGAACTACTTGAGAGTGGGGGGTAACAGTGTGATTTGGACTGTAGTAGACTTGTTCCTCAAGCAATCCCATTCTATCACATGTTCCAGGCTCCCCTCAGCCTAAAAGCTAGCAAACTTGTTCCTACAGCACATCTACTGACTGCCTAAATACACCATATTAGACGGGGGAGTCCAGTTTACTGCCAGATTCTGGAGAGAGTTTGTGAGGATGATTGGGTCTTCCCAGGGGCTAAGCGTGTTTTTTTTTTTTTTTTTTTTTTTTTTTTGTTTTTTTTTGTTTATTCTAGTTTTTTTTTTTTTTTTTTTTTTTTTTTTTCTTTTTTTTTTTTTTTTTTTTTTTATTTTTTTTTATTTATTTTTTTTTTTATTCAAGTACAAATGGGGCCACAGACAAGCCAACACAATGGTAGAACAGTACCTGTGTTGCTATGTCAACTACCACCAAACAAACTGGGCAGGACTCCTGCTCTTTGCCGAGGTGGTATATAACAAAGCAGTACACAGCAACACCAGTTTCACCCCCTTTAAATTAACCACTGGGGATGGAATAAAAATAGATACTGATGGTAGCAATATATGCACCAAATGATAAACAAGAACCAAAAATTACATTAAAAATATTAGATTTTAACTATCAAAATCTTTGTATAATGGGAGACTTTAATGCAATAACAGATGGAATTTTGGACTATAAAAGCACTAAACAAGGGAGGAAAGGAGGAAATATATTACCTAAAATGTTTTTAAAAATGGCAGAAGAATTTTGTATTCAAGATATATGGAGAGAGAAAAATCCAAAGAAATTATAATATACATTTTACTCAAATAGGCATAGATCATGGTCTAGAATTGAAGTGATATGGACATCTTTTGAATTTAATATGATGATACAAGAAATTGAGATAGAAACTAATGTTTGGGCAGATTATAAGCCAATAAAGATGACTTGGAGAGGAACTGAGAAAAAATTAAGATGGTCCTTGAATAAATCTATACTGAAAGAAAAAGAATTTATACAACTAGTGACAAAGGAAATGGACTTTTTTCTTCAAAATAAACAAGAAAGAAGAAACATTGCTTCAAAATGTGTGAGATATGGCTAGAGCATATTTCAGAGGGTTGGCTATAACCTATACCGCTAAAAAGAATAAAGAAAAGAAACAACAGTTTAAGTTGAAGGAAGAATTCAGAAAACTAGAATCAGAATTACAAATAGACCCACAAATACTTAAGAAACAAATGGAGATAATAAAACATAAATTAAATCTAACTGAGATGGAAATGATGGATCAACAGATTAAAAGGGCTAAACAGAACTTCTTTGAAAATGCTAACAAGCCGGGGAGATGGTTAGCATATCCTCAGGGTGCCACCGGTCAGAGAATGTCGTCTGGTGGCCCCCAGGGGGAGGTCCTTCTCTGTGGGCGCCCTGGATTTATGGAATCGTTTGCCGGTTGAGCTCCGGATGGTGCCCGACCTTCGCTCCTTCTGACGCGATCTGAAGACTTACTTGTTCGAACAAGCCGGCCTGGCCTGATGGGTGATGGGTTTGGGTTTTATTGTTGTTTTAATGTATTTTAATCTACTGTTGTAAGCTTGGGCATCTTGTTTAATTCTTTTTTAATTTTTGTATTGTTGTATTTTTATATGTTTGCCCTGTTCACCGCCCTAAGGGCGGTATACAAATAAAATTATTATTATTATTATTATTATTATTATTATTATTATTATTATTATTATTATTATTATTATTATTATTATTATTATTTGGACTGAAAAAAGAAAAAGAGAAAAAACTGATAAACAAGCTGCAAGATCCAAAATTTGAATTACAGTTTCAAAATGATACAATTAAAAAAATATCAAAGATTATTATGAGATACTTTACAAAGCGGAGGAAATTTCAAAAGAAAAAATACAGCAGTATTTTAAAAAAGCAGATTTACCAAAAATTTCAGAGAATATTTGAAATATACTAAATCAAAAATATCAATGATGGATATTATAGAGGTTATAAAAAGACAAAAAATTGAAAAGACTCCAGGTCCAGATGGATTATGTGCAGAGTTTTATAAATCATTACAGGATGTATTAAGTCCTACTTTGAAATAACTGTGTAATGAAATATTCCTGGAGGCTAAAATAGCAAATACATGGACTGAGGCCAACATTACTAACACAAATAAAAAATTACAGACCAATATCACTATTAAATGTAGACTATAAAATTTTTGCCTCAATAAGAGCAGAAAGACTAAAGAAATTCTTCATCAAATTTATACATACAGATCAAAATGATTTCCTACCTAAAAGACAGATAAAAATAATTTAAGAATGATTTTTGATGTGTTAGAGTATTATGAAATTCATCCAGGGAAACAGATGGCTTTAATATTCCTTGATGCACAGAATGCATTTGACAATACAAACTGACAATTTATGTTTCAGCAACTTGCAAAAATGGACTTTGGAGAAAATTTATAAATGTAATTAAAACAGTTTATTGTAAACAAACAGCCAAAATAATTGTAAATGGAAATTTTACAGAAAACTTTAACATTAAAAAAGGCACAAGACAGGGATGCCCACTATCTCCAATACTATTTATACTAACACAAGAAGTATTGAATAGAAACATCAGACAAGATATAGAAATTAAAGGTCTGGAGATAAAGATGAAAAATATAAACTACAAACATTTGCAGATGACTTGGTTTTCATATTAGAAGATCCATTGGAAACAAGCACTAAACGTATGGAGAAAATAGAAAAATTTGGAGAAGTGGCAGGGTTGAAAATAAACAGAGAAAAGACTAAAGTGCTAACAAAGAATCTAAAACAAAAACAAAAAAATAGCTGAGAAAAGAAAGGAAGTGAAAGGCAAGGGAGAAAGATAAAGATACACCCAATTGAATGTGGAATTCCAAAGAATAGCTAGAAGAGATAAGAATGCAAAGAAATAGAAGAAAGCAATAGAATTGGGAGGACCAGAGATCTCTTCAAGAAAATTGGAGATATGAAGGGAACGTTTCATGCAAAGTTGGGCATGATAAAGGACCAAAATGGCAGGGACCTAACAGAGGCAGAAGAGATTAAGAAGAGGTGGCAAAACTACACAGAAGAACTATACAAGAACGAGCTTAATGTCCCAGATAACCACGATTGGGTAGTCACTGACCTTGAGCCAGACATCCTAGAATGTGAGGTGAAATGGGCCTGAGGAAAACTGAGCAACAACAACAGTGGAGGTGACAGTATTCCAGCTGAGCTATTCAAAATCTTAAAAGACAATGCAGTAAAAGTGCTACCACTCAATTTGCCAGCAAATTTGGAAAACTCAACAGTGGACACAGGGTTGGAAAAGGTCAGTTTACATTCCAATTCCAAAGAAAGGCAATGCCAAAGATGTTCAAACTATTGCACCATTGCATTCATTCCACATGCTAGTAAAATTATGCTTAAAATCCTACAAGCTAGACTCCAGCAGTATGTGGATCAAGAACTGCCAGAAGTACAGGAGGATTTTGATGAGGCAGAGGAACTAGAGTTCAAATTGCCAACATACGCTGGATCATGGAGAAGAAGCTAGGGAGTTCCAGAAAAATATCTACTTCTGCTTCATTGACTATGCTAAAGCCTTTGATTGTGTGGATCACAACAAAATTGTGGCAAATTCTTAAAGAGATGAGAGTACCATACCATCTTATTTGTCTCTTGAGAACCTATATGCCAGTGAAGAAGCAACAGTGTGAATTGGACACAGAACCACTGATTGGTTCCAAATTGGGAAAGGAGTCCAGCAAGGCTGTATACTGTCACCCTGCCTGTTTAACTTATATGCAGAGCACATCAGCTGAGCACCAAAGAATTGAGACCTTTGAACTATGGTGCTGGAGAAGACTCCTGCGAGTCCCTTGGACTGCAAGGCATTCAAACCAGTCAGTCCTAGAGGAGATCAACCCAGACTGCCTCCTTTAAAAGCTAGATCCAGAAGTTGAAACTCAAATACTTTGGCCACCTAATGAGAAGGAAGGACTTACTGGAGAAGAGCCTAATGCTGGGAAAGATTGAGGGCAATAGAAGAAGGGGACGACAGAGAAGAGGTGGCTGGATGGAGTCACTGAAGCAGTAGGCGTGAGCTTAAATGAATCCAGAAGATGGTAGAGGACAGGAAAGCCTGGAGGAACGTTGTCCATGGGGTCACGATGGGTCGGACAAGACTTTGCAACTAACAACAACAACAACAACCTTAACCAGCAGAACTTGACTAATAATCTGGTCCAACCTCTTGGTTTTCAAGGATGCTAACAAAGTCAGGATATCTGGATGTCTTAGATGAATGCTATTCCACAGGGCATGTACTGTCACAGGGAAAACCACAATGCTGATATCAACCAGCAAGTTGATATTGATGAATAAAGCATGTTTCCTAATGTTGTTAACTTTCAGAAGTGTGGGAATTTCACTAGACATTTGAAGGAATTTCCAATGGTCTTAGTTGTTAAATAATGGGTCAGTGTGGCTCAGAAGGTAGTAAGATTTGTTAAGATTTTTAAGTAGTGATTGGATGGCAAGCTAGAAGGGATATTATAATATTTCCTGCATCAACCAAGGAATTGACTAGGTAAATTCAGAAGCATTCCCAAC